>NC_054373.1:56243259-57450259 GCF_017654675.1 Xenopus laevis | reverse complement strand
ACCCCCCTGGGGAACAAGCATTTCAATTGTCTACCTATACAGGCCTATACAAATCAATTCTCCAATATACTAAACACAAAAACATTAAAATGAAACGCTATCACTTATGAATAACAAGAAAATAATGTATAGAGAACAAATATTCTAAAAGAAACACCTAACTAAAAATCTAAGAATATAAATTCTCAATAATGATATAGGTATGGGATAAAAAATATCATTTTTCTAAAACTGCAGCTTACTTGATTTACTCCCTGCGCATTCATATCTTCTATAGCAGGGGTCCCCAACCTTTTTTGGACTGGGGACCGGTGGCAAAAATGGTGTTTCTTTTTTTCCCCACGAGGACCAGGGGGGTGGGGTCGGCGGGGTTCAGGGATGGAGTAGGTGTCAGCGTCGGCAGGGGTTGTGGCGGGTCGGCAGGGGTTGTGGCAGGGTCGGCAGGGGTCGGGGATGGGGTTAGCGTAGGCAGGGGTCGTGGCGGGTCGGGGCAGGGTCGGCAGCAAATTGGGACGTGCCGGCACTAGGCTCGGCGGCTCAGTACAGGAGTGTCTGAGCCTAGCAGTTGGGGACCCCTGTTCTATAGGTTTTCTAAAAAATTTTTACATTGTTTTCATCTGTTCCTTTCCATTGTTTTTGACTATGGTTTAAGGGCTTGAGCCCAAATTAGGCATTAAAAAATTTTGTTTGCCAGACTATTTTACAATATTCACTCACCTGCCTAATTTGGCAGCTCTGTGGCAGTTATACACTTTCACTTTGCATCCCATAATAACAACAATGCATGGACATATCTAGCAGCATACATAATTGAAAATGTGCTTATTTGCTGCGTTTTCCCATTCCAAACATTTTCCCTGACAAATTAAATTTTTTTATTGCACAAGTGTAACAGAACCTAGCCTCTCTTCCAAGATATTTATGGTTTATATGATTTATGTATGTATCAAAGCAACCCTCCTATTCACTGACAAATTAAAACTTGGTCTAGAAAATCAAAAATCTATTCTCAAAACATGTTTTTTCAAATCAAATGCTGCTGCAAAATCACAATACACAGTATAGTTAATTAACAAGAAGCATAAAAACATTTTACTAAATGCATAAAATCAGCTTTTTAAAAATGAAACTAACTTGCTTCACACCTTTGCCCATTCATATCGTCTAAAGGTTTGTAAAATATCTTGTTCTTCTCTTTACAAAACATTATCATTTTATTTTCTTTCTTTTCCATCTCTTTTCTTAAGGTTTGAGGGCATGGGCCCAAATTAATTAAAACTATTTTGTTTGCGGGTCTCTCTTATACTGTTCATTCACCTACTCAATATGGCAGCTCTGTGGCAGTTATAAACTGGCCCTAGACTTTGTACACAACATCCCATAATAACAATGCATGGACATATGTACCAGCATATATAATTAAAAATTTGTATATTTGCTGGATTCTCCCATTTTTCTAATTAAATGGCTTTATATTGCCCATCTGTAACAGTACCTATCCTTTCACTCAATGACCAAGAACTCTGTGGTTAATATGATTCATGTATTTAGTTATCAAACCAACCCTCCTATTCTGACACATTACAAAACCTTATATTTCCTTTCTTTTCCACCTCTTTTAGCAAGGTTTGAGGGCATGGGTCCAAACTAGCTAAAAAAATTTAGTTTTCGAGTCTCTCTTACACTGTTCACTCACCTACTCAATATGGCCGCTCTGTGGCAGTTATAAACTGTCACTAGACTTTGCATACAACATCCCAAAATAACAACATCCTATAATAACAACATCCCATAATAACAACATCCCATAATAACAACAATGCATGGACATATGTACCAGTATACGTAATTAAAAATTAGCCTATTTGCTGAATTCTCCCATTTTTGAATTAAATGGCTTTATATTGCCCATCGGTAACAGTACCTTTCCTTATAACAATAACCAAGAACTCTGAGGTTTATATGCTTTATGTATTTAGTTATTAAGCTAACCCTCCTATTAACTAACAAATGAAGATTTAGTGCAGAAAATGGAAAAATCTATTCTCAAAACATATGTTGTCAAAAATAGGTGCAGCAAACTCACAATACAATTAACAAGATTGCAATTTGCATGAAATCAACATCTCACTTGTTTCCCTCTGCTGCCTGCTTTCATGATCTTTTTTTACAGAGACCTCTCTTTGCTACCCAGTGTTTTCCCCTTGTTCCCTACCTTTGTCATCTTCTCTCTTTCATCCCCTTTTTCCAATTTTGGATGTGTCAGATCAGCTCCAAAACCTCAGAGGAAATCACCTGTTCTTCGGCTGATCGGCTCACCTAACTGACAGAAAAACGGCAGTTATCTGGGTCATGTGACCATGGATCAAGTGACAGGGGACTAATAATAATACATTTGCACATACATTAATAAAAACTTTTCTCAAAACATATGTTGTCAAAAAAAGCTGCAGCAAACTCACAATACAATAGAGTTAATTAACAAGATCACTATTTGCATGAAATCAGCATTTAAAATTGCATCTTACTTGTTTCCCTCTGCTGCCTGCTCGTCTGCTTTCATGATTTTTTTTTACAGAGACCTCTCTTTGCTACCCGGTGTGTTCCCCTCGTTCCCTACCTTTGTCAGCTTCTCTCTTTCATCTCCTTTTTCCAATTTTGGACGTGTCAGATCAGCTCCAAAACCGCAGAGGAAATCACCTGTTCTTCGGCTGATCGGCTCACCTAACTGACAGAAAAACGGCAGTTATCTGGGTCATGTGACCACGGAGCATGTGACCAGGGCTGTGTGTGTGATTCTCTACAGTTGAAATACTTGGATATTTCTAATCCAGGCTGCACACTGTTAATCAGCAGGTACTCAGCAGAAAGTCCCCAGGAAGTCTCTCAGTACATACATTTGAGCCCTGGGTCTAGAGAGTTGTGTTTCCCTCAGGCTTCCCCCCTTCCTGCAGCTCACACCATATTGACTAATAATAATACATTTGCACATACATTATTAAAAACTTTGGATATTGTTCAGCACTAATGACAGTTTGGCCCCACGATCTTTGAGCACTTCACAACTCCCGGCTGCACTCCCTGACAGCCAGCCTGTTCCTTTATAATTCCGCTATAGCTTTATGGGAGTCCCCTGGGGAAGTAGCGAGGCCACTGCCAGTGTCTGCATCTATTGCTGATACCCTACCAGACTAACTCAGCGCAACAAGAGCAATTAGTGGAATGATCGAGTGCTACTTCCTGTAATTCGGCGCCATGGCTCGGGGACATTTCCACATGTTCCTCAGCTGCTCGTCTCGGCTACTGAAAATGGATGTAGGCAGCCGCATCACGTTTTCCTCATAACTCCATCGCGTAAGAAATTCCAAAGCAGCAGCGTGACGTGCACTTACTTACTAATCACTGCTTTGCCATTGCATTGGGCACATGCTGAGATTACAGCCTGAGCTAATAACGGTCTCCCTAAATTACAGCTGTACCATAGAGTTTGACAGCGGGACAGGATTATTTCGTGTCACTAACAGTAGAGTGACGTCACACGTACTCCAGCTTCTGATTGGACAGTGTGGCTGCTGCACCAGGGAACGGCACAGGTTCCTGCCCCAGCGCTGCCATGAATTCCCCGGCACTGCAGGACTGTGTGCGGGAGGGGGATTCAATAGAACTACCTGGACATGCAGGTCAATTTTGTGTGGCCTGGGCACCAATATACTCTCCTGCTTTTTAGCGGGAGCCGCTGTGATACAAGTTAAGCTCCGCCCAGGGACACGCTCATTGGTGGGGCTGCGGCGTGCTAGTGTTTTGCTGGCCTAATATGGGAACCTGTCTCTGTGTGGGAACTGTAGAAGTGAAGTGATGATTAAAACCTGTGTCTTACACAAATTATGGTTCTCAGCGTATGAGGGAAAGAAGAAACTCTTTTTCTCTCCCCCCTCTGAAAGCAGCATCAGTAGTTTGATCAGTAGAAAAGCTCCGTTGTTGTTTCACAGTAAGCTGCTCTCCTTCTGCAGCTGCCCCTCCCCTTTCACTAACCATGTGGAAATAAAGGCAGCTTACTGTGAAACAACAACAACGGAGCTTTTCTACTGATCAAACTACTGATGCTGCTTTCAGAGGGGGGTGCTGGCTGCAGGGCCGCTTTAATAAGTGGGCAGCTGCCCAGGGCACACTTATTTTGGGGCCCCATGGCTGACTTGTAAATTTTTTTTGCCTTTATTTATTTATTAAATAAGTACTTGGTGCTGGCTCCCTCCCTGGCCGATCCACTCATTTCACACCCCCCCCAACCCGGTAAAGTGGAAACGGCCAGAGGAGGAAAGGAAGCCCTGCCTACCGACTGCCTCAGTCTGCAGAGAGGGAGCCGGAAGAGACGAGTGTTGGTGCATCATACGCAGGTGCCTCGCTGGTCTGTGGCTGCTGCTCAAGTTCATCAAATCCTCCTGATGTCGGCGCTTGTTGTACCCAGCTGTCACACTCGCACACCATGACGCTGCCCGGCCCCAGCCTCTCCAGGAATCCACCAGGCACCTTCACTGAATCTAGGTGAGTGTGCGTCAATGTGTTCATCTGCTTCTTGTCTCTTTTCCTGCTGTGGGTTCTGACCTGTGGGGTATTTTTACATGCATTTGCCCCTTGCCATCCTTCTGGGGGGTTTTTATACATGCAATTGCCCCTTGCCATCCTGCTGTGGGTTCTGGGGGGTATCTATACATGGAATTGCCCCATGCCATCCTGCCGTGGTTTCTGGGGGTATTTGTACATGGCATTGCCCTTTGCCATCCTTTTGGGGGTATTAATACATGCAATTGTCTTTTGCCATTTTGCTGTGGGTTCTGGGGGGTATCTATACATGGAATTGCCCCATGCCATCCTTCTGGGGGATGTTTATACATGGAATAGCCCCTTGCCATCCTGCCGTGGGTTCTCGCGGGTTTCTATACATGCATTTGCCCCTTGCCATCCTGCTGTGGGTTCTGGGGGGTATTTATACATGGAATTGCCCCATGCCATCCTGCTGTGGGTTCTGGGGGTATTTGTACATGGCATTGCCCTTTGCCATCCTTTTGGGGGTATTAATACATGCAATTGCCATCTTGCTGTGGGTTCTGGGGGGTATCTATACATGCATTTGCCCCTTGCCATCTTGCTGTGGGTTCTGGGGGGTATCCATACATGGATTTGCCCCTTGCCATCTTGCTGTGGGTTCTGGGGGGTATCTATACATGGAATTGCCCCATGCCATCCTTCTGGGGAATATTTATACATGGAATAGCCCCTTGCCATCCTGCTGTGGGTTCTGGGGGTATTTGTACATGGCATTGCCCCTTGCCATCCTTTCAGGGGTATTAATACATGCAATTGCCCCTTGCCATCTTGCTGTGGGTTCTGGGGGGTATCTATACATGGAATTGCCCCATGCCATCCTGCCGTGGTTTCTGGGGGTATTTGTACATGGCATTGCCCTTTGCCATCCTTTTGGGGGTATTAATACATGCAATTGTCTTTTGCCATCTTGCTGTGGGTTCTGGGGGGTATCTATACATGGAATTGCCCCATGCCATCCTTCTGGGGGATGTTTATACATGGAATAGCCCCTTGCCATCCTGCCGTGGGTTCTCGCGGGTTTCTATACATGCATTTGCCCCTTGCCATCCTGCTGTGGGTTCTGGGGGGTATTTATACATGGAATTGCCCCATGCCATCCTGCTGTGGGTTCTGGGGGTATTTGTACATGGCATTGCCCTTTGCCATCCTTTTGGGGGTATTAATACATGCAATTGCCATCTTGCTGTGGGTTCTGGGGGGTATCTATACATGCATTTGCCCCTTGCCATCTTGCTGTGGGTTCTGGGGGGTATCCATACATGGATTTGCCCCTTGCCATCTTGCTGTGGGTTCTGGGGGGTATCTATACATGGAATTGCCCCATGCCATCCTTCTGGGGAATATTTATACATGGAATAGCCCCTTGCCATCCTGCTGTGGGTTCTGGGGGTATTTGTACATGGCCTTGCCCCTTGCCATCCTTTCAGGGGTATTAATACATGCAATTGCCCCTTGCCATCTTGCTGTGGGTTCTGGGGGGTATCTATACATGGAATTGCCCCATGCCATCCTTCTGGGGAATATTTATACAAGGAATAGCCCCTTGCCATCCTGCTGTGGGTTCTGGGGGTATTTGTACATGGCATTGCCCCTTGCCATCCTTTCAGGGGTATTAATACATGCAATTGCCCCTTGCCATCTTGCTGTGGGTTCTGGGGGGTATCTATATATGGATTTCCCCCTTGCCATCTTGCTGTGGGTTCTGGGGGGTATCTATACATGCATTTGCCACTTTCCATCCTGCTGTGGGTTCTGGGAGGTATTTATATATGGGATTGCCCCATGCCATCCTTTTCGGGGATATTTATACATGGAATAGCCCCTTGCCATCCTGCTGTGGGTTCTTGGTGGTATCTATACATGCATTTGCCCCTTGCCATCCTGTTGTGGGTTCTGGGGGTATTTGTACATGGCATTGCCCCTTGCCATCCTTTCAGGGGTATTAATACATGCAATTGCCCTCTTGCTGTGGGTTCTGGGGGGGTATCTATACATGGAATTGGGTCAAAGAAGCAACTACAGGGTCCTACCTGGCGCAGAAGAGGACGCCTCCCATTTGGCTACGTGCCCACTCTACCAGAGCATTTGGAGCCTCATGGGCTCATCGACACATGGCATGGGCAGATCAGGTCTGCAGGGTGGCTACTTGGGCCTCCTTACATACCTTCACAAAATTTTACCAATTCAATACATAACTTTCCGTGGTGGTGGCTCTAGGCCGTAAAATCCTCCAAGCGGCCGTTTCAAAAAGAGTTCTTCCCTCTCTTGGTTTGGGGCATCTTTAGTATGTCCCCATAGTTCCTGTGTCCCCCTCCGATGTGAGAGAAAGATTTATGTACTCACCGTTAAATCCCTTTTCTCTCTAGTCGGAAGGGGGACACAGGACTTCCCTCCCGGAAATATTCTGTTCACGGTTCAGCCATCCTGGTGGAACAGTTATGTTTCAGTTCACCGTTCATGAGTTCTTTGTGAGCAACTGAGCATGAAAGGCAAGGTGAGGGGTAAAAGGAGAGAAGGAGTCACATTTCTGACATCACTTCAGTGTCCTACCTCCTAGTGGGAGGAGCCCTTTACCCCCATAGTTCCTGTGTCCCCCTAGAGACAAAAGGATTTAACGGTGAGTATATAAATCTTTCTTTACCAACCTGATATTTGCCTGCAGGTAGCATTTATAGCCACTTCCATAGCAAAAGGTGCAATGGCAGCGGGAAGAGGTGGAAAGGCAACTTACGGAGCAAAAGAGGTACTGTCAAGATCTGTGCATCAGATATCGGAAATAAGGCGGAGGCAATCATCTGGAGCCATGCTGCAGGTAATACTGCTGCTAATACTTATACCTGCAACTTGTAACAGTTGATTTCAATTATTTATCCCTAACTCATTAATGCCAAAATATAACTTTTATTTATACCCGCCTATTTATACCTGCTTATCCTCCTTAACCACCCCAGCTTCACCCACCTCCTCACCCAGGCCTAAAACATGGAAGTGAGCAGACAGAAGGAGAGAATTTTATTTATTTTTTTGCCTACCAGTCTTGAACTGCAATGTTAACTCACATTTAGCTGCCTGGCAGTATCCATTGTGAAACCTGCAAAGGGTTCTGCCAGAGAGTTTGTAGGAGGCTGTATAATAAGTTTGGACCATTACTTATTATGCACCTTCAGATCTATAGATTTAAGTAGCATAGGTTTCTATTAAACTGGAACCAGTATGCAAATCCCCATGTGCTGGGTTTTTGTTTTTTTTAATCCATAGATCTCTGTATGGATAGCATTCACAGAGAGGTGTATGATGCATTACAGAGTGTCATGGAGAAACTGCAGGTGAGTAAACCCAGCCTACATGCTAGTCCGGCACAAATATTCATTGCATGTTCCTTGAGTATGTAACACCTGAATACATTTGGCACTGTATTTTTCTGGGTATGGTGCAATAAGATTTTCTTCATTCAAGAGGTGAATATGTACAAATGATCTTGATCGTATACATAATATTCTGTTACATAATAATATTCATTGCAGAGCCAGTTGCATGTATATTATCATGTGTACATTACACTTTTATGTGTTACCTATGCAGCTAACTTGTTTGCTTTATTGTGTGGGAACTTCAGGTCATCAGACACCCTGTGCACTAGTTGGCTTTTGTTGTTTATTTGTAGCAATCTGCTTGCTGACCATATTCTTCTGTTAGCTTCAGTTTACAGACTTGATGCAAGAGAGAGTGGAGCTGAAGGAGCGTGTAGAAAAGCTGGAGCATCAATGTATTCAGCTGTCAGGAGAAACAGACACTTGGTAAATTCTAGCGCTAATTGATGGTTGTATAGAAATAAAAATATTGCTAAGGCTGTAATGATGTTAGGTCCTACCTGATAGCGCTTCAGTAATTGATGGTCTCAACTAAAACTAACATTTGTGCATTCTGGAGGTGAATACATTGCTGGACCAGAGAGCCATACTGAAGCAGCGTCACAAGGAAAAGGAGTACATTAGCCGACTGGCTCAGGACAAAGAGGAAATGAAGGTGGGTGTTACGCTAGCAGTGTCTGAGAAGATACATGTGAGAGTCCATTTTCCTCAGGACAAATAGTTGAATTATGCAATCTTTCTGATTTGTAGGCTAAGCTGCTGGAATTGCAAGTTTTGGTCATGCGGCTGGTAACTGAGCGCAATGAATGGTACAGGAGTTTCATGGAAGCAACCCAGGGTCCCCAGACAGGATCAGAAGAGTTCACAGCAGAAAACCCTATGGAACTTAGAGGAAAAGAGAATGGAGGTAAGCTAGGGGCAACAGAGCACTGTAGAGGGATATTGCTTCTATCTCGCTTATCCTTACTTTATTCCTACATCATTTATTTAATCACATTTTGCCTCATTGTAGCTCTGGAGGAAGTCGGCTTGGAATAAGATGGGAGACAGGAAGTCCAGTCATTGCCTCATTTGGCAGCTCCTCAGGAATGACTAAACCCAACTTCTGCATGAGATACAGAATCCCCAGGAACGGCCCGGTGCCCTGCTGCAGAATCCATGCATCCCCTTTTTCTACCGTGCTGACTAAAATGACGAGTTCGAATAATGGTGATTTGAGGGAGGAGTTGACCGATGCATCCCTCCTTTTCCCATGCCAACGCCTGCTTGTGCTGGGATTCATTTTCTCCAAGGACACATTAGAAACGATTGCTTTGGGGGAGTGCTGGAGATTGGCAATTAATTGTGCAGAATCTGACCAACGTGATAGATATCTTTTTGCAATTGAGCCTGACTCACACTTTGATCCTGTAAGTAAGTTCTTTTCATTTGCATTCATAAAATATGGAATCCCGTTTTTAATGCTTATACTCATTCCATATTTCATGGAAACCAATTTGCAGATAAATTAGGGTTGAGCCAGTTGCCTACTAAGAGTAGTTTATCAGGTCCTGGGGAATAGGGGCATGTGTATGTAAGATATAGCACTCTAGAAGTGCACCCAGGCAGGTAGGAGCTCTGAAAGCTACAGAGAGTGAGTGAACGTCAGAAACTCATCACTCTGTAATCACCACTGCTATTATAGGCACCATACCTGCTATCCCACAGCCCCTTCCCAGAGACTATTATCCCACTGCTACAATAGACACCATCTCTTACTACTATACCTACTATCCCACAGCCACACTGCAGTCACAGAGACTATTATCCCACTGTTACTATAGGCACCATCTCTCCCTACTTTACCTGCTTTCCCACAGCCATACTCCATTCCCAGAGACTATAATCCCACTGTTACTATAGGCACCATCTCTCCCCACTATACATGCTATCCCACAGCCATAGTCCCTTCCCAGAGACTATTATCTCACTGCTACTATAGGCACCATCTCTCCCTACTATACCTGCTATCCCACAGCCAATAGGTTTTTGTAGACGTTATTATCCCCACTTCTACTCAAGCATACTTTCTCCCTGGTCTTTTACATAAAGTAACATGCTGCTGAAGCTTTACATTTTCTTTAAACCAGACAAATTGTACATTTAACCTGTACTGTTAATTGTGTTTTAGTCTTGGTCTCAGTATGTACAGTATAAATAACAATACAGTACCTTACACTTCACCAGTAGATGGTGCCCAGTTACACACTGTTGCCCTGAACTATAGTCTCGTGGTTGCATTGTACACTCTAGAGAATACATGCCACTGAACATTTTACATTGTTCTGATCCTGCCCAGAAAACACAGAATCTTAAGTAGGAAGTGCATATATCCTTATAGAACATTGAAGTCTGCACAGGACTCTTCAGTTTTATTGCAAATATGATGTACAGGTCCTCCCCATGCCCGACAAACACTTCTGCTCAAAATGTGTTATGCCCATATAACAGTCAGTTGCGCTCCTGTAGGCTTTAGTAAACATGCAGATGTTATTCAGCTGGCATGAATGGTTTATGCGGGGGTATATTTATCAAAGAGTGAAGTTAGAGATCACCACAGTCCACTAGCGTGAAATACCGCCTCTCTCTCTATTCATTTCTATGGGATTTTTTAAGGCGTATTTATGAAATGGTAAATTTTCATTTTCACTTTTTGATAAATACACCTTTAAAAACCCATAGAAATGAATGGATAGAGGCAGTATTTCCCTCTAGCAGAGGTACAAGTAGTGTACAATATAAGGAGTAGAACTTCTGTGTGTACTTTGGAGCAGAGAACAAACAGCTTATTGTATATTCAGGCCATTCCTTATCTATATATTTATAGATTATAGTGGGTACATAGATCCCCAAGGTAACTTTACATCAAACTTTGTTTTAAATAGTAAGTTTGGCTCTGACTATTTATTATTCAAGAACAGGGTTCAGCTTCGTTAGCAAAGAGGAAAGCTGTCCCCCCTCCCTAGAATGTCTGGTTTGGCTCTGACTATTTATTATTCAAGAACAGGGTTCAGCTTCGTTAGCAAAGAGGAAAGCTGTCCCCCCCCCCCTCCCTAGAATGTCTGGATCTAAGAAGACTCACACAAAGCAGAACTACTATAAGCAAATGGTTAAAATACATAGTGTTTATTGATGGTAACACACCCACAAAATCACATCTCCCCTTGAACAAATTACTTATTTTTCCAGTTGGTGAAAATTTAAAATAAGCTTCAGCATCCTGAAATAAGAAATTACAGTTAATTTAAAATTCTGTACCATTTCTGAAATAATCAAGTTTATCATCGCTATTCCTCTCTCAGCATCTGCTTCTCCTCATTCTGTCTTCATTCAGGCATTGGGTGTCAGATGAATGATCCAATATACCTTATGGGGGGGGGGGGGGAAATGCAGAATTTTTGACTGTATTTAGAAAGTTTCTTACTTCAGTATAAGGAAGCTTATATTAAATTTTCATTTTTGTGATAGTTCCCCTTTAATATGTTCTGAACGTCCTCCAGTAGTTCACCTTTAAATTAACTTGTAGTACAACATAGACACTAAGACAAGTTGCCATTAGTCTCCATTTTATTTTTTTTTGTGTTTTTTTTCCAACAGCTCTCCAATTGGAATTTTAGCTGCTATCTGGTTTCTTGCGGCCAGTTTATCCTAGCAACCAGGAGAGACTCGACTATGACTAGGAAAAGCCTGAATAGAAGAAATAAGGGGGAAAAAAATACATGACATTTAAGCCTCCTAGAGTGATCGTTTTTTGTTGACGAGGTTAGTGCCCCCCTTTATAAGAACAGGAAGAGGCTGAAGTAGAAGAGAAATCATTTAAAAACTACAAAAATGAAGACCAATTGAAAAGTTGTTAAGAATAAAATCATCCTAGAAAGTAGGGATGCGCCGAATCCACTATTTTGGGTTCGGCCTAATACCAATACGAATCCTAATTTGCATAAATTTTTTTACTTGTTTTGTGACAACAAGTCATGCAATTTCCCTCTCCGCCTCTAATTTGCATATGCAAATGCAACTTAGGATTCGGTTCGTCCGGACAGAAGGAATTGGCCAAATCCTGGATTCGGTTCATCCCTACTAGGAAGTACTAAAACTTGACTCAGAGGTGAACCAAAACTTTTTAAGACGTACGTGTAATTATTTTCAACGGTATCTGTATAACTTTATATTCTGACACAGTGCAGCGGAAGCCATTTGGAGGAGAACCGTCTTCTGCTTCATAGTTTCAACAATCAAAACCAGAGAATGAAAAGGGATACTGTATATGGCTTTTGGTAGCAATGACATGAGTATTGTTCACATTTCACCCAAGCTCTTAGAATGAGCTATGCCTGTATATTGGGGACAAAGGAGTCCGTCTGCTGTGGAACCATAGGGTGCCAAATACTTACTGTGTATAGGATCTCTGAAATGCATGAAGCAATGTTTTCTTGTTCAGATGTTGGTTTCCTTAAGAGCACCATAGAAGAGAAGAGGATCACAATACAACAATAATCAAACACACACACACACTGTGTAATTATAGTATAAGCGCCATCTCCTTTAGAACGTATAACACATAAGCCTGTTATATTATATGGTCATCTTACTGGGACATCCCAGGCCCTCCCCATCCACCAATACTGTTGTAATTATTCTCTCTGGCTCCCTCTCTCCCTATATTTAAGTCACTGATGATCTCTCAGCTCTGAAAAGAAAAATGATCTGTTTAAACAATAATAATAATAATATTGTATAATATTTATATCTACCCTTGTTGTAAACTAGTAGGACAACAGAGGCCACCAAGGCAGAAGCCCCGGGCCTCCTAGTCCGACCCTGTCCATACACAAGCCAATATAAGATGCAGACAGATTAAGTCGGCAGTGTATGGGGCCCTCCAACAGGTACCCCCGATTGATATCTAGCCAAAATTGCCGGGGTTAGTGTCCCCCTTTTAAAGACCATGAAGAGGCCGAAGTAGAAGAGAAATCATTTAAAAACTAAAAAAAATGAAGACCAATTGAAGAGTTGTTAAGAATAAGATCATCCTAGAAAATACTAAAACTTGACTCAACTCTTTAAGACGTATACGTGTAATTATTTTCAGTGGTATCTGTATAGCTCTTTATATTCTGACAGTGCAGCAGAAGCCATCTGGAGGAGAACGGTCTTCTGCTTCATAGCTTCAAGAATCAAAACCATATTATATTGTATAATATTTATATCTACCCTTGTTGTAAACTAGAAGGACGACAACACAGACCACCGAGGCAGCAGCCCCGGGCCTCCCAGTCCTACCCTGGCTATACACGAGCCAATATAAGATGCAGACAGATTAAGTCGCCAGCTTATTGGGCAGTGTATGGGTCCCTCCAACAGGTACCCCCCGATTGATATCTAGCCAAAATTCAGGCAGATGTCAATCGACCAGGTTAAAAAATCCTGTTGGCCCTACATGCGGAGTTGGATCTCTGCATGTAGGGCCACCTTTAGACTTATCCCCACCAGATACTGTATATCATGATCAGGGTGAATGAAAGCCTTCATAGACGTTAATGCTAAAGCTAAACCCTATAGAATATTGGGAAAAGGAATGTATAGGCCACTTCTAATCTCATTATGTGACTATGGACCTAAAGTACTATCATTATCTTCCTCATGACCTGCAGTGTGTCGGCGTCTCTATTGCACAGTTGCCTTTTTATAAGGGTGGAGAACAGAGGAAATTACTTTTACAGCCTGCCATAAAGCACCAAGTATTGAGAAACAAAGGAAGGAAGGAGGTCCCCGACCCAAAGAGCTTACAGTCACAATCTTCAGGCCCACCAGTCTGCCACATGGACATAAGTGGAAAATATCTAGGGTTTCTTACAAAATGATAGGCCGTTACCCAAAGAAATGGATTCAAGCATATATATATATATATATATATTTGTTTTAAATAAACAGGTATAGGATCCGTTATCCGAAAATGCGTTATCCAGAAAGGCAGTCTCCCATAGACTCCATTTTATCCAAATATTTAAAAATTTCCATTTTCTCCGTAATAATAAAACAGTTGCTTGTACTTGATCCCAACCAAGATATAATTAATCCTTATTGGAAGCAGAACCAGCCTATTGGGTTTATTTAATGTTTAAATGATTTTCTAGTAGACTTAAGGTATGAAGATCCAAATTATGGATCCATTATTTGGAAAACCCCAGGTCCCAAGCATTCTGGATAACAAGTCTCCTACCTGTATATATTTTATGAGAAGGCTGGCTGAGAAGTGTCTGGCAGTTAGGGGGCGTCAAGTAAACAGATCTTGGATGGCCAGTGTTTGTCTTTGCTTTGTTATTTTTGTTTGAAAACAGGAAATGGATCCGGAATTAATACCCTAATAAACATTATTAAGTAAATAAAGGGGGATTGTGCCCTGTAGTAGCAGAATGCTAATAGATTCTGTTGCATTTGGGTGATTTAGTGTGTGGATGTAGATGGAGACAGAAAGACACTGGCCTGCTTAATGCTGCCTTGTGCCAGCCCCCCTCCCCAGGCAGCTATTTGGGGGGGATGCTAAGGCTTCTACACAGTAGAAGTGATGTGCTAAATGGGAGCAGGCTGAACCGATTATGATCTCAGACTAATAGCCTACTTTGGACTTACAATAATGTATCTGTTTTCCCGTATAGTGTGTATGGAGCTGCTGTTCTATTTACTGTGTGCAACAGCAATATGAAAGGGCAAGTAAAACCCACAAAATAATATACCCTTTTTGTATTAGTTTTTGGGTACAGGGCTTCTATACTACTTCAAACTACAAGCAGCCCTGGGACTCTTTAATTACAGCAAAGTCCTACCTCTAAATAGGCAATGCCACTACCAACCTCATTCTTAGAAACTTGGGCATAGTGCAAGTGCAGTGGCAGACCTGGAGTTCAGAAGCAGGCCCAATAATAGAAATAACGGGGCCCCGTACAACAACATTTTTGGGCCCCATCAACACCACAGTAAAAAGGCCACAAAGAGATCAGCGCTAAAAACGGTAAACCCCCCCCCCCCACATGTTATAAAAAGCCACTGATGGTCAGGGCCCCCTCAAGTTCAAAAAAAAAAAGGGGGGGGAGGCAGCTATTTCGAAAAGTGGAGCACAGTTGGGCCCCTTTTAGGCCTGGTACAACAGTACCCCCTATGCTCCCCTTATGGCGGCCCTGTTCAGAAGGATTGCAACAATGGAGGAAAGCAAATCATTCATGAATCTCTTAAGTTGCCATGCATGCTGGCTGTAGGAAATGGGGCAGTGTTCCCCAAAATCTACCCATCCTTCTGATGCCAGCAGAGCTCTGCACCCTTGCTGATTCTCCTGCCAGGGCTCACTGGATTCGGGGGTTTGTGTGAGGTCACGGAGAGAGGAGACCATGGCGCTGCCAGTGCCCTGATGATAAGGAGAGGTGGCTAATAGATACTAACAGGGCAATGGATTTTTTGGGGGGACTTCCTGTTATAGTGGATTGAAAAATAATGTTTTTTTTTTAGCAGCTGTGTTATATTATAATAATAGCTTTCCAGTTATTGGGGGGGGGGGTATGCTGCTATTCATAACTGCACAAGAATCAAGAGAATTTGATGCTATTTATAGTGCTGATAATTGATATTAGCTCCAGATGTGCTCAGACATGTAATAGTGATACAGGCAGCATTGCCTAAACACTGTTACAGTTGCACACAGGGAATATGAGCCGTTGCCAAAACAGCTTTCCCTATCCCCAATGCTTGGAGGATACTGGGAAATGTAGTCCAAGGTAGCAGTGTGTAATATGTTGCTGTCCAGTTCTTATAACAATAACACCCAGTCTAGTTTCCCCTTTACTATTAGCACTAGTTTACCTCCATACAGTTTTGTGGGGTCTCAGGAAGGAGCGGCCATGGCACTGCTAATCATTACACAGCAGCTGCAATAGACAGAAAAGCGTTGATTAGGTAGAACAGTAGCCACAGGGAGATCAGGAGACGAGTTGTTAGGCGTGGGTACTTTACTACACCACACAAATACACACATACATAGATACACATACAATCTGTGTTGCTGTTAGCCAGTGTGCTACTGCTAACCAGCATAATGCAGGGTATAAGCCCACCCAAAACACTTCTCATCATGCCCTTCTACTCCTGTCACTCCTTTCACTTCTCCCTCCTTGTATGAAGTATGAAACCCCAGTCTTTCCGTACCAGAGTAGGGCTGCCACCTAGCCGGTATTTTACTAGCCTAATGCTTGATGCCAATGTTATTAATAGGAAAAAAACTGCAAGAATATAGGAAGGCTGGTATTTTTTTCCAGAAAAGGTGGCAACCTATACCTGAGCCAAGCGCTGACAGGAAATTACATTGCACTGTGTTTAACCGGTTTGGTGCCAAACAGGGTCAGACTGGAGCCTTGGGGGCCCACCGTGGCTGCCAACGAAAGGCCCTCCTGGCAGTCCCCGGGGGACCCCTCCCGAGCTCCAACTCCCTGGCCTGCCAGGCTCTGTTCGCTCACGTGCAGACACATCCTGCTGTTCACACAGGCACAGACACCTTGCGCTGCTCATGCATGTGCGAAAACGGCACTTACATTTATTTCTTAATGGCACACCGGGGGGGGGGGTTACCGGGTACTTTCCCGGTGTCCTGCAGGCCCAGTCCGACATTGGTGCCAAAAGTGGAACTGCAGCATTCCACAGCCCTGGTCTACTGATCTCAGGCTCTTCCTACGTATCAAGGGCTTTCATTCTTTATATTATTGACCATAGGCATCATTTAGGGGTAAATGCAAAAGGTGTTTACATTGACTCCAGAGAAGTAACCCATAGCAACCAGTGGGAATTCTGCAAATCAGGCTATACTGCCACTGGATACTGTGCGTAAGATGACATAGACTTTATGGACTGTCCTGAGCTGCCTCCCAGATATATATTGGGGAAGGGGGTCCAATAAAGGTAATTTCTTCCATGTCACTCCTGTGTCGGATAAATGTAGTTCTTACATGCGATTCTCCTTCACTCCCTGTTTCTTCACATGCGTTTCATGGCATCAGGGCCATGGCGACGTGTCAGCACCAAACGCATTGTGGAGTTTCTCCCTTACTCTCCCACAAGCCCTTCACAGTCAACCCATGAATCACACTTTTACATCGCTTGGGGCTCCCTCTTCAACAGGGCCCCTGACCGCAGTACCACCTGATGACCTAAGAGAAAAAAATGGGCCCTGCAAGACTTCTCCTACTTTGGCACTCACATTATTACCATACCTCCCAACATTTTGGAAGTAAAAAGAGGGACAAAAAATTTTTTTCCACATGTAGCGCAGCAATTTTTTGACCACACCCCTTTCTGTGGTCACACCCCCTAATTACCATGTTTGTTTTACAAAATTTGGCAGGTTATGAAAGTTTGAAAATATTTCTCCTTATCTAAACTGTGTTTTTGTGTCTCAAAATTGTTACAAAGTATCTTATTTGCACCTGTTAGGTGTTCTGGGCTCTCTGCTAAAAGCCAATTAAGTGAGAAACTTTGTTTCTTTTTCTGGCTGTTCAGTGCAGAGAAAAGAGGGACAAATCCAGTATAAATGAGGGACTGCGGGTTGAGCTGTCAAAAGAGGGTCTGTCCCTCCGAAAAAAGGGACAGTTGGAAGGTATGTATTACTGGGGGGCCTTCACCTACAGAATATCATCACTTAGACTTACAGTAACTACCAGGGAGCAGGTGGGGCCTTTCAGTGACCCCTGACCAGTGCAATGAGGAATTGAGGATACATGGTGCAAACGTGAGCCCTCTAGTTATGCCACAGGTTCCACTATCTACATGTGCAGAGCCACAGACACCTGAGAAGGCTCAGTCAGACCAGTGATGCCCATTAAATCCATATACTTCACAGCTAAATAGCAAATCTATTAGATGTATGCTGCAGACTGTACTAGTTTCAATGCAGCTACACTGTACTCATCGTACTAACTGGCCCTTCAACATGTCTATGATTCCAATTCTAAAGCTGAGGTGGCAAATCTAATAAAATTATCCATTATTTATATCGTATTATAGAAATTGTCAGTCGTTCTGTCCCTGCCCCAAACTTTAAATTCTCAAACAATTTGCAATTAGTCTTCATTTTTTTAAAATTATTTTTGGTTTATTTAGCTTTTTATTCAGCAGTTCTCCAATTTGCAATTTCAGCCATCTGGTTGCTAGTGTCCAAATCCCCCTAGTAACCATGCTTTGATATGAATCAGAGACTGGAATATGAATAGGGAAGGCCTGAATACAAAGAAGAGGAATAACAATAAATTATTAAATTTATTTTTTAGATAGGTCAGTGACCCCCATTTGAAATCTGAAAAGAGTCAGAAGAAGAAGGCAAATAGTTTAAAAACTATTAAAAAAGAAAAATGAAGGCCAATTGAAAAGTTGCTTAGAATTAGCCATTCTATAACATACTAAAGCTGAACGACCCCTTTATGAGTTGGGGCTGGATGATAGACCTCCTCACACTAGTAGGGAACTGGGTGCAGGCCCTCTCCTCCCTTATCACTCACATCCATGTCCCCCATGAAAAGCAGTTTATAAATGGCACTTTGTCTGTTCACCATTTTTGGCTCATCCTCTGCATGCAGTCGTAAGCATAGAGGCACCTACCCCAGGGGCAATGGGGCAAGTGTAATAAGACCAAGTGAACTTTGGAGAAGCAGCACAACACACACTCCCAAAGGTTCTTATCTTGCTTGACAAAGGGGCGTGACCCCGAAACGTTGCACTACTGCATAATAAAATTGCAAGGGCTTGCCCTGCTACTGCAACTCCTGTGTGCCAGTGAAATTCTTCTTACCGCAAGTGTAATAAGAGGCAAAACCATTAGCAAGAGAATGTTGGGCAGAGAGTAGAAGGGTGTGAGCAGGAAACAGGAAGTCTGTATGGGCCAATCACAGTGAGAGGAGGGGGAAGTCTTCCTGTGTTGCACTTGTAGGTTTCAGGACTCATGTACAACCTTCCCCCCCCCACACACATCTTACTGTACACACATTACATTTCTCCAGTGCATGCATGTATGGGACCTGTTATCCAGAATGGTTTCTCCAATGCATGCAGGTATGGGACCTGTTATCCAGAATGGTTTCTCCAATGCACGCAGGTATGGGTCCTGTTATCCAGAATGGTTTCTGCAGTGCACACAAGTATGGAACCTGTTATCCAGAATGTTTTCTCCAGTACACGCAAGTATGGGACCTGTTATCCAGAATAGTTTCTCCAATGCATGAAGGTATGGGACCTGTTATCCAGAACGGTTTCTCCAATGCGCACAAGTATGGAACCTGTTATCCAGAATGGTTTCTTTGGTGGATGCAGGTATGGGACCTTTTATCCAGAATGGTTTCTGCAGTGCATGCAAGTATGGGACCAGTTATCCAGAATGGTTTCTCCAATGCATGCAGGTATGGGACCTGTTATCCAGAATGGTTTCTCCAATGCAGGCAGGTATGGGACCTGTTAGCCTGAATGGTTTCTCCAATAAATGCAGGTATGGGACATGTTATCCGGAATGGTTTCTCCAGTGCATGCAGGTATGGGACCTGTTATCCAGAATAGTTTCTCCAATGCAGGCAGGTATGGGTCCTGTTATCCAGAATGGTTTCTGCAGTGCACACAAGTATGGAACCTGTTATCCAGAATGTTTTCTCCAGTACACGCAAGTATGGGACCTGTTATCCAGAATAGTTTCTCCAATGCATGAAGGTATGGGACCTGTTATCCAGAACGGTTTCTCCAATGCGCACAAATATGGAACCTGTTATCCAGAATGGTTTCTTTGGTGGATGCAGGTATGGGACCTTTTATCCAGAATGGTTTCTGCAGTGCACGCAAGTATGGGACCAGTTATCCAGAATGGTTTCTCCAATGCATGCAGGTATGGGACCTGTTATCCAGAATGGTTTCTCCAATGCAGGCAGGTATGGGACCTGTTAGCCTGAATGGTTTCTCCAATAAATGCAGGTATGGGACATGTTATCCGGAATGGTTTCTCCAGTGCATGCAGGTATGGGACCTGTTATCCAGAATAGTTTCTCCAATGCAGGCAGGTATGGGTCCTGTTATCCAGAATGGTTTCTCCTGTGCACACAAGTATGGAACCTGTTATCCAGAATGGTTTCTCCAATGCATGCAGATATGGGACCTGTTATCCGGAATGGTTTCTCCAATGCATGCAGGTATGGGACCTGTTATCCAGAATGGTTTCTCCAATAAATGCAGGTATGGGACCTGTTATCCGGAATGGTTTCTCTAATAAATGCAGGTATGGGAGCTGTTAGCCAGAATGGTTTCTCCAGTGCAAACAGGTGTGGGACCTGTTATCCGGAATGGTTTCTCCAATAAATGCAGGTATGGGACCTGTTATCCAGAATGGTTTCTCCAATGCATGCAGGCATGGGAGCTGTTAGCCAGAATGGTTTCTTTGGTGGATGCAGGTATGGTACCTTTTATCCAAAATGGTTTCTGCAGAACACGCAGGTATGGGTCCTGTTATCCAGAATGGTTTCTGCAATGCATTCAAGTATGGGACCTGTTATCCAGAATGGTTTCTCCAGTGCATGCAGGTATGGGACCTGTTATCCAGAATGGTTTCTCCAATGCATGCAGGTATGGGACCTGTTATCCAGAATGATTTCTCTAATGCATGCAGGTATGGGACCTGTTATCCAGAATGGTTTCTCCAATAAATGCAGGTATGGGACCTGTTATCCAGAATGGTTTCTCCAATAAATGCAGGTATGGTACCTGTTATCCGGAAGGGTTTCTCCAATAAATGCAGGTATGGGACCTGTTATCCAGAATGGTTGCTCTATGCATGCTGGTAATGGACCTGTTATCCAGAATACTTTCTCCAGTGCATGGGAGACAGCCTATATATATATATATATATATATATATATATATATATATATATGTATATGTATATATATATATAAGATAATCAAAGGACTCGCACTCCAATTCCTTTTTCGTGAATAAACGTGTTAATTTATTTTTAGTTGCATTTTTCCAACGTTTTGGCCCACATTAGGGCCTTTATCAAGGATAATGTGGCCCTAATGTGGGCCGAAACGTTGGAAAAATGCAACTAAAAATAAATTAACACGTTTATTCACGAAAAAGGAATTGGAGTGCGAGTCCTTTGATTATCTTATCTGAACAATATTGACCCACGCACCCTAAATTGTTTGGAATATCTGGTAAGAGTGCATACACTGGATGGACCATAGCCATTTAACCCAATTGTTTTGGCACTTTTAGTGCTACCTCCAGCTTTATAGGAGAACTAAACACCCCATTAAGAAAATCTCCTACCTACTACCCTAGGTAGTCCCCCCTCCCTGTTCCGCCCCCTCCACATAGTTAGTTACCCCTGAAAATGCTAAGGTATTGGTGTAGACTAAGTGCAGCGGAGCTCATGGGAGCCACCTTCCGAGTCTCCTGTCTTGTTCTATAAAGCTGGCCATAGAAGCACAGATCCTCGATTCGTACGATTTTCGGATCATGTGAAAAGTGCAGCCATCTTTCGTCTGGCGAAGAACGGTCGTTTGGTTGATTGGACAGGTTTGATTTTGACCAGACCGATCCCGCTGGAGCCCATTGCACATCGTAATTGGATCGCTCGGCCATGTGGCCGAACGTTCAGATTACCCCCCATATAGCCATGCTCGTTAATGGCATATCGGGGAAAGATGTCGCCAAACGAGCGGATCTTTGCGTCTATGGCCACCTTAAGTGAGCGCCGTATTGGTGCATGTGCCGTTGGAGCAGTCTTCCAATTTGTAGCAACTGTGCCTGCACCAAATTAGGCAGGTGTATCGCGGAAATCCCCTGCAATTTTATTAGTCAAGTGATGACTCTGAAACAGAGGCTCAGATCTCTAACTGCCTCCTGGCTATCTCAAATTGGATGAACCAGCGCCACCTCAAACTCAACCTAACAAAAACTGAACTTATCATCTTTCCACCTAAGCCTGGTCCTACTCCCCTATTTACTATCTCTATTGATGGCATGCTCATTAATCCTGTCAACTCAGCTCGCTGTCTGGGGTTAAACTTTGACTCCTCTCTCTCCTTCTCTGATCATATTAACACCACTGTCAAAACCTGTCACTTTTTCTTCCGCAATATTGCCAAAATCCTTCCCTTCCTTTCACCTGATACATTCAAGACGCTCATGCATGCTCTCATCCTATCCAGACTAGATTACTGTAACCTTCTACTAACTGGCCTCCCTAACTCCCATCTCTCCCCTCTACAGTCTGTATTAAACACTGCTGCCAGAATTATCCTCCTCTCATCCAAAAGGGTACAGGCCCCTCTGCTGCTGAAGTCCTTATCATGGCTTCCTATAAAACAAAGAATAACTTATAAACTCCTCCTCATAAACTTCAAAGCCCTTCATTCCTCTGCACCTAACTACATCTCATCTCTTGTCTCTCTATATGTTCCTGCCCGAAACTTCCGCTCCTCTCAGAGCAACCTCTTGGTTGTACCCCCCACTACTACTGCTGTTTCCCGTATCAAACCCTTCTCTCTTGCGACTCCTTTTTGGAATGCCATTCCTGAATCTCTCAGGAGAGAATCCTCCCTCAATGTTTTTAAAACAAAACTCAAAGACTACCTCTGGGACCACCTGGATACCACCCGAACTGGCACTTATATAACAGTGTAACAAACTGTAACCCACAGCACCTTAATACCCCTCTGAATTGTGTCTGTATGTTACTCTCCAATTTAGACTGTAAGCCCTACGGGGTAGGCTCCTCTAGCCTTTTGTTTCCTTGACACTGAGCACTTAATCTGTAATGTAATTATATTTTATATTTATGTGAATTGTATTTCTAATAATGCACTTATTGTTACTTTTTATTCCAATGACCCCTTGTTTGTTACTACTAATTTATTGTTTTGCTGTACAGTGCTTTGCCCTCAAAGAGCGCTTTACAAATATAAATATATATACATATATACATACATACATTTGTGCTGTGGGTTTAGTCGAGTTAGAAATGACCTCATAAACCTCACAAACTGGACCTTTGATAAACAACCCCCTGCTGTATATGTAGAATTGTGTGTTTTTTGTATGACATCTAGACCACACTTTAGGCCAGATTCAATTCATGTGAAAAGTCATGTGCGAGATTCAGTTTGAGATGGTATTCAATTCAGAAAAACTGATCTCATGGTTTATCATTTGAAAACTCTATTGAAGTATATGAGAAAAAAACTGTATTTGGAAAAAGTTTTTTTTCCTTGAATGAAATCTCGTCTATTACTTTTCACGTGATAAACCATGAGATAACTTTCCTCACTGAATTGAATCTGGCCCATTCTGTGGTCTCTATTGATATGTCAGTGAGGGGCCCTCTAGGTATTTCCATCATATACTTATGAGTTATGGTATGATATTATGTGTACTTCTGTTGGAAAAATGCATTTGCTGGATCATGACATACAGTCAGGGCTGCCATTAGAAGTCACGGGGCCCGGTACAACAGACCCCGCCCACTCCACATCACAGTTAAAAGACCACACAGACATCGGCGCTAAAAAAGTAACTTGACACACACACAAATTATAAAAAGCTATTGATATTCAGGGCCCCCTTATAAGTTCAAAGAAAAAAACATTGGCGCCAGGGCCCCCCTTACAAGTTAAAAAAATTGGGGCACCAATTTAAAAAAAACAAAAAAACTTTGGTGCCACGGCGCCCCTTACAAGTTAAAAAAAATTTAAAAAAAAACATTGGTGGCAGGGGCCTATAAAATATTAAAATAATACATTGGTGACCAGAGGGTTAAAAAAAAAAATATACAAATTGGTGTTCAGTAGAATTGAACTCATGGCTTCAGGACTTCAAATTTGCCTCCTTTGGTAACTTTGGGTCTTTTCGCCACTTCAGGACTTCAATTTCGGCTTTTTCTGGACTTCGGGTCTTTTCGCCGCTTCTGGACTTTTGCTGTTATGATTCAAAATTGGCCGCAAATCTTCGGCACTCGGAAGGGGGGCCTGACTCTTTCAAAAGTGCAGCACTGCCGGGCCCCCCTTCATGCCTGGGCCCGGGACACTTTCCCCCCAGATGGCGGCCCTGCATACAGTATACTGGTAGATGTTATCATCACACCGTTCCAGTACATTAATACATCTTTATATATGGGTCTCAAAATGAAAGTTTGTTTAGAATTGGCAGCAGAAGATCCACCCTGAAGCCTGCATCTATAATATTTTACTTACTGCAAGTCTGCAACATATTTTTGTACCTTTGTTTAAAAAGAAATATACTTTAAGCTCTTTTATTTCTCCTTTACAGAAAAAATGTTGCTCTTTAAGAATTAAAGTCATACACAGGCCAATTCTTTCATTCAATTCAGACTTTTCTTATCATCCATGAATGTATGTATGGGATTATTAGCCTGAATTAACAAACTTGTAAATTTGTTCCGGATAAGGGGTATTTCTGTAATTTGGATCTACATACCTTAAGTTTGTTAAAAATAATTTAAAGATTAAATGAACTCAATAAGATTTTTAGTTGGTTTCAAGTAAAATGTACTTTTTTATTATTACAAAGAGAAAGAAAATCATGTTTAAATTTGAATTCTTTGTTTAAAATGGATTTTATGGGAGACGGCTTCCCCTATGTTGGAGCTTTTTAGATAGCAGATTTCCGGATAACAAATACAATACCAGTACAGGTATGGGATCCGTTACCTGGAAACCCCTTATCCAGAAAGCTGGATTATGGAAAGGCCGTCTCCCATAGACTCCGTTTTATCCAAATAATTCAAAATCTTAAAAATGATTTGCTTTATCTCTGTAATAATAAAACAGTACCTTGTACTTGATCCAAACTAAGATATAATTAATCCATATTGGAAGCAAAACCAGCCTTTTGAGTAATGTTTACATGACTTTCTAGTAGACTTTATGATTGGAAGATCTAAATTACAGAAAGATCCGTTACCCAGAAAACCCTGAGCATTCTGGATAACAGGTCCCATACCTGTATTAATTTTATACCTCGTTAGCATATTAATGTAATTTAGAAGCCTAGTGTCATAGCTTGTGACACACTCGAAACGCAAACTGTTTTGATAACAAAAAAAGTGTATTTTATACTCTTTTACTTATATATATATAAAAAGTAGCCTGCTGCCAATTTAAAATAGATTAAAAATCATGCCTTTTTAACACTCATTTTCATTCTTTTGCTGCTTTTCAATGAATGAATCAGGTGATAATATTAGTGTTTAGATGACGATGTGGCTCTGGATGTGCTACACAGGCATATTTAAGTTGGGGAAAATGTAAGTTCCATGATTGGGGAGGTGGGTGGAGGATATGTACACTGGTGCTAAAAGTAAAAAAAGTTGTTTTCTGACCGGGAGACTCAATTATTATGCACCAAACATACCCACACACAATGGGAGATCCCTCCTGCTACAGGCAGCATTGCACTCCTTAGGAACATTTTCTAGCCCAAATATTCTTGTTTCCCCAACTGGGATCTGTTAGCCTGCATCTTCTGTAGGAAAAACTGTTTTACTATAATAAGTGCCCTTTAAAGGAGAAGGAAAGGCTAAAACTAAGTAATCTTTATCAGAAAGGTCTATATAAATACACCAGTAAACCCTCAAAGCAATGCTGCTCTGAGTCCTCTATCAAAAGAAACACTGCATTTCCTTCCATCTATTGTGTATACATGGTCTTCTGTATCAGACTTCCTGTTTTCAGCATAAACCTCCAGGGCAGGGCCTTGAGCATGCTCAGTTTGCTCCTCTCTCCCTACCTGCTGTAATCTGAGCCCAAAGCTATGAGGGAGCAGGGAGAGACTCAGGCAGGAAGTGATGTCACACCAAGCAAATATGGCAGCTGCTATCCTAAACAAACAGAGAGAGCTCCTAGAGCTGTTTACTCAAATATGGTAAAGCATTCTACAAAATAAATATAGTCTTATAGCTTGCACTATTGTGGCTAATCTATTGGCAATAAACTGTTTTAGTAGGTTTCCTTCTCCTTTAATACCTAATAGGTAAAACTAATGTAAAAGTGCATTGATGAATTGATGGATGAGAAATCAACTAAAATTTAAGGCGATAATGCATCCCATTCCGGCCTTTAAAAGATAAACAATCATTACTACAAGCCCTGTGTACAGCTGAGAATTACGTGATGGCAGATCGGCATATTTAGGAAAGGCTACAAACAAATTCAGAAAATTTTTCTTAAAATGAAATTCATCATGTTGAAGGAAACAAAAAAAGTTAAAAACAATTCTCAAAGGTGGAGTTAATGTTTTATTCAAGTGTTTAGAAATGGGACACATCTCCAACTTTATTTTATCTTAATTCTGGGTATTGCCCCAAGTTTTACTACTTCTTTTTGAGTAACAAGTGTAGCTCCTGATGTTTACATAATACTTAAAATACTGTACAATGTGTATTGCACGGATTTTCTTCTCATATGCGATAAACCTTTGATTTTTTTACGTTTCTTTCTGTGCAAAACCCCAACTTTACTTGGTTATCCTGGGACTTTGGTGCGTATCCTTTTGTTTCCACTTTGAGCATTTGAGGGACAAGTGTTTTTTATTTCTCTTTTCTGTCTTTTCTCTTTTGTGCAGATTGCTATTACTTTTAAGAAAGCATGTTCATGTATTAAGTATGTACTAGACAAACTGGCAGTATGGTTCCGTAGCAGTATGCTAAGAGAGACTCCATGAATATGCAATAAACTTCGTTAACATTTTGAGAGACAGGTATATCTACTTTGATTTAGCTTTGATTTAAAAATCCTCACCAGAAAGAAGACAGTCAGGAATGATGATAAGATAATTTGGAGGTAGCTAGCTGAATAAACATAGGTGTGGTGCACAGATTCCACTGAAAAGTTGTCTAAGCACTGGTGATATTTACAGTCCCTGAAAGCTATTTGAGGTGTTCCAGGGGCATAACTTTCTGCCTCGAAGCAGTGACAGATGGAAATAACAGATTCCTGGAAGGTGAATACATCAAGTCACTTAAGTTCCTTGTTTAAAGGCAAATTCGTTTTGTTTTGTAATGCTTGTAATTTGCAATGTTTTGAAAGTCACTGCCAGAGAAAAATAAAAATGAATCACACAATATCTAACAACTAAAACATTTATATCACCTAAAGGTTTCCAGTTTATAAGTCCCTGCTTAGCCTTGATTGTACTGTTCCTTATAAGCCCTATGGCAGGGTAGAGTGATGAAAATGAAATATACATGTACAGGTATGGGACCTATTATCCAGAATGCTCGGGACCTGGGGCTTTCCAGATAATGGGTCTTTCCATAGTTTAGAACTTCATACCTTAAGTCTACTAGAAAATCATGTAAATATTAAATAAACCCAGTATGCTGGTTTTGCTTTCAATAAGGATAAATTATATCTTAGCTGGGATCAAGTACTAAGTACTGTTTTATTATTACAGAGAAAAAATAAATCGTTTTAAAAAAATTGTATTATTTGATTATAATGGAGTCTATGGGAGACGACCTTTCCGTAATTCGGAAATTTCTGGATAACGTGTTTCCGGATAACAGATCCTATACCTGCACAATAATTTTCTTTATGCTTTTTTGATGTGTACAGGCCTAAGCTGTTAATTACCTAATTCAAAAATAGACGCTTGATGCAAGGCTGCTTTAATGTACCAGGGGTAAATATCTGGTCTCTCCTGGCTGCTCCAAGAAATTTGTGGATGTACTACTACTTAGTGAGTCGGGCCACTCACTCAGTTCATTATACAGCTGAAAGGTTGTACTGAAAAAAAGGTCCTCATAATGACACACCGGGGACTTTTTTTGTAAGTCTCATTTCCCTTTACCAGGATTATTTATTTACAAATTATACACAACATGGCAGAATCTAACTCGATATAGTCTTAGTAGTGCCACCTTCTGGAAGGGAATGAAAATACAAGAACCCTAAACTATCATAGGTCTAAAGTACAGTAGTAGTGAGAGACTTTACCCTTGTCCACACAAATTGTATATTAATTATTGTATTTTGACATCAATATAAAGTACTAGTATTGACCAATATGTTAGTCTTATCTTGTAGTCTGAAGATAAATCTGAACAGAAGATTTTATAATACTGTTTATATATTTCTTAAACCATGTGAAATAGTTTATGCCAAAAAGAGTGTCTCCTGACACATGACTTAACCCCATGCATCATGTTGAAGAGCATAGTTCAATGCAAACAGATAGTCAGTGTATTTCAAATTTGTGCACTTTTTATGCTGGCCATACGTATGGACATATGCTTGCTTGGCGACGTCACCAAATGAGCAGATCTCTCCCCGATATGCCCACCTTGAGATGGGCAATATCGGGCTGATCGTGAGCCCAGGGCCCAACGAACGGATCACAAAGAGAAGAATATGGGCGGTTGAATTGAGGAACACATCAATGAACCAATGCTGTCCTTGATCCAACAGGATTTTTAAACCTGCCCGATCGACATCTGGCTGACTTTTGGCCAGATATCAATTGGGGAAGCCCGACAGAGAGCCCCATACACTGCCCAATACGCTGCTGACTTAATCTTTGGGCAGTTTATATCTGCCTGTGTATGGGGGCCTTAATACCTAAATTGTATCAAATTATTTCACAGTAGTCTAGACCTTACATTACCCATTAAGATAGGACAAATTCAGATGACAAAGAATTTCTGCGTAGAAAATTGCTGCAAAATGTGTAGAAAATGACAATACAACAAATGCACAGTCTACACGGAGAGCCATGGAATTGAAATGTTTGGTGTATTTCAACACTATTTTTGAGCCAAAATAAAGGAAATGCTATGGGAGATTTAACAACAAGCAGAGTTCAAGAGCTAACGTGTTGTTCCTTTCACAGCTTCTACCTATGCAATCTGCCTAAAGGCCTTACCACATCAGTCATTAGATTTCAGGTCAGTCTCACAGCTAATTGCATGCAGTTAAAAGACACCATTACAGGTGGTCTAAACAATGCAAAGATTTGAGAACATGTCAAATAAATAAGAAAACCCCAATGAAAGTGCACCTTGGATGTAATGAGGGTCTTTTGTTTCAGTGATTTATCATCTATAGGATGTCTGACAGTCCTGAATACAGCGGGGGTATCATTTTACAAAGTCTGTTGATTTATACCAACTGAAATTGTCTTGGCGTGTGAAACAGATACAGAAGAATACAATATAATGACACAGGTGGTAAGTCTTCTCCTCTTTGTCAACTTTCCTTTATATACTTTTAAATCCCAGCTCAGAAATATGTCCTGTTTTATACAGGAAACGATTAACTGATCCTGCTGCCTTCTCGTTTTAGCAGGTTTCGGTATAACCAGCATTTTTAGTGATATTTAATTGAATTATTGCAAGCAGTAATCATTTCTTCTCAGCGATGCTCCTTATTAGACTGCTGCAAGATTATTTTAAGGATACATTTCTTGAAAAACTGTCTCATAATAGATTTGATTTTATGAAATTGTGTTAGTGGGAGATATTAACGACACCTATGGGTTTGATAGTGTTCATGATACTATATCATGTAAGTATTTGTCAATACCCTGGAAAGAAATGGTCTTGTTTTGATTATATAAAAAAAGAAAAAAGCTCTTCATGATCATGTGATAGTATCTCGGCATCATACTAAAAGTTAACTCAAAGGTGAACACCCCCTTTAAACAGTTTGTGAAACAGGTTAAATGCTAATTCATGTAGCTCGATTTCTGGATTAAGACTGACAAAAAAAGAAAAAAAGTCTATGAAAAAGTCTATTAAAAGTAGAACTCTTTTCATAGAATATTTACATAGTGGGATATTTACAAGTAGGTCTAGTGGCAAGCACCCAGGGGCAGCCCTTTATAACACAAAAGCTGCACAAACCCCTTTGAATATGGAAATAAAGGTCAGATCTCGCCCAACGTGCTGCTTTTTTGATTAGGGTAATCAACAATTCTGCTAAGTGCTTGTCCTATGCCCTTTGGATATTTCTACTAAACAGGAATGTTCCTCCCAAATAACTCCAGTCACTGTTCCCTCTGAGATCATGTGCAAAGTATAATGATACTTGCTTGTACAGATATGGAAACCCGTTATCCAGAAAGCTTCTGAATTACAGGAATGCCATTTCACGTAGACTCCATTATAGTTTATTAAAAAACCTGATTGCCTTTTTTTTCTGTAATAATAAAACAGTACCTTGTACTTGATCCCAACTACAATTAATGCTTATTGGAGGCAAAACAATCCTATTAGGTTTATTTCATATTTAAATTATTTTTAAGTAGACCTAAGGTATGGAGATCCAGATTACTAAAAGATCCTGTGGCTGAACTCTATATTTTTTTATCCTGTATTATTGTAAGGTATGTTATAAGCCTGTTTTGCAATTTGCATTTACTTTCCAATGTACATTTATTAATAGTGATGGGCGAATTTGCGCTGTTTCGCTTCGCCGAAAAATTAGCGAATTTAGTGAATTTAGTGAAACTCGCAAAATGGCGTAAAATTTGCTAAAGGGCGCCAGCGTCTCGTTTTTGAAGCCGGCCTCCATTTTTGACGCCGGCGTCTGTTTTTTTGACGCACATAGACTTGCCTATAAAAACCATAGACAATTTGTAATGAAAGTATATTGAAACGTTTGTTAGAATTGTTTAGAAAATTGAGTTTTGCTAGAGGAGAGCTAGCTTCTGAAGCATTGCATCATTGTATTTTCCTGACAGATAAATTGCAAACCACTTTTAAATGTTTAATTATGGTAAATTGGAAGAATTACATTTGTTTCAAAATGTAAAATGTAATTTTTGTCATTATTTGGGTGGTGTTCCCCTTTAAAGCATTAATTGGGAGACTAAAAAATGCACAGTATAAAATGTACATCTCATTAAAATAACATAGGATGTTGTCAGCCTATTTCGACAGTAGAATTATTATGTAAATGCAAAATATATAAATATATATAAAAGGGTGTACATTCATACACATGCATTCTTACACAATTGCTATTTGGGCTGGTCCTTCCAAGAAATGATCTCAATATATCAGGTTGACAGTACAATATTAGCAATGGCTAACCTAAATGGGTGGCACCTTATTCACAGAACAAGCTAATGTAAATATAGGTTAAGGTGAGGAATAGAAGGAAATGCAAGTGCTGAGTACCTTGCAAATAAACATAAGTATCCATTTAATCTGGCTACTTATCATAGGAATTTTATCTATCCCATCATCTTCTAAGGGAGGAACTCCACAATGCGTTTGGTGCCGACACGTCGCCATCCTACAGTCAGATAAATGTAGTTCTTACATGCGATTCTCCTTCACTTCCTGTTTCTTCACAACATACGACACGTCTCATGCGTTTCATCGCATGGTGACGTGTCAGCACCAAACGCATTGTGGAGTTCCTCCCTTAGATGTATATACAGTCTTGTTAAACTTATAATGAGGTTACATATAGCTTATAACACTCCCATAATAGCAATAACACAGCATGCACTTCCAGACCTCTGTTTACTTGATTAATTCTTATATTCATTGCACCCCCCTACAGAGGCCAGAGGACAACTTTTGCCTTACTCCTTATTAATTGGTTTGGAGATCAAATATTTACCTCCCCCCACAGAGCATCCCTGTATTCTCTATGCTCTGAATTGGAACTAATCCACCTTCTCCACATGCCCCCAAGAAATTTATATGTCCTTCAGCCTGTCCCAGGACCACTACAACTCCCACAGACATGTTATATCCTGAAATTAACCAACTGCATTAGTGACTAGTGCTGGTAGATCCCGAAACCCACAAGTTGGGCGAGTTTAGGTTGAAAAGTAACCTCCTCCTCCTCCTCCTCCTCTGCTCCTCTGCTCCAAGAGATTTCCTCTCTTGGAACCAGAGAAGTAGCGAAAGGAGTGGGAAGATGTTGATGTGGGTCCTACAATGGCAACATTTTGTGGGTTAGGGTCTGTGCAGGTTAAGGTTTTGAAGGATAGAGTCTGTTTGGGTTGAGTTTTTCCTGTCCTGCACATCACAAAACTGCATCATAGGGGTTGCACAGTATTTCATTTATAGTATAGTCCTAAATAAGCAAATCCGTCTGATGAACTATTGGCAGACTTGCAGGCACTTGGTCTCCTGCCCTGTCTGAGAATTCTCTAAACTTTAGTTATTCACAATTTGTGGCGTATGTCATCTAGGGTAAAAGCGGTTGTTACTGTAGTTATTCCTGTATATACTAAGGAAAATATTGCCACTAATTGTAAGCTATTTAGTAATGACACAGCCCAGATAAGGAAGTAATGTGAACATTTAGGGAAATCACATGATATACTTTACATTCTTTGTTATGGCTGCGTTCTCCAGAAAATAGTATATACTGTATGTGTATGTAATATTACATACTATATGTTTTTTTTAAGGTAGTGGCTTTTGTAAACTTAGGTACTGTACCCTGTGAAAAGTGATGCATATGTCCATTTGGGGTCTCTATCTATAGTCTTTATATCGTATTGTACTGAACAGCAACAGAACACCAAATTGTAGACAACATTGACTAGAAAACAATAGCTTGAATGACAACTCCAACATATTCTATTTTGTATTTGTAAGATAGGCAATGGAATTTTCATTGTTCTGGCTACAATTTTTTGTTCACTCATAAACATGTTAATGTCTGTAACACTATTGTATTCATATTTTATTTACTAAATTGCAATAGACATTTTAGGTAACAAAAACTTACAAACATTGTAAGGAGTAAAAATTAACTCCATAATATATTGTATAAAGCCAAATATTGAAGGGCAAGATCAATTGTATATTAACAATTAGCTTGTTTTACATGGACCTATCCTAAACTGTTTTCACTTGGTATTCTTTTGTCATTTGATTTCTTAACCTTTTCAATTTTCTCTCTTCCCAGGCTGTGAATGAATATTCTGGTTGTCGGTGTCACTGATCCCAGCAACCAAAAAGCAAATGACTAAGATGTTGAGATTTTTAAAAGATCAGATCCTGATCGTGAGACCACGATCTTCTCAGAACGATCGTAAGATCGTACGAATCTACCATCAACTAAAAAGACCAATTTACCAGGAAAACAAAGGGGAGCTGCCTGCTTGGCCCTGCAAACATAGAGAGATTGCACTGGGACCGACAAAGATTTTTTGACCTGGCCGATCAATTTCCCGACAGATGTCGGCTGAAAAATCGTAAGATGTACGATCGTTCGAATACCACTAACCGCACGATAATTTCGAAGGATTGGTCGGGCTTCCCTAAAATCGGTCGTTCAGCAAGAAGAATCGTCGCGTCTATGGGGACCTTAACTGAGGAGACTCAATTGTATTATTATTCTGGTGTTTTATTTGTTTTTTTAAAGGGGACCCGTCACCCAAAAAAAATATTCCAAATCCTATTTTATTACATTAGTCAAGCAAAATTAACTTTAATTACACTATATAAATTATTTGACTTTTGTTTCCTTCAGTCTGGGATGTCGTAATTATAGCAAGTAGGTAGGAGCCATTTTGTGGACACTGTTATTAAGGCAAGCCTTGCATCATCTCAGAATCTTGTTTGTGCACCAGAATGGGGGACCTGATGTCCATCCCCATGCACTGGCTACAAATTAAATGGTTAAAAGAACGGTGGAATGTGAGGAGAGCAATGACATCTAGGAAGTGCTGAATGGAAAGTGAACGTGATTGTCTGCAACACCTCTATGCCTACAATCAGTGTAGTCTAATAAAGTGCCATGTTATAAAACCGTCCCAAGCAAGAAATCTCTTTTACACTTGTCTTATAGACCTAAACCCATCTATAGGGGTCTTATAAATATAAGAGACATAAGAGATAATTTATGAAGGCAAGTGCACGTTCAAAGCACTAGTTTGGAGCAAACCAATGTGCACATTGGTACTATTCACACTGGAAATAACAGCAGCCTGGACATGTTGGTAATTCAAGGGCTCTCTTAACAGGTTGCACCAGCACATACTGTACACGTTGGTAATACTGTACAATGGAAGTGATGCCTTTCCAACACAAATGCAAGGGGGGAAAATTACCAAAATGGATACAAATTGCATACATATTGGTGCATTTTACCCCAGTTGTGGTGGATGCACCTTAGCATGTACCCGCAATTACACTAGAATTCTGGGGAAACACTTCATTGTGCATAATAAAACATGTTTATTTGCAACCAAAAAATCACTTTGCACATTGCATTGCCTTTGTAAATTAGACTTATACGGGCATATTCACTGCATGTTGTGCAAAGAATTAGTGCAAAGTGCTATGTTTTTATCACCATAGCCGCGTTTATTGTGCTTCAGAATGGGTTGCAAAAAGCTGTATTTTCCACATGAATACAGTGCTGTGATGTGCAGGTCAAAAAATCCAACAAATCATAGAATACACAGATAAAAAAAAGTCAGCTGAATTGATCTGTTCATTTACAAGTATGATTTATTGCATACAGAGATAGCATGCAAGTTACATGTTTTTAAGTTGCTGAGTGCAACATCTCTTCAAATGAAAGTTTGCCATTGTACAGTTTCTTTTTTAAAAGGGGTGGTTCACCTTTAAGTTAACTTTTAGAATGGCTAATTCTAAGCAACTTTTCAGTTGGTCTTTGTTATCTAGTTTTTATAGTTTTTTCCACTATTTGCCTTCTCTTCTTACTCTTTCCAGCTTTCAAATGGGGGTCACTGACCCCATCTAAAAACAAATGCTCTGTAAGACTGCAAATATATTGTTATTGCTACTTTTTATTACTCATCTTTCTAGTCAGGCCTCTCCTATTCATATCCCAGTCTCTTATACAAATCAATACATGGTTGCTAGGATAATTTGGACCCTAGCAACCAGATCGTTGAAATGGCAAACTGAAAAGCTGTCGAAAAAAGCTAAATAATGCAAAAACAACAAATAATAAAAAATTAAAACCAATTGAATATCACTCTCTACATCATACTAAAAGTTAACTCAAAGGGGAACAACCCCTTTAAGTTTCAACCATACTGACCTGCACCAGATTCTATTTCGTGTCTGCTTTGTCTTGATTTATCATGTCTATGCCTAACTTGCAATGCTATAACTCAAAAACCTTGGATGCAGACAAGCGATACTGCACCAATGGCAGTGTCTAGAATTGCTAGACAGCATTTTTTGCTAATGGCAGAGTAGATTTACAGGATCTGTAAATTTCTGTAAATGTTTCCAAACCACTGATTAAATCAACATTAACTGTTTACTTAGATGACCAGTCATATATATATATATATATATATATATTTATTTTTTTTTTTTTTTTACTTTACATTTTTTCAAAAACTACAATTAATCCTGCTTTGATTTCTATGCATTTAAAAAACACATCCAGCTTTAGGGATTTTGAAGATTAGAAAGATAATTTACTTTCATGTTTGTTTAGGAAGAGGGATCCAGAAGATCTTTACACTTTGGGTTTAGAGACTGATTTGGGTCTCTAGGGCATTGTGATGCTATCTCTGGCACTTTTCTCACAGTATTAAGAGATCTGAAGGCCATTTTCCTCTGGAGAAGTGGATGCCAATGACTTGCCCAACCTGTCTTGCAGGGCAATACAACAGGACAAAGATAAGAGAACAGTTTCAATCAAATGTAAAATTAATGGTGATTCTTGAGGAATGAAACTCATTGAGAGTGATAGCAATTATTTGTCAGTTTCATCTTTATCAATACCCAGAACCTCATTAGTAACTGCTCAGTTCAGAGTTGTTTTGAAGAAGACTATAAAATGGCTAGTTCAGTAACATTCTAATCATCTCTATTACTATTTTTGACCAGTAGGGGTAGTCAATAGTTTAAAAATGGAAATAAGCAAAGAACAAGATGACAGCCTGCACACTGTAAAGCCAAAGGAGGCAATGTTAATTTTCTTCTTCTTACTTTTCAAATGGGGGTTACTGTCACTGATGCCACCCAAAAATCTAATTCTCTGTAAGGTCTCAGTGTTGTTATTGCTACTTTGTATTACTCATCTTTCTATTCAGGCTCTCTCCTATTCCAGTCTCTTATTTAAATAACTGCATGATTGTTGAAACTGCAATCTGGAAAGCTGCTGAATAAAAAATGCAAATAGCTCAAAAACCACAAATTAAACATGAATTGCAGATTGTTTCAGAATATCACTCTCTACATCAAACAAAAAGTTAATTCAAAGGGGAACTATTGTGAAAATGAAAATGTTATATATTTTTTTTTATCAAGAATAAGCTTCAGCATAATGAAATAAGAAGTTTTCTAAATATAATCAATTCTGTACCGTTTCTGAAATAATCAAGTTTATCTTCACTATCCCTCTCTCAGCATCTGTTTGTTTTCATTCTGTCTTCATGCAGCAGTTGGGTGTCAGATAATCACTGACAGTTAAATCCAATATATTGTATATAGGGTTGCTCCTTTTGCCTAGAAGATGTAGAGCTCACTCTGTTAAAATCACCAGACAACATGTCTCTACACGCAGGATTTGTGCAAAAAGCAGTTATTTTGTTAGATTTTGTTTGTGCTGAAATCAATTATTTGAATGAGCTCTAATCCATCTGCTAGGAATGGAACCCCCCTATAAGATATAAGGTGAAACTCTATACCAGCATCATACACTTGGGGGTGCCATATGTTAGGCATCCCCAAGTAATTGTATATACACTTACCTGAAACACTGGGCCGGTGCTCCAATCAGCAGAAAAAAGCACTGGCTCGGGGTCATACCAGTGAGCACCACGGAACAATCCTCTTCCGACGTCTTCTTTCTTCAAATTTCCCGGGGAAAACGCATGCGCAGTTGAACGAAATAGCCGAAATTTTAGTTAAAGTTCTACTGCGCATGCGCAGCCACGCAAAGGAAAGAGGAAGCTGGAAGAGGATCATTTCGTGGTGCTCACTGCCATGGCAGTTTTCTGCTGATAGGAGCACCAGCCCGGGGTTTTCAGGTAAGTCAATACAATCACTTGGGGGTGTATAACATTTGAGACTCTCAAGTGATTGTATATACTTACCTCACACCCTGGGCAGGTGCTCCTATCAGGAGAAAACTGCGCTGGCCCAGGTTCTTCCAGCGAGCACCACGGAGCGATCAGCTTCAAATTTCCCATGGCAGAAGCATGCGCAACAGAATGAAATAGTAGAATTAAATACTTCTTCGTTAAAGTTCCGCTTTTCGCGCTTCTGCACATGAGCACCCGCGTGAAGAATGGCTCCGTTGTGCTCGATGGAAGAACCCCCGGGCTGGTGCAGTTTTCTGCTCATAGGAGCACGGGCCCGGGATGTCAGGTAAGTAAATACAATCACTTGGGGGTGTCTAACTTTCCTTTAAAGCATTTAAGTGGTGTTTCGCTGTCTTTGTGGATATGTAAAAGTATTATTGTCTTTTGTTAAAATAGTGCCAAAGCATTTATGCACAGATGCAGCATGCATGTGTGCATGTAAATACATAACTGAGTGTGTGTGATTATGTGTGTACTGAGAGAGAAAGTAAAAGGGACTTTCTCCAAAAAAAAATTTTGTGTGGGAGTTTTAAAGGGGTGGTTCAACTTTGATTAAACTTTTAGTATGTAATAGAATGGCCAGTTCTAAGTTAAGTTAAGCCAGTTAAAGGTTTTAAAATGATTTGCTTTTTTCTTCTGACTCTTTCCAGCTTTCAAATGGGCTTTACTGACCCCCATCTAAAAAACAAATGCTCTGTAAGGCTACACATTTATTGTTATTGCTAATTTGTATTTCTTATCTTTCTAGTAAGGTCCTCTCCTATTCATATTCAGGTCTCTTATTCAAATCAATGCATGGCTGCTAGGGTAATATGAACTCTAGCAACCAGATTGCTGACATTGCCAACTGGAGAGTTGCTGAATAAAAAGCTTAATAACTCAAAAACCACAAATAATAAAAAATGAAAACCAATTACAAATTATCTCAGAATATCACTCTCTACATCATACTAAAAGTTAACTCAAAGGTGAACAAACCCTTTAAGCCAAACGTAATAATAGCTTCCCTTATAACATGGCTTTACATAACCTCTCTATTGCCATTCCACATATGTTTATTAGGATAATTCTTTGTGCTAATGAGCAACTTATGCCCTTGAACTTGTGCTTTTGAGTGATGCTCATACAGAATCCAGAAAAGTAAGCTGACACCTATTGTAAACATTAATGCTTTCTGTTTCTATGTGAATTAACAGAAGAAATCAACCCGAAAACGTTACTAGCTACATGGCACAGTAGACTGTGATGTGAGAATTCTCTTATTGTTTGTCTGTCTTTGGGCCTCTAAGCCATTGTTTCTGTTCGGCAGATTGTGCTGCCTGTGAACTGAATGGCTGCAGTTCTGCTCTCTGCTCATAGCCTTTCTCCTTACCAGCTCTTTTATTCTAGTTTATTGTTTTTCTGCACTTTGCTTGAACATAGTCATGGCTACAAACTGCATACCAGCAATGCAATGATGCACAGGGACATATTTCATTTGGATTATTTTTGCTTTCCCTATTTAACAAAAGCCAAAGAGAAGAGGAGGAGATCTGACATTAACTAAGGTGACAGCAAATACATCAAAACCTAGTTCTCTCACTTTTAAATAAATGAGTAAGGCCTATGGCACACTAGGTGGATTTGTTTTGCATTTTGCAATAAAATACCCTAAGCCACCCCATGCCTACTCTCTTAAGGGCAATGTAATTCTCCTACCGCACACCTGTAGTTCACCACTCCTGCAAGCTGGTGGTGCGTTCCTTCCGTTGACCCGGCCGGGTCCCTTAGCAACCAATGTGTAAAAGAAAACGGATCCGCACACACACCGATTAGTTCAGTCGGGGATTATCCCCTTTTATTCAGCCACCAAACATCAACGTTTTCGGGGGGGAACACCCACCCTTCATCCTGATGAAGGGTGGGTGTTCCCCCCGAAACGTTGATGTTTGGTGGCTGAATAAAAGGGGATAATCCCCGACTGCACTAATCGGTGTGTGTGCGGATCCGTTTTCTTTTACACATTACTCTCTTAAGGGGTCATGTAATAAAAGGCACTAAGGGGCATGTTTACTAACATTGGAGATAAATATCTCCGGAGATCTCTGGAGATGTTGCCCATGGCAACCAATCAGCAATTAGATTTAAACGGTCATCTACAACCTAGAGAACAAAATCAAAGTTTGCCCAGAAGGAGTAGCCCATAGCAACCAATCAGCAGGTAGCATTTAGTGATCTCCTGTTTAAAAGCAAATATCTTATTGGTTGCTATTCGTTACTGCTGGTGATGACGATGAGCGAAATTTTTCACCAAGTTTCAAAAATTGGTCATGCTTTAAGAAAAATGTTGTTGCCCATAGACTTCAAAACATTTCGGCGTGCTTTCGCTGTTTCTTAAATTTTTTGTGAAGCAAAATGGGTTAGATTTGCCTATTACTAGTTACTGCTCCTATGCAAATGTAGTGCCTTTTATTACATATGGGGGTTACTGTTTTAAATGACAGTAATTTAAAAGATTCAAGACCTGAACTTGCCAGTCAATTGAGGCCTGTATATATGTACATGTTATTTCCCCTTAAATAAATATATGTACTGTGTATGTATGTATGTATATATATATATATATATATATATATATACTGACCAAGATTTTATGAGCATTATTTCAGACAGGATTTTCCCAGGGGGATACCACCATCATATAAGGCATAGTACAGTCCCTTTATTCATCTTACTAAAATTCTGACTGAAGAATTTAATTATCTTCAGCATCACTGACAAGAATTCTGGCAAGGATGAGCAAGCTTTTTCACCATGTACAGTTTTGTGACTCCAAAGTATTTAATCGAAATTTCACTACTCTGCAAATTTTTCTGTGGTTTTGCAAATGGCCCAGTTTCACTCTGCACTAGCTGTTGTACCTAAAATATAGATCAAGATCAAGGAAAATATAGGAATATGACTTGGTACACACAGGCATTCATAAGTGCATCTGCCATGTGGTTTAGTTTTCTGCATTCCACCGCATGGCAATACATTTATTAGCTGATCTAATTTTGTTCTGTGGTTCTGTATTCACAGGAGTGGACAACAATGCTGAACACAAAAATCTAAACCAAGATAGTATTAGGGGGCAGATTTACTAAGGTTCGAGTGAATTTTCGAAGTACAAAAAGTTTTGAATAGGGATGTAGCGAACGTCGGAAAAAAAGTTCGCGAACATATTCGCGAACTTGCGCAAAAATGCGAGCGGTTCGCGAACGGTTCGCGAACCCCATAGACTTCAATGGGAAGGCGAACTTTAACATCTAGAAAAGACATTTCTGGCCAGAAAAATGATTTTAAAGTTGTTTAAAGGGTGCAACGACCTGGACAGTGGCATGCCAGAGGGGGATCAAGGGCAAAAATGTATCTGAAAAATCTGCCTGTGTGTGCTTGGAAGAGATAGTGTAGGGGGAGAGCTGTTAGTGATTTCAGGGACAGATGATAGTAAGTTTGCTGGCTAGTAATCTGCTTGATACTGCTCTGTATTGGAGGGACAGAAGTCTGCAGGGATTTGAGGGACATTTTAGCTTAGGTAGCTTTGCTGGCTAGTAATCTACTGTTCTCTTTAAACAACTGCCATACGTTGACCTTGTAGGCATTGTTTGCCCAGTTTTTTTGGACGCAGCCACTGAAGCACAGTTGCCAGAAAAAATATGCCATATAAATGCTGAAAATAGTCATTTTTCGCCATACGTTGACCTTGTAGACATTGTTTGCCCAGTTTTTTTGGACGCAGCCACTGAAGCACAGTTGCCAGAAAAAATATGCCATATAAATGCTGAAAATAGTAATTTTTCGCCATACGTTGACCTTGTAGACATTGTTTGCCCAGTTTTTTTGGTTGCAGCCACTGAAGCACAGTTGCCAGAAAAAATATGTCACGTAAATGCTGAAAATAGTCATTTTTTGCCATATACGTTGAGTCAACGTATGGCAAAAAATGACTATTTTCAGCATTTATATGGCATATTTTTTCTGGCCTCTGTGCTTCAGTGGCTGTGGCCAAAAAAACTGGGCAAACAATGCCTACAAGGTCAACGTCGTTGACCTTGTAGGCATTGTTTGCCCAGTTTTTTTGGCCACAGCCACTGAAGCACAGAGGCCAGAAAAAATATGCCATATAAATGCTGAAAATAGTCATTTTTTTGGTCGCAGCCACTGAAGCACAGTTGCCAGAAAAATTATGCCATATAAATGCTGAAAATATAAATTTTTTTGGTTGCAGCCACTGAAGCACAGAGGCCAGAAAAATTATGCCATATAAATGCAGAAAATATGCATTTTTTTGGTCGCAGCCACTGAAGCACAGTTGACAGAAAAATTATGCCATATAAATGCTGAAAATATAAATTTTTTTGGTTGCAGCCACTGAAGCACAGAGGCCAGAAAAATTATGCCATATAAATGCAGAAAATATGCATTTTTTTGGTTGCAGCCACTGAAGCACAGAGGCCAGAAAAAATTAAACCAGTAGGGTTTGCACCCTAGTTTGTAACGGTGGCGGAGGGAGGAGGAGGACGCTAAAGGACAGCTGTGTGTGGAGTCATGAGGCTTGAAGAGAAGGACAGCTGCATAGAAGTCAGAACAAGTCTTCCGGCGTGCAGTAACCCTCCGAGATCCACCCCTCATTCATTTTAATAAAGGTCAGGTAATCGACACTTTTGTGACCTAGGCGAGTTCTCTTCTCAGTTACAATCCCTCCTGCTGCACTGAAGGTCCTTTCTGAGAGCACACTTGAGGCTGGGCAAGACAAGAGGTTCATGGCAAATTGTGACAGCTCTGGCCACAGATCAAGCCTGCGCACCCAGTAGTCCAGGGGTTCATCGCTCCTCAGAGTGTCGATATCTGCAGTTAATGCCAGGTAGTCCGCTACCTGCCGGTCGAGGCGTTCTTTGAGGGTGGATCCAGAAGGGTTGTGGCGCTGCCTTGGACAGAAAAACATTTGCATGTCTGACGTTACAGACTGGCCAAAGGGCTTTGTCCTTGCAGGTGTGCTCGTGGCAGGATTACTGGCACCTCTGCCCCTGGAATGTTGATGAGTTCCTGAAGTGACATCACCCTTAAAAGCATTGTACAACATGTTTTGCAGGCTGGTTTGTAAATGCCGCATCTTTTCGGACTTGTGGTATGTTGGTAACATTTCTGACACTTTATGCTTGTACCGAGGGTCTAGTAGCGTTGCGACCCAGTACAGGTCCTTCTCCTTAAGCCTCTTGATACGGGGGTCCTTCAACAGGCATGACAGCATGAAAGACCCCATTCTCACAAGGTTGGATGCAGAGCTATCCATCTCCGCTTCCTCATTATCAAGGACTGCATCATCCACGGTCTCCTCCCCCCAGCCACGTACAAGACCAGGGGTCCCCAAAAGGTCACCACTAGCCCCCTGGGAAGCCTGCTCCTGTTGGTCCTCCTCCTCCTCCTCCACAAAGCCACCTTCCTCCTCTGACTCCACTTCTGGCACCTCTCCCTGCGTTGCAGCAGGTGCCTGGGTTCGTTCTGGTGATTCCGACCAGAAATCGTGCGCTTCCAGCTCCTCGTCACGCTGGTCTACAGCCTCATCTGTCACTCGTCGCACGGCACGCTCCAGGAAGAAAGCGAAGGGTATTAGGTCGCTGATGGTGCCTTCGGTGCGACTGACCATATTTGTCACCTCTTCAAAAGGTCGCATGAGCCTGCAGGCATCGCGCATAAGCACCCAGTAACGGGGGAAAAAAATCCCCAGCTGTGCAGATCCAGTCCTACCACCCAGTTCAAAAAGGTACTCGTTGACGGCCCTTTGTTGTTGCAGCAGACGTTCCAACATAAGGAGCGTTGAATTCCAGCGAGTCTGGCTGTCAGAAATCAAACGCCTGACTGGCATGTTGTAGCGCTGCTGAATGTCAGCAAGGCGTGCCATGGCTGTGTAGGAACGTCTGAAATGGGCCGACACCTTTCTGGACTGGGTGAGAACGTCCTGGAATCCTGGGTACTTGGAGACAAAACGTTGGACTATTAAATTTAACACATGTGCCATGCAGGGCACATGTGTTAAATTGCCTAGTCTCAACGCTGCCAACAGATTGCTTCCATTGTCACACACCACTTTTCCGATCTGCAGTTGGTGTGGGGTCAGCCACCGATCGGCCTGTGACTGCAGAGATGACAGGAGTACAGATCCGGTATGGTTTTTGCTTTCCAGGCACGTCATCCCCAAGACAGCGTGACAACGGCGTACCTGGCACGTCGAATAGCCTAGGGGAGCTGGGGGTGCACAGGTGTGGAGGAGGAGAAGGAGGACCCAGCAGCAGAGTAAGAAGAAGAAGAAGACGAGGTAGAGAGCGATGGAGGAGTAGAGGTGGTGGCAGAACCGCGTGCAATCCGTGGCGGTGACACCAACTCCACTGTTGTTGTTGAGTTACCCATTCCCTGCTTCCCAGCCATTACCAAGTTCACCCAGTGGGCAGTGTAGGTGACATACCTGCCCTGACCATGCTTGGAGGACCATGCGTCAGTAGTCATATGGACCTTTGGCCCAACACTAAGTGACAGAGATGCGGTAACTTGGCTCTGCACATGTTGGTACAGGTGTGGTATTCCCTTTTTAGAAAAAAAATTGCGGCTGGGTACCTTCCACTGCGGTGTCCCAATTGCTACAAATTTGCGGAAGGCCTCAGAGTCCACCAGCTGGTATGGTAAAAGCTGGCGGGCTAAGAGTGCAGACAAGCCAGCTGTCAGACGCCGGGCAAGGGGGTGACAGTCAGACATTGGCTTCTTACGCTCAAACATGGCCTTCACAGAAACTTGGCTGGTGGCAGATGACTGGGAATGGGAACAGGTGGTCAAGGTGGAAGGCGGAGTGGAGGGTGGTTCAGACGGGTCAAGGAGAGCAGAGGTAGAGCAGTAAGATGCTGGACCAGAAGGAGTGTGGCTTTTAGTTTGCCTGTTGCCTTTGAGGTGTTGCTCCCAAAGTGCTTTGTGCTTGCCGCTCATGTGCCTTCGCATAGAAGTTGTACCTATGTGGCTGTTGGGCTTACCAAGGCTCAGTTTCTGACTGCACTCATTGCAAATTACAATGCTTTTGTCAGAGGCACACACATTAAAAAAACCCACACTGCTGACTTTTTGGAAGTGTGCGATCTGGCGGTAACAGTAGAAGTTGGCGGAGTTGGCGGTATTGGCGGCAATGGCGGGTGCGTTGGCCGGCTGAACACAGGTGCCGATACATGTTGTTGCCCTACTGATCCCTGCGGGCTGTCCTCCCTGCTTCTTCTAAGTCTTATTCTCCTACTGCCTCTCTGACTCTCCGTCTCTCCATCTGAACTACCCTCCTCTTGCTCTCTTCTACTAGGCACCCACAAAACATCAATCTCCTCATCATCATTCTCCTCAGATGCATCAATTTCTTCTGACACATCACAGAAGGAAGCAGCAGCGGGGACCTCCTCCTCATCACTCATTATGTCCATCTCTATCGTGTTCTCTGCCAGAATTAAATCTGGTGTAAGGTCCTCATCTCCTTCATCTTCTTCTGGCAATAATGGTTGCGCATTACTCAGTTCAAGAAACTCATTGGAAAATAACTCCTCTGACCCCAGTGAAGAAGGGGCACCGGTGGTGGAGGAAGTGTTACGTGGGGTGGCCATAGCAGTGGAGGATGAGGAGGATGTTGTGGTAAAGTTAGAAACGGTAGAGGATGGGGTGTGCTGTGTAAGCCAGTCAACTACCTCTTCAGCATTTTGGGAGTTCAGGGTCATTGGCTTTTTAAAACTGGGCAATTTGCTAGGGCCACAGGATTGCATAGCAGCACGGCCCCTAGCACGGCCTCTGCGTGGCGGCCTGCCTTTGCCTGGCATTATTTTTAAAAAAACAACAACAACAACAAAAACTCAGTTGGTTTTTCTGGAAACGATAATACACACAGCTAGATGGCGGGTTGAAGAAAACACTGTGCAAATAATGCCTACAAAGTCAACGTATACACTACTACAGCGGTGGATACGGATTACGTAAAATATATGAATGCTGCTTGAAAAAAAGTAACTCAAGTGGTTTTTCTAGAGACGATAATATTATCAATATTTAGACAAAATGTGAACAAGGTCACACAGCTCGATGGCGGGGTTGAAGAAAACAGTGTGCAAATAATGCCTACAAGGTCAACGTATACACTACTACAGCGGTGGATACGGATTACGTAAAATATATGAATGCTGCTTGAAAAAAAGTAACTCAAGTGGTTTTTCTAGAGACGATAATATTATCAATATTTAGACAAAATGTGAACAAGGTCACACAGCTCGATGGCGGGTTGAAGAAAACAGTGTGCAAATAATGCCTACAAGGTCAACGTATACACTACTACAGCGGTGGATACGGATTACGTAAAATATATGAATGCTGCTTGAAAAAAAGTAACTCAAGTGGTTTTTCTAGAGACGATAATATTATCAATATTTAGACAAAATGTGAACAAGCTCACACAGCTCGATGGCGGGTTGAAGAAAACAGTGTGCAAATAATGCCTACAAGGCCAACGTATACACTACTACAGCGGTGGATACGGATTACGTAAAATATATGAATGCTGCTTGAAAAAAGTGACTCCGGTGTTTTTCTGGAGACGGTAATATTATGGATATTTAGACAGAATGGGAACAAGGTCACACAGCTCGATGGCGGGTTGAAGAAAACAGTGTGCAAATAATGCCTACAAGGCCAACGTATACACTACTACAGCGGTGGATACGGATTACGTAAAATATATGAATGCTGCTTGAAAAAAGTGACTCCGGTGTTTTTTCTGGAGACGGTAATATTATGGATATTTAGACAGAATGGGAACAAGGTCACACAGCTCGATGGCGGGTTGAAGAAAACAGTGTGCAAATAATGCCTACAAGGCCAACGTATACACTACTACAGCGGTGGATACGGATTACGTAAAATATATGAATGCTGCTTGAAAAAAGTGACTCCGGTGTTTTTTCTGGAGACGGTAATATTATGGATATTTAGACAGAATGGGAACAAGGTCACACAGCTCGATGGCGGGTTGAAGAAAACAGTGTGCAAATAATGCCTACAAGGCCAACGTATACACTACTACAGCGGTGGATACGGATTACGTAAAATATATGAATGCTGCTTGAAAAAAGTGACTCCGGTGTTTTTTCTGGAGACGGTAATATTATGGATATTTAGACAGAATGGGAACAAGGTCACACAGCTCGATGGCGGGTTGAAGAAAACAGTGTGCAAATAATGCCTACAAGGCCAACGTATACACTACTACAGCGGTGGATACGGATTACGTAAAATATATTATGGCTGCTTGAAAAAAGTGACTCCGGTGTTTTTTCTGGAGACGGTAATATTATGGATATTTAGACAGAATGGGAACAAGGTCACACAGCTCGATGGCGGGTTGAAGAAAACAGTGTGCAAATAATGCCTACAAGGCCAACGTATACACTACTACAGCGGTGGATACGGATTACGTAAAATATATTATGGCTGCTTGAAAAAAGTGACTCCGGTGTTTTTTCTGGAGACGGTAATATTATGGATATTTAGACAGAATGGGAACAAGGTCACACAGCTCGATGGCGGGTTGAAGAAAACAGTGTGCAAATAATGCCTACAAGGCCAACGTATACACTACTACAGCGGTGGATACGGATTACGTAAAATATGTGAATGCTGCTTGAAAAAAGTGACTCCGGTGTTTTTTCTGGAGACGGTAATATTATGGATATTTAGACAGAATGGGAACAAGGTCACACAGCTCGATGGCGGGTTGAAGAAAACAGTGTGCAAATAATGCCTACAAGGCCAACGTATACACTACTACAGCGGTGGATACGGATTACGTAAAATATATGAATGCTGCTTGAAAAAAGTGACTCCGGTGTTTTTTCTGGAGACGGTAATATTATGGATATTTAGACAGAATGGGAACAAGGTCACACAGCTCGATGGCGGGTTGAAGAAAACAGTGTGCAAATAATGCCTACAGGGCAAATAATGCCTAAAAGGTCAACTTATACACTACTACAGCGGTAGTAAAATAAAAAAAAGTAAAATAAAAAAAAAATGAATATTAAAAAAAAAAATTAAAGTTGGTGCTGCTGAACTACTAGGAGCAGCAGATTAGCACACCAGTCCCACTCCCCAACACTGCTAGACTAATAGCACTGGGCTCTTATAGTAGTAGTAGTAGTAGTAGTAGTAAAACAACAAAAAAATAAATAAAGCAGTCCTTACAAGGACTACTGTTATTGCAGCAGTCAGCAGATGAGATCAGAAGCAGGACAGCTGCCCACTGCAGCTACATACAGAGCACTGCAGTAGAAGGTAGATTACTAGCCAGCAAAGCTACCTAAGCTAAAATGTCCCTCAAACCCCTGCAGACTTCTGTCCCTCCAATAACAGAGCAGTATCAAAACGATTACTAGCCAGCAAACTTTCAACTGTCCCTGAAATCACTAACAGGCAGCAGCTCTCTCCCTACACTATCTCTTCAGCACACACAGGCAGAGTGAAAAAACGCTGCAGGGCTTCGGTTTTTATAGGGAAGGGGAGTGGTCCAGGGGAGAGCTTCCTGATTGGCTGCCATGTACCTGCTGGTCTGGGGTGAGAGGGCAAAAAAAAGCGCCAACAATGGCGAACCCAAAATGGCGAACGTCGCGCGACGTTCGCGAACTTCCGGCGAGCGCGAACACCCGATGTTCGCGCGAACAAGTTCGCCGGCGAACAGTTCGCGACATCTCTAGTTTTGAATTTCAAAGTAATTTTTTGGATACTTCGACCATCGAATAGGATACTACGACTTCGAATTTACTTCGACTTCGATTCGAAGAGTAAAAATCTTTAGAATATTCGACCATTCCATAGCCGAAGTACTGTATCTTTAAAAAAAACTTCGACTTCAATACTTTGCCAACTTAAATCTGCCAAGTGCTACGTTTGCCTATGCGGACCTGCCAGAGCATATTTCTAAGTTTTTGGGTATCGAAGGAAAATCGTACGAGCGTACGATAAAATCGTACGATTCGAAGTACGATCGGGATACGATCGTATGATTAATAAAATCCTTCGAATTCGAATGTTGGAGGATTCTATTCGTTGGTCGAATTTCGAAGTATTTTCCACTTCGAAATTCGCCCCTTGATAAATCTACCCCTTAGGGGCACATTTACCTAAGGTCGAAGATCGAGGGTTAATTAACCCTCGATTTTCGACTGCCGAATTGAAATCCTTCGACTTCGAATATCGAAGTCGAAGGATTTAGCTCAATTCGAACGATCGAAGGAATAATTGTTCGATGGAACGATTAAATCCTTTGAATCGAACGTTTCGAAGGATTTTAATCCATCAATCAAAGGATTATCCTTCGATCAGAAAAACCTTGTAAAGCCTAAAGCCTATGGGGACCTTCCCCATAGGCTAACATTGGCCTCGGTAGGTTTTAGGTGGCGAACTAGGGGGTCGAAGTTTTTTTAAAGAGACAGTACTTCGATTATCGAATAGTCGAACGATTTTTAGTTCGAATCGTTCGATTCGAAGGTCAAAGTAGCCAAAAAAAACATTCGAAATTCGAACTATTTTTCCTCTATTTTCCTCTATTCCTTCACTCGAGCTTAGTGAATGGGCCCCTAAGTGTTAATATGCATGAAGGCACAGACCTGCAACAACTAGTGATGAGCAAATCTGCCCAGTTTCATTTGCCGGAAAATTTGCGAAACTGAGAAAAAATTTGGAAACACATTAAAGTTAATGGGAGTTTTTACATGCAACTTTTTTTTTTTAACGCGCAACAATTTTTCTTACTCAAAATGCATGCATTAAAGTCAATAGCGTTTTTCCTTATGGCGACTTTTTTGTCCTAAAGCATTAAAGTCAATGGGAGTTTTCTCTTATGGCTACTTTTTTGTCCTTATGTATTAAAGTCAAAGGGCGTTTTTTTTTATAGAGATTTTTTGCCCAAATGCATTAAAGTCAATGGGTGTTTTTTTCTTATGGCGACTTTTTTTTTCTTTTGTCCTAATGCATTAGTCATTGGGCATTTTTTCTTATGGAGTTGGGGAGCAACACAAGCATGAAATAAGGTCCTGGGTGGTGTCAAATAAGGGCTGAGATTGGCTATTGACAGCCCCTATCTGGATTGGCAGCCTACAGGAGGTTCTGGTTGGCAGTAAACCTGGTTTTTATGCAACCAAAACTTGCCTCCAAGCCTATAATTCAAAAATAATCACCTGCTTTGTGGCCACTAAGAGCAGCATCCAAGGGGTTGGGGAGCAACATGTTACTCACGAGCTACTGGTTGGGGATCATTGGTGTAGAGGCTAAGTAACTGCTAATGATATTCTTTTCTTTTTAATGTCTTTATAATATTTTCTTTTTTTTTTCTTTTCAAATTTGAATTTTTATTGATTTTTAGAATGAAAAGGAGAAGAACAGTAGAGAAAAAAAAAAGTGGTGAATATAAAGGTAAGTGTAGAACAGGGTGGGGGGGGTATAGGGATAGTCTATGGAGCAGGTTGTAATAGTCCTTGGTTTGTCACTTAATTGGGGGGGTGGTTTGACATATTTTCATGTTATCGTCTGTAGAGGTTCAGAGTATGCTTTGTCCTTTGTTGTTGAGTTATTTTGCGTTGTGTTTCTTTTTCCAGGTTTCCCAAAGACTGTGGGTGGGAATGTCTTTTGTGATTTGTGTTGGGGTCGTAGCTGCGTATTTCTCATGTGTGAGGTTTGAGTCTATTAGGGTGATCAAGTCGTCCTTGTTGGGTATACTTGCGTTTTTCCAGTGTCTGGGTATTAGCAGGCGGGCTGCAGTGAGGATGTGAAATGTAATTTTCCTTATATTGGGCGATAGCTCTTGTAAGCCCTGGTTGAGTAGTGCCAGCGCCGGTGTCAGGTGAGTTTGGATTCCAAGTATTTCTGTAAGTAAGGAATTGACCACTGTCCAGAAAGGGGAAATTTTGTGGCAGTTCCACCATATATGCATCATATTACCTGATGTTGTGTTACATCTCCAGCAGGTATCAGGTGTGTTTGGGTATATTTTGTGTAGGAGTGAGGGCGTTTTGTACCATCTGTGTAGTATTTTTTTATGATTTTCAATATGGTTTGTACACTTGGTGTACTTGGAGGCTATGTTTGCTAATTTGGCCCATTGTTGTTCTGTAAGTTCCAGATGCAAATCCTCTTCCCATTTTCTAGTATGCAGTGGTTTCTGGCCTTCTAGTCCTGGAAGGATTATTTTGTATATTTTCGATAGAGCTTTTTTATTTCCTGCTTTTTGGAAGCATATTTGTTCAAAGGGTGTCTGTGGTCTGGAGAGGTTACCAACAAAAGGACTCAGAAAATGTCTCAAGCAAAGGTATTTATAGAAGTCTTGTTTGGGTAAATTGAATTCAGTTTGTGAAGTTGTATATAGTTTGAGCAAGTCGTTTGAGACTATCTGTGAGATTCTTGTTAGTCCTAGTGTCTCCCAGTTGGTTAGAGAGAGATCTGGGATTTCTGCTTCCAATATTCTAAGGGGTGAGTTCTTTGCTGGATACATATGAATTTGTTTTTTCCCTTTGAATTGGCTCCAAATTCTTAGGGCCGTTGTAGTGGTATGGTAGAGGGGTTTTGTTTTTATAACATGTAGAGGAGATTTTGTCCACATTAGTTGCTGTAAGGTATATGGGTGAGTTCTTTCTTGTTCGATTTCTAGCCAAGGTTTGTGGTCTACAGGTAAGTTCCATAGGGTAAGTTGTTCCAGTATAGAGGCTTTGTAGTAATGTTCTATGCTAGGGACCCCAAATCCTCCCTCCTGGTTGTGGAGTTGCATTAGACTTCTCTTGAGTTTTTTCCCATTCCAGATGTATGACTCTAATATTTTTTGGGCTTGTTGAAGATAGCTTTTAGGTACGGTGATTGGGAGAGTTCTAAATAAGTATAGCATTTTGGGCAGCAGCATCATCTTTATTGTGGCTATCCATCCCAGCCAAGAGATGTAGAGTGGTTTCCATTTTTCCAACTGCGTTTGGAAGTCGTTCAAGAGTTTCGGGAAATTACTGCTATATGTTTTAGCCACTGTGGTTCCTAGTTCTGTTCCAAGGTAAGTGATTGTGTCTTTCCTCCATTGAAATGGGTAGGTTTTCTGTAATTCTTCTCTGATATTTCTCTTGATATTTAAGGGAAGTGCTTGTGTCTTGGTTACGTTCAATTTATAGTAGGAAATACGGCTATAAGCTTGTAAGACCTGGGTTAATTTAGAGAGTGATTCTTCCGGATTGGTAAGAGTTAGCATTATGTCGTCTGCAAAAAGTGCTAGTTTGTGTTCTGCTTTTGAGCTTTGTATTCCTGTGATATCTGGTAGGTCTCTAATCGTGTTTGCTAGCGGTTCTAAAATCAGGTTAAATATGAGCGGCGAGAGAGGGCAGCCCTGCCGTGTTCCGTTAGTAATATGGAATGGCGCTGAAAGGAAGCCCATATTGTTGACTTGTGCTGTGGGTGTTGTATATAGTGCTGAGATTGATCGAATTATCTGTCCCTGGAATCCAAAGGCTTGCAATGTTTTTTCCATGTACATCCAATTAACTCTATCAAAGGCCTTTTCTGCATCCAAGGCTAATAGTATTGTTGGTGTGTTCAGGTGGGTGACTTTTTCTATCAGTGAAATGAGCTTCCTTGTGTTATCTGCTCCTTGCCTTCCTGTGGTGAAGCCTGATTGGTCCTTATGGATGATTCCTGGGAGAATTTTTTGTAACCTGTTTGCTATCACCTTCGCGTATAATTTTGTGTCCCCATTTAACAGTGAGATGGGTCTGAAGTTTGCACATTGAGTTGGAGGTTTGCCTGGTTTAGGGATGGTAGATATGGTTGCTTTTAGCATCTCTTCGGGCATGGTCCCCTCTTGTTGTATTTGGTTGAATAGTTGTGTCAGTTGGGGGATGAGAATGTCCTGGAATATTTTGTAGTATGAGGTTGTCAGTCCGTCTGGACCAGGTGCTTTCCCAGTTGGTGTGGTGTTTATTGCTTGTTGGATTTCAGTTGCTTGGATAGGAGTGTTCAGGCAGTTCAGTTGTATTGGTGTTATTTGGGGGAGGTTTGCATTTGATAAGAATTCATTGATTTCTTGTAGAGTTGGTTGTGGGGTATCAGTGTCTTGTCTCAAGTTATATAGGGTCGAGTAGTATTCTGCAAACTTGTCTGCTATTTCTTTGGGGTTGATAATTTTCCTTTTATTGTTGTCAAGTATGTGGTCTATAGCTTGGTTCTTTTGTTTTTGTTTTAGTATGTCGGCCAGTAGCTTTGAAGCTTTGTTGCCTTTTGTATATTGGGTTAATCTTAGCCTCTGTAGGTGGAATTGTATTGTAATAAGGTCTATTTCATATAATTGATTTTTCACTTCTCTGATTCGTTTGGACAGTTGTTTGTTGGGTTTAATTTTGTTCTGCTCATCTAGGTCTTGTAATAATTTATTTAGTTCTGTCCTCTTCTTTTCTCTCTGTTTTTTAAGTTGGGAGCCGAATTTTATAAATTGTCCTCGGATGACTGGTTTGTGGGCGCACCACACTGTGGGTGTCGAGACTTCACCATTGTTGTTAAGAGCAAAATATTCTGTTAGCATCAGTTTGCATTGTTGTGTTATTTCTTTGTTAAGTAATAAAGATTCATTCAATCTCCAATGGGTTGTGGATGGAGTGGATTTGTTAAGGTTGTATAAGATGGAGACTGGCGAGTGGTCTGCCCATGTTATTAGATCGATTTGAGCTTTATCTATGGTTTGGAGAGAGTCTTTATCAGTGAAGATGTAGTCTATCCTTGAGTATCTGGCATGGGAGTGAGAATAGTGTGTAAAGTTCCTCCCTGTGGGGTATAATGATCTCCAGGTATCAAAAAGGTTATGTCCTTTTAGGTGATTTTTTAGGTTTGCTGCATGTGTGGTAGTTTCTCTTCTAGGTAGCTGGGTCTTTTCCGAGCTAGTATCTAGATTATGGTCTATAGGTATATTGAAATCTCCTGTAATTAGAACTTTTCCTTGTTTTGCTTTGTTTAGAAGTCTGAAGAACATGCGGTAGAAGGTGGACTGTTTTATGTTTGGGGCGTATACTGACGCTACTGTAAATATTTGATCTTGCAGGTCTATTATGGCAATGATATATCTGCCTTGCGGATCTGTGATTTGCTTGATGATGTGAGGGGTGATTTTGGAGTGGAACCATATTGCTACTCCTTTTTTCTTTACAGGGCCACTTGCATAGATTTGTAGTGGGTATTCTTTACAATTTAATCTGGTAGGTTGATCTTTTACCAGGTGCGTTTCCTGTAAGCATAGTATTGTTGGCTTGGATTTTTTGGCCCAGAGTAACAGATGGGACCTCTTGTTTGGGCTGTTTAGTCCGTTGACGTTTAGTGTTGTCAGTGTGATAGCCATGCTTGTGTATTAAAGGTGCGGTAATCATAATTTTTACTTACATTTGGCTGTTTGAGGAGGATAGTGATCCGTAGAGGTAGAGATGGTTTGTAGTCTGAACCTTTGGATTGTTCTTTTTGGAAGAGTGCTGTCAAACCTTGGGCAGGGGTAGGTGATGTAGGGGGGAAGAAAGGAAAGGGGTGAAAAATAGAGAGGAGAAAAAACATCATATACAGCATTAGTAAATCTTTTGCATGTATAAACATATTTACATCAGTGCTAGAAATAGCATCATTTAGGGTGGTTTCTGGTTCAACATGGTTAGTATTGTCTGTATCGTCCAGTATAGTCATTTCAGGGTGTAAATAGTTGCGTTCTGAAACCATGTTTTGGGGGGGGTAATGTCATCGGGAAGGCTCCCTGCAGGGGGAGAACAATATTTCGTGAGATGGTCATATTTAAGCATGGAGGTTACTTATCTTCTCGGTGTCGTAGAGTAGACAAGGTGTTTGACGGTTATAGTGGGCTTTCAAGTTTTCCCTGTGGCTTCGGAATCCGCATAGTTTAGTGTGTTTCGGCGTTCTTCTGTTCTTCGTTGGGTTTGTTTTTGCACCTGCCACTCCTGTGGGATTTTGGATATTTTATTGGTTGTTTGAGTCAGTGTGCTTTGGTTAGGTGCGAGTTGCCATTGTTGTATTAGTTGAGTTCCTTGTTGTGGCGTATCCAGAATGTGAACTGTGTCATTATGTACAACTCTAAGTTTTACTGGGAAGAGCCATCTATACGGTATATTGGCTTCTCTCAGTATGGCGGTAATCGGGGTAAATTCTTTGCGTTTTTTCATTGTGTAAGTTGATAGATCAGGATAGCATTGGAGCATGTTATAATTCTCTGGTATGTCCTTCTTTTCTCGGAATACCTTCATGATGAGTTCTTTTATATGGAAGAAATGTAATCTTAATATGACCTCTCTGGGTGCAGTTGGGGGTGCGTTTTTATTTTTAGGCAGTCTGTGCGCTCTATCAATAAGAAGGAGATCAGGGTTGACCTCTGGGAATAACTCTTGGAGCATAGTGTTTAGGTAGTGATGCAGTTCCTCTATTTGAACTTGCTCTGGGATACCCCTCAGTCTGATGTTATTCCTTCTATTTCTGTCTTCTAGATCTGCCAGTTTATTGCTTACTTGGCCCATTTCGTGTTCCAATGCTGTATGTGAGTCAATCAGCTCATTATGTGAGTTTACTAATTCGGCCATCTTGTTTTCCAGGTGGTTTGTGCGCCCTCCTATTTGCTTAATCTCCCTATGGAGTTCTGCCACTGCTCCTCTGAGATCTGCCTGGAGATCTGTCCTGAGTGTGGTAAGTAGAGTTTTGAGTATCGGTAGTGTAATAGTTTGTGGTGAGCAGGGTTCTGTGTGAGGCTGCGGTTCTGTACTTGCCTCTATCCCCGTACGCTCAGGGCTGCTGTTTCCATAGTCGGCGCCATCTTGGGAGGAGAGACACGCTTCTGACTGCGCTCCGGATTTTGGGTAGAAAGCGGTCATTTTAACTGGCGATGGTTTTTTCCGCTGCTTCCCCATATTGTCCGGTTGCGGGTGCTTTGCTCTCTGGCTCTTCCGCTGCTGTTTAAACTGTTCCAGCTTGCTTCTTTATTTTCCCCTGCACGGAGCTTCTCTACAATGCGTCTGGTCACATTAGGTGTTGACTCCGCCCCCCTTTATAATATTTTCTTATAAAGAAAATAAATCCATGCTCCAGAAAACATGACTAACTGGAAGTTCTAGGGGAGAAAGGAGATGGGATTCAGTTTACACTCCATGAGACTAAAGTAAAAGCTAGCTGCTTAAGATAGTGGAAGGGTACAGAGGCTTGAATAAGAGCAGTGAGCGTAAAATTGTTACCTTGTCTCTGCTTTAATGCTGGGTTATCCTGATTTGTACACAAACCACCTGAAGGTTAAAGATTTAGCAACCTAAAACTACCAACTCACACACACGTACAAGTTTTTCAACAGTGTGGTCAGTGTCGCAGCCAGTGGTGCATATAAGGTTTTAATGCAGAATTATGTTTTGTTGAGCTGAATTAGCATTTGTTGGAAATACTTTAAACACATTAATGTATAATGATTTCTACTGATAAGTTGTGAGACAAACTAAACAGATTGTGTTTTCTTGGACTAATAGCCAGGGCAGTGTGGAAGGAAAATTACCAGCTACATGAGATAACAAAGTCATCAGGATATGTGTTCATTTTGGTCCTGGGCATGGAGCGTTAACCTTTCAGTTTGGTCCAGGATGCCGAATTTGTGCAAGCATATTGTACCCCATATGGTTTAATTAATAGTTTTAAAATGTATTAACCTGTGATTCTTAGAATCATTGGTTCATTGATTGAGCACATTGTAGCAAGCTGTAGTGTTGCAAATGACAGGGAGATAGCTCTCAACATTTGAAAAATATAATATATGCCAAAAAGCCTCTTATTTACTGTAGTTAGATTTTAGAAACATTGTATATTTTCTGGCTGTTTACTGTAGGAGATCAAAGAGAAACTTGGGAAACTTCAGTAAGAAACCGGTACTGTGGGCTGTCGGGACTGTCCCACAAAGAACGGGACAGTTGGGAAGTATGCATGAAGCTGTATGCCTGGCAGTATAAGAACGTATGATCCAGGTCTGGACTGAGAGTCAAAATAGGCCCTGGCATTTCAGGTACACAGAGGCCCAGTCAGCCCACACAGAGGCCCAAACAGTCCCCACCAGCCCACTAAATACTGACTTTCTATGGCACCTTTAAGCAGACCCTTGGAATTTGCCCGAACCCATAGATTTCCAGTCCTGGCCTGGTATGATCCATCTGAACTTTGCTTTCTGAGTCATTTGTGGTCATTTAGCAGAGGGCCCTGCTGCAGCTTGCACCCACCTGTGCTCCCTAATCTGCACATCTGGCACCTACATGCCTCCCCATACCTCATAAAAATAGCTCTGCTATGCAGGCTGCACTGTATTCATTGGGTGGAACACATCTCTCTGCACTCTGATCTGGATCACAGAGACTTGTCGTAATTGTTTTATGTGCAGGATACTTTGGACCCTATCATGCACTTAATAAATAATCCCTTTTATGATTTCCAGTATGTGTATTTTGATTGCTGCCTTTTTTTGCACTTTGCACACTGCATGGTGCATTGTAAATGCGTCCTATGGAGACTAAAATGCATGCAGGTTCCCAAGGGGGAGCTTCTTCTTTATATTTGAAATGTGTTAGGTAGAGGTGCAGTACCTTTACTGCTTTTACAGGTGCATGTTCAATGTGCACTCAAACACAGATATTAAGGGCCTATGTGCAAATGTTATGTAGCCTAATAGATAGTTACACTCATATTATTCTACAGCAGTCTATTAAAACCCTGTGCTTATGTCATGTATACATTTTAAATTGTTGTCCAAGACACACGTGTCATTAAGACACTGTCCAAAGCCCCATATTATTTGGTAGTGGGAAAATCGTCTTCTTATTAGTGCACTGCCTCAGAAATTCATTGCCAGTTGTACAATGTATTTTCCTAAGAAGGACTAAAACCTTAAACATGTCATTGGTATTAGCACTCTTTGATCATTGGAGGGAGTGCTGGCATTTTAAGATAAGACAACAGCCTGAAGCAGTGAAGGTTAAAGATGATGGTAGTCTCCTTAGCACTATTATAAAGAAGTGCTATGTTTCAGGTGCTGTACGTTAGGTGATAATTACATGTCATCCTCTTTCAGCTCAGGAGACTTGAAAGATTCCACTGTTAATGCAACAGAGGTATTTCTGGCCAATCCTGCTTTTCCAGGATACTGGATTTCACTATCTGATAAAAAAAATACTGGAGGGCTGACAGAAGTAAAGTCTCTTTTGATAGGAAATCAAAATGTTTTCTCCTTTTCCTATTGAAAACTGCAAACAGGACACAAATACGCCCAACAATTATAAGCCAAGTCTCTATCATTCCTCCTGTGCCTCCTTTTAAAAACCACTTGAGTTGTGTTTTATTTCCTTGTAGATGGTGATGTACTTATTAATAGAAGTATGCGATGTACAAATGTACCAAGAAATTTTCTCCCCTACAATTCTTTATTTTCCCCCCTAGATTTCAACTGCCTAGAATGTTGTGTGGGAGCAAAATCATTGGTGTAACTATATAGATTGGGCTCTACAGACAAATATAAATATTTATAGGATTCTCATATCAATGTCAACATAAGCTATTTCTCAGAAGCAGACCCTATACTTCTGTAGGATCTGCCACTGGGTCTTCTATCCCTATTTTTACAAATAGGTGCAAAGTGTGCAAAGTACTAATACAAATCTGGAATTATGAGGTGCCCAGGGCCAGATATACATAGCAGGCACCCCTATTCGTCGCCCCATCCTATCCCTTTTATTCAATCAAATTTTCATCATTGGGACCAGAGCAATGGGGATTGGCGTACAGGAAATTTTAAAAACAATCGTATTTCCTGCGCCTTCCCAGTGTTTCTGAACCAATGTGGGTGTTGTTGGGCAGCATGCTGCCCCCTAAAATCCTGCCGCCCTAGGCCTTGGTGGCCTTTCCACAAATTCGGGCCTGGAGGTGCCCTAAGGCAGGTTTTAAGGTCATGGCTATGTGCAACACAACTTTTGCCTATTACAGTACACTCTGCACACAATAGTTCACAATAGTTTCTCATATGGCTTAGTAAAATACTGCTAGGTACTGCTAATAAATGCTCTGGTCCATTAATCCTACCAACCATGGAGTATGTTGACTGATAGATGAAAGATCAATAGCAGAGGGCCCGAATAAAGAGACAGCAAATAAAAAGTAGCAAAGCAAATAGAGTCTAACACCGCAATAATTTCTTGGTTGCTGGGGTCAGTGACGCCAACAAACAGATTTTAAATCTGCAAGATGGAAATTAATAAGTAATCAAATAATTTAGAAAAACCTGTGTAAATCCTTAAAGGAATCCTGTCATGGGAAAACATGTTTTTTCAAAATGCATCAGTTAATAGTGCTGCTCCAGCAGAATTTTGCACTGAAATTCATTTCTCAAAAGAGCAAACAGATTTTTTATATTTAATTTTGAAATCTGACATGGGGCTAGACATTTTGTTAGTTTCCCAACTGCCCCCAGTTATGTGACTTGTGCTCTGATAAACTTCAGTCACTCTATACTGCTGTACTGCAAGTTGGAGTGATATCCAACAGAACAATGAGAAGGTAACCAGATAGCAGCTCCCTAACACAAGATAACAGCTGCCTGGTAGATCTAAGAACAGCTCAATAGTAAAATCCAGGTCCCACTGGGACACATTCAGTTACATTGAGTAGGAGAAACAACAGCCTACCAGAAAGCAGTTTCATCCTAAAGTGCTGACTCTTTCTGAAAGCACATGACCAGGCAAAATGACGTGAGATGGCTGCCTACACGCCAATATTACAACAAAAAAAATACACTTGTTGGTTCAGGAATGACATTTTATATTGTGATGAGTGAATTATTTGCAGTACAAACAGTGTAATTTAGAAATAAAAAGACACCATACAAATCATCAGAATCCATTTAAATCCTTATAACAGGCCAATCTATAATCTACTTAAAGTGATACTGACACTAAAAAACTACTTTTTAAAATATGAATGTACATTAAAAGTTACCTATAGGTCATGTTCATTCTTTTTTGCTGAGAGGTTTGTTTATCTAAGTTATTGTTAGTTGAAGTTCCTAAACCTGACTGTTTTGCCAACCTGACTGTCCCATTTCAGCCTGTCCTGTCCACCAAATACAATGTAACTAATAGAAATATTGGACCTACAAGCTGCGTGCATCCGTCATGACATGACTGTCAGATGAAGACGCAATGTGCGGTGTTCGCATCCGACAGTCGTGTCGGATGAACGCAGCTTGTAGGTCTGACATTTCAATTACTTACATTATATTTGGTGCATCCGTCTTGTCGCATCTGCTTCCTTTCATTGCGTCGGAACAAGCGCCACAGTGGAGTTCAGCCCTAAGTGTTCAGTTATTAAGTGCTACAGCTTTGCAATTAAAATCAGATGAATATGACACGTCTGATTTTAAGCAAAAGAATAAACATCTAGGCATGTAAAGTTAAAGGTGATGTAAAACCAACAGTAACATTTTGCCTAATGAAAGAAAATGTACTTCCAAGCAACTTTTAATTTCCAATGGTTTTAAAGTTATTTGTAAAGGGATTTGCAATCAAAGCAGAATTTGCCTGTCTCTCTCTGCACTGCTGGTTCTGTCTCCATTTCAAGCCTAATATTTCATTTGTCTGTATTTTTTTTGTGTGTGATCTTTTAGATCTTTAGACCCATTTATTGCCAAACTGTCACATGGTCAGCCTTTCGGGTATGATTGGTTTGTAGAGACATTTAGCTTTAGTATGAGGTGAGGACGCTTTAGCTAGTGCCTTAGTAACTTTCTTGTAATACTGTATAACATAATATAAGCTTCCCATTGGTATATGCAAATTGAACTTTTTAGCCATTGATTTAAAACAAAACTTGGCCTGAATCTGGTCCTTATGGGGCAGTCATAGCACTTATGAATTGCTTTCAGAGGGCTATTAGATTTACATGTGTTTTTGTTAAGCTGCTCATGATTGTATTCAGTTGTATTGTAATCACATCAGTCACCATACAAACTTCCCACAAACAAAAACAGTTGCTTTGAATCACGCCACATGATTCTCTAAGCTAAGGAACTGAGTGGCTAATGCTGCAATTATTGACCGTAAATACTGAAGCTGTTGATTTCTCTGAGCAATTGCATAAAATGTGAGTTGATCTCAGAGATAAAATACCAGAACAGCCCATATTTTAATATGTTTTAAAATAAACAAATCTAGTATTTAAATAATAATAGTAAGTACATTTAATTAGGCAATATTTCATGTGAACAGAATTCTTCAGAAGCAGAGTGGCCCTGCTTCAAGGGGTCACCACAATGATTAAATTACCCCCTAAAGATTACAAGGGGTCTCATTTGTTGATTTCTACTTTGGGATATTCTAAAGGTGTTCTATGGGTAAGTCAGTCTCCACTAAACTTGTTGCCCACCTTAACCACTGGTTTAGTAACTGTGCAGCCAAAGATTACTGGGGTACATCCATGTGCTAGCAGTGTGTCATTCATAAAGTCTGAAGAACTAAAACCTATATATAGTGAATAAAGTACCCCCTCTTGTAAAATATATGGATATTATAAGTTACTGAGGAGTTTCATGACCATATAAAAACACGAGGCCGAAGGCCGAGTGTTTTTATACAGGTCATGGAACTCCGAGGTAACTTATAATATCCTCATATTTTACAACTGGGGGTACTTTATTAATTATAATACACAAATTATAGTGAGTCATGTGACTGAAATTACATCACTACTCACCGTTTATAACTGATGACATCACTACTCACCGTTTATAAGGATATAATTTACAAGATATTCACGGCTTTTGTGTATTATAAATATATAACACAAGGATATAGGACAAGGTATTTTAACTTGTGCCAAGTCTAAGAGAGCAAGTGAAATTATATATAATAGGCAGCACAGATTATCACTCAAGATAGTTCATTATTTAGGACAGATTAAGGAAACACAATGCTTAGATGTTATAGCTGTGGTGAAAACTCCAGGCTTATAATTACACAAATAATTACTGAGATGTAATAATTCATACAGTGTAGGTGGAATTTATAACTTGCATTATTAGGTCTGCAGTGTAGAAGAGGACATCTAAGCAAAACTTCCTTGGGTGGAGATGTTGTTGGTGTTAGGATGAGTAACACCTTTTAACTAATAAGGTTTCTGAAGTAAGCCATGCATATGTGATGATTTTGTCAGCACCACACTCTGATGTTCATTATTCTTGTGATTCATTGGAGGAAATAGACCAGCAAAAGCATGTGGCCAGTGAAATGTCAGTATAAACTAGGATCATAATTATGACTATTACATTGTCAAAGTATTTTTAGCTTTTATTTTTGTTTTTTCTTAGTGTAAAGATCAGATGGAGTGGAAAGACTGGGTCTTGAAATGAAATCACATATAGGATTTGGAAAGGTAAACATATACTGTATGGGTTTTAATTCTCATGGATTAATGGACAAAATGCAAGAAACTCTTGTGGACTACCTACCATTATAGTTTTCAAACAACAACACAGCATGAACTATCTGCTGGTTGAATGCTATTGTTTAATTGACTTGTGCAACTTTGCCATTTATGGCCCTTTAGGCAGACATGAGTCATCTAGTTTCAAGTTGTAGAAAACTGGGAGACCATCGTGCTTTACCCTTGAGACATAACTTGTATTCAACTTTTAATTCTTATTTTGGCTATCATCTCAATGAACCCTGTGTTTACAGGTATGCATTATCTTCTTAGACAATGCACTATAAATGTCTATGCAGAAGTTTGTCACACTTTCCTTATAGTTTCTCCTGACATGACATGGACACACTAGCTGAGTAACAAGAAGTGTAGTGAACAGGCCAATGGTAATTGGAAAAGCTGTAACTGAAAGGAGTAGGCAAATACAAGTAGGAAAAGGAACATGAAAAATAAGAACTAAAGTCAGACAGGAAACAATGTAAGATAGGCCAACTAAAAAGTCAAGAAGATTAGCAGGGCTTTAGTGGACAACATAACAAAAGCAAAGCTTGGGCAGAGGCTGAAGGTCCAAGCAAACTTAGGTAGGACTACATGGAAGTTTCCAGCGCGATCGGACATGCTGCGACAAATCGCATACAACGGAAATAAGGTAAGCGAGAGATATAACGTGAGAGATAGAAATGTCAGATGAAGTCGCAGCGTCGATCTGACGTGACACAACTGTCAGATGCAGAAGCAGCATGCAGCCTTTGCATCCGACAGCCGTGTCGCGTCTGATCAATGATGCGACTTTATTGGACATTTCTATCTCTCACCTTATTTCCGTCGCATGCAATTTGTAGCAGGCGTTTTGTCAAAGTGCGTCGGATCGCACCGAAAACGTCCATGTAGTCCTACAGGGAATACAAAACCAAAACAATGATGCAGACTAAGCAATGATTACTAGCACCATTATATTTATAAACGAGCAACCAACATCAAAATGTGTTCATTAGCACAGCCAATTAGAACCCTTACAATGTGCCACCTCCTGTTGTAGTTAACAACAGCAGACATAACTCAAATAGAAAATATTGGGTCACCCTAGATTGTTGTGGGCAACTTACAGTTGAGCAACACACCTGTAGTCCAGTGTTATTGTGCTGATAACATCCACATGTTTTGAGAATAGATCATCAGATACTGTAAATTAGTTAGTTCAGTGCTTTGTGGCCTGTAAGCCATATGCATTATAAACACAGGGTGCTGATAGATGTGGAAATGGACTGGAGTATACACTGTAAATACAAGTCAATGCTAGTTACATTTCACAATGTAGTACCAAGATTGCTTTGTTATGAACTGTATAAATTGCTTTGAAGGTGCTTCTTAAAATGTAAATTGTGCTTGTGGAGGCGCAGAATTCTTAGGGAGCAAAATTATTCTGTGTTGAAGGAATGTACAACAATGATTAGGTAGTTACTGCTGAAGCTATCTTTTCTCCTTGATATACAATCCTGTATTCAAGCTGTTTGGCAAAATTATGTACAGTAAATGTCTACATACCTTCATAATAATAACACAGCTATTTCTTACTCCTTTACGCTTCTTAAATAATACAACTGTGGTGTGCATGTTTGGAGGACCACAACAGTAACAACCCATAACAGCAGCTTAGCTGCTAAAGAAAGAACACAAGGCACGTATTTTATAATTAACACGTATTTTAAGAGCACCGACATATTGCGTATCGCTGCGTTATGCAATAATTTTTAACTACTATATGGTGTCAGATGAGCAAAGTGATTAATAGAGACATTTATCAGAATGTTTCTTGCACTAATATGTTCAACATACAGTATTTCCAGCTATTGGCCAAACAAAATACTTTCCTTGTGGCTTTCCCCCATGTCATTAGGTTTCATATTTCAAACCTTAGGAATTGTTCAGTGTGAAAATAAAAACTAGGTAAATAGGCTGTGCAAAATAAAACATGTTTCTAATATAGTTAGTTAGCCAAAAATCTAATGCATTAAGACTGGAGTGACTGGATGTGTAACATAATAGCCAGAACACTACTTCCTGCTTTTCAGCTCTATAACTCTGAGTTAGTCAGCGACTTGAAGGGGGGTCACATGGTACAAATCTGTTCAGTGAGTTTGTAATTGATCCTCAGCATGCAGCTCAGATTCAAAAGCAACAGATATGACCCATGTGGCCCTCCTTAAAGTCTCTGATTGGTTACTGCCAGGTAACCAGGGTAACCAGTCAGTGTAAACCAAGAGAGATGAAAAGGCTATCTATTTACACAGTTTTTATTTTCACACTGAACTGTTCTTTTAAGAGGGTAAAAAAAGCTAAACAAGAAGGCATGTTAGAGTGTGTATCTTTACCTTTTCTAGAACAAGGAAACACAACCAACCTGTACCCCATAGGGTATTATATTAAAGGGATGGTTTACCTTTAAGTAAACTTTTAGTTTTTTATAGAATGGCTGAGCAACTTTTAAATTGGTCTTCATTTTTAATTTTCTATAGTTTTTATTTTTTAGCTTTCAAATGGGGGGTCAGCTAAAATACAAATGCAGACCTGGTACCGCTGGGTCCTAGCACCCCGCGTGAGCGCGCCCCCTCGCATGCGCCAGAGCACTGGGTATTACGTGTACAGGAGTATATGTCCCCAGTGCTCCTTAGATTGTGTCTGGATGGCAGCCCTAAAATCTTGCCACCCTAAGCCAGGGTCTTGCAACAAATCTAGGCCTGAACAAATACTCTGTAAGGCTACACATGTATTGTTATTGCTACTTTTTATTACTCCTCTTTGTATTCAGATCCTCTCCTATTCATATTCCAGTCTCTTTTTCAAATGCTTTATTGCTAGGGTAATTTGTACCCTAGCAACCAGATTGCTTAAATTGCAAACTGGAGAGCTGCTGAATAAAAAGCTAAATAACTCAAAAACCACAAATAATATTAAATGAAAACTAGTGATGGCTGAATAAATTAGGCAGACAAGGATTTGCGTTGAAAAATCAGCCGCAACAAAAAAAAAAAAATTTTTGCACGTTTCATGATTTATAAACGGGACAGATTCTCCCATCACTAATGAAAACCAATTGCAAATTGTCTCAGAATATTGCTCTCTACATCATACTGAAAGTTTATTTAAAGGAGAACAATCCGTTTAAGCAGTGCTTAGTAAGTGGCACATAATAATTCTCTTTTTATAGCATATCCTTGTAATATGCTGACTAAGTGCCTGATACACTGGAATTCAGTAAGCCCACGAAAGCCACTGTATAAGTATTATTTTTTCATCTGTTTTCAATCCATTCCATTTGATTTTATTGTGTGAATTGGTTAAGATGTTCTATTACTGTTAATTGTTTCTTTCTAGGGAAATATTTGCAGTGTTAAACTTTATAAAATAGATCAGATATCTAAACAGGTCCCAGTCATGTAGCCTAAGGCAGAGAACTACATCTGCGTCACACTTCACCTCCCCTAGCCTCCTTGTGCCCTTCTACCTGGGGAAAAATGCCTAAAAACTCATCATTTACTTTTGGCTGACTTTAAGTAAAAAAAAGAAGGTGAGGTATTTAGACTACGGTATGTCACAATTAGATATGCTCCACTGTTATGTATGAACCAGAAGCAAAAGAGTCTGTCACATTCTCCTAATAGGATAGAAGAAAAGCCTGAGAAAGATATGACATATGTTTTTGCAAGGTTCATCAGTCACTTGCCATAGGCTATATGGTGGGCTATAAAATAATGCTTTGGCAGCTCTATTACAATCCTATATTGCTTATTCAACAGTGAAAATCCAGCCTATAAACAAGTTGATATACATAAAGTGGATGCCTGCCCCTATGCTTATCACTTGCAGCCTGGGAATAAAGCCTGAGGTGAAGTTGCTATATAGTATAATTACATAGTTAACTGTAAGGCAGATACATGTTTTACTAATGTTTCATCTGTGTATAATGCTTCCTGCTAGTGCTGGAATCTACCTGCTTTCTCTGACAGACAGTACATGTGTCCGTGCAGGCTACAGATTTATTCTCAGCTACAGGGCGGACAGATATTTTATTTGAAGATGATAAAGGGTGCTGGAAATAATAACTAAACCAGCTACTTAAAAGGCAAGTTCACCTTAATAAATATCATGGGAATGCAGAGGTCCATTCCTATATTCCATTCAAGGTCCTGCACAGATGATGGAACAAGGGGTAAAGTGTGAAATACATGGTGGCATGTGCCTATTCTTTACTATGTGCCCTGCCCCACCATCAGTAAACAAGCTTACAACTGCTGAAAGCTCCTGAAAGCTCCCCAGAAAACATCACCATTGAAACATGAATGCCAAAATTATAATACCCCTAAATATTACTGACATCTTTAAGTTTGGCTAGTTCTTAGTAAGTAGTCCTTTTGTCAATGTAACCAGTGCACTTTGTAAATGTCCCTCCCTCAATCTGACCAGTATCCATAATAACATTCTGTACTTTCCTTATAGATATGTAGATCTACAACAATAACTTTTAAATTAGCCCCTGTACCATTAAAATTACGTGAACCTGATAATAAAGTTTAAAAAAAATGTAAAAAAAATATATGGCAGGAATTCTGTTTATATACCCATATACTTTTCTGGTGGGAACAATAGAAATACAAGCAAGTTATCACAAAAGGTTTGATTCTCCATGTTGCATTCATCCCATTAGGATATCACCTATTTCATTTATTTATTGATATGGCATTTTTGCATCATCCTCTGTTTCCTTCCCTGGTTCCCAGATCTTACTTTGAAAACTGGATATCTCATTTAGGTCACAGTGTGTTTTTTCTGTACAAAAAGTTCTACAACAGGGGTATCGTGTTTCTTGTTACCTTTATATAAATTCCATGTGTCATTTCTGTGTTCTTTTCCCACACACACTTTTGCAACAAGTCCATTTTTAATTGGTTTACTACATAACATGTTTCACAGTAGCATACATATTCACTGGGACTTTGTTTCCTGGCAGAAGATAATATATGTTGTCCACAAATCATCAGTCACTAGTTTGCCACTGGATAGATTGAGATATCAACATTTATATAGGTCCATGGTCAAAGTAAGAAATTGACTATCATAAAGGAATCCCCATTATGGACAGATGGTACTTGATGACATCACTAATATTAAGGTTTTTTTTAAGTTGTGTAGGCTTTGTATTACATTTTCACTAATGATGTTTCTGGAGGTGGTGCTTAAAGGGATTCTGTCATGATTTTTACTATGTAATTTTTATTTTTAAATTACACTGTTTACACTGCAAATAATTCACTCTACAAAATAAAATTCCATTCCTGAACCAGCAAGTGTATTTTTTTAGTTGTAATATTGGTGTGTAGGCAGCCATCTCAGGTCATTTTGCCTGGTCATGTGCTTTCAGAAAGAGCCAACACTTTAGGATGGCAGGCTGTTGTTTCTCCTACTCAAAGTAACTGAATGTGTTGCAGTGGGACCTGGATTTTACTATTGAGTGCTGTTCTTATATCTACCAGGCAGCTGTTATTTTGTGTTAGGGAGCTAACATCTGTTTACATTGTTGCCATTGTTCTGTTGTTAGATTGCTGAGGGGGAAAGGGAGGGGGTGATATCACTCATTACTTGCAGTACAGCAGTAAAGAGTGACTGAAGTTTATCAAAGCACAAGTCACATGACTGGGGGCAGCTGGGAAACTGACAATATGTCTAGTCAGATTTCAATATTAAATGTGAAAAAATATTTTTGCTCTTTTGAGAAATGGCTTTCAATGCAGAATTCTGCTGGAGCTGATTTGTTTTGAAAAATAATTTTTTTTTCCATGACATTATCCCTTTAAGAACTTTATTCCTAGAGTAGTTAGTTAGTTCAAACATGATAAAGTGGATGTTCCCCAAAACATGTTGTGATGAATGGCATAATAAAACAAACTGCAACGGGTTTAGAAACACAAGTGCAATGTGCACAGTGCTAAAATGGACACAAATCATAGTGCTCCGTTTTTTCCAATGCATTAGCTGGTGCCCAATAAATAGTGTGTGCTATAACTTTTGCACAATTTACTAGTGTGGAGATAAATGAGCACATGTGGCTTATATAGACAAAACCACTAAGGCAACCCTGGAAGTTCTTCCTCCTCAAGGCCCCTGTGTGCAATTTTCAGGCTGTAAACGTTCATTGGCACTATGTGCAAATTGTATGGAACCTGCAGTATGTAGGAGCAGTGAACAGCATCCAAACACACAATGTTGCATCCATTTTAGCACTTGCATTTGTAAATTAGCCTTTAAACATTTTAGAGTAAAATTCTTTTTTAAGCTGTGAGTAGACCCCTCCTACTCATCGTTTTCTTTTTCTTCTGGCTGGTTATGCAAAGTTTCCCAATCTTCTTCCAGTTTCATCCAAGGGCTCGTTTGCCAACAAAGTAACATTTTTTTTATCACTGCACTTTAGTTGCACTTTGCTACCCACAATTTACAAAACTATTTGTTCTCCAATATGGAGTGTCTCCCAAAAAGTGTCAATCTCTCTCTCCCTGTGCCTAAAAGTACTTTTTACTGGAAGAGCAGCACATGGATGGGCATCCACTTGTATGCCCCTACCCACTAGTATAGAAGATACATCATCATAAGCCAATGTCAACTTCTGGTAAATTCACAAGAAGCTACCTTTGGCCTGTGCTGTAATATTCTATACAACTCTGGTGCTCTGAGTGGAACGGCGTATCCCCTTTATGGCCACCCATCTATGTGACCTACACTACATACCATTTATGAGTTTCAGTTCAGCACCAGGTGCATAGAGCAACACTAAGTTTAAGCACTAAGGGGCACATGCATCCTTATGAGCTCGAAATCATCGGTGACCCTGCCCATAATAAATTAACTCTTAAACCCTGACTTAAAGAGGCTGAGGCCAGTTGGAGTACCTTTACCTTAAAGTACCTGTATTAATAATGGCAATGGATAAATAATCTGATATACAACATAGATGTTTTTGATTTATGGGGTATGAATATAAAGGATATGACACAGTTCATAGGCATTTACAAGAGTTAGGAACAGTTATAGAAATCTTCCCAGGTCTATTGTTCCTGAGTTCAGGTGAGTTCATTGCTTTACCCGCACCATGCTTCCTCCTCAGCAAGTATTCATTTTAGGCCTATGATTTCAATCTTATAAAGGTCCTCCCTTTATAATGGGTGGTTATGAAAAAAAGAAATTACAAACACAGAAAAATCTGTTGCGGAACAAATCTCCTCAAGGCAGCTCACAGGCAGATCATGCCCACGCATACACTTTTTTTTTTACAAGTGTTTTGAAAATGCCTGTCCTTTGTGACATATTAACACGGGTAAGATAAACTGTGTCATAGCAATCTGTTACATTTGCAGCTGGCTTTTAATCAGGCCTGAATTTGTGATATGCCAACCACACAATAGATTCATTTAATTCTGGAGCACTAGCATATTGGTGCTAGTTAGAAGAAAAGATGTGTATGCACGTGATCCTTTGGGAGGGAGGGGGCGATGGAGGATGCTGACCACCAGGTGCCCTCATTGCAAATCCGGCCCTGGTTTTAATCCAGTTCATCTTTTCCTACCTTTATACCATGTCCTTGGTTTATGCTTTTATTTAAGGCTGAAATTCTTGCATTTAAGAACAAAACTATTCATGAAAACACATTTGCCCATGTTCCTTTGTCAAACTTGTAAACAACTTTTCCTTTTTCTATCCCTTTCATGGTCCACATGCAAAAGATGCATATTTTGAGCTTCTGCGGTCTGGACATATTAATATAATGTGCTAAGAAGAGATCAGTGAAAATGGCTTTGCATTCTGAAAGATTCAGTTGCTTAAGAGATACAGGAGGTTGAAATTGTACAAAAATTTATCATTAACATTTCTTCAAAATATATTGCAAGAAGATGATTTGTCCCTGTATAGTGGTTTCGCTAGTCCAGATGTGACAAACTTGAAGGGGTTGTTCGCCTATAAATTCACTGTTATTATGGGGCAGAGAGGAATATTCTGAGAAAATTTGCATTTGGGTTTGCTTTTTTTTATTATTTGTGGGCAGGAAGGAAGCTACAGAGGGAAAAATGGCACTTAGCTGCACGTGCTGTTGAATTCAATTTATGGAAGTTGTAGTTCAACCATTAGTTTTAACCCCTTCTTGATGTTCTCCTTTTTAAGCTCAGTCTTTTTGCAGGTAAGTGCTTTATCTGAACATTGCCCACAAGGCAATTTTTCCCAGCGAGGGGTTTTATTTCATGTAAACTTTGTTCTATTGCCTAGACAGATATAGAATATAAAGTTGTTCTGTACCACTTAATGATCCAGATTGGGATTCCTACAATTTTATTAGAATATTTTATTTTTATTAAAACCAAACCTCATTTAGTTATTGAATTATGCAAGTTCAAACCTCCTACATTAAACAGGATTACTAGCAACAAGGAAGTGTTATACAAAACAAGCTATTTCCCTGCTTTTATTGCATGACATCTATTTCCGGTACTTGGCTTTGTCTAATTTTTTAATAGCATTTTTCTTCCTTAAAAGTAATTTAAACCTTTGCATTGTGGGTGGGTTACAATCCTAACTATTGAAGAGGAAGTACCAGACTATATCTTTGTCTCAATAACCTGAGATAACTCATTCAGCATATTTTCAACACCTTATTGTGTCATTTTCTAAGAAAAGCTGACCAGTCTGAAAACTTAAACAAACATAGATTAACATTCATAATGTCAGCTATCAAAATCTCTCCTTGAGAAAATGGAACATTCTGACGTTGAAAAAGACTTCTAAGTTGTAAAAAAAGAACATGCTAGGTTTATTTATAAACCTTAGTTATTATCAGAGCTGTTCTTATTAATTTCCCATGACCTTTAAGAAAGCAAGGCTGTATAATATGTCAGGGTTCAGTCTTAAGATTTTCTTTAGTAGGCTATGATAACATAACAAAGTGTTCAACCTGCACAAAGATAAATAGATGACAGATAGATAGATAGATAGATAGATAGATAGATATGGTAGGTAGGTAGATGATATACAGATAGATGATAGATAGATAGATAAATAGATAGATAGATAGACAGATAGATAGATGATAGATAGATAGATAGATAGATTTTGCCCTTCAAAATATACGGTGAATACAAAGGGGCAGATTTATCAAGGATTAAAGTGAAAATTAAAATTTAGAATTTTCGAATTCTAATTTTCAAGTTTTTTTTTATGGCTAAAACTGTAAAATTTGAGTAGGGAATTGTTAAAATTTGATTCGAGTTTTTTAAAAAACTCAAATTTTTCATGATTTTTGAGATCATAACATAACATGCTTGAATTAGATGATCCACCACCTAAAACCTGCCAAATTGCTGTTTTAGCATTTGGAAAACATCTTGGGATCAATTTGAATTTGCTTGCAGCCTTCCTGACAATTGAGTTTTTTGCTCAGAAAAAACTCGAATCGTGTTTTCCGGGTCGATCCTATTCACCCGACTTTGAAAAATTAGATTTCTTTATAATACATTTTGATTGGTCGAGATTATAGAAATTCCCATGAACTCGAAATTCGACCCTTGATAAATTTGCCTCCAAGTGAGCCCTGCGTTGCCTGGTCAATAATAGATATAAAGCACTAAACCGCTAAAGAAAACTTATATCACATAGGAAAACTCCCAATGTTCGAAAATGCTAAACTTTTAGTGCAGGCTGGTCAGCCTCCTCTATAAAAAAAACCGCACCAGCCTGGAGAACTTGGCTGAAGAGCACTGCGCCACCATCTCTCTTGATTTTCTGTGGGCAGAAAAAGCTTGTGAAAATCAAGAAAATGGCTGTACTGGACCCCCCAACCACTTGCCCCAGGATTTATAGAAGTGCACCAGTCATGGGTAGAAGGTTAGTGCTTCTCATCACAGGGGCTGTGTAAAAAATTGCCAGTGATTTAAGGTTTCACCTTGACACAATCTGTCACAATAATAAGCACACGCACTTAACACAAAGAAGTTTGTGCACATATTTGCCCTAATGCTGCGTCTGGCTTTTGTAAATATCCCCCTAGTTAGTCCTCTATTTCCTGCTATTATAATTCTCAGGGCCTACGTAGGAAATCCATGTTTGGACCATAGAACAAAATTTTTGTTTTTTCAAGGAAGGATTTACATTGTTTCTCTGACTCATTATTTCTTCATATGGATGAGATCACAGGCAATTATTTTTTATATTTAATGAGAAAATAAACTCTTATGTGTATGTAATTTTTGAACTCTTGTAATATATATAATAATGCCATATAATTTATTTACACTAGGCCTGTTGCATCATGTCATGTCAAAATGAAAGGTGCTCCAGAATAACAGCGTAGATAACTCACCAAGTTGATCTTGTGCTCCAGGTGCACCGGCCCCAGACCCCCAGCTTCAGGGAGCGGCAAACCGAAATACACAGCAAAAACACATGGCTTTTTGGCACTCAGAGGAATCCAGAGGGCCACAGGTGTAAGTTAAAAAAATAACAAGTCTTTATTAGTCATAGTTAAAAGTATAAATGCATCTCCATAGGCCTGTTATAGTACAACTATAGTACAACTGTTTTTCCCCTTATTGCATTTTACGCTCATCACTAGTCACCATGCTTTCTTTATCAGCCAATTATTTTTGAGACTGTGAGACCAGCCTCACTTTTAAATCTAGCTTGTACAGGTATGGGACCTGTTATCCAGAATGCTCAGGACCTGGGGTTTTCTGGATAACGGATCTTTCCGTAATTTGGATCTTAATACCTTAAGTCTACTTGAGAATCATGTAAACATTAAATAAACCCAATCGGTTGGTTTTGCTTCCAATAAGCATGAATTATATCTTAGTCTGGATCAAGTACAAGGTACTGTTTTATCATTACAGAGAAAAAGGAAATCATTTTTAAAAATTTGGATTATTTGGATAAAATGGAGTCTATGGGAGATGGGCATTCTGTAATTCGGAGCTTTCTGGATAACGGGTTTCCAGATAACAGATCCCATACCTGTACTTGTTTTACTTGAACCCATGGCCCTCATACATAGCAGCAGCTTCTGTCACCTCCACATGCAGCCTTTCAATATAAAAGACACTTGTGCCACACACAGTCATTTTTTTGCCACGGCAGATTGCTGATGCCACAAAAAATTGTCAGAAATCACCTTTGTATTTGAAAGTACGGGGATTGCTGCATGTAAAACATTTCTTATAAGGAGATCCGGTTTTATTTCAAGAAAGTGCCATCTCCTGCATTTTCTCATAATTGAGCTGGATCACTGCATGCAAAATGTTTTACATGCGGCAATCCCCATTTCTGCAAATGCAATGGTATTTTCCGGCAATTTTTTGCCCACAAGAGATTTGTCCCGGGTGAAAGACCGTAGGATGTGCCATTGCATTTAAAACTTAATTTTTGTTGTCTTTTAATTTTTTAAAATTTAAGTGTTTCACACAGAAGCAGTAGATCAGTGGTGTAACTAGTGTGGACTGGGCCCCCCGTGACCAAATCTTCAGTGGGGCCCAGCACACAGCAATCCCTAACTTGCCCCCTACTGGCCCACTCCCTGCCCCCCTGCCAGTATTTTCCATCCACCCTCATCCTCTCTCCCCACTCATAGGTAGGAGAGCGGCTAGAGCAGTTGAGACTTCACTTTAAAAAGAGGAATAAAGTTAACATTAACTTTTACGGGGTTATTTACTAAACTCGATTTTTTTTTCTGGTCAGGGTTTTTTGGGCAAAAAAAAATTTTGTGAGATTTTTTTTTTGTCAAATTTTCTGAGATTTATTGTATTATACCCCAATGCAGCAAAAAAAATCCAGAATCAGAAAATCCGCCACCTCAGACTTGTAGGTTTAGACTGAGAATCTGAAAAATTCCGGGTTTTCGGGCGAAAACAAGAAAAAAGTTTCACTTGTTTTTTTTCCCTGGTCCTATTTATTGTTATTTTATTAATAAATAAGGCAAAATCTGCCATGAGTGTTTGGTCGGGCTTTTTAATTTTAATTATGAGATAAATTCAGATTTTCTAACCTGACAGCTTCTGTACAAATATACAAAAAACGAAAGGTCAATATTAAGGTGAACAATACCGTTACCTATTCATTTTACAGTGAACAGATTAATAAGATTTATTTCATATAAAAAAGGCAGACTTGGGCACAAGTGGATACTTCTGGCACCTTTCAACCAGTATATATTAGAAAAAGAAGAAAGCACATTCCCACTTGTAGTGAAAATAATTTTTGTGTTTATGCCATAAAGTTCAGCTTGAAACCACTTGACACCATACACAAATGCTTTTTATTTAGCACTGTGTCTTTTTTTTTTCGTTAGAGGATTTTTATAAAATATACAGAAGTCAAGTTTCATGATTTTGAGACTGAAATAATATTACTTAAATATTTACATGGTATTTACTAATAATTAATAAGTGAAGGGCAGTGCTGGTTTTGCATGGTATGAGTAACCCAATGTCAAACCAGTAGTTTCGCTGGATGATGGGCCACATGTTAGTGCAGTTTGATCACAATCCTGCTTCATATTGAGTCACTGATCAACCTGGATTTCTATTTTTGCCCATCAGAGCAGGATGTGGGTATATCAGGCAAGTCAACTGCAACACATTCAGAGTGGATAATACCGTTAGATCATAAATAAACTGAAATGTACAACAATTGTGTGTGTGACCAGCCTAATTACAACAACGTGCACCCTGCTGGCAAGGCACTGAACTCCAGTCGAGTAACCAAAATCTGAACCAGACAGAAAAATCTAAACACTTATAAAAAGGGCAATAGCCACGTCACATTCTATAAATGATGGTATATTAGGATATGCATCTGCTGTTCGTTTCAGTGTTATTTTCTTTTGGGCAAAGTTGATGAAATAATATTTTCATTTAACAAAATGAGAAAAAATAGTTGGAAGCCAAAGTCGTATCAGTTTTGGATTCCCGGTAATAAAACATTTCTGAGCAATATAAAGTTTTAGAAATAGGACATCTGCAAACACTGACTAGTTTTATTGCATTAACTCCCAATACACAGGGCACTAAGTCAAGGGGCAGATTTAATAAAGGACGAAGTGGCAAACGCTGGCGAGCCTTCGACAGGTCAGATCAGTCGAAGTGCACTGGAGTGCATAGGACTTCCTCAATCTTCTGTTACTTATATTATAATTTGTGAGTGGAAAAAGCATCAAGTTAAAAAAAACGCTATAGTCTTTTGATAGCCTGCAAAAGTCCTAAAATTTTTTTTTTGGGTAACCAGTTTCTCCCGTACATTTTCTAACAATTTGGAACATTAACTATACAGTGGGCTCATGTGTATTATAACATTATTATAACATTATAACAACTCTATTGTCTTTATTAAGGTTCCCTGGACATGGGTAATTAACAGTGGAAATGTAATGTATTTGCTGCAACATACTGTATAAAATAAAGATGTCCATTCAACTTTAAATTTCCCACCGTATGCAAATTAACCTGAGCACAAATTTGCTCTAGGCAGAAATGAACGCTAGCACACCTTCGCTTTGCATTGCTCGCATTTCAAAAGTAACAAAAGCGAAAAGTCGCCAGCGTTAGGCGCCCACAATGAAACTCTGCATTTTAGTGAATAAGTGTTGTCTGAGTGAATATTTCGCTTGGTGAAGTGTAGCGATGGGTTTGAAGCGGGCGATGGCAACTTTTCGCCAGTTAGTGAATCTGCCCCCAGGAATGCATACCAGTATTGACAGAAGCAGACAGTCATACTGTGTACCAAACTTCATTCTGGCTACCCTGATGGGGTACATCTAAAGGAACCATAATAAACATATAATATTTTAGGGGCCCTTTTCCCACCCAAGAGGGATTAACAGTAGGCATCACATATGTCCTGGCAGTTTCTAGAAAATTTAAGAAGGCAAAGATTCACAGGATTCATTTGTAAACCAGAATTTCAAATAGATTGGCTAGATCACACCAATGCGATATATGCTTTTCCATATCTTCTTCATTGTTGACTTAAGCCATCATGTTTACTGTTGCTGTACCAATCACAGTGAAGTGTATTTCTTATAATATAATTCCAGAGACCTGATATACACTACTACATCACTCATTTAGAACAAAAGAAGACACAAGGAAGATACCGAATCCAAGCAAAAATATAGGTCATATCAATAAAATAACTTATTTTGTAGAGATTTTGGCCACAGATCATCTTATTTAATGCCCTCCCAATATATTTTGAACTTTTATCTCCTTGAATAAATCCTAATGCAAAAAGGTGTTTGTGCCTTTAAAGACCATTAACATTAAAAAATAAACTGAAATTAATTAATATGCCATTCATTTCTACTTTGTTCATGCAATAATGTTTTCTTTAAAATATAAGTTATGCATTTATTGCATCATATTTTCTATAAGCTCTGGTGTATTAAGCCGGCTTTTAATACTAAACCAGGCAACACTTTAGAGATTTGCAACTGCAACCACAGTCGCAATTAAGCAAAAATGCAGTAGTTGCTTGAATTGACACCATCCACTACTTGTGCTTCTTTGGTTGTGTTCAGTTGTGCATCTATTTTATCTTCCTCCTAAAACACATGCAAATTTGTGAATTTCCCGCAAAATTCGCAAAACAGCAAAGAATTCGCAAACCGGCACCGGAGTCTCGGTTTTGATGCTGGCGTCCTTTTTTTTGGGCGCCGGCATACGTTTTTGGTGAAATTTTTTGACGCTGGCAAATTTTCTCGCGGGTTTTGCGAATTTATTCGCTGGCGGCGAATCGCGGGAATTCGCCACAAATTCACGCCTGGTGAATAAATGCGACCCTCACTAGTAGAAACCTTTCCATAGTGGCTGAGATTATGCTGGAATTACAGCATGGGGAAAATGCTGCATTCTAATTAAAACAAAAGCTGTGTATTTTGTCTTAAATTGCACTTTGTACACTGAACTTGTGTTTAAAAATTACACCTTCAAGTTTTTGTGTTTAAGGGAATTTAAGATAATCCAAGCAAAATGACATGCATACTAAAATAACAATGTTTTAGGGAATGTTGCAGACTACTTTGTCTGCAAAATTCCCTATAACATTGTTATTTTAGTATGCATGTATTAATTTAGTTATGTTATTTAGTATGCAGTATACTAAAGGCAGGAACAGATTTAAAAATCACCAAAATGGATTTACTGTTCATACAGTATAAGGAGTAAGTAGTCCTTATACTGTATGTACATTAAATGCATTTTGGTGATTTTTTTATATTTTGGAGCTACTGTCCCTTTAAATCTGTTTCTGCCTTTAGTATACTGTATTTTGGTGCCAAAGGGACAAAGCATTTCTATGTGTCATCACTATTGTTACTCGAAGGGATTACCTCCTTCAGAAAAAAAGATTTTGTGCCAGCAAGTCATATTTGACATGCACAAAGTAATCCTTTTACACACAGTTATGTGTACACACAAAAACTAAAATGACACTGAAGAGTGTGTACGGTTATTGTGTAGAACACATGCCTGGGGTGTTTTATGTGAGGCACGAGTCAAATAAAAGAATTGGTTGGAACACACACACCCTGTAGTTAGCCTGGATGAACACACACCTTCTATTGTGGTATTGTAATGGTAAGAATAAAGTAGAAGCAATTGTATTCTGCTTTGTTGACTTCTGCTGGAAGAAAGATAAATAAAACCACAATAACTCATTTATAAATTTAGCGGGCTGTAGGACAAGCATACTTTATATGAGATGCAAGTTCATATTGTTTTTATTAGTTTTACTGCACAATGATCAAAGATGTTGATTATATAGTGAATAAAGTACCCCCTCTTGTAAAATATAAGGATATTATAAGTTACCGAGGAGTTCCATGACCATATAAAAACACGAGGCAGATGGAACTTCGAGGTGACCATTTTTCGCAAAAGGGGGTACATTATTTATTATGATAAACAAGTTTCAGTGAGTCACGTGACAGAAATGATCACTAAGCTCTGATTATAACCCATGACTTCATTAAGCACCAATTATAAGGATATCATTTACAGGATATTTGTGGCTCTAGTGCATTTGTTACAATATAATTATTAAGAACCATGCATATCCAGTAAATGAAATCCTTAACTTAATGAAGTCATCCATTATAATTGGAGTTTAGTGATGCAATATCTGTCAAAAGACTCACTGAAAATTGTGTATTATAATAAATAATGCACCCCCCCCCATTGTAAAATATGAGGATTTTAGTCAAGTTCCATGACCTGTATAAAAACAGCCATGAAAATCTTCTGTGACTTATAATATCCTTATATTTTACAGTTGGGGTGCATTATTAATTATATTATGTTACAGATGCAACTTGAATGCATACTTGAAATTGTTATAAGAAATAATACAAAAGGGGACAAAACCATTACATATGGATGTCAAAGCTGCAGTCCAACAGATGTTGCCTTATTTCAACATCCACAAGTTAAGCATTTCTAGAATGAAAAATAAGTCTCTGACATATAACTTGAAGATAATAGCCCCCCCCATTATAACATTTTAGTAACCATGTCCAAAAAATGAGACACAGTCAGCATTGAAATTGGGATCCTTATACTTCTGGGTCCCATATCCATACCCCAACCCCACAAGAAAAGTTGGATCTCCTTTGTTACATCCTTGATAAGAGTTTGATTATAGCTGGAGAATAGCAGGCTAAAATTCTTGATATAACGGGTGCCCTTAGGATCCAATAGCCATTAATAAAGCAGACACACAGAGCAGATATTGCTGTGAAAATCCACATTTCCACACCAAAATCTGATCTGTGTGTGCGCGCTGACAGGCTAATCCCATGCCTGTCACTGCACAAACAGGGAGAGCAAGGCAGCGTATGGGCTTTCCTGTGCCAAAAGAAGAAAAACACCCATGTGCCTATAGCCAGTGAGTTACTGAGATTCAGAATCTTACTAAAGATCTTTAATAAGTTTATTTTATCCAAAACTACCATTCAGGGATAATAACATACCCTCTTCTTCAAAATGTTAAAGTAACAATGAAAATGTTTATACAGCCACATTCTACAGAGAAAAATGGATTAAATGTTAGTTGTGTGCATTTAATGTCTGAATAAATAACGGGGTAGTCAGTAATATGCATCAGTCTACTACTAAGGCTGCTAGAATTTGGATTTTAAAGTAACTTAGCTACATGATCAGTATTCTGTGCTCCCATTCCTAATATAAACCGGTGTGCACAAGCCTCTTGGGTTTTATGTTGTCTTTTAAATATACCCTCAAAAACATATTTCACCTTTTCTAAAAAAAAAAATTTAAAATGTGTATTTAACGTGTATTCCCCTGTCAATATTAAAGGTTTAACATATCTTAAAACAGCAAAAAACTTTATTTGAAACAGTAGTAAAGAAACAGGCATTCTGTGGTGTTTTCATTTATTTTAATAAAAAGTGCATTTTCCATATATCTATATAAACAGTTATATCAGTTATGTTCAACTTATCTAAGATCTAGACAATATCCTGTTTAGATAATAAGAACATTAGGGGTTCTGTTACAAACATAAGGTGCAGTGCCAAATGCTGTCCATGTGTAAATGCTGTTTCCAAAGGCACTTGCATCAGTCCAAACATCTCTTGCACCATATTATCTTGCCAGTTGTGCACGATTCACCAATACAGTTACTGGAATTCTGGAAAATAGTCTTGGATTGTGGGTAAAACCATTGAAAGTTGCATTCATTTTTGCACTTTACACATTGCATTAAGTCAAATTTTAGTTGAATAAAAAAAACTATATCTATATACATAGAAATATAGTGAGATCACAGAGGTGACTGAGGTCCCCCTCCTCCTTTGGTAAATGCAAAAAAGCAACTCCTTTGTATTGTCCATCTGCATATGAGTCGGGAGGGTTTGAAGTCTAGACGTGTGAAGGTAAAACAAAGGAACAAGACTTGAAGTAGCCTAGCAAAACAGAGACCTGGAAGAAACTCAGTTTATTTAGCAAGTAAATGGCGGCAATGTACTAAATGTGATGTGCTAAATATTACAACACCGTTTGGTCAAAGGAAGGAGTGTGCGCACATGGCTATCTTATCACCATGTCAAAGAGTGACAGCATGACAGGTCATTCTCAGTCAGGAGAATTATTTGGCAAAATCTTCATTAATGGCTTCTACAGCAATAATGGTATAATTAAGAATCTAGCAATAACATGGAAGGAGAGGAAAGTGTTCATGTTTAATATAAACCATTAAAACAGAAGAGATGTTATGGCAAACAACATTGGTTTTTCTCCAGGCAAGGAAAATCTAAACTTTCACTAGTCAATAAAACATTTGAAACCAATGAGAGCTAGAAGTACAGTCTGCTGATATTTGAAATATGTTTCTGCAAATGTCATGGATTCAGTTGCAAAATGTTCCATACTATCTTTTGTTAGTCAATACACTACCTAAGATTATCCACAATTCTATCTTTCACCAGGTATTGTTACCACACATTATCTTAAGAAAACCTTTAAATATTGCTCCTATTCTCCCCTTTATTTTCCCCTTCTGGGAACCTCAATCCCATGCAGCTTAAATATAATACAGACTTCTAAGCCATGCCTCTGACTGTCATTTTTTCACAATGCCTTTTTGGCTACCATACTTTGTTTTGCTCTGCTGATTACCCTTAGCACAAACGTATATAATGTATTCCCCTTGCACATAAAATAAAATGGTTTTGGTTTATGTGAATGTAAATATTTGTACATATTTTGTAAAATTTCAACTTTGAACTGAAATTTTAAGGCTAACGTCTTTTAAATGTAATGTTCCAGAGTCCTATGGATTTTCCATGACTTTTTTAAAATGTAGAGACAAATGGAGAGATTGATCACTGGTATAGTAGATATACCCCCTTGGCTCCTGCCAAGGCTTTCTAACAAAACAGAGAAAGTCCCCTGAAGAGCAAGTGGATAGTTCCTCAAAACCCAGGCTTATTAATGGCTGATATGTGCATATATGAGAAATGATTATTATTAATTATGGATTAATGTCTTATTATTAATGACAAGAATCAGTGCATATGCACAAGTTCTTAAATTCTTATAACATCAAGGCCATGGAGATTGAATATCTAAGAAAGTAATACAGAGACTACACATCAGTATTTGGTATATCACCAAGAAAAACGTACTTCTTACTGTACTACAGGCTGGATGGGCGGTGCAGTTGAATGCATTCTGGTTGTGCCTTGCAGCTATCTCAAGGGGAGGCCTTGAGTGCATTACTGACCCATGATTATAGGGTATATACCTGTAGCACACTCAATTCTTTTTTTTGTAAGGGAGGAGGGAAGAACCCCCGGGGGAGAAATTTGTTAGTAGATTATTTACATTTAAAGAAGTCGTAATTCCAAAATAATAACCAAGTGCATTTAGCAAAACAAATCGGACATTTCTTTGCAAAATATACAGTAATTGAAGCCGTTTTCAAATGCGAACCAGCAGGTGCCACTCCCAGCATCTCCGACAGTTTTTACCCAGTGTTATAGACTCAGGACAGATAAAACTTGTGTGGCAGTTTATACTGTATTTGCTAATAAGACTATGTTACTGTTAAAGGAGAAGGAAAGAATAGTTATTGCAGCGAATTTCCGTTTTTCGCCTCCGGTGAATACATTTGCGAATTTCCAGCGAAAATAATTTTTCAGTTGTTTTGTGAATTTCGCAGCGAAGGCAAAAGGGGAAAATTCAGCTATCACTAGGAAATAGTTAATCTATAGGCATGCAAATTTATTAGAGCTTTATCTGGAAACCCGATATCCAGAAAGCTCCGAATTACGGAATGGCTGTCTCCCATAGACTCCATTTTATCCAAATAATCCAAATTTTTTAAATGATTTCCTTTTTCTCTGTAATAATAAAACAGTAGCTTGTACTTGATCCCAACTAAGATATAATTAATCCTTATTGGAAGCAAAACCAGCCTATTGGGTTTATTTAATGTTTAAATGAATTTCTAGTAGACTTAAGGCATGAAGACCCAAATTACGGAAAGATCCGTTATCCGGAAACCCCCAGGTCCCAAGCATTCTGGATAACAGGTCCCATACCTGTACATCATACATACAGCAGCATAAGCCAAATAAATAGGGCTTGTATGAAAGGTAACCACACTACAGACATTACAGGCATCATTGCAAAATCTTTATGTTATATAGCAAATGTTCTCTACACTCATGTCTATTTTAGGGCTACAACAAAAATCCTTTCTTTAAGCCATTCTTCCCCAGTACAAACATATTTCACTACTAAACCCAGTGACTTTCACCTGATAAGTAAAAGAACCATGTGTGTACACTATCCTTCCCTTTTTCTAAATCTGGTCCTTAAGAATTTCTTAACTCAGTAGCAGCTTTTCCTTTATCCCAGCTCAAAGGAAGTTAAATGGGAATAATAGCACATTTTTATATTTAAATGTTGGGTAAATATTTGGCAATCTGCTAGGTTTTTACAGAAAGCGAGGTGTGTCAGTTTCCGTCTGCTTGAGTGAAATACAAAGGGCGTATCATTTTTACATATAATATGAGGTTTTAGATTACATAAACATGGCATTGCTCTGTGCGTGATTTTAGCTTGTCGAAACTATCTAAACCGCCTGGGGTAAAATTACAAGGTTTCTCTAGAAGAGATTTGATTTTATCTCTAGGAAAATGAAATATTCTCAATTTTCAGTATATTTTATTAAAGGTTTAATTGTATTTTTGCCCCTGAAGTGTTTTCATGTCCTAAAAATACAATGAAGCAGTCCAACCAGACATTTTTTTTAATTAAGCTTACTGTGTAGTGCAATGTAAATAAAGTGTTTTCATGTCCTAAAAATACAATGAAGCAGTCCAACCAGGCATTTTTAAAATTTACTGTGCAATGTAAATAAATGGCACTGCTGATTTTTTATTAAAATAAGAATTATAAAAAGCACTTAGTTTCCTCTTTTAGACAACCTGCTGCTGCTGTTTCACTATTCTATTTCCCAAAACCAGATCATGATAGTTGTTATTTATATTAAGGGTTTAATTGCCCTTTAATTTCCTGCTTGCTCCAACTAGATAGATGAGTGGCAGCTTCTCATGCTACATTGACAAGCCAGTCTAGGGAACACGGAGTACTGGTGTCCATTATTATCCTGTGGCCCTCAACAAAACATGACTCTATCATTCTACTTGGAAGTACATCCAACCTGAGCTGGTATTCACCTCCTTTGTCCACCCCAAATACGTTATGTTGCACTAATGTAACTAGTTCCTAACTGGTGACCAGTTTGTGGCCCTACTATACATTTGGAGCTTGTTGGATAGGAGTTGCATTTAATGCATAAACACTGCACTATTATTTCATTTGCTCCTAGATAGCTGGGTGGCACCGATATTAGTGTTCTGGTATTCCCCAGGAGAAATGCCTTTCAGATCTGGCCTGCAAGTTTCCTTATTCATTTCCGTATGCTATATTCCTGAGGTGCAGGCTAGATAAGTGCCTCCCATCTTCCCAGTGTCAATGGAAGCTGTTACAATTACAGAGACCTTAACCACAGAGAAAAAAATCAGCTTGCTCTCACTGATTAATATGAACAAGTGTCCCAGTTGCCTAAATATGTCTGTAATAAACTAGGCACACAGTGTGAAAGCACCAACTTAATGCAGCTGTATTAGACACATAGGGGCAAATTCACTAAGATTCGTAGTTGCACCAGGCGTAACTTCGCCGCACTTCGCCACACTTCGCCAGGCGTAGTTTTGCCAGCGCTCCACAAATTCCCTAAAATCCGAAGTTGCGCTCAGGGGTAGCATAAGGTTGCGAAGTTGCGCTAGCGTTGATTCGCTAAGCGAAGCGAAGTTACGCTAGAGAGGGTTAATTTGCATATGGCGCCAAATTCAAATTTCAATGGAGGAATACGTACAATAAATACAAATGCCTGGGAAACCTTCAAAACATCAAATAAATTTTTTTATTTTGCCCTACACATGTGCCCACTGTATAGTTAAGTTGCCATGAGTTCGGAAATGTAGGGGGGAAGGAGGGGAGCCCCAAAAATGTTTTCGATCTTTTTCAGCCTATCACCCATAATATAGAAAAAATGCCAGCGTTTTTTGGGATTTAGAAAAAATTTGAACTTTTATCGAAGCAATCCCTATCTACTCTATTGTGCTTCGCCTGGTCTGAGGTGGCGAAGGAAGTCTAGCGTAAAAGGTAGCGTTCAGTACAATGCGCGTGTTAGTGAATTTGCGTAGTTACGTCCTTTGCGAAAATTCGCCAGGCGTAAGGGTGCGAAGTAACACTAGCGAATTTACGCCAGCGTTCGTTAGTGAATTTGCGAAGTAACGAAAATGACCAACGCTAGCGAATTGACACTAGCGTTAGGCGCTTCGGCGCTTAGTGAATTTGCCCCATAGTTTTAGAATCATTTTTTGTTAATGGTGGGAACGAGTTGCACGTAGACAAAGAGGCAGGTAGTCATACGGTCAAGGCATATGGGAATGTATAGGTCCTGAACTGTAGTAACTGTGAGAATGAAGGCAACTCCCAGCCTCCCATGATGCACTACTGGGCAGTTCTGTGTGTAATTCATTACAGATATACATTGGGCCCGGACATGAACCTAGGTAAGGTCAGTGCCACATATTTATTAGTATGTATAAATCTATTGTATTACTTTTTAAATGTAATCAACTTTTTACTTCTTTTCTGTTTTTTTTTAAATTATAACTTTCTTTTAGCAAAAAGCCCCTCATATATTGCCCTTAAACATATAGGGGCGAATTTTCACCATCGAACGCTCCGCTTAACTGCACCAAGCTTAATTCGTTACCACTACGCTAATTCATTAAAATGCAAAGTTGCATCTCTGTAGCCGAACGCTGGCGAAGTTTTGCTAGCGTTAATTCGTCAGCACTAGCATTTCTTAGATGTCTTTCACTAGTGTTCATTTCTGCCTAGCGAAACTTCGTTAGTGCTCTTACACTTAGGTCAGTTTGAATAGGGCAGGTACATAAAGGACATCATTACTAGAGATGTTGGATAAAATGCTTGAAGTGCTACTCAGGGCCGGAACTAGGGGTAGGCAGAAGAGGCACCTGCCTAGGGCGCAACGAAAGGGGGGCGCTGGGCAGGTACCTGTCTTCTGCCTACCCCTAGTCCATGTTCGCGCTCCCTTTCCATTCCCTTCCAGCTCTCTCCCCCTCCGGCTTTTTCCCCTCTCCTCTGGTCATATCTCCCCTGCCCTCCACCTCTCCCTTGCCGAGCTCACCTCTTCGGTTTTTCCCCTCCCCTCCGTCGCTCTGCGCATGTGTGCGCACGGTGGATGGGGGGTGCACGCACGGAGAGGAGCGCGTGCACAGAGAGGAGCACGCACACGAGCACGGAGGGGAGTGCAGTGGCCGGCTGGGTCGCCTAGGGCGCCCAGTCGGCTTGGCCCGGCACTGGTGCTACTTATTATTACACATGTCCAAGGAAGCAAAATAAAAATTAAAGAGATCCTCTAATGTCCTACACATGAGCCCATCCTAAAACAACTCTGGCTTGTCCCTCAAATTGGGGCGCCTGCGTTTCTTTTATGGCTTTCCAGGATACAGGATATGATGACACTGACATAAGATTAAGGAAGATGTAGCTTCGTTTTATCAGTTAGCCTAGTATAAGGTGGCAAAGGAAACTCTGGCGAAAGAGGTAACGTTCTGTAAAATTCGCACTTTAGCGAATTTGCAGAGTAACGAGCATTCGCCTGAGTGAAAATGCGCCTGGCGATAGGGCGCGAAACTGTGCTAGCGACGGTCTCTTTTGCTATCAAATTGTCGTCTATGCTTTTTAGTGAATTGGCGAAAGCCCTGCGGATGAGATTTCTGGCAAATTGTCGCTAGCAATGGCTACTTCGCCCTTTAGTAATTCTGCCCCATAGAAGAGAATGTTCAAATGCAAGAGCACCAAGGGGGGCTGTGTTAATGGCCTACAGCTTGGGTATTGCCCTCTGTACCTTCCACTGGATTAAAAATACATCTGAATAATGCTTAAATTGGAGGTGGGTAGAGGCCTGGATAGTGAATGCATGATAAACACAGGCAGCTTTTTATTCAGCGGAATACAACACTCCATTTTGGAGGCAAAGACCTGCTGCACATAGGAAGCAAAGTGTGGGAAATGTATTTGGTGCAAAAGTACAAAAAATCAGGTAGTTAGCACCCCTCTTTGTACTTTACACAATGCATAATACACTTAGTAAATTACCCCTAGTGTCTGCAAGCCTGATAAAGTACATTCTTACTTCTTGGAAATGGACACAAAAGGCAGACAATGGATAGTTCCAATGAATTATGATTTCTGTTAACTTTAGGATTTGCTCTTCTCTGCCCTAAAAACACATACTCGCATGATGGTTGGAGGTGCATTTATAACAATAAGAAAAAAAGAAAAAAAGAACCTGCAAATGTTCAGTCTAATTGAATTATAACCCCTGTATTAAATTGGATTAGGAAAGTACTGCCACAAATATGTGCCTTTTCCTAGGCAACAAACTGTCAACTACTTTGCCATTGCCCTTAATGTGAAGAAGATGGCACAGTATTTAGCTTTGGTGGCTTGCAGTGCTGGCCTTTTTCAGTTTGATTTCCACAATGGTAACATCACCCTCTGTTCTCCCACTGTTTGCATGGTGTAAAGTCAGTTTCTTCTTAACTGGTAGGTTATTTGACTCTATTTAAATTGACCCATAGTGAGGATGTGATAAGGACATTTGAATGGAAGCTCCAGTGTGGGAGTCAATAATATGAACTATATGCATTCTCTGTAAAATGCCCCAAATTATGTCTGTGCTATAAAAATGAAGTGCAATAAAAAAAATCATTAAAAAAACTACTCTCACCATTCTGGGCACTCTCACAGGGGCACAACTGTAAACTACAAATATGTTTATTTTTTTTATTTTTTTTTAAATGTCTCTGTGGTAAAACTAAATAGAACAAATTCAGCTGCACAATTACATAACAGGATTATCGGTTTTGCATTCTTTCTCCAAGTTCAATAAGAGGTATTACAGTGTGCGTAAATACGTGCAATTGGTTGAGCCCTAGAAGGTTACAGTAATACCTTTGACATGACTGCAATTGATTTATTTCGACACAGGTCATAACCTCTGGTCTTTGCAATTCTTGACTGTGACATAATGAATAACCAAATATTTCAAGAGATGTTCTCAAGGGTTTTTAAAATAATGTCATGCCTATTAATTAAATAATGGCAGTTAATTTAGGATTGTAAGATATGTTTTCACATGAATTAAGAAAAAATAGATACTAGAGATATGGTACATTTAAATTTATTTAAATTTTTTTCACTTTTCCTGGCAGTTTTCAAAAATGCCTCTAGGAGGCTATAATAAGAATAAACTATTGTCTCAAATTTGACTTTACTGCTTGCATAAGAGAAAAGAGACTGCAAGGACTCCAGGATCGTGATAACACATTTTCAGACTTTAAACACTTTTATAATGGCAGTATACAAAACAATGTATTTGAGGTTTTGTTTTAGTGCTCCTGCACTATAAAAAAAAAATGTAGGAATGCACTAAATCCACTATTTTGGGATTCAACAGAATCCCTTTCATAAAGTATTCAGCCGAATACTAAACCAGATACAAACCATAATTTGCAAATGTAGATAAGGGCAAGGAAGGGTTAAAAAAAACGTGCAGAATGTGTAGTAATAAATCACAATTTCCTTGTTCACGCAAAGAAAAAGTCACGTGATTTTTAAGTCTTGGATTCAGCCAAATCTGAAGGCAGTTGAAAAAAGGCTGAATCCCAAGTTTGGTGCATGCGTAAAAAAATTAGACACCATGTTAAATTCTTGAACTGTTGAGTTGAACTGAAGAAGCTGCTCGGATGAATGGTGAAACGTCTTCATTGATTACTCAGCAAGTCCAGTTGTTTTTAGATTTACCTATACTAGATATACCATGACCTGGATGAATGAAAATCTTCATAGTCTTATCTTTAGTGCATGATTCAACTGACTAATATGGCTTACTATGTATAACCATTTCAACACCATTTCTATAGATCATTATAACACATTTTCCATTGACATACAGTGTGCACAATTTTGAGGTCATTTGCTATGAGAAAGACAATGGGGCAAATTCACTAAGCCGCGAAGCGCCGAACGCTAGCGTTAATTCGCTAGCGTTTGCCATTTTCGCTACTGCGCAAATTCACTAACGAACGCTGGCGTAGTTTCGCTAGTGTTACTTCGCAACCTTACGCCAGGCGAATTTTCGCTAGCGACGAAACTACGCAAATTCACTAACTTGCGCAGTGTACTGAACGCTACCTTTTACGCTAGACTTCCTTCGCCACCTCAGACCTGGCGAAGCGTAATAGAGTAGATAGGGATTGTTTAAAAAAAAGTACATTTTTTTTCTAAGTCCCAAAAAACGCTGGCGTGTTTTCTACATGATGGCTGATAGGCTGAAAAAGATCGAAAATTTTTTGGGGCTCCCCTTCCTCCCCCCTACATTTCCTGACTCATGGCAACTTACCTAGACAGTGGGCACATGTGTAGGGCAAAATAAAATTTTTATTTGCTGATTTGAAGGTTTTCTAGGCATTTGTAATGCAGATACGTGTTCCTCCATTGAAATTTGAATTTCGCGCCGTATGCCTTCGCTAGCGTAAGTTCACTTTATGTAGCGAATCAACGCTAGCGCAACTTCGCAACCTTACGCTACCCCTGTGCGCAACTTCGGATTTTAGTGAATTTGCGGAGCCCTGGCGAAACTACGCCTGGCGAAGTGCGGCGAAGTGCGCACATTGGGGCAAATTCACTAAGATGCGAAGTTGCGCCAGGCGCAACTTCGCATCTTAGTGAATTTGCCCCAATGTGTGAAGTGCTAAAGGCACCATTGTCTTCTCTGTTCTCTAGAAATATGGTAGAATTACGATAGTCAGCTTTAAATGGCATGTGAATGTGCCTTTACCATATATTTGAATATAAAAAAGAAACACCAACACTTTTTTGCCAGCAACGTAGGTTTAATGTTGCTGGCATTCAAAAGGGTTAAACCAGAGCTACTTGTGTTGATAATAATTGTGCTTTGAATCCCTTGCTTGTTGAGGCCTTGATAAGGTCTACTTCCTTGCAGTGTTCTCCAACAGTGAAAGCTTGCAGCTTTAAGACAAACATCTTTGTCTTCTGGCAGGTTCTGAAATAAAGCCATCCTTCTTTTACAAACACTGTGTGCTCTGCCCACTAAAGGAATGCAATTTCTTTCTGCTTGCATTAGACTTTGGAAAGCTAAAGAAAACAATACATTTTTAAAATCAGCCAGAGTTTGTCAGGAGTAATACCTCATGTTCATAGCAATCAGCACATCATTTTTTTTATTCTTTGTTCCTTACTCCTATTGAGCAACCATAGAGCCAGTCTGGCTTTAACCCCAGCAACACTTCTTATACATGTATTAATTGGTAATAGAGGGCTTCCTAGAGCACATGATATAACATACTATGCATGTAATTCAATCAAAAATTAAATGGAATATTATAATAGTAATTTCTAGCAAGACAAATAGCTTTTACCAGGTTTTATGTCTAGTGTGCCATCATGGTGCTAAAAGTTACTTCCCTTCTGTTCTGAAGAACAAAAACAATAAAATTGCACATTTTAGGAATATCAGGTCCATCTTGGGGTCAAACTAAGGAAGGATGGCTGATAAAATGTTTTACTTGCAAGTGAAGAGAACAACACACAGAATTAGAGATTAGCCTTCCAGCTTTATTAAAATAGTGGATCTCACAAATAAAAGTTTGAAACAATGGGCCTGTTAGTTGTTGTCGAGATGTAAATTTAAAGCTGTGCCATACATATGATGTTACTTCCTGTTTCAAATCACTCACATGCACATTATGTTCCGTCTTCAAGTAACAAATGAATGATCTCCCCTCCTGGAAATGTCAACAAACATGTACATAATAAAAAGTAAGAGGTTTTACCCCATCTTCTACTGCAGTCCTTGTGTAACAGCATATTGTTTTGCACTTTGATACTGTTATAATAATACAGGTAGGGGACCTCTCATTCAGAATGTTCGGGACCTGGGTTTTTCCGATAAGGGTCTTTCATTAATTTAGTCTCCATACCTTTAGTCTACTAAAAATCATTTAAGCAATTAAACCCAATAGGACGGTTTTGTCGCAATAGGGTTTAATTATATCTTAGTTAGGATCAAATACAAGGTAATGTTTGCCTTCCTGTAATTGAGAGCTTTCTGGATAACGGGTTATACAGATAATTGATCCTATACCTGTACCAGATTTCTATCTACAATGTAGATAGATCAAAGTGTATCTTAGAATTATTAGTTACATAGTAACATAGTTAAATCAGTTTGAAAAAAGACAAAGTCCATCAAGTTCAACCCCTCCAAATGAAACCCAGCATCCATACACACACCCCTCCATACCTTCACATAAATTATATATACACCCATATCTATACTAACTATAGAGTTTAGTATCACAATAGCCTTTGATATTATGTCTGTACAAGAAATCATCCAAGCTCTTAAAGGCATTAACTGAATCAGCCATCACAACATCACCCGGCAGTGCATTCCCCAACCTCCCTGTCCTCAATGTGAAGAACCACCTACATTGCTTCAAATGAAAGTTCTTTTCCTCTAGTCTGAAGGGGTTGCCTCTGGTGCGGTGATCCTCTTTATGGGTAAAAAGGTCCCCTGCTATTTGTCTATAATGTCCTCTTATGTACGTAAAGTGTAATCATGTCCCCTCGCAAGCACCTTTTTTCCAGTCCAAAACTGCACTACATACTGCAGATGAGGCCTTACCAGGGACCTATAAAGAGGCAAAATTATGTTTTCATCCCTTGAGTTAATGCCCTTTTTTATGCAAGAAAGTACTTGATTTGTTTAGTGGCCACAGAATGACACTGCCCAGAATTAGACAACTCGTTATCTACAAAAAAACCTAGATCCTTCTCAGTTAAGTAAACTCCCAACACACTGCCATTTAGTGTAAAATTCACATTAATATTATTTTTGACAAAGTGCATAACCTTGAATTCATCAACACTGAACCTCATTTTCCAGTTCACTCTGCAGCATCCTGCATGGAACCTGTGGTTCTGCAAAATGCTGTATGATCAGCAAAAACAAAAACAGTACTTTCAATGCCCACCTCCAGGTCATTAATAAACAAGTTGAAAAGCAAAAGACCTAGTACAGAGCCTTGCGGTACTTCACTAACAACACTGGTCCAATTAGAAAACGTTCCATTTACCACCACTCTTTGAAATGTATCTTATAGCCAGTTGTCTATCCAGGTACAAATACTATGTTCCAGGCCAACATTTAACCTTAATTTAACCAGTAACCTTCTGTGTGGCACTGTATCGAATGCTTTCGCAAAGTCTAAGTAAATCACATCCATTGCCATCCCAGAACCAAGGTCCCTGCTCACCTTCTCATAAAAAGAAATTGTCAGTCTGGCAAGATCTTATCCTTTATTAACCCTCCGAAAAGCTTTCCTACCACTGACTTCAGATTAACTGGCCTATAGTTTTGAGGCTGAGAACGGGATCCCTTTTTGAATAGAGGCACCACATTAGCAATTCGCCAGTCTCTCTGCACAATGCTCAACGAATCCTGAAAAATTAAGTAAAGAGGTTTTCCAATCACAGAACTAAGCTCTCTAAGTACCCTGGGATGAATACCACCTGGCCCCAGACCTTTGTTTATCTTAACATGTTCTTGTCTCCTTTGAATTTCCTTATGTGTAAACCATGCATCATTAGTTGTATTACTAGAATTAGGACTATTAAGAAGGAAAACTTCCTTAACTGGTTCCTCATTTGTGTAGACAGACGAAAAATAAGAGTTCAGAATCTCAGCTTTTTTTTGTTCTCATCAACCAGCAGACCCCCCTCTGATATTAAGGGTCCCATCCCTTCCTGCTTAATTTTTTTACTATTTACATATTTAAAAAATAATTTTGTATTCTTATTACTGCTTGCTGCAATACCCTTTTCCATATTAGTTTGCATGATTTATTGGCTTCCTTGTACCTTATAAATGTTTCGGATGTCCCAGCTAGCTTGAAAGCCTTAAAAACAGGTCTTTTCTCACCCACCTCAACACCAACACTTCTATTGAACCAAAAAGTTAGGCAGAAGGGGATGCAGGTATTGGCACTGGCCTTGCCACACGCCAGCAATGAATCCAACAATGAATGAAAAGCGGATACTTTTTTATGCAACAAACGGGGTGATCCCAAGCTTTATTCCATGGTGCTCTTGACACAGTTCAACAGATCAAATCTTTCGGGAGCACATGGCACTTTGAAGGCTTTTCATTCATTGTTAGTTTTGAACAGTCCTCTGAGAGCTGCCATAGATTTATACACCTTCACATTTGGGGCTCATCCATCTAAATGACCCTAGAGTGCTATAATGCAATGCACATCAGGGGACGTGGCTCTGCCATCCTGCAACTCTGGTATGGAAGGCTTTCTGCACTCATAGGTGCCCTTTAAAATACTGTACACTTACACATTTAGAAGACAAAATCACATACCTCAATCCTAAGTACCCATAATACATTAGGTACAATGCATAAAGGTCATTGTTCTTTGTATATGTAGTAAGAACAACAGAAAGTAAAAATTAAGGGAAACATATTTTATTTATTTGCACTGTTAAGTACCTGTGAATTTGAAAGGTTATGTACAGAAAATAGTGAGGATGAATGAGAACCAAGGTCAATGTAAAAAAAAAATATTTTGTATGTGGCTTTTCCTGGTTTCTAAAGCTGGCCATATATCAGTATACAATATATGATTGTTAAGTAGAGACAATGCTTTAGCATAAACAACAACATCTAAGAAGAAATGCTTATGGGTGCGATATACATTATGCATGGATACAATAACCTGTGTGTGTATATGCTAGCTCATTGATCCCAGCTGATATTCATAAACTACAGCAATTTGGGGATTGGGCAGACTTGAAAATCAGCGTCAACTTACCTAAATAAATGTAGACTAGGGTAGACTAGGGTTATGGAGTAGAACATGTAAGGCTGTGTGGTATAGGTAAACGCCAATAAAATTAATTCACTCTGATCCTGACACTGGTTGACTTTAACTTGGGTTACTTATGTGGGAAAAGGTTTATTTGTGTGTATGTATTATTATTCTTCTTCTAGCTAGAAACATGAATTTAGTATTTTAGGGTCTTATCTGTGGCACAGTGGCTAATTTGTAACATGTAGTAGGGTCATGAATATAGATATATATACACAAACATAAATATATTCTATATAGGCACCGAGGGCCATCCCTCTAAAGCTGCCATTTTAAATAGGGGCCTATATTGAAAAAAATATGTTTTCTCCCATACATTTTCTAAACTTCTTCTGTTCCTGCTGCAAAAATTTGTGACAGAGTTGAATGGAGAGGGTAGCCTATCAAATCTGACTGGCCATGTGATAGGATGAGTGCCTAGACAGTGGCGTAACTACTGGGGGAGCAAGGGGTGCGATTGGGCCAGGGCCCGCACCCCCTCAGGGCCCCCCGGCAGCTCACGCGTCACTGTCCTCTACGGAGTTCCGGGCGTGTGGAGGGGGGCCCGGCTGCACGTCCCGCGCCAGGGCCCGTCCCCTTCTAGTTACGTTACTGTGCCTAGAGCAGCACTGGATAAAAACCCTGGGTGCAAAAAATATATTTAATTGGAAATTAATTTATCCGTTCCAGTGGTGTAATTAGATATTACTGGGTGCCACAGCAAACTAATTTTAGGCCCCTCGAGCATATTCAGAGGTTGTTCTGTTTTACCAATATATATATTAAAATTGCTCAATAATTAGTAGGGATGCACCAAATCCACTATTTGGGATTCGGCCGAATCCTTAGTGAAATATTCGGCCTAATACCGAACCAAATCCGAATATGCAAATTAGGGGCAGGAAAAGAAAAAGTGGAAAAAATTCTTCTTTTGTGACAAAAAGTCACGTGATTTCCCTACCTGCCCCTAATTTACATATGCAAATTAGGATTCGGATTCGGTGCGGCTGGGCACAAGGATTTGGCCGATCCGTATTCCTGCTCAAAAAATCCCGAACTGAATCCTGGATTCGTTGCATCCCTAATAATTAAGGCATCATGGGGCCCCCTATACCTCTTGGGCTCCCCAGCAGCTTCCTCTGTAGTTATGCCCCTAATGTGTTCACTCCTACTTCATGCTTTGGTTTTTCTTGTGCTCCCCACCTAGAAGACTAACTAGATTATGTAAATTACATTTAAAAACATTCTCAGTGGAAAACTATAATAGTCTTTGCTGTGTATGTTCCAAAGTTCCTTCCAGAATCAGATATCAATTTAGTGCAATACAAATGGATTCCTTTATATACAGTTTCATACACCATGATTCAGAATGTCAATACAATAAAAATGGATTAATAAACTCCTATTGTAAACAAGCTGTAACTCCGATTTACTTTCCTCAAGCAACTCTTCTTGTGTAATCACAAGTACCACGTCCATAACAAAAAGACGCCATATAACTAACGATGTAAGCTATTCAGTTTTTCTTTTCTTTGCCCTTGAATAATAGAATTGTTAATACCTTATCCTGATTCCTTTACAGTATAATTCCTTTACAGTATATATTTGTTTCTGCCCTTTGCTGACACATTGCTTGTTCCTGATGCCTGATTGATAGATTCAACCTGAACTCTTGTGACATCACAAGTTGAGAAACATTTACAGTCATTTTAGACATAAGTAATGTTAGCTGCAGGCTTCAGCAGGATACTTTAGATGCTTGATTCACACAGTTGGCTGGTGTACATATATAAATAGAACTCCAGCCATTTAACCCCACCCCAGACCAACTTGATCAACATATGGGAAGCAAGTAACAGATTCTGGGCTTGGAGGCATAAGTTCTTCCCCTATGAATACAGCACTGCCAGTACGTGAGTGCCAGTGGATTCAGGGTGACAAGGAGCCCTGTCGTTACTGCCTGCCCTATAGCCCCTGCCCCTATAGCAGTCGGTAAGGAAAAGACATTATGGATGTGCATGTGGGTAATGGAAGATCAGTGTTAAAGGCTAAATTCCACAGGAACTAGGCTCACCTTCATCAGGGGAAAAATACATTTTTTGGCCGTGGAAGAAAACTCAAACAAAAAATGATTAGCTGGATGATCAGAATAGAAATGAGACAGTCCCCTGTTCAGAATCAGACCCCAGCACTGCAGGAGCTTTATTAGCAAATGTGTGGGACAGATTGAGTTATCCAAGCAATAGGGCAGCTCACATTCTTAAGTTTAAAGGGAAGTTATTGTGATTGTGATTTATACACCCAGATCGCGTTAGTCTTTTCATCACGATGATTCTGATTTACCATTATTATAATAAGTACAGTCATTTTGAATCTATTCTAATGCCCGTCTGGAATGCTTAACAGGTGGTGACTGCACAGAACTGTGGGACGTTCTGAACTCTTTTATAATTGTCATATAATTGCTTACTGTACAGACAAGTCTTAAATTTCAGTTGTGGTACAAACTACCCCACATGCGAACAGGTGCATATGTCTCAAATACTGTCAGTGCTCTATTACTGTCAATAGCCTTTGGCAGTCATAAAATTATTTGCTGTGAACACTTAAGTATTTGCTAGAGTAGGCTGGAGAATAAAATAGAATTGTGCATTTCAATGCATTAATCCTCATAAGTATTAAAAATCACAGGTAGTAACCTACAGCAACAAATTAGGGGGTATAGTTATCAAAGAGTGAAGTTAGAGATCGCCACAGTCCTCTAGAGTGAAATTCCACCACTCTCCATTCATTTCTATGGGATTTTTAAGAGTATTTATCAATGGGTGAAAGTGAAAGTTCATCCTTTGATAAATACGCCTTTCAAACTCCCATAGAAATGAATGGAGAGTGGCGGAATTTTACTGTAGTGGACTAGTGAATTGTGAAAAGCACAATTGTTGCACACAAATCATATCATCGTGTTTTTTTTACCCACTGCAGCATTTCCCCCAACATTTTCCATCATAATTGCAGCTGCTCAGGGAGATGTGCCAGCAATTGCACATACATGAGCATGCAATTCAGGTGCAAGTTGCATTTTTAGGGTTTGGCATGTGATTCTTTTCATGCAAGACTGCTTTGCTTAATAACACAAATATCTGTGGGAACCATGGTATTACTGTTATATTCAGGTTGGCAGTAGCTCCAGGCTTGCCCATCATCAATAGTCACACTTGCATATTATTCAGCAGAAGAAGCAGAATGGACGCAATGTCACTTAACGGCACATATCACTTCAAGGAGCATGTTTCAACACAAGTACCTTTCATGAATGATGTCAGGTCTATATATTAAAATATGAGTGTTTATAACCCTTATTTAAAAAATTTTTTTTAACATTTTAGGATCTTAGTTGAGATCAACTAGAATGCACTATTTTATTAATGCAGAGAAAAAGGAAATCATTTAAAAAAAAATTGAAATAGTTGATGATTTTGAAGTCTATGTGAGATGGGTTTCTCATAATTCAGAGGTTTCTGGATAACAGTTTTCTGGATAAAGAATCCTATACCTGTATAGCAAACTGCTAACCTTGCATCTGTCTTTTAAGAGGCATGCATATGGAGGCCCATGGTGCAATATACAGCTGGAGTCCTGTTTGTAACATATTCTCAAGGTAGGTGTGTAAGGCCAAAGGCCTCAGGAGTAGTGAGGACCAAGGGAGGAAATAACAATGTCCAAGTTCGCAGTACAGATAAGGATGAAACAGAAGAATGGTCAAACAGGCAACAAGATCAGTCCAGGCAGAAGAGGTTCAAGGTCGAATTTTCAGGCAAAGGTCGGTACACAAATATCAAGAAGTTCGCAATGAATCACACCCAGGAGTAGTAAACTAAACCTATAATCGGGCATTGAGGGAATCCCGGAGTTGCTTTAAATAGGCCAGGTTTTGGCGCCAATTTTGGACGCGCTGACGTCATGACGCCGACGCTGACGCACTGACGCCAGCGTCCTGACGTTGACGCACGTTCTGACGCCGGCGTCCGTTCCGACGCCGGCGACCAATCCGGGGACGGAAAGACGCTGACGTCATCGTGCTGCGACCAGCAGGATCCAGGGGGCTGCCATCTTGGACGCCATCTTGGGAAGGACTTACGGTTTTCCTTACAAGGTGTTAAAGAGATACTGACACCAGAAAATGAACCTTTTTTTAGATCTACCATAAAATTGACTTTACATGCTTCTTATAATTTTGCCATAAAATATTTGCCCAATGCTTTTACATTACCTATCTGACTCCCTGTGATCGTCTATGAGGGGGCTGCCATATTTTGCAGCAGGAGTCCGTTAGCATTAGAAACTTTAACTGACAGGCTGAGATGGGACAGTCAGGTTGGCAAAACAGTCAGGTTTAGGAACTTCAACTAATAATTACTTACAGAAATAAAACTCTCAGCAATAAATCAGCATGACCTATAGGTAACTTTTAATATACTTTGATATTTTAAAAAGTAGTTTTTTAGGGGCAGATTTATCAAAGGTCAAGGGGAATTTTCAATGAAAAAAATTCGAATTTAGCTATTTTTTGTGTACTTCGGATTACTGAGTTTGAAACAAAATTCTAAAATTAGAATATCGAAACTTATCATGTACTGTCTCTTTAAAGGGATCCTGTCATCGGAAAACTTTTTTTTTCAAAACGCATCAGTTAATAGTGATACTCCAGCAGAATTCTGCACTGAAATCCATTTCTCAAAAGAGCAAACAGATTTTTTTATATTCAATTTTGAAATCTGACATGGGGTTAGACATTTTGTCAATTTCCCAGCTGTCCCTGTCATGTGACTTGTGCCTGCACTTTAGGAGAGAAATGCTTTCTGGCAGGCTGCTGTTTTTCCTTCTCAATGTAACTGAATGTGTCTCAGTGGGACATGGGTTTTTACTATTGAGTGTTGTTCTTAGATCTGCCAGGCAGCTATTATCTTGTGTTAGGGAGCTGTTATCTGGTTACCTTCCCATTGTTCTTTTGTTTTGCTGCTGGGGGGGGCAAAGGGAGGGGGGTGATATCACTCCAACTTGCAGTACAGCAGTAAAAAAACTTTTAATCGAATTCGATCGAACAAGCTATTCCTTCGATTCGTATGATTCGAATTCGGCCGAATCGAAACGGACCTAAAAAAAACCTTTGACTTAATTTCGGTAGGTCTTTTTGAATTCGAATTTCGACGTTTTTTCAATTCGAAATTCGACCCTTGATAAATTTGCCCTTTAGTGTCTGTATCACTTTAAATACAAGGCTTCCTTGCACTTGTGAGTGCAGCACTTTGCACATTGCATGCAAAGCACAGTTTGTTCTTGCTGCAATTCCAAACCCCTAGCGCCTGTGTAAAAGTATATGTATATAACATTTTCCATTTATCCATATCAAATGCAACCAAAAATGCTTTGTTAGCATAAGTATATCAAGAGTATCTAACTCCACTATCAAAGGAACTAACTGTATATATGATAATGTTGGTGTTACTTCCCTGCTGTACATTGGGAGCATGTTGACATGATACAAGTTACTGCTGCAGGTTGAAATCTCTTGCGCTCAAGCCTTTTGTGATGTATTAAATATATTTGCCATTTTGCATTTCCTTGAAGCACAAGTTAAACTCTATTACTGTTAATGTTTTTTACCAGCTTATCAACTATAGTTATGTATTTGCTGATAGTGCTGGAATTTAAGAACGTTTTCTGCCATAAAAGCAGTATTGTCAAAATCCCATAAAGCTGAATTATAAAACAAAACGCACACAGAAAGTCCAAAGATCTGGAATTAACAGTTCTCTCTGAATGTAATGTTTTACCACGACAGAATAAGTCTCTTGTATCTATGCCCCTGATGAAGTATATGTAATACGAATCGCGTTGGGCTTGTATGCTTAAATAAAAGATATTTTTAAAAAATAATCACTGGGTCCTGCTAAGTACATGATCCCTAGAGACCCCAAACCAGAGCGATGCGCAAAGTACAGAGAAAGACCAGCCACGGGAGACTAATTCAGAACACCAAGCACGCCGGAGATTAGAAACGCCGCCTATGATTCCCAGCAGGCAATCGAAACCGGCAATCAACACATTTGGAACCGGCAAAAGGCACTTCCGCAAACAGTCTAAGAAACTACGAACGCTCTGATTAAGGCAATTCACCTCTATACGGCTCGGTAAGTTTAACTACCCGTGGGGCCTTAAGCAAAGCTCCAGCGTTACCTCACTATTGAAGCTTTGATTTTCAGGTTACGAAATGATCGGAATTTTCCACTCTATGCGGTAAGGACTTCCGCAATAAGCGTACAATCAAGATTCAATCTTGTAAGTAGATCCGATCTATACCGTCCCTGAAAAAAGTGTAATACACTTAATATCCTAGGGAACAGTTTACTGGCAATCAGCGCACTAAATACCTATCTACATTTAATTTGAAAACTTTGGACAAGTGGGTCCATACACACATTTGGTGCTGCTCACTACTTTAAAATTGGACATAGCGCAGAGCTCACACCTTTTTGTCACCCCACAATAGACATGTTAGATATTTCATTTGGCCAAAATATTCTAAAGAGATGCATACCAGGCAATACAGTACTGCATTGAGATCACTAAGACTACATAAAAAGAGATATATTTTTCTATTTATATCACTTTTCAGCAGTGACATAAGTGTGCCTTTTGTTACATTATCCCAATTATCTCACTCTCTAGTAGTGTTTTTTATTTTTTAGGGTCACTGGCTTCAAACCCTAGAACACATATGAATCTGTGAGTTGGGGAGGGGCTAAGTAAAAAGAATGAGAAAAAATAACAAAAGTATGCAAAAGAAAGGTAAATTATAGAAGGGCCATGTAACCGTTGGCACCCGAAATCTAGAACCGATGCCAAGCACCCTGGTCTCGGCTTGTGCTTCTACCTGTAGCAGCCACCTTTGGCCTTGGGAGGAGCCCTCAGCTACTCAGATGCCGCCAGGTCTCAAAACGAGAGGTGCAAGGCGAGGGGTTCTAGACAAGCTGAGGGGCACAACTGTAAAGCAAGAGTCTTTGGGCTGAAGATCAGGCCGGGTCAAGGGAGGCAGACAGTTAACGTAGTCAGGCAGGCAAAGGTCAAACCAGGAAGTCAAAGCAGAGGGTTCAGGCAGAATCCGTGTCAGATATCAGGCAAAGGGTCAGAATTCAGAATGTAGGATAGTCAGGAACAGGCAGGGGTCAAAAACCGGCAATCAGAATCAGAATACAGAAGAACAAAGATCACAAAGCACCAGGAACAAGGTCCTATCACGGGCAAGGCCCCACAGCCCAACTGAACCTTAAATAGTGCTTAAAATTTGCGCCAATGCCTTTAAATTACACAGCTGCGTGCCGCGCGCACCCTAGGAGTTCGGAGCTTGCCGCCTACAGGAGGAAGCGGCGGGCGTCCCCGTCGAGGGGGCGGCAGGCTTCCCTGCCGTCCGCCCCTAGACCACCAGGAGGTAAGATTGTCACAGGCCATCTTCTATAAAGTCAATTTTAAACAACTAATTCTAACTTATTTTTTTTTTACCTTTAACAATAAAATAGTAACTTGTTGTCCTAACTAAGCTGCATGAATCCATATTGGTGGCAAAGAATCCTACTGGTTTTACCTTAAATGTTTTTAGCAGCCTTAAAAGGGTTGTTCACCTTTGAGAAAACTTTAAGTATGATGTAGAGAGTGATATTCTGAGACAGTTTGCAATTTGTTTTCATTTTTTATTATTGAAGGTTTTTGAGTTATTTAGCTTTTTATTCAGCAGCTCTTTAATTTGCATTTTAAGCAATCTGGTAACTAGGGTCCAAATTACCCTAGCAACCATGCATTGATTTGAATAAGAGACTGGAATATGAATAGGAGAGGGCCTGAATAGAAGGATCAGTAACAAAAAGTAACAATAAAAATACATTTGTAGCCTTACAGAGCATTTGTTTTTTAGAAGGGAGTCAGCGACGCCCATTTGAAAGCCGCAACGAGTCGAGAAGAACAGGGGAACATCCTGTACCATTGTCTTTAAAGAGTTTACTTCAGATTTGCTTTAAACTGACATTATCATATGTCCTCTACAGATCTCATAAAAATATGAACTGCCAGAGGAAAGGATCTTCAGAGTCTACACTGTATATATATATATATATATATATATATATATATATATATATATATATATATATATATATATATATATTCTTTGAGACAGAGTAAAGCACTCCAAATACAAATGCGGCAATGTAACCAAACAAAGCACCGAATAACATAGCAGGACTACACAACAAGAAAGTGTGTTTATTCAATCAAAAAAATGATCCAAGGTTTCACTGGTGGAGAAAGGTCACATTATGTGAACAAAACAGATCATTATTTTGACTGTATGAACACTTTTCCTTGTTGTTTACTCCTGCTATGTTGTGTGGTGCTTTGTTATTTAGATATACTCTGTATAGAACCAGGACCAAAACATTCACATTATGATTTTTAAAGTAAACCCATGATAACTTTAAGCTGGTATTCTCCTGTTAAATAACATGATGTGTAGAAAAATAAGACCATATGGGTAATTTACCTTCACAACTGCAGGAGCACAAGGCTAATAGGTGCTGCTAGATCACCTCTCTTGTACTGTAGGTTTCTGTGTACTGTTTCTCTAGGAATACCACCAAATGGAGCATTGACACCTCACCTAATAGCACAAATATCTTTGTGTTGCATTAAACCAGCATAGTAAAAATGATATCCCACACAGGTATGTAAGCATTTGAACTTAAACTGTTGAGTGTACAGAGAACAATATAATTACACCCCTCTTATCCACCGAAATGAATAATACCCAGTGTTTCAGATACTTAAATAAAAGTTTCCTCTGTCTGTTTTTAAGCCCCTGAATTCCATAGCACATTACAGCGCTGTGGCATAAAACTGTAGAAAACATTATAGGGCCGGACCCACGAAATGTGCGTATATGTTTTTATAGCAAAATGTAAACCTACTTTGTGTCAGTTGTGTTAATGAATTTGGTAGTTTTTATCAGGCAATGCTTTTAAGATAACGACTCGTTAACAATTGTGTTTTAAACTGAAACCAATAAAGTCAATGGCATTCTCTGCCAGATAGCAGAGTTTTTGTTGGAAAGTACCTCAAACACTTCTAAGAAAGTCTAACAATTTTTTTAATGATACCGGTATAGGAGCTATTATCCAGAATGCTTGGGACCTGGAGATTCTTTCCAATCTGGACCGCCACACCCTAACAATCAAATTTCTATATTTTTTCACAAATCTCTAAAAATGTGTGGTTTTCCATTTATATAAAAGCTCTAAAAATGTGAGATTTCTTAAGTGTAAAAACCATGAAAACCTCTAATAGAAAACTTTGTTAGGTAAAAGTTGTCACGGTCCTATGGAAGTCAGGAGGAGCTGCGCTGTTTCTATTGGACAGGCTTTTATCCATTCGGACTTTTGGAGTTTTTGGGGTGGTTTCACTAGGAATTGTCCTAAAAACTAATTTTTAGAGTTTTTTGAGGTATTCGTCTTTTTTTCCTATTCTGTGTTATTTTTCATTCAGACTTTTTTTGTTTGAATCTTTTAATAAATTTCATGACATTCGTGGTTTTAGAGAAATCGAGTTTAGTCGTGGCTTAAAAAAAAATAATAAAAAAAATAATTATGTCTTCAATAAATAGGCATCCGCGTCAGCATATCATTAAATATCACAATTTGCCACAAATTTGGATTTATGCAGCAAGGTATTGTTTTATTATACCATTTGGAGCTTTCTTAATAACAGTTTTCTGGATAAAGGATTCTGCTCATGTATATACATTTCTATTATTCTAGCATTTCATTTAAACAAAAAGTTTTTTGATTTCGTGTGTTAACATTATTTATATCACTGAATTGTGACATACATATGAAGGGGCATATTTATCAAGGGTCGAATTTCGAAATGAAAAAAACTTTGAAATTCGAATTCAAAAGACCAACCAAAATTGAGGTGAAGTTTTTTGTCTGGTCGAATAGGTCCGTTTTCGATTGAATAGGTCCAAATTCGGTCCGCATTCTAAATTGTAAGAATTGAAGGAATAGCGCATTCCCAAAAAAAACTTTGATTTTTCACCAAGTCCACCAATTGACTCCGAATAGGTTCTAGGAGGTCCCCTTTTCTTTCTCTACCCTTGCTCCAGACCATTGTTCAGCACCAACGAGCCTCTGTGATCTCTCTTCTATGCATGCTCTGCTCCCCCCCACGAATTGTTATATCGGGCACGCATGCACATACTCGTGGACGTGCATGCTTGTGGGTGTGCGCGCATGCACAATCAAAGGCATACCAGCAACAGGGCAAAGTGTCCGGCCTGGGTTGCCGTGAGCGCCCGGGCCTGTATAATATATATATATATTATATATCATTCTGCAAATATCAGACCCATTCATAATGAAAATGTTTATTCTTACTGCATGAAAGTAATTTCTAATCCCCTACATTACGGTCTTGGGAATTACCCAGAAGTGTCTCATGTGAGTAGTAATTGAATACTCAGCACACTTCTCTGCTCACCTTTTTAAAAGAAATGAGCCATTGCAAGGGCAGCTATGCTTCCTTCAGTTGAACAAATTGCTACTGTGAAAAAATGCTCATTGAACACACCTGCTAACAGAAATGCCAGGACATAGCCATAGCAATTATCACATCATGGCCACAATGCTACAAATAAAGAGAACATGGACAATAAGTCTGTTACCAACATGATTAGATACACTGAGTTGGTGAATTGGAAATGTCAAGCAATCAGCAGTAGTTATTATTTTAGGCTGGAGCCATGTAACCTCTCTCTGATCAGGCTCTAGTGTCTTCTCACATTTGTGGCTAATGGGAAACCATAAAATTCACCTATCTACATTAGCATCTAACATATGGTTACACAGAATGGTGGATTATTCCATATAAGTAATGTTTTCACACAAAAGGGTTGGTTTGCTAACACTGAAGATAACTTGTGCAACCAATCTCTGTGCACATCATAATTTGTTTGTGCACTGGAGTAAAATTTGCATGTGTACACACTATAAATTGTTTGTTCACTGGAGTAAAATATATATGTGTGCACACTTTAATTTGTTTGCGCACTGGAGTGAAATTTGTATGTGTGCACACTTGCACACAGTTTATAGCAGTAGTAGAATTTTTTCAGTTGAAGACCCATCTGGATTTCTAACCTCTGTCCAGGGCCCCTATCAGCGTATAACAAGGTTACTGATATAGGAAAATATCAAAGCTTTTGCCAGTGCCCCTGTCAGCCCCAAGTTTATCTAGAGAATTATTTATCAACACAAATCTCATTCTGAACTTTATGCTGGGCATTTAGGTAAATAAAGGCTATTAAATAGGCATTTGCCCCAAATTTAACCCTAACTAATCCTTATGATGACCCTCCCCACAGCATCAAGCTCCCTCCCAGTCCTACAGTATGAAAAGCACTGGCTTAAAGGTTATATTGGTGGAAAAGTTACCATGTGCAGTGGAGAAAGAAAGAGCAAACTAAAGAAGAGATATAAGCAGACTCAAATCCAACACCTGTTAAAAGCCTACATGCAACCATATGGCAAATCAGCTAATGGGTAGAAGCTTATACTATATTTATGTATTTGTATATTTTCCTTACAAATCAGCATTAGTGTTACTTCCAAGATGTGCACAAGGTTGAACATTGGCACACACTAGGGGCCCAATTATTATACCCCAAAGCCGCTAAAAGTCTGATAATACTCCATCTCAAACCTGTCAAGGTCATGTAGAAGTCAATGGCAGACGTATTTGAAGATGTTTCTTGACATCATGATCCACGCTGGTTATTTACTGTATAATCCAATAAATTTGAGTTGTTTTGGCGGTAATTCAATAAATAATCTTACATTGTGATTTAACGCTCAACTTTGTTGCAATGTTTTTTCGCTCCAAATTTTTTCAGAAGAATTATTGATAAATTAGTTAAATTCATGGATGGGAGTTACATCAACTTGGTTTAATAAAAAAAATGAGATTAATTTGAGTTTTAGTAAATACCACCCTAGCAGTACATACGTTTTTTGCACACAGTATGACATGATACAAATTGCCAACAATTTAATAAGTGGCAGATATTCAATATTAAAGATTGCCCTTCTCCACAATAAAAAAACAAACATCAATTATACTTTATAGTAGTTTTGAAAACCTGAATAGTTTTGATTTATTAAAGGAGAAAAACTCAAATGAAAAACCTCAGCAAGATTATTCAGTCTGAATTTTTCCTGAAATATGCTAGTACAGGAGGAAAAAAACACAGTAGTTGAAAAAAGTTGTGTGATTCACAAACTTCACCACAAAATGCAACTTGCAACTAGTTTATCAAATGCAGTCACAAGCTGAATTGAACAAAATTTTGGCAAATACGCTGGTATGCTGACTAAGAGTACTGCATTACTGTTTTAGTGGGTAAAAACATGGCACACTGTACCAATATTTTGCATCAGAACTTTAAGGGGCACATTTACAAAGCTCGAGTGAAGGATTCGAATTAAAAAAACTTCGAACTAAAAATCGTTCGACTATTCGACCATACGATAATCGAAGTACTGTCTCTTTAAGAAAAACTTCGACCCCCTAGTTCGGCAGCTAAAAGCTACCGAACTCAATGTTAGCCTATGGGGAAGGTCCCCATAGGCTTGCCTGCGTTTTTTTGATCGAAGGATATTCGATCGTTGGATTAAAATCCTTCGAATCGTTCGATTCGAAGGATTTAATCGTTCGATCGAACGAATAATCCTTCGATCGTTCGATCGCAGGATTTGCGCTAAATCGTTCGACTTCGATATTCGAAGTCGAACGATTTTAGTTCCTGGTCGAATATCGAGGGTTAATTAACCCTCGATATTCGACCCTTAGTAAATCTGCCACTAATATAATTTATTATTGTTCCCTGCCATATTTTGTAATCTAAAAATGTATTCCATAATTACAAAATATGTTTGTAAAAAAAATATATTTATATACATTCTGTAATAACAAAAATAATTATTGGTTAATTAGCTATTTGTACATTTTTGTCTTTGTTAAATGAAAAATTCATATTTTGTGAACACTTTCAATTTTGTGTGCACAAAATTCATTTTATGACTACAAAATTATATATGTGTTGATGGAAATCATTGTGTGTGGGCAAAAATAAATGCCTTATGTAGGGAGTAAATACATTTTTAATATAAACATGAATTTACAAAATGTATTTTGCGTTCCCAAAGGTAGAGTGAGTACATGTGGCAGGTTAGTAATACTATGAGTCTGATGTTGTACATACGTATGTAATACATATGTACTGTACTGAATATGCTTCAATTGCAGATCTTGGGAGGCTTTGAAATTTGGCAATTGGTCCTAGTAGAGACACTGGAAATCCACCCTCCACTTTCCATGCTAGTGTAGGTTTATTGACCTCTGTGAGAATGCATTTCCTAAGAAATGCTTTCCGCATATAAACAAAGACCTGGGACACCTGGGACACTAATAAGAGGATGCAGTGTGAAGGAATGTGTCTTTATAAGACTTAAAAAAAATGGATATTTGTGATGTCTTAGTAAGATAACTTAATCACAGGAGTCTGGAGAGTACCATGAAGCTGAGTTTGTCCCTCCAGATATATATCCGTTCTATTAGACACCCAAAGACTGAACTGGAAAGGCAGGTTCTACCAGAAACATCTTCCCAGAGTTTACATTCATTATCTAGGCAGCACATATTTAGGGTCATTCTGAATGGGTCATCTTAAACATCATATACCCACAGATCATGCAGAGCAAGGTAGAACAAAAACTTACAGTCTCAATTCTGAACAAAACTGCAATGTGCAAAGCACACAATGCTTCCTCACGGATTTCCAATGTCATTGTGTGCCCTGCTAGTTTGTTGTGTATGATTATTCTCCATGGGAATGGTGTCATCTATGATGTACCAATATGTGTACAGTTTGTTCACCAGACACAAATCAGTGGCAACTCTTTCCACAACCCACTAAGGGAATCATGGAAATAACACTTCCTCAAGACCCTCTCTGTGAGAATATCGCATGAGAGAGTGAGTATTCTCATTCCATTATTAAAATGAAAATCCATAAGCAGGCCAACCATAGCCTGAGTGGAAACGTTGCCATGAATTTTCATGAGGTCGTCCTGTGTATCACAGATATTAGTTGAACCTATTTACTTTATCACAATTTTTTAAATTATTAATGTTAGAAAAAACAATCCTAAAATAGCATTGATCAGTTTATTGCAAATTAAGGAATGAAAACAAAACTGTCAATCATTATACTTGTGTAAGTTATGTTATATATAATATAGGTATTAGATCAATTATCCAAAAAACCCAGAGAGACCTGAATTAAGGGAAAGCCATCTCCCATAGACTCCATTTTAATAAAATTATTCAGATGTTTAAAAATGTATTTCTTTTTCTATGCAATAATAAAACAGAACCTTGTATTTAATGTCAGTCAACTACGATATAATTAATTCTTACTTGAGGCAAAACAATCCTATTGTGTTTATTTAATGTTTAAATGATTTTTAATATGGAGATCCAAATTACACAAAGACCACTTATCCAGAAAACCCCAGTTCCCAAGAAATCTGGATAAGATGACAGGTCCCATACTTGTATATGAAATCTTGCTAATTCTACATTTATACACATGACATGCCCCCATGCATGATAACTGTACTGTTTATGTCTAGATCTTGATAGTCCACCTAACCACAAGGGCCAGGTGCAATTCTGGTCTTTCCGATACCGCCCCCTGTGATTACCTTTTGGATCTTTGGCATGGGTCAAAGGGGGGCACATTGCTCTCTCTGCATTAGAAGAGCTGAAATTTAGACATAATTTCAGCTCTTAATGTTACCAGGAGTGGCTTTTTGTCACCTCTGATAACTCGTGAGGAACTGCCACCCAAGGCAAGATTGCCTCGTGGTAGCAGTGTCCTTCACCGGGGCATGTTTTTTTTGTATATGGGCAGATGGTTCCAATTGACCATACTGCTTACAAATTCATCTGTTCAAACTTATAGTTTTATCTGCCTGCATACCAGGCAGGTGCTTGGTGGATTGCTAGATGATAAAAAGAAAAGAAACAACAGCCCAAAATAAAACCCTAGAATGTCTATGAAGGTTTTCATTCATCCAGGTTATTGTATATATCTAGTAGAAGTAAATCTAGAGCAAGCCCAGTTGCTTAGATTTACTTCTACTAGCCAGAATGTGGCCATCCATGTTTATGACCAGTTGCATGGCATCCATCCATTTGACCCATGGGGCAATTAGTTGGATATTATGACGGATTGGCCAGTTTATGGCCACCTTAAGCTTTACCACACTAGAGCTTAGGTGCAAAAGCACTAATGGGTGCCCATGGCAACAGTCTATGCAGACAGCACCCTGCATTGGCACAAGATGCATTGCACAATTCTATCAGCTGCACGGCAGCTCTGTATTTAATGCCAAAAAGAACTGTGAAGTACAGGGTTCTTCTGCACCTCCCCCCCAGCACCAACTTTCCTTCATGCCTAAATGACATGCACACTAGTAAGCACTCTAGAAAAGTGATCCCTAAGTAGTAGCTCATGAGCAACATGTGCTCACCAGCCCACTGGATGTTGTTCCCAGTGGCCTCAAAGCAGGTGCTTAATTTTCAATTCTTGGCATTAAGGTAAGCTTTCGTAACCATGTGTTTTGCCAAACAGAACCTATAGGCTACCCATCCTCATAGGGGCTACCAATAGCCAATTACAGCCCATATTTTGGACCCTAAGAAATTTTTCCATGTTCATGTTGCTCTCCAACTTCTTTTACATTTGAATGTAGTTCAAGGTAAAAAAAAAGTTTGGGGTCCCTTGCTGTAGAAGACTCCCACATGCTTTCACCACCCTCCCCCTGAGAACATACAGTAGCTAACAATTTCAGGCCAGAGTGTATTCAGAGTGAGGCACAGCTCCTTGCATAAAGAGCCAAGTCTGTCCATTTTTTTGCACTTCACATTTGGCCTGCAATTTCATAAATGAACCCTTCTGTCTGTAAAATAAAATATACCAAGTGATTATGTCAGCGCATCTTTTTTCTCTGGAGTAACCTGTCGGCTTATGTGTCATTCACCCTGAAAAAGGACTACAGCCACATCAAATAAAAATTATAATTGTCCTCTTTCATATTTAAAAGATGACTCACCTTGTGTCAACAAACAAATCAAGGCACTGGGTTCATTGATAACACGCAACCGTATATGTTAATTAATTCCACATCAATGGAATGATGATGACTAAAGACAATACGTTCCATTCAGGAAATGACTGAAGGAAATATTGTTCAACAATCATACCATGTACAATTACTTGTTAGAGATCAATTACTATACATATAGATTCATAATTAATATTAGAAGCACAAATGTGTTCATTTAGCAGAGGGTCGTACCATGCAGTAATATGTTACTTTTATCCCTGAACCAGGTTTTTGAGTTTGGATTTTTTATGATAGATTTTATAATCCAGTAGTCAGCAGGGAAAAGACAAGATGTTCTGTCCCTAAGTGAAAAAAATATGACTGTAACAGTTATTTACTTAAGTTTTCCATGAATACACAACTGTGCATTATTTTAAAGAATTGTTTTAGTACTAATTGATATACTCTTTGTTTTAATTATTTTCTATTGTGCAGCATTATTAAAGGGGATTATGGATACACATCATAAACAATTTTTTTTGGGTCCCAAACAATAAGTTACAAAGCTCTCATTTTAAAGTTTCTGGCATTTTCTGAACATTATTAAGGTTTGAATTAAAATTTTCGACTTGGATTTTTTGTCAAAACTCACAAATTTGAGTTAAGAATTCTTCAAGATTTATCATACCTCGACCCTGGGAACAACTCGAATTCAAGAGTGTGCCACCTAAAACATGCCTAGGCTATGTAGAAGTCAATGGCAGAGTTCTATTTGATCTATTTGAAAATGTACATTCGAGTTTTTTTCAGAGAAAGAACTCGATTCGCGCTCCGTCAAATTAGATTTGAATTCGATTAGAGTTTTGAGGTAGGTGATATTCGTTTGTTCGAGTTTTAGACTTCAAGCTTTTTCTTAAATAAGATACTATTCGAGTTTCAAGGTCATTTGAGATTATTTGAGTTCATACGAGGTAAAAAAAAACTCTATCACTCGACCTTTGATAAATATGCCCCTAAATATCCGAAAATTATAAATGTGTTAGTTCTCACATTTGAAAAGGAACAGGATTTTTTTTTTCTAGCTGAGAATGACTGGCTGTCCTGTGGTTCTGTTTTGGGGTTTATGATAATTAATTCATTTCTGAAAGGGTGTTTAAACCTGCAGATCCAAGCGGATCATCCTTAATCTATTACACAATTTACATTTGCATTATATAAAACATCAAGGAGCAGATTTATTAAGGTCTGAATGGTAAATTCGAATTTGAATTTCCGAGTTGGTTTTTTTTGGTCAAAACTTGATTAGATTTATCACTCCCTTACCCTGGAAGTAATACAAATTCGACAGGTCGCCAACCTGCCGAGTTCATGTAGAAGTCAATAGCAGAGGTTTGCTGACCTATTTGATGAAGTTAATAGCCTTCCTGGCATTTGAGTTTTTTTCTGAGAAAAACTTGATTTGAATTGTGTTCAAATTTGATTCGGGTTTTTGGGTCTGTAAAACTAGATCCAATTTTAGACGTTCAAGTTTTTTTAAAAATAAGACACCATTCGAGCTTCGAGGTCATTCAAGGTCATTTGACTTTATTTGAGGTTAAAAAAACACCCCCAACACTCGACCTTTGATAAATATGCCTCATAAACAATAGGGATTAATTGAGATGCTTACTCACACATAAACGTGTGTACAAAATCATGTATCATGCGCCCCAAACTGCAGCATCAGGTTACATGTGAACAACCTATAATAAGCAACTGTATTTCAGGTATGCTACCAGTGCTCTCACCACTCGAGTACCTAAATACTTGGATTATCGACCTTTTCTTCTGAGTATTGTTCATCGCATGATAGTCTGCCAGTGCCAAGTCCAATGACTGCCACTGGGTGTCCATGTACTCTGAGATCACTTATACTCCTGTAGTGTTAAGGACATAAGCCATTAGGCCTCTTAAAGAAACACTTCTATTTATGTCTGCATATATTGCCTTGCATCAGGCAACAGTTATCTCACTAGTCCACATCTGAAAAATCAGGCCGGAAAAAGGCGCAGGTGCAGGTTTACACGTTTGTTTTGTCTATTGTGTCTACCATAACATCAATCCATCATATTCTGTTTACAATCCCTAAATACGCCCAGAGGCAAAAGGCTGGAGACAGGGGTGCAATGAATATTGGGCTTCCAAAACAAAGGCCATGTTGCTATTTTGAGGTGCAATTTGATCAATTATGGATTATAGCATAATATTAAAGATATATATGAGGATCATACATACAATGGTCACAATCTGTCTGTGTATGTGTATCATACTGACCTCATGTATCTCAATGGCTCTATAACCAAGGGTTGGAACTCACAACTCAAATGGCTTTTAATTAAAAAAAAAAAACTAGAATGTAAAAAACTTGAATCAGCGAGTTTGGGTTCAATTGATTGAGTTTTGGGGCAAAAACCTCTGAAAAAACTTGAACAACGCGAAGGCTATTAACATTTTCAAATGGTTCAAGAAACCTCTGCCATTGACTTCTACATGACCTGGACAGGTTTTAGATGGTATATTTTTATATTCTAGCTATTTCCAGGATCGGGGTATAATAATTGAAAATGTTAATTTTTACCAACAAAATAAACTCGAAAACTCAAATTTTTTTTGGAAAACACAACGCGATTCTTATTAGATAACTCACTTATTGGCGGTCCTAGATATTCTATGAACAATGACTAAACAGCTTATATATTGATGTTCAGTTGTGTTCATATGTCTGTAACCTTGCTATGAGTTAAGGTGTCCCAGGTATAAAATGGGGGCTTGACCAGGGCTGTATTATATAGGCACCGATGGCCCGTGTCGAGGCCAGCAGCTTTAGATAGAGGGGAGTCTCTGAGGTACCTTACTAATAGATTCGATTTTTTTTCTTTGTAATAAAAAATCTCCCCAGACGCCACCTGAGACTAGATGGCACCAGACCTAAAAACAGCATTGGGCTTGACCTGAAAAACAATTACTGACCTATCCTTCGTTGGCACTGACCTGTTGATGATGTTTGCTATTATCTATTACTAATAATGGAACTATATAATGGCTATAAATAAAACAATTGTATAAAACAAAAATAATAAGGACTGTTTGTTAAATAGATTTAATAAACATCTATTATACATATGTGGTTTGGTTGCCATCAAAGTTGATCATAAACAGTGGCAAGAAAATGTAGTCTATCTATCTATCTATCTATCTATCTATGTATCCAGGGTCGGAATGGGGGCCTCGGGGCCCACCGGGGCTTCTGCCTCAGGCCCCCTCCGACCCCCCCGGGACTGCTGCCTCAGGGCTCCCTGTCCGGCAACCCCCCAGCCGCGTGTGCACAAACAGTTTTGCCGCCACCGTAAGAGAAGCAGGGTGCAGATCTGGCCCAGCAGGGCTCACTAGAGCCGGAGGCCCACTGGGTTTTTTCCCAGTGTCCCGCTATCTATCTATCTATCTATCTACTGTATCTATCTATCTACCTATCTATTACATATGAAGCGGTCCTTAACACTAATCAGGCATTTATTTTTTGCATGCCACTGCCTAAGCCTAACAAAGAAAAATCAAGAGTACATTTTTCTTTATTTTAGTGTTTTACCTGTGCTTTCGAGGTTTAGCATACAAAATCCAGTCACTCAAAATGAGTTGCCGTTTTGTGCCTCACAATGCTAAATTAACCCCTTTGCCATCAAAGTTTGTCTAAGACGAGTGAGCATATATATAAGTCTGTTGTAAAGACCATGAATACACTGGAAATAGGGTTAACCCTTTAAGTGGCATAGACCATAGAGCTTACTTTGATGAAATGGAAGTTCCAAGGTGCAAGTGTCGTAGATTCTACATACATGCATAGTGCCAACAACAATTGCAGCAGCCACGCAGAGATGAAAAGTTAGTCACTGTATCTATGTCACTGTGCACTGCAACCTGGAGACTGTTTGGTCAACATGGGCTCAAGCTGCATGTGTGGCTTGTATTCTATTGCACAGTGAAGGGAACGCAGGACCAGGACATAAAATAGACTAATATGTCTGATAAAATGAGGCGATAGACAATCTCTTGGCATCTACAGCCTATGGAGCTTGTGCACGTGGTTTTCCTTTTCATATAATAACCTATGAAATGGACCCCTTATCAAATATATTCCAAGAGGAAAACATATCCCCCACGATATCTTTAATTAGTCAATTAAAGGCCCTCAAATTGAAAAGTTTAGTGGGTAATTTAGAATGTCTTTTGGTATACTGCAGATTCAAATTATTTTAGAGGACTGGATATCACCCTTATTCCTTTATGCACTAAGCCTGTTCTCCTACATGAAAACCCAAGAAAAGCCCAATAAGATGTTTTTGTTTGCGTCCTGTCCTGAATTGTCAAGAACCTTAAAAGTTGTTGCTATCACAAACGTTTTGTTGTCAGTTGTTGCAGCTACAGTCACAGTACAGCTAGCCTTTATAATCCTTTTATAGGAAAACTACCGCCACACAATAAGATTAGCAATACATTTTATATGTAACCTGATATAGAACTTTTTTTTCATTATTTCATTGCCATATTTCTTCTTCTTCAAGGAGCAGTGAGCTCTGGCACGTTCACCTTTAAAGTGACAAATCTGCCATACACTATTTCATCCAATATTGACATCTTTATCACCTCCAATTCCTTTTAGCTTGTCTAAGGGGCTTATGTAGAAACATGGTAAAAGTTGGCCCGGTCCAAAGTAAACAATTGCAATTCATTATCATAAGTTTTACTGGTTTATGGCATATTAAATTATGATCAAGAATCCGATTGAGTCCTTTTGCATTTGAGATGCTAAAGAGACCTCTCAAGAATGCAACTAGCACACACAACAGGAAAAACTAAGCTAAAACTAAAATCCTAATATTAATGCAGGAGCATGTCAACATGGGGCATGCCAAGTCCTAACCTGTCTCCCCAAGCTCCCTGTAGAGTGGAAGTGTAAAGTATTAGTATGCCTTTAACTGGCAATATAGTTCTGGTGGCTGCAGCAGCAATTTTTTTTTCTTTTCTTTCTAGCTATTTTTTTGTGTCGTATTTATATGATAAGTCACTAATGGGTAATTAGTATTCAATAGCATTGATTTAATATAATTTGCTTCCCAGGATCTGTCTTGTTAGGTTCATCAACCCATAACAATTGCTAATATTGGAGATTGCTGATATTGGTGGTATATCTGTATAAATACAGAATAACAAGGAAATGATCTATCTCATAGGTAACCACATAAAATCCCTTTATATAAGGTACCATATAAATGTACACATTACAAATGTATTGTGTGTCATGTTCAACAATTACCTGTATTACTGGCACCCATTCTATCTTTATACCACACTTGCTCTGCTTACTGTGATATAAAGTATTGTTCCCTGTAGCGAGGACCCTCCATTAGGTGTAAAGAGGTTTAACTGTAATTAGTGCCTCCCTCTAAAATGGCTCATAAGGAACAGGTTGCTACAGCACCTCTCATATGGGAAAAAGTCTTTAAAAGGGTTCATTTATTATACTGTGCTGCGACAATTTATTATACATTAACCTCCATGAATACATCATACATGTATTTGTAGGCAAGGTACACTAATTTCAATTGTTAGAAACATTCTAATTGTCCCATTCCTTGTTTCCATCAGCATAAGACACCTGTTATCAATGTGTGTTTGACAATTGTTTTGTGCACAGGCAAACCTAATGTCAGTAAAACAGGTTGCAACTTGATTGCCACAAATAAAAACCTTAAGTGATGGTGCTCCTCAAATACTGGAACTGGAATTGGCAGCATGTGGAAGTAGCTTTTAAAATAAAATAAACAGTAGGGATGCACCGAATCCGGGATTCGGCCAGGATTCAGCCTTTTTCAGCAGGATTCGGATTCGGCCGAATCCTTCTGCCTGGCCGAACCGAATCCGAATCCTAATTTGCATATGCAAATTAGGGGTGGGGAGGGAAATTGCGTGACGTTTTGTCACAAAACAAGGAAGTAAAAAATGTTTTCCCCTTCCCACCCATAATTTACATATGCAAATTAGGGTTCGGATTCGGTTCGGTATTTTATGAAGGATTCGGGGGTTCGGCCGAATCCAAAATAGTGGATTCGGTGCATCCCTAATAAACAGTAAATAAGAATTTATCGGTCAGCTGCCAGCAGCAATGATTTGTTATATTGCTGATAAAATATCTATTACCTCTCGAGTCACAGGCAGTGTTTCCTGAGCTGTTTGCCTTTTTCTACAGTGGAAAGATTAGGTTAAAGCCCACAAAGACATAGAGCCAAGGCCTAAAGGCTACAATTCCAGTTTGGTGCAATAAGGATGCCTACAGGGGCTGGAGTAAGAATTAAAATAAAATCACTAAATTAAACACAAAGAATGTGGCTGCATGATGGGAAGATGGCTAGAAAGGGGATTATTAAAAATAGCAGAGATTAAAGGTGAATTACAGAGCCATTAACTAGTGACACAGTTTATTCATCTTAAGATAGAACTCTTGAGAGCCGTGTGAAAGCATTGGAGAATGTCAGTGTAAAAGCATAATGCATATAGCATTATAGCACATCATGCATTCCAGTACATAGTCATCCACTACAGGAAAGCTCTATTGGCCTTTTAGGGTTCAATTTCTTGACCTAGGATAGGCATCATTTTTATCAAATGTTATCAGTCTGTCTGGTGCATTAAATGAAGGCTGAAGATTATTAGTGCAATTTTCTAAATGTCCTAGAAATTCCAGTTCCAGTGGAACAAAAATGATAATGCACCTAAAACTCCATTTTTTTATCTGAAGGGTTTTTTTATGCACAGAAAATAATCCCTTCATATTTAAATATATCTATAATATTCATCAGTGCTTATAAAGAGTCCAAATTCTGAGGGTTACGTCACTAGGGGTTTCACTGGGCCAGTGGGAAGAGACCCACAGCAAGTCACGGATGTTTTCTTCACATGAGGAAAGTCCAGCTAGTGCTGATCCCAAGCAGATTTGCTAAGAGCTAGGATTGTTGTGGATTAAAACATTAGCAGAGAAAGCAGCACATAAACATAGGGAAATGATCTTAACAAAGATAAGCTTGCTTTTTTTTGTCCTGCATGCTTTATCCAGATGGTATCAGCTCGTCGTCAAAATAAACTTTAACTCCAAAGGAAATTTGATTGAACTCTTAATAGGATTTCACATAATATGCTTGTGTATCTGCATATCTGCATGTATGCAGTCACCCAGGAGGTGCCGCATTTACTTCTCTGCATAGAAAATGTTGTGGTGGCCTTAGTGAGTTACTGTTGATATTATTACCAGATATAAGCCAAGGCAAGCAATATAATGATCCAGTTTATCTGCACCAGTGCATATACTGTACACAGGGACGAAATGATATATATATATATATATATATATATATATATATATATATATATATATAAACTGGGTGTTACTTTAGAAATTATACATGCAACATTAAAATACTGCAGACCCCCTTTGTGAATCTATTACCCTGCACTTGCGGACACTCCCTAACTTGAATGATGTGAAAGTTAAGGGATGCTTAGGTAGTTGGGGAAGCCTACATGCCCCCAAGACAGCACTGCCAAATGCCGGCATTACTGTACTCATGAGGCACTGGTTGTGGAACAGGGTGTAAAGTATGAAAAACATGACTGCTTGCTCACACATATTCTTCTTTTGATATTTCTCTCTTATCAGTTATTTTAAGAACACAGGTATGGGGGAAAAAGAATACAGGTATGGGACCTGCTATTCAGAATGCTCAGGACCTGGGGTATTCAGTATAAGTTGTCTTTCTGTAATTTCGATCTCAACGCTTTACGTCCACTAAAAATAATTTAAACATGAAATAAACCCAATAGGATTGTTTTGCCTCCAATAAGGATTAAGTATATTTTAGCTGGGATGAAGTACAAAGTTCTTTTTTTAGTATTACAGAGCAAAAGAAAATCCTTTTTTTTTTTTAAAAAAAAAAATAAATAAATTGAATTATTGGATTTAAATGGAGTCTATGGAAGATTGCCCTCCCATAATTCAGAACTTTCTGGATAAGGGGAGAGAGATGAAAGGGGTACAGAAGCTGGGATGGCACCCAGACCTGTAGAGGTATTATAAGTCCCAGACTGGCAATCTGTAATTTCTGGGAAATGCCAGAGGGGCTGCTGTAAAATGCCATAGAAAGTCACTATTTAGTGGTCTGGCACGGGCTGTTTGAGCCTCATTGTTCTTTGAATGCCAGGGCCTAATTTGAATCCCTGTCCAGACCTGGGGGCAGATTTACTAAAGGGCGAAGTGACTAACACTGGAGAAGATTCGCCAGCATTATCGCTTTCATGGACTTCTCCAATTTCCAACAGGCACAGGCATCACTTTGCTAGCAAAGGAGATAAGATGCTAGCGGTGATTCACCCTCTATCACCAGGCAAATTTTTGCTCTCGCGAATGGACGTTACTCCGCAAATTCACTATGCGGATGCGGATATAACTGAACGTTACCTCTTTCGCCAGACTTGCCAGGTGAAGTGCATTGGAGTCCTGCACAAAAATATTCAGTGGGTGCACTTACCGGACTACTGGCTCTGCGTGCTGCACATTCCACCGCTATCCCAAGCGGAAATGCATCAAAGTGCATAGATCTTCCTCAATCTTCTATTACTTACATCATATTTTTTAGCGGAAAAAGTTTCTAAGTCCAAAAAACACTGGCGTCTTTTCCTTTTTTCAGAGTGATAGCCTGTAAAAGTCCTTAAAATTTTTTTTGGGTAACCGGATTCCCCCATACTTTTTCTAACGTATGGAACATTAACTAGTGGGCTCATGTGTAGTGCATTATAACAGCTCTATTTTCTTTATTAAGGTTCCCTGGACTTGTGTAATGTCATATATTTGCTGCAACATATACGTCCATTCAACTTTAAATTTCCTGCAAATTAGCCTTAGCGAAGACCTCTAACGAAGTTACGCTAGGCAGAAATGAACGCTAGCGCATATTTGCTTTGATTTGCTCGCATTGCTGAAGTAACACTAGCGAAAATTCGCCAGCTTTCTGCGCCCTGGGCGCAACTTGCCATTTTAGTAAATTAGCATTGTCTGATCGATTTTCATCTGGCGAATTTTCGCCGCTTAGTATATTTACCCCCTGGTATCCATGAACACAAACATTTGCTTAACTTTAGAATGAAAGTTACTATAGAAAGGGGTCACTATCAATATCGGCATGTGGATTAAGAAACTGCTTGTACTTTTAGAGACATGAATCTTCAGAGGCAAGATGCCAAAAGCAGTGGTCATGATACATTTTGCACCACAGTCCATGGGCATCAAGTTATGATATAATTGTAATCAACTTAAATTCACACTAGCCTAAGATGTGACAGAAATTCAGCATGGCACATAACCACAAAGCTACATGAGCACCCACAAGTGGAAAGGGTTCACCAGCCAGTTGCCTTTTGTTATCTACATGGAACATCAGCATTTGGTGTATTTTTTTTTTCGAGTCACAGACTAGCGCACATTTCAAGCCCTGAACATATAAGTGTGTTTGTGTAGGCTCTTCCATGCTGGCTCCTCACATTCAATGGCATTAGTGTGTTTGCATTGTTCTAAATCCATATGCATATGTTGGTATACACAAAATATACATTTGGATAGTGGAATGTTTAGAAATGACACAGTCAAAAGAAAGCAGAGGCCTAAATGGGAGGGCGGGGGAGGGGTGTTTATAGTACAAGCGGAGGGATGACAAGTGAAAGAGTGGGAAAACAGGAGAAGAACAGAGACAGGTGGGGCAGGAGGCAAGAGAGTGGGAAAATAAAAGACAGAGAGGGAAGGGTGGGGAAAGGGAGGGAAGGCAGAAACTGAACTGTACAGACGCATAGCAGCATAAAGAAAACAGTGGTTCTCCAGCAGCATCAAAGAGGTTGAGAGATAAAAATCTACCACTATAAACCACTCTGAATGATCCCCATTAAAGACACTATGATAACAGATAATGTCTTGTCTAAGAGAGGTGTCACAGGGCTAAATTGTGCACTTCAGAGATACAGGACAGCCATAAAATATACAGTAATGCACCTGCTGATGACCTCTTCATGTTTATGAGGTTTTAAATTAAAGTGCAGCTTGACAAAATAAAATAAATCATGTTAATGATGGATAATATTGTGCACTGAGTTTATTCATGTTCATGGATTAAGCAGAAATCTAAGGAAAATGTGTCTGGCAGAAAAAGAGCTTGTGGGATTCACCTGGCAGTGGGTGTGTTTGAAAGAAGCACAGGTAGATTCTGTTAAAACATGTTGCACAGAGATATGCATCTCTATTTCATAAATGAAATTCAAATATACAAGATATTTAATGCTGGGGAGAGTGGGAAAAAAGCAGATCTCAGCTAAAGAAGTTTTGGAAGACCTATAAGTAAGTCTTTGCATTGCGGTGTAAAAATTCAGCTTAATCAAGTGGCAGACATGTCACAATTTTTATTATTAAATTGCAGGTTATACTGCACGTGTAGCTTTTATATACATTCTCATGTGAGAGCAATCACAATCAAACTGACTGTAATGGCAATGACAGAAAATGCAAATACCTTGGCTCCCCATAATCAGAGTAGCCCCATGGGGGAAAACCATACAGATAGATACAAGTACAAAGGACAACAATAGATACTATGTAGCAATAGTTAGATATTTTCTATACTGTATTCAAATATAAAAATATATATGATATCCTTGCCACCTGTGCTACTTTTATTTGTTACTCTAATTATGTGACATAATTACACGCAGCAGAGAAGTAATTTATGTATGGTTCCATTGTTAGGCTAATATTCACACAAATACTGTATATTTAGCTCTATGTAAGATTAGCACTCCATAGAGCAGGGATCCCCAACCTTTACAACCCGTGAGCAACATTCTTAAGTAAAAGGAGTAGGGGAGCAACACTAGCATGAAAAATGTTCCCGGAGTTCCAAATAAGGGCTGTGATTGGTCATTTAGCAGCCCTTATGTGGATTGTCAACCTACATTGAGGCTCTGTTTGGCAGTACACCTGGTTTTAATGCAATAAAACTTGCCTCCAAGCCAGGAATTCAAAAATAAGCACCTGCTTTGAGGCCACTGGGAGCAACATCCAAGAGGTTGGAGAGCAACATGTTGCTCGCGAGCTACTGGTTGGGGATCACTGCCATAGAGCAACAGAGCTATTCAGTGATTTGCTATCATTTGGAGTTTAGCTGATGAAATCCCCACTTTACACTGTCTTGTAAATTGCTCTCTTTCATGATTTGGGGATATTCTAAATCCAGCACTAATGCTTAATCCCTTGATCTCTGTAAGAACTAAATGTTTATCAAGATAGCCTTCCATATGTAAATTAAATGACAAAGTCACGTGAAGAAATAATACCTTCACAGAGACAGGGAGGTACATTCACCCCAATATCTGTAAGAATGTCAGAAGTTGCATCACGCTGATGGTTATTTTGGGGTCCATTACACTAGATTTGTGGTCAGTAAATGCTTACCATCCACAGTTGCAACATCTTTGTTCAGGGAAAATAGTTTAATTTTACGGGAAAAGTTAGGGTTTTATATATCAATTATTGCCATATGCCTTTGCCTAATAATCTCCCGAGTCTCTTTAAATTTTAGTCTGCTCAGTTTACTTTAATGCAGAATGAATAAACCTAACAATGTGCCCATATATGAGTAGACATAAGTTGCCAACTGCACTGCTTTAAGCAATATCTGGACCCAATACAATTACCGTAGTTTTCATTTTATATCTCAGTGGGAGCATAGTCAGATATCCGAGTAGCCAATGACCACAATATAAAATTAGTAAAATAAAGTCTGTGTTGACACCTGGGTACTGGTTCTGCTCCCCTTTGTTCAGACCCTTTGTTTCAGTCCCTGGGCACCAAGGACTGGGTTTGCCACTTATTTTTCAAGATTGATGCACTTCATGCAGCTATTCCTCTTAAACCAAATTAGTAACTAACTTATAGCAAGGCTATATAGTGGCTGAATAAGACAATGATTTTAGGGCCAGGGTTTTTTTTTTAAAAAAAAAAGTATAAAAAAAACCACTGGAAAACTGTTCTTCATATTACATACTAGTTTTAACATTTAGGGTGTTATTTAATAAACTCCAAATTTATCTCTTTGTTTTATTTAAAAAAAAAAAAAAAAAAACAAACTCCCATGCTCATTTGATTAAAAAACTCAAATTTATCAGATCAGGGAAAAACACCCAATAAAATCGAGCAAAAACTTAAATCACCTGATTTTTTCTGACTTTTTTCTTGAATTGCTCAATTTCTTGGGGTTTTTTCTCCGAAAATCCAGAAATTTTTGGATTTTCATGTTAAACCCAGCACAAGCCACAATAATTTCAAATTGAGATTGGTGTCATTGACTTATACAGTACCTCAATAGGTCTGAGATGGTGGATTTTCAGATTTGGGATTTTTGCAGCATTGGGGAACAATAAATTGAAAATCGAGTATTTGCCCCAAAAAAGCTTGACTAGATCAATTTGATGTTTAGTAAATAACCCCCTTAATGTTACTGGGCTTCATGGCACCTATAGCTGCTGACTAGGTACAAACTCAGCCAATGACTTGTTCTCTGTATTACTAAAAGCTGAATTGTACAAAATTCTATATTAAGATGCTTGCAGTTGAGACAAATGCAAAATGTTGCAGAAAGGGCAGAAGTAATTCCGACGTCGGTTTAACAGCCAACTGTGTAATTAGGACGAAAAAAGGCGGAAAAAAGAGACGCTTTGTTAAAATAAAACAATGCAACCAACAAATACCTATGTGTTGTTTTTTTAATCCAGCAGGTGATTTTCATTTCAAGGTTATTAGTGCACAGTCGTTAGCAGGGATGGGGGCTCAATCACGATTGTTATTGCAAATTGCCAGCCAGCCTCAAAAGGTCAAGTGACCACCTCCAGCAACACCTCAGGCCGTAAGCTACCAAGATTCAGCTACAGTATTATTATTTAACAATACCATAGGCTGGAGGATGCAATTACTCTAATAACGGTTCCTGCTGGACACGTCACTACTCAAAGTTACAGTATAAAGCTACTTGCAAAAGCGAATTGCTAGGTTTTTATTCATTACTAATAAAAACGTGTGTTGGTTTCGTCAGCATTTTTACACTCAGTGCCTATCACTATCAGTATTGTAATACAGGCCTACGTGTAAAAGTTGTGTCTATCATATTGCTAAAGTCAGAGGGATGGATATGCACCGGCATGCTTGGCTGTGCCACTCTGATACATTGGGTGCGTATTACAAGTGTATGCCAGATTCATATATCACGATATCCGTGTGAAAGCTGCTTTGTGTATATCTGTGCATCTGAAATGTACAGTTTATCTTACTATGACTATCAATGCAGTTTTCTAATCCTGTTTTCCCTTTAAAGAAGATACACTGTGCGCTTGTTTGAGCATGTTGTAATATTTACATTCTGTGTTCTTCTGCCATGTTGGCCTAATGAGAAAGCAATGCAGAAATAGGTTGTTGCTGCCGGCTAAAGGAAAGTATTCCTTGAAGTGGAATCAAAGCACTTTCCTATATTCGAACTTTCCTATATATCTGTAAGAGAGTCATACACCATGTTTTTAATACAGGTATGGGACTTGTTATCCAGAATGCTTAGAACCTGGGGGTTTTCCGATTACGGATCTTCATACCTTAAGTCTACTAGAGAATCATGTAAATATTAAATAAACCCAACAGGCTGGTTTTGCTTCCAATAAGGATTTGTTATATAGTAATCGGGATGACGGTACTGTTTTATTATTACAGAGAAAAAACAAATCATTTGTAATCATTTGGATTATTTTGATAAAATGGAGTCTATAGGAGACGGCCTTTCAGTAATTCTGAGCTTTCTGGATAACAGGTTTCCGGATAACGGCTCCCATACCTGTAATATAAATGGAACACAGAACACACTATGGCACCTGCTCTAGTGTTGCTTAATTATATTTTCAGACTTTTTTTTTTTTTAGAGATTATTGAGTTAAAAAAAGGCATATATGTCAGGTGTATCAGTAAGGCAATAAGCCTGTGTAGTATTAGGGCTCTTACACATGAGCGTTTTTACCTGCGCTCCCCTGCGTTCCGTTTTTCGGCGTTCAGCCGCAGGGGAGCGCAGGAATAGACGCATTTCATTATTTCAAATGGGGCTGTACTCACACAGGCGCATGTAGGCGCCGAACGCAGGTTGAGACGCAACATGCTGCATTTTTCCTGCGTTCGGCGCCTGCACGCGCCTGTGTGAGTACAGCCCCATTTGAAATAATGAAATGCGTCTATTCCTGCGCTCCCCTGCGGCTGAACGCCGAAAAACGGAACGCAGGGGAGCGCAGGTAAAAACGCTCATGTGTAAGAGCCCTAAATGTGTCTGCAATGATAAAACAATGCACTCTGCACACAATGGTGTAGCTGCCATACTTTCTGTTCTAGTTTAAAAAATAAATAGAAATATAAACCTTACTTATAGCTAGCTCAGATATGCTGTAGCTTTGCAAGGAAAAAGAGTAATATAAAACAGAATTTTGTACTTAATAAAATAAATGTATTCATGTCCAAAACTATACTAATAGCACATGATATAAGTCACACTTTTGGGCAATTATCATATGTAATACCATAATTACTGTGAGAATTTCTGCACCAATATAATACTACAATTTGATTAGAGAATTATTGGTTGTTATAGCTTTGCCTAGTTTCAGGTTTCAGGGGAATTTAGGGGAAGATAGGGGAAACTACCACCAGTGAATTGACATCAGACTGACAGCATGGAAGCGTCTCATCACACCACAGCAGAAACCATTTCATTGCTCAGATTTGTTTGTTGGTAAACACCAGGCTATGATTCTGCCCAAGTTTTGCATATGGGAGATATTATTAAATTCCCCTTAAATGTATAAGTACAAAGTTTAGATTTTTGTTGCTGAGATTTCTACATATGATTATTCGTATACAATTATACCTTTACTAATAAGGTTTAAAAAGTTGTTTACAAATATTTGTTTTAAGTATTGACAGCAAATGTATCTTGGCTAAGAAAATGACCTACTTATTTACATAGGAAGGGTGTACAGGGCGCATCCATGAGCAGTTCACCACCCACCTTTGAATTCAGTTTTGACACACTTTTTGTACAAAATTTTTAGCTTTAACTTCTGTTATTAATATTTTTTAAGTAGACATATGTTCGGTGTTACAAATAGAAACACAATTTCTGTGTAACAATACAGTATATTAGCTATAAACTGGCCCATTGGCTGCTTTAAGTAGGGTGTGTGTGTATATATATATATATATATATATATATATATATATATATATATATATATATATATATATATATATATATATATATATATACCCAATCCTTTTGCCACCAATATGGATTCATGCAGCTTAGTAGGAGTCAAACACACAAGGTAAGAGAAAAAACACACAAGGAAAGAGAAAAAGGAAATCATTTTGGCTTAATATGGGAGATTCCGATTCCGATTTCTTTCTGGATAACGGGTTTCTGCATCTCATACTTGTAAATTAATGTATATCCTATTAAAGTTTAGAATTGAGGAGGGAAAACTAATTCTGAGAACATTTGTAAAAGTAAATTCTAACAGGATGAAAAGCACAAATGATGTATTCAAATTGAGATTTTAGAATAGGAAAATGTTTGAATTTTTTTTAAAGCTCAAAAGAATTTAACATACCCTAGGACAGTTTAAGTTGTATATTTATATTCAAAACCCCTAAAATGCTTGTAATATTATATATACTGTATGCTTTTCAATGTGGATAATAAACCATAATAATTAGAAGCCATAATTTTGTTTTTGATATTTGAACCATGTAAGTGCTATCTTTTATCTATCAATGGATCTATCTATCATCTAGCTATATTTCTATCTATCTATCTATCTATCTATCTATCTATCTATCTATCTATCTATCTATCTATTGACTGATCTTTAATCTATCTATATTTCTATCTGTCTATCTTTATATCTGTCTGTCTATCTCTTGATTGATCTATCATGTATCTATATTTCTATCTATCTATTGATATATCTATTATATATTATTATTATTATTATATTTATCTATCTATCTAGCTATCGATTATCTATCTATCAGACATTTATTCAAAAGGGGGGTAAAATACTTTCTTTTTCATCCCAGTGTCAGATATTTATGGTTGTTTTTTTAGGGCATTTACTTTCATTCTTTTTGTTTAATCTTATTCAAGTATTACATTTTGTTACACACACTCCACTAAAAACAATGGTGAATAAAAGACCGGAGTGTTGACAGGGTGAGGTGACAGAGTAACTGTGACTATTAAAATTATTCCTGCAAGTCCATGCTTGCATCTCTCACAGAAACTTAGCCTGCCCATGATAGTTCATCTAATGTGTGAGTGACTCAGACAATTTGCCTCTTTCTGTTGCATCAAGTACAAATTACATGCTGCGGTACTCCACACTACGTGTTGTCATTTCTCCATCCTTGGTAAATAAAAGAGATGCCACTGATTCATCTTATGTCTAAATAGTGTAAATGACATCTGCAAATAAATACAGATATATTTACCTGCAACCTTAGAGCAGATATGTATATAATATATATTACTGTCATGGAAGCACATGCATATATGGGAAACCTCCCCATTGATCAAAGCTTGCATACTGCATGTTATATTATCACTGTGCATATACGGTACTTACAAACATGAGAAACATGCCTCTATTTATGCCAAGTCTGCAGACTGCTGTAATTTGGTCAGTTAAATATACTTTGTTAATACATGTATGGTTATACACTTGGGACCTGGGGTTTTCTGGATAAGGGTCTTTTTTGTAATTTGGATCTACCTATTCTAAGGCTACATAAAAATAATTGAAATATTAAACCCAATAGAATTGTTTTGTCTCCAATAAGGATAAATTGTATAATTTAATATGTCAACAGCTACATTTAGTTAGAATCAAGTACAAGGTACTGTTTTAATATTTCACAGAAATTTTTTTTTTTTTACTGGATTAAATTGGAATCTATGGGGGGATGGTATTCCCATAATTCCTGATCTTTTTGGGTAATGGGTTTCCAGATAAGGAATCCCATACATGTATATGCAGAATTATTAAACATTTTACAATTGATTAAAAATATTTAATAAAGAATAAGTACATACATATGACAATAACAGCATTAATATAGTTTTTATACTTAATATTCCAATATATGTATTTAATTAATATTTGCAAATTGTCTAAGTAATTGCCAACAATGAAATATTTGGGAATAGTGTCCCATCCAAAGGAAAGTAGCGAGCGTTCTTGCATAATGAATAAATAGCTGTAGCTAAATCTTTTCATTGTTTCAACTGCAGGTTTTCAGCAAGCAAAGACATGTTTGCAGTTTTGGTTAAGTTTCGCCTGGTGTCTGAGTTTCTTTACAATTTTTTTTTTGTCTGTGCCTCACTTTAAGGAGGTGTTTATTTAGCCTCGGTTCATTCACATTTATGCTCTGGCTCACGGAGAGTTAAGTGCTGCACCTGTTGAGGTGTGTCTATCTAAAGGCACCTGTTTCATCAGCCAATCAGCTGCGGGCTTAGCCAAGGGCCCACCTGTCAGTGAAAATACCTGCACACAAATTCACCCGCACAAATCGAACACTTCATTCTACAGGGGATGTCTAAGAGTAACAAGAACTAGAAGAGCACAAGTCAGCAGAGATTACAGGCACTAACATTTGAGGGAAAATGTCTAATGAACTTGAGTAAGTAATCCTTCTAACTATTTTACACTAATTCTGCTAAGGTTCCTTTTAGACCACGTTCCTTGCTTTCTTATTGTTTATTGACACTAGAGTTTATATTTTACTAAATAGTTTTAGAATGGTGTAGTAAACTTAAAACACAATACAAATTGAATGCATTTCTGTAGTGTACAGTATATTTGTTAGTTATTTGCATCTTTCTAGTTTATTGATGACTTTTGTTGGTGCAGTCAACTGTGGTGGATACAATTCCCAATTTCATCTTAAGTATTTTAAGGATGCCTAGGTATCAAACTAAATATAATAGCTTGGTGACATATTTGCAATTTACCAATTCATGATTACAAAAGAACAAAAAAAGATTTACTACTTTTTGAAACTATGGTGGAGCTTTTGGAATAATGTTTTCTAAAAATACCAAATGATTATAAAGTTTAAAAAAATTTAGTTATTTAAATTAGGTGCTTATTATCTTGTTGAATATGTAGTATATTTACTGTATTTACCCACTGTAGCTGTTAATGTAGGAAACATAACATGTTGTATAGTCATAATGCATTTAAGTACGATTAAGCTTTGGAATTAACTGCGTTGTGTCTTGGCATAATTACAAATAGAGTTTACTGTCAATATTCGGTGGCATGTTATGGCAATGTCTGTATTAATTCTATGCTCTTGCGTGTTATATTCTGTTTTAAAGTTTGGGACCAAAGCAAATTGTATCTTTTTTCTAGCACTTTATCTAGGGGCTGCCATATTTCTTATGAATGTTTTAGTGTATGGTTGATTTGTTGGTTATGATTTTATAAGCAGAGCTGAGATAGAAAATGTTTTGGCATTTTATGTTGATATAATTTAAGCCCCAAGTTGTCATAGTACATATAAAGTGCTATGATGGATAATTAAATGAGTTCTACTGAATAATGCAGCTTAATTTACCTTTATATCTCAGGGTCTGTTGATACTTTTTTTCTTTTATTCCAAAAGATTCTTAAATCTGCTAATAAAAATGCTGTTTAAATATATGAAAACATTTAAGCCAATAGAACAGTCAACGAATTTCTTTTGAGACAAGTTGGCACCTTGAGTACAAAAGATACAGAAGTTGGTTGTCATTGAGTTTCACCTCAGTTTCACTTCTGAAACCATGGCACCAGTCATTAGCATACAAGCTTTAAATGCAATTAATTTGCTTTGACATACACATGTATTTGGAATTTCAAAACATGGTGATCTAAGCAATGGGCTCCTAGGCCACCATTCAGGAATCAGTCCTTTTTAAGATATGTTAATGATGCACAGTCAAGCAATAGTCTGGTTACTGGATGTATCTTTGCATTTGTTTTGTTTTTTTGTTGGTTAAGTTGTGAAGAATTCATTAGTGTAACCTGGTTTGTTATATTGAACATTAAAACATAATTTAAAAAAATGTTTGTTTCTCTATTATAACCAGAGTTTCACTTTTGGTTTATATTTTATAGATTAAGTAGAATTGTTTGCAGATTGTTGTCTTTTGTAGTTAAAAGCATTACAGGAACGAAATAGAAAAACTAATATTACTCAAGCTTCTACATGTTGCCATCACAATTTCCAACATTTAAAGGGTGATTGGGGATACTAAGAGTATGACATTAAAAAGCCTGATGGACATCAGTAAGGAAATTATTTGACTACTTGTTTTACGTAATACAGTAATCATTTTAGCAAATACCATGTCATATTGCTGGTTACACACTGCTTATTTCCAATTGTTCGATATAGCTACCAAAATGTATTTGACAGTATTGTCTCTAATGCAATCTGTTGTTTCATAATATATACTTTATTTAATGTACAATCTGACACCACCTAATCCCTGTGGTTATTTATAGTGATGTCGGATGGAATAGGGTAATATATTTATTATAGTAAATATATATTACTATAATAAATATTTTTCTATATTTGTAGTACTGTTCAAAACTTTCCACATAAAGGTGTTAGCATGGTGCCAGTTCAACAGATAATAAACAATGAAATTCTAGTTCAAGCCAGCACTCCAGCCCTTTATATTGTTTAGACCACAAAGTGTTGTCTATAAACAAAAAGATTAGCTACCAGTGGGGTTATTGATTTGTTTTTTCGTGTATGTTTATGCTTCAGATTAAAGGCAAGGTCAGTGATGTCACTGAAAACATGATATGACTCATTCCATCAGCTGATAATGGATCAAGTGGCAGCCAAGTATAGCTATACAGTGCTGCAAGATTGAGTAGTGTGGCAAAAGAACCGTGGGGTATTTTTGGTTGTGCACTTCATTAATTCAAACTCTGGGTGCTATTATTTATTTACAGCATTGAGGTAGCTTTATACCATTGTTGCTGCTACCCCACAATATCAACATCTGTGTATGAGAAAATATATATGGCAAACCACGTCATTTCAATTGTGTATATATGAAGAAACATACAAATATAATTTGATGTTAGATGCGCCACCTACATGTGCCATTCTGTTTGTTTTGGTCAGAAGTGAAAGTAAGCCTAAAATATTATAAGAATGCACTAAAAGAAGGAGCAGACGTAGCATCCATTTTACGAGGGCAGATAAGCAAACAGTAAAATGGAGTCTCAGCACACATAGACAGTTGCTTCACCTTACAGTATAGACATCTGTGTTTTATATTTAGTATGTATGTGCAGTTGCATTACAGAAAAGCTGCTAATTCAGCGTGGTACAGCATGCCTTCATTTTTCCAACGTGTTTTAAAGTAACCCAACAAGACTTCTTACTCAACACAGTTTTGTCTTTGGTAAAGTGAATTTCTTATTCTGTCCTGTTACATTTTTTATCTAGTGCTAGGGTGTTGTATCATTACCTTAACAATAAATGTAAAGACATTTTCCTTTAAGTCTTACAAATTATTGTTTTCATATAATTTTTTTCTCAGTTTGTGTATGTGACATGTGCTGTCACCAGTTGTTAATATTCTCTTACTATAGGTGTGTCCTGCACAACTGGCAGAAGTTAGAGCATGTAAACCCCATAAAAATGGAACCAGAGAAACCTTTTAGTTGTATTTGTGGTCGAAACCCTTTGTTTCGGTAGCAAATGTTTTGCTGTGCTTAAGGTGTGTTATTAAAACTCTCAGGACAAAGTGAGGAATGAGGGGGTGCAGTCTACACACCAGTCCTGGAGCCAAGGGCACACTAAATAAACGTGACTGCCGCACTGAGTCAGCATGTCAGCAGCTTTTTCATCAGCAATAGACAGGTGATCTATTCAAAAAAAGACAGCACTATTTACACAATCTAAATAGGCTTTATGTGCACCCATCAGTCACACACACATTTGCAGTGTACTATGTGCGTGTGTGCAAGACAGAGGGGAAGGGTGTGCTCAAGTAAAGCTACAAACTAAATCGAAGTGAGTGTTGAGTGATGCAATAATATCCAAGGATTCCGATTCATGAATATATCCAGTTGTAATAGGGACTGAGACTGACTACTAAAACCTTATATGATTTTTCTAAATATATGATTTTAAGCCCTTTGAATGGTGTCAATAGCATATATGGATAACCCTACATTTTCAAGTGTGCCCATATGTGTTAATCCTAGGACATTGTACTAAGCATAAATACACTTTGTGACTGATTCCTTGCCCTTGGTTTGAAGCTGCAGATTTTAGTTAAGCTGTTCCATTTAATATGTTAAGCAAGTTTTCATTAAAAATGGGAGACTTTCTACATAAACAGTATTTTAAGCATAAAGTAAGATATCTCTTTTGATGATTGATCCCCAGTTTGTAATTATTGAAGGCAAAACCATGTCTGCAGAGTGAAACCATCCAAAAAAGGAACACCAGGAATAGTTTGTCATCAGGAGGAGCCCCACCCAATGCATCAGGGTATTCATTTAGCATTTCCTTAGTTTAACCCACTTACACAATATACTACATGCTGCACACACCCTCTGTGTTCAGTCACACCTTCATCTTGCTCGTAAAATATTTAGTGGCTTTATTGCCTGCATTGGTTACCAACAACTGTATCGTTTAACCTCTTCGTCTGGAAAAAAAATATTGCCGCTGTATGACTGAATAAATGTCCAGTGAGTCAGTGAAAAAAAACACTCAAGAAAAAATACTGCAAATGTTTGGCATTTTAGCCCAAAGCAAATTCCTACACTAGATAATAGATACATCTTGCCCTCTCCCCAGCAAAGAATGAAAATTTCTCAGCAAGTCAAACATCTAAAAGATGTATTGTTAATAGGACTATTCTTGGCTATTTATGTTTATTGATACTGAATACAGCATTGTATAAGCCTAAATATACCCTACTGAATATATGTTTGTAACTTTTGATACATTGGTGGATAATGGCCAGGAAAGCGTAGGCATCCGCACACTTTTTTAAATTATGATAAGGAAAAAAAGGATGAATATTACTAGGGGAGACACTAGCATCCCCCAACCCTCGTTTGAATATACATGAATTTATAGCTTTCCTTTAAAACTTTGGAAGCCAGGAACTGCCAGAAGCATTTTTTATTTACTGTATAACAATGCAGTCTGAGACAGGTTTATACTTAGAGAAAGACAAAGAGTCAAGCAAGTCCTAACACTATTTAGCCGCCATGATCTATCCGTCACATCACTGCTGCACACAGCACCAACAACTAGGCAATAGATGTACAAATACACAAACAAATAGCAAATAGATACAAAAATATAATAGAGTGGCCTAAGGCAGAGTAAACAACTCACCCCTTAATTAATATGCATTGTGCAAAGCTGCATTGAAAAAGCTCTCTATATTTTATGTGTTAGTAATTAAAGGGGTGAGTTGAACATTCTCTTCCATGGCAACAAGTTAGTAAAACGCAAAGCAATTGAACTGTGTTTATTTTATATGCAGTTTTTAATATTTTCAGCGCCCTTTCCACAGCTCAAATGTGCAAAGTTGGTCTGTTTTATAAATATCTAAATTGCAAATTTTTTATAAAAACATCCTGGTTCCACAATATGAAGAAACAATTGTCATTCAAGATAATCATTTGAGAGGAGGAAGTTAAGACTTATAAAGAAAAAATATAGGTGCTAATGTGCTTCCTTGTGAGACTGACTTGTAGTATTGATCTATCTAAGTAGAACACACAAACATAAACCACTTAAATCTGCATTTTTGTTTTTACCCTGCTGTCATCTGTTTGCCCCATTTTCCTTTTTCCTAACACCTTTTGCTATAAGGCGCACTACAAATATATATGCATAGAGTCTTCACAAAATGCTTCATCTGCATAAATATTCCACTAGCTGATAACAAGATAGTGAATGAATATTAAATTGAAAACAATGAATCATATTGTGCACAATATCCTAGAGAATATGATAATTAGCATTCACATTGGCAAATCAAGCACAAGTTGCTGCACACACTTCTTTGTGGACACCATCTATTACAATATAATCATATGGAAAATGCTGCATAAAATGTATATTTAATTATATATTGTTTACAGTCTTAAATGTTAAGAGATAATTGAAGTATTACAAATGCCTAAATCCACTAAGAAGTAGTTTCAAACTTTCTCAAGTTTGTTTCCCAGATAAGTAGCTCAAGAAAGGCTTGTGCCTTTAATCCTTACTGAGTGGTGTGGTTTCTTAAATGTTAAAATTGTAGGTGGTGTGACACAAATTTTATTGGTAGGGGTCTGTTCTTTATATGTGCTAAGCTGCTGGGAGGTGTATGTCTCTACAACCATATGTTTAAAGATCAAACAGTTGCTGAATAGGCAATACATTTTTCTTTACACTTGGATGGCATTTATGAACAGCTAATCTCTTCTTTGATATTTATTTTTCCTTTAACAATATTGAATAACAGCAGAATTAAATGGCTATTCTTTCATTCGTTACAGCTACAGACCAGTGATGCTTCTACAGAATGACATCAGCCTTCAGAAGTATTCAAGTCCAAATGATGATGATGCCTGGTCAAAATACTTGGAGAATCCTATGACAGCTGCCACTAAAGCCATGATGAGGGCAAATGGAGATGATGATGGGGTTGCCGCACTAAGTTTACTCTACGACTACTACAGGGTAATGCATATACTAAGCAGCAATTTAAACAATAATTAAAATTCAGTTAAAACAGTCCAGTTCATACACAATATTGAGTCTCAACTGGAGCATAAAAAATTCAGATAGTTCTAAATTTTCTTTATCTCACCAAAGTGTTTATCGTCATTTCTTCTTCATTGACCTTTCTGAATTAATTCTTATTTTATATTGTAGGTCCCCAAGGAAAAGAGAATTATTACTCAGGGATCCACAGGACGCTGTGACCAAGTAAAAAGGTAACACTGCCAATAATAAAATCATAAAACAAGTTATATTCGGGAAGGGGGGGTAACATTTTTTATCCCACAGAGACTTAGTCAAAGAGAAAAAGGAAATGAGGGTCTAGTACAATTAATAGTCACAAAGAGACTATTCAGCATCCTCCAGCGTTAATTGTATACATGTATACACCATAATTAATCACTCATATGATCTCTTTTTATTACAGGAGCTGTAGTGAATATGAATCAGACATTTCAGCCTATGAAAGCACCCAGATTATGAGATATTTGAATGACAATAACTCCTCCACTCACGAGTATTCAGAAACACATAAAAAGAACAGCTATTTATCTCTGGACTGTCTCCTAAATCCCAGTAAACTGACTCTAACTAGTGGAAAGTTGGATACTAGTGGAAAGTTGGATACCAATGGTCATGATGATTTCATGGCAACAACATGTGATGTATATGAAAAAAATTCATTGAATACACTGTTTGATCCTATCCATGTACCATCCCCACAACAAAGATGGCAACCGGACAGCACCTTCAAGGAAGATACACCAGAGGTAAGGATAATATTAGATACTGAATTTCTGCAAACCAGAAAACCAGTGTAAAAGCAAGATGTTATGGTCATTTGTCATATGCTCACTTATATACTATTTTTTTTTCAGCCACTCATATTCAATGATATACTAAGAAGACAGGCAGAATCAACCTGCTCAGAAGACTATATACCAGGAGAGGCAAATAGGTAAATATTTTTTGTTATATCTTGTTATGTAAAATGGGTATGGCATTGAACAAAAGTTTAAGTATATAGACATGATCAGCCAACGTCAACATTGTTCTTTTTGTCTTATTGCTTTGATATATTAGACTTGGAGTTACTAATCACATTAATACAAAAAAATATATATATTTTTTTTACAGAGACTTTGAATACACCCTTGAATCTCCCAAAGCAATTCACATCAAGTCTGGAGAGTCCCCGATGGCTTACCTCAACAAAGGCCAATTTTATCCAGTCAACCTCCGTACTGCAGAAATCAGAAAATGTGTGCATCTGACCTCTAACAAAGTAAAGGTATGTCTCTCCATCAACGATCTTGTGGATTTTCTGCAACAGGATAATTGTTCTTTAATATCCTTGTATTAGGGTAAAAATGTATTTAATAAATTAAGGAGATTGCATGTAGTCCAGTCTAAATGTTATTTTCAGTTTAGGTTCTAAATTATGACATATAGGTCAAATTTTACAGCCAATCTGTTTTGTGAAATTTCAAATCTGGTCTCAGAGATGCCATTGATTCCTATTTCGAGGCATCAAACCTAATATTTATATAATCAAAGACTAATTAATTGGCGCTTACCAACTCAGAAAAGTAATGCTTCTAGTTAAATCTAAAACCTCTAAAGTTTTTTTTTTTAAAAAAAAACCTGCAACAGTTGAGGATATAGCAGGCAAATTACTGGGCTTCCAAACTGTTAAAACACTGCAAGTGAACCAAGGAAAGGCAGTATTATGAAACATGACCTTGAAAGACATTGATAAATAGGGCCATAAACATACACCTAGGAGATTGAGAGCAGGGGAAAAAATGGAACAAATACTGCTATTCTGATATAGCATGAGTCATTGAGAATACAAGGCCCATTCTCTAGGGCAAACAATATCAGTCCACAAATGCATTTGTGTATAGTGATGTGTTGGCACTGATAAACTACCTTCTTTTCAGTCTTTTTAAATGCCTTTTTCATGTGTTAAAACACAACCCATAAAAGCAGAGCACATTCAATATATTCAATGGTAGTAGTTTGTCATCTATGCAGGGCAAACTATACATTTTGTCTTAGACATATGTATATATTCATGTTCTAAAAATCAAAGAATGCAGTCTATTATAAAATGTTATTTTGCATTTATAGGCTTATTCATTTATATAGAAGAAACATAGATGCTTGGTCTGAACAGTCACAAAGGTCATTTAAAAAGAGGGCTAGAGACTCAAAAGGGATTCTATAATAGTTTGTTACGAAAGAACATTATGAAAGCTCTTGAAGGTTTTTTTAAGCCTTCTAGCAAGATTAAGTCATTGGGAGTTTCCATTTATTTCTGAACTCACCAGTCCATAAATTTTAAATAGAGAAAACACGAACAATAGATGAACCGGGTGCTCATAGATGTGGGGGAAAATAAACTTATTGGTTATTACTGTAGTTACTCTAAAGATATCTTTAATGATATTATAAAACTGTGTGTTTTTTATCTATTATTATGATGGGTTCTATTATACTTACACATATTCTTCCTTCTCTCTAGAGTGTGGTAATGGTAGTATTTGACAATGAGAAGAATCCAGAAGAGCAGTTGAAAAGATGGAAGCACTGGCATTCTAGACAGCCAACTGCAAAGCAGAGAGTCATTGATGTTGGTATGTTCAGCTATGCTTATGTCATAATTTTATGCTGCTTATTTGACCTTGTGATACTTATTACTGAACTCTATCTGGGGCTGTATTTGTCTTTGTATTATGTTAATGATGTATATGCATATAAAGACAATCCTCTCATGCAACATGTTTGTCCTTTACAGCTGATTACAAAGAAAACTGCAACACAGTTGAGAACATTGAAGAAGTAGCCTACAATGCTTTGTCATTTGTTTGGAACGTCAATGATGAAGCTAAGGTAGAGTATACCAGAAAATAGCACATTCTGTATTAGATAACCAAATATCTGTGTGTTGATAGGTATTTGAACATTTTAAGTAATTGACAATGATTATCAATTACTGGGGAAAAAATAGTAGAAAAGAAACTTGGCTGCATGCTTACAGATAAGATCTCTATGTAGATGTACTGAAAAGATTGGAAGAAGATGCAGTTTGAATTATTTGTATATAGTCCTTATCCCCATGGAGATAAGACAACTTCTCTGGGTGAATTTAGTGCCTAAGGCTAAAGAGATTATCTCCAAGGGAGAGAAAAGGTGACAGTTGGAAACACTACCTAGCAATTGTAATTGATGTTTAGGGCAACTACAAACTTAGCAACATGACCAAGCTGGCTTAACTATAAAACTTCTCTGTCTTGATTAGATATTATTTACATTGCAATTATCATAAATAAATATATATATATATATATATGTAGTGAATGTCTTTCACTAATATTCTTTTGTTTGTTTTAGATATTTATTGGCCTTAACTGCCTAAGCACAGACTTCTCATCTCAGAAGGGCGTTAAAGGTGTCCCTCTGAATCTTCAAATTGACACGTATGACTTTGAGACAGGAGTCAAGAGGCTCATTCATCGTGCAGTCTGCCAGATCAAAATCTTCTGTGATAAGGTAAAATGCCAAACTATTGTAAAAGGCCATGTGCATGCAAAGGTCTGCAATAAAACGGGTCTGCAATAAAACGTTGAGTAATAGTTGATGTTATTCTAAGTCATGCTTGTCTAAACAATGTGCCATGTTCTTCTTACTTACAGGGTGCAGAGAGAAAGATGAGGGATGAAGAACGTAAACAGTTTAGAAGGAAAGGGAAATGTGCAGACCAAAATAACAAAGGTATGCGAGAACTGAGTGAGATCTTATAGTACCATCTTACAAAAGCCATGGGAAATTCATGTATTTAAAGCAAGCCATTTCTAATGATGCACTCTTCTTGCAGATATAAAGGCATCTGTTCTCCCAGGATACAGAGGGTCCGATGTCACATATCTGAGACCAGTGACAGATATGGAAACACACCCTGTTTTGTTCATCCCCAACATTCATTATTCCAATCTTCAAAGATGTGGAGTTGTAAGTATATGCTCTATAATGTCTTACCAGATAAAAAGATTAAATTATAGTATGTCAGAAGGCACACAAAAGGGTTCCTCTGTGAAAAATACATTGCACACATAGATTAGTTATTTTACCAACTGACCTTTTCATCTTCCATAATGTCATAATCAGAAATGCAATATTGTATTTAATGATTCATGTTTATGTTTCTCTTCGTGCTGACCAGATGTGTCAGATCATCTGCAGAGTCAACAGTAGCCACAGGAATTTAGCAATACAAACACACTTACAGTCTATGATTTATCTATGGGAATTTCAGAAATGAGGACAATGCCTGTCCTTTTAAATGCAGACATCATGGAAGCATAATAGAATGTGCTGTAAACCATAAGTTATTTCAGCATTTAAGTTACTGTAGCCTGACAATTTTTCTTTTTTTTTTGTTTGTTTTCTTTAAGATTCTTCAGTCTGTTGCAGATAACAGTGACAGGTAAGCTCAAAAATTTCAGAATTTTTGCAACTGTTAGAAGACCTTATGCATTTGAATGATCTATTCATTCACACAGTACAGCACCTGCCAATCATTAATAAGCTAAATCATTTTAATGCCTAATATTTGCCTTATATAAAAAAACTGATTTTACATTGCAACCATATAACTCAGTTTGAAGTTTGTAGTTCTATGGTATAAACATACCATATCAATATTTTTTTATTCAACTTTAAGGCTAAGGCCACACTAGGCGATAGCGCCGCGATTTGACTCGCGGCGACTTTTCGCCGCGACTTTTAAGCCGCAATCGCTGGGGAAACTTTTGCGCTGGCGTCTATGGGGAATCGCGAAAAATCGCCAGCGTAAAAACACACGCAGCGATCTTTTCTCTACTGTCGCTCGAAATTGCCTCGCTAGGCGATTTCGAGCGACAATAGAAAAAAGATCGCCGCGTGTGTTTTTACGCTGGCGATTTTTCGCCAGCGTAAAGTTTCCCCAGCGATTGCGGCTTAAAAGTCGCGGCGAAAAGTCGCCGCGAGTCAAATCGCGGCGCTATCGTCTAGTGTGGCCTTAGCCTAAGGCACTTGTTTGAATTATTTTAACAACCATCCCACGGATGGGCTGTGCAAATAGACACTTTTTACAGTTTACTGCTTGTTTAACCTTTTCTGCTTTATCTTAAAATAAGCCATGTTTAAAACATTTATTCTTAGTTCAAAATTCAATACATGCATTTCAGATAGTAATGTTGTTTGATGAGATAAGAAAATATTTTCTTGCAATGTTAGATATAATCAGATAAAAACAAATGTCAAACCAATTTACATGTGAGTCAGATACTCCAAACTTCCCCATTCTTTTTTCATTTTGCGCCTTTTTTCAGTTATATTGATGACATATAACGCCTTGTACCAATAGAGTGGATTATTTATAATATCCTTTATTTTATTGTAGGTTATCACTCAAAAGAAGTTCTCAGTCATTCCCTGAAGGTTTAGAAGCACCACCATCCAAGCAACAGACAAGTGAAGACTCACATAGAGGTATACATCCTAAATTCCTGCCTCCATTTTTTCTCTCCAATATTTTTCTATAGGTTTTTTATAGACTGACAACGGCATACTGATGCTATTTAATTTTTTGAGTAAATCTTTAGCAGACAGGTGTATCAGTATATTTAATAACTATATAATATATATCTGTTCATCATTATGCACCACAACTGAGTAAAAGCTAGAATTATTTTATACACACTTGGGGGCCCATTTACTATGGGTTGAAGTGAATTTTCGAATTCAAAAACTTCGAATTTCGAAGTAATTTTTGGGTACTTCGACCATCGAATAGACCAAAATTAGATTCAAATTGAAAATACTTCAATACAAATTCGACCATTCAAAAATCGAAGTACTGTCTCTTTAAAGAACTTCGACTTCGACACTTCGCCACCTTAAACCTGGCAAATTGCTGTTTAGCCTATGGGGGAACCTCCTATAACCTATATGAGCCGTTGGCTAAGTTTTGAGAAGTCGAAGGTTTTTTTTGTAAAATCGTACGATCGTACGATTAAATCGTAGTGATCGAACAATCCGAAGGATTTTAATTTAGTGTAAAAAACGTTCGACTATCGTTCTACACCTATTCGATGTGAAAAAACTTCGAAATTCAACCCTTGCAAATCTGCCCCATATTGTTTATGACAGTCAAAACTATAACCCTCCTTTCTTAAGTGGGGATGCTCAATATACTGACAAGTTAGTTTAAAGGAAAACTATACCCCGAAAATTAATACTTAAGCTACAAATAGTTTATATCATATTAAAAGATATTTTGTGGCATATTAAAAGAATCTTATCAAACTGGTATATATATATAAAGATGCCCTTTTACATCTCTTGCCTTGAGTCACCATTTTGTGATGGTCTGTGTGCTGCCTCAGAGATCACCTGACCAGAAATACTACAACTCTAACTGTAACAAGAAGTAGTGTGGAAGCAAAAGACAGAACTGTTAATAGGCTGCTGTGATGCATTTTAGTGAAGATGATTTTAAATAGTGTTTTTAGCAATGTAAATCATACATTGTTTTTTCTCATATGTCTACAGTACTGCTATATGTTCGGCGAGAAACCGAAGAGGTGTTTGATGCTCTGATGTTGAAAACACCGGATCTCAAGGGTTTAAGAAATGCAGTAAGTAATCTTCTTGCCCAAGTGTTTTTATTATTATTTTAGAAAATGTATATAATGTGTGGCACACTGGAACCAGTTATGGTTTGTAGCCTCTTCATCAGTCTTAAAAATATCTTGGATTATTTTGATTATTTGTCGGGTATGCAACATCCCATTTAGATAGTTCTGTTTGATTATATATAGATCCACCCTCTGTTGAACATCCTGTACCATTGTCTTTAAAGAGTTTACCTCAGATTTGCTTTAAATTGACATTATCGTATGTCCTCTACAGATCTCAGAAAAATATGAACTGCCAGAAGAAAGGATCTTCAGAGTCTACAAGAAATGCAAACGGGGGTGAGTGTACAAGACAAAGTTACATTATCTTCAGAGACAAATGGCTTGCTTAAAATAGAAGCCTTGACTTTTCAAGCAATAGGAAGCACACTAATCTATTAATACATGACTAAATAGATCTTTCTTTTAGTTTTTTTGTTTTGTAAATGGCAACGCGAGACAAAAAGTTTCCACATGAACCAAATATGTATTGAGATTTTGCATTGGCGATATTTCTTGCTAGTCTTTAGTCATGAGACTTGGTCATATTATTTGCTATAAAACTAAACAAGCCTACTATTAATACTTTTAATAAGGTTAATCTGTAAATAGTTGAATTCCAAGCAGATGAGATAACTCTGGGAACACATTTATAGTAAAGGTTATGGTCCTTATCACAAACATTATAGATTTTGCAATAACCTATGAAAGTTAACCTCTACGGTTTCATATACAAAATTAGGTTTATACAGTTCCTTTTTTTTATTCTGAACTTGATGTTTCCCTAGAACTTTGCTCATTGCTGAGTAATATGGATTCAACTATTAGAAAGGTTGTCTTTTTAGAGTACAAATAGGCTCAATAGCCCAGGGCTCACACATAGTTGGGTCCCTGTAGAGCAGTGTTCCCCAACCAGTGGCTCATGAACAACATGTTGCTCACCAACCCCTTGGATGTTGCTTCCAGTGGCCTCCAAGTCTGTGATTATTTTTGAATTTCTGGCTTGGAAATAGATCTTGGTTGCATAAATACCAAAGTTTACTGCCACACAGAACCTTCTGTAGGCTGCCAGTCCACATAGGGGCCACCAGTAGTCAACCACAGTTTGTAATTGGCATCCCCAGAAACTTTTTACATACTTGTGTTGCTCTCTAACTTTTTTAACATTTGAATGTGGCTCATGGTAAAAAAGGTTGGGGATCCCTGCTGTAGAGCATCAGGTGTAAATAAGGAAGAGTGGGGAGATATTAGATATAGTAGGCACATTGCAAGACTGTGCTGCCCAACCTGCACCCCTTTAGTTGATTTCCCTTTGGGTGTGGATAGGGAGCCCCTCACAGACCTTCCTACATCACCTAAAAATTAACTATTTAGGTCAATGGTAGGCAGTAGGGCAGTTGGAGGATCAACACTAGTGCCTAGCGTGACATTTCCACAAGACTTAGGACATAAAGGGTTAAGTGCCATTCAAGGAAACAGGTCAAAAGGATTGTCAGATAGAAAGATACAGTCTCTTACAAGCCCCGCTGACTTTGTATATGAAGAGCTAATGCGTGTTGTTATTGGCACCTGTCCAAAGATCTCCCTCCCAGGGAGGAGGAACTGAAGAATGACTTTAGAGGATGACTGTTGCTGTTACACAATCTGCTATACCAGACAAGTCACGCATCTCATAATCCATTTAAAGCACACAGAGACTGCTCTTAAAAGCAACTTATAAATAATGCTGCATTTGTTAAAATGAGTCTATTATTAAAAAAAACCTTGTATTTGTGCCTTTAATTCTCAATTTAACATCACACTGACTGACTGTATTTTTCTTGCTTTCCACAGTATTCTGGTAAACATGGACAATAACATTATCCAGCATTACAGCAACCATGTGGCTTTCCTACTGGACCTGACAGATGTAGACGGAAAAATCCAAGTTACACTTAAAGAACTATAAAGCCTAGTAATGGGCCTTTCACAGACTAAAAGGCTCAAACACAAGGGCACGAGACCTCAGTTTTACAGACCTCAGAACCATGCTGGGTGCTTGCACTTCCTGGATTCAGAAGAGCACACGAGTTGATGCAACTTGGGAAAGGCGGGAGAGGAGGGTCACAGATGATTGCTTAAAACTGAAAGACTTTTTGTACACTGACTGACAAATACTTGAGATCCTTAATCCCTGTAGGATTTCTGAAGACATTCCTTATGCACAATATTGCCAAAAGAAATGTTACAGTTGCAGTTCTGCAACACCAGTTGCTTATAAATGGATGCTCTTGCTTTACTTTATAGTGGGGAAAAAAATTGTCTACTGCTTTTCTCTGTCTGTAGTGCTGTTTTTACCAATATAGCAACAGAAGAATATTTTCTAATACTGTTTTTGTACTTAGTTATTGCAGTTATGGGCAATTGATTGTCTCTACTATCCCTCTCTGAAAGAATGGAACTATTATTAGCTCAATCATTCTCAAAGTAAATTGCCTAAAACCGCTCCAGAACTGTTAATCATATCGCAATGATTGAAGGTCTAATGCAGTTCTATGACATCTCCTGGCCTGAAATACAATATGATAACTAACCTCATTGTGAATAGATTACAGTCATATTATAAACAGACCTATTAATGATGCTGGTGGGTGAGATATAGAGATACTGGTTTCTACTGTTTAGTTGAGCTCCCCATGGAAGTACTCCTATACACAGCCACCCTAGAAAAGCCATTTCAGATTTTTTTTTTTTAAAAGATGTTACCACTGCTGAATCTCTTATACCAGAGATATTAATGTGACACTACCATAGAGTATAACAATGCTGATTTTTCTTTTGCTGCTCTGTCATTATATTGGCTGTTACAGAATTAATCGTTTATTACAAAGACTTTAATTCTAATAACAAAGAAAACAGAATACATGGATATTTTAAACCCCTTATTTTTCTTTTTAAACAGCTGCCATTTTTGCTTGAAATGCCCTTTAATATAATATGTTACAGTTTTATACATTTCTCAGTGTAAATATATATGTATATATAAATATAATGTATGTATGAAAGTATTATTCTTTTTATGTGTTCTAATAAGCAGTAATGCATTTTTGTCATTTCAAGAACTTGCCTTTTCACATTTCCTGGACTATGTATTTTTTTGCTCCAATTTTTTTTTATATATACCTGTTTATAATAAAGGGCAAATAATACCATAAGTGTATGATGATTTATTTTTTTTAAATAATGAATTCATTATTAATACGCCACTGATAATATGAACTGTACGACCAGCATCTTTTTCTAATATGCCCCTGAAATATATTTTTACACAAAATTACGGCCATATGAAAAGCTGCTTAGATTTAGCCATTTTATAACGCACTGAAAGTTAGCTTAAAGGTGACACATCCCTTTAAAAAGAAATTCACTAAGCGATTAGAGGACTGGAAATATCTAATATAAAACACAGTGTGGCGTCTGCCATAGAATGCCATTTGTTTTAAAGTTGAAACCTGTTTTATGACATGCACTTTCTAATTCAGTATACCTCTCCTTTCATCTCATTTTACCATTGAATGGCATTTCCTAACTCCTCATTGTGCCTGAGTAGACCTAAGTAAAATTATGAAATCTATTTTGTACAGGTATGGATATGTTATCCAAAAACCCGTTATCCAGAAAGCTCCAAATTACATGAAGGCCATCTCCCATAGACTCAATTTTTAATCGAATAATTCACTTTTTTAAAATTAATTTCCTTACTCTCTGTAATAATAAAACAGTAGCTTGTATTTGATCCCAACTAGATATAATTAATCCTTATTGATGGGTTTATTTGACGTTTAAATAATTTTTTCGTAAGCTTAAGAGTATGGAAATTTCAATTAGGGAAAGATACCTTATCAGGAAAACCCCAGGCATTCTGGAAAATAAATCCTATACCAGTATTTAGATCAAACTAATTTTCATTGACTTGAAAAATGTGCTAAAAGAATTTTCCAGTGTACTTCAAAACAAGACAAAACAAAACCAATCAGACTGTAATTTAGAATAAATTATAAAAATGTACCCTGGCAGTATTTTCATGCTTTTTTCTCACAAAGCAAAACAAACTGGCATTTTAAAAGGTTCAGTTACAAAACAACAGCTAAAAAAAAAAGGGTTTTATACAAATGTGTATCATTACATACATTGGTTTGAGTAACGCAATAAGGGAGAACAGATAGCTTGCAGAGTTTCTGTTGTACCACTAGTGGATCAAACCTGGATTTAATATATAGATGTACAGTATTTTCTTGTTGTTTGAACTATAGACCCATGTTTCAGTATAATTCCAATAACTATATCCCAAAAAGCCCAAGTCAAGACCTAAAGGGTGACTCAGAGTTTTGTACAATTATGAAAGAGTATAAAACCACACATTATTTTAAAATGTATTTAAAATATATTTTTATCACACACAAAAGCTTTCTATTAAGTGTATTTCTTTACATTTTGTAAATGTTAATCCCCTACACCCTTCAGCACACAATCCAAGTCCCATTAGATCTTAGTGAATACTAGTTGGTGCACACTTTTCTCAAAGATCCAGAGTTATACAGTGCCTCAAAGTAAAACAAGTGTACAGATCAATTTTTTATTTGCATACTTGGTTTGTCAAATAACTGTATTTGGCTTTGTATGGTATACCTGTGATATGATCTGGATTCCTAACTTGAGGTTTGCATGATGTTTGGAGTGAATGGGATTCATGGTATAAGTGACAGACTCGTGCCTGCCTTGTCCCTTTTGTGATGTCACCTTGGGGTGTGCGCAGGTCTATAAATATAGGGGATGGAGCAGGCCAAGTTCGGGTTGGGGGGGAAAGGTTAGGGACTGGTGTGGGTCAAGGGAAACTCGACCTGCACAGCACTAGTTCCTGTCTCTGGTGTTTCAATATGGCAGCTCAGTAATCCAGCTGCCTTTAATGAAATCAGGGAGTCAGCTCAGCAGGACCAAAGATAACAAATCTCTTAACTTATTTATGAATTTAGAATGGGTTACAGAGTTGGCGACCCCCCACTGTCCCAGAGCTGCTTTAGAAAGAAATAAAACTTTTTCAGGCATAAAGAAAGAGGTGTCTCCCTCAAAACATGTGCCTTAATATATTTTAAACCCCTCATTGACCTGAACAAATGTTTTTACAGTAATAGTGGGGAATGCTTATCCCATGACCAGATAGAACTTGTGCCCAGTAGTTATTTGCATGAAGCAGACTGACAGACAATATTGGCCACACACCTTAAATTCAGGGTGTATTTTTGCCTGTACAGCTTTAATTACTTAGATATATATAATTAGGCAGGAGTGATCTTGTAGGGTTGTGTAAGGTAACTTTGGGAAGCAGGAAAAACAACTTCAATGAAATGAGCAAAGAAACGTGGTTCAGTGGGTACTGTACAGTAATACAATATGGTGACATTTATACAGTGTTGCATGTTACATATCTGAACCATATGTAAAAGGAAACCAATATAATTAATTATAACTTGCTTTTCACTTTGATCAGATTCCATAACGTAGAAGGCTACCAGGAAGTCCTTGAAAGGCAATAATTAAAAAACAGAGTAAAGGAAACAATTTGTCTTTTGCCACAATGGGTGGAAATCTCAAACGTGGGGATATTGAGAGAAAATAAAAGTATAGATAGAGGTCTGTAAATATGGTGGGAAACAGTGGCGTAACTGTCAGCAGACCCCACAGTCACAGGGGGGGGCTTGATCATTGCAGAAATCCCCCCTCCCCCCAGCTCTCGGGTAGGAGAGTGGGCGGTTTTTTGTGGGGGTGCAGAGTCGTTACGCCGCTGGTGGGAAATCTAACAATTCTATCTCCACTTCCGTGAATCTGACATTTATAAAAGACAGTTTCTAGATTTTATCTTTTGCACTACATTTTAACAATATTTTTCTGAATTTGTCTTTAGCTCCTCCAAAGCCTGTCAGTCTACCACCAGCTGTACTTTAGCCTAGTAATTATGATTGTGACTTTATGAGAAGATATTCCCTGTCTGTTTTAAAGGCCAATATGGAAGAACACATGTTTTATCACCTAAAATTTGAGTACATTTCCCATCTCTCAGTTAATGAATGCAGCACTACGTGAATAATATGCATTGGGTATTGTCTCCTATTAAAGGGAAAGTAAAACCTCCTGGCAGATTTTTAGTTTCAGAGCCAGTGCACAGATCCTCCATCTCCCCCACCCAACTACATCAGTTACACTTGCACCAACTCAACAGTGGGCCACAGCGCATCAAGAACTGCAGAGCCACGCCACCATCTTTTGCCATGTAGCTTCCATTTTCATCATATATCTCAGTTAGTAACATGCACAGCCACCCAAGATCACAGTCTGGTTACCAATATTTAAGCTGTGCTTGTGATCACCAAGGTGGATTTTGGGAACAGATGGTGCTCAGCTAATGGTGGTGGCCAACAAGTGAACAGCTCTGTAGTTCTGAACATGCTATGGGGGCACAGATAAGTGGGAGCAAGTGTCAGTGACATATTGGGAAAGGGGCTGCAGGGTATGTACTGGTACTAAAACTAAAAATTTGCCTTGGCACCTTTAGTTCCCCTTTAAATATTTATATGATACATTGACTCAAAATGCAAATATTGCCTCATTCCTTAAAAACATGTTTTTGTGACCTATTTTATGTTGGCAATAAGTCACTTTTATATATAAAATGGTATAAAATAGCATATAGTATATTATAATGCTAATGAGGATTTTTAACAACTATTGTTATTCTATTATAGAGAAACTGAGGCTAGTACCCTGCCAGTTTGCTGTTAATCCCCATGAATATGATAATGAGCCCCCTATACTGCCACTGAAAGAGGGGTGAATGAAGATTGAAGGAAGCAATGCAAAGCTGAGGACAGGGAGATGATATACACTGTGCTGTAATCCATTTTAAAAATCTCAAGATGCTACTCAATGTGTTGAGTAGCTCTGAGAAGCTATGGCAGGCATTTGATTTTGGGGAAAGATGGCAGATTGAATATCATCCTTAAGTGATAGGTAAATACTTTGTCCTTTGTCTCAAAGTATGCTGCTTAGAATTTTTGCTATACTACAGAATGGTGTAAACTAATTGGGAAGATGTCCAAACACAACAAGAAGTAGGGCGTCAAGATGCAGATGTAGAGCCATACAGCGTCCCATATTGTTTAAACCAAAAGTACCTGGTGACATATTGCTGGATGAAGGGATGCCTCCTTTAAAATTGCATTTGGTCATACTGTGTCTGAACACAAAAAAACACACAAACACTCTTCCTTCTTTATATATAAGATATGGTGTCAGGGTTTGTATTAGTAGTGCATAAGTGATTTAATCCTTTTGCAAGACAATGGTGGTTGGAGGCCCTATCTGTATGTAGCACCTCACCCCCAGCACTTTTCAGTGTGTTCCCCCAGGTCAAACTCCACTGACACTAAAATGTTTAGACACACAGAGAACCCCTCCTGTGATATCAAAGATATACATAGCAGTATGGTGCCTTGGGCTCAGGCTTGGAGAGAGCAGGTTAGGATGAGCATGGAACCACACATCACTAGTTTGGAGCAATGAGCCAGTGCATCTGCTTTGGGGGGAGCTGGTCTATGGTGGCATAAATTGTAAATACCCATACTGGTTTTCAGTGTGTTGGAGAAAGTTTTGTAGTCAATAAAAAACTGAAAATATTACCAGTTAAGAGGATAAAAATGATCAGGAGAGTAAAAGGAATTGTTAAAAGAGAACCCCCCTTCTTTGAAGGATGTGCTGTCTTATCTATTTAACTTATGTATTCAAGAGGTAATTAGATTTAGAATGGATGATCTTCTCCAGAGAAATAGAATAAGGAATAGATGGTCTCTTTATATCTCATCTTTAGAGGCTGATAAGAGGTCATTTATCCTTAGTCTTATGGGACAAGATCTATGCTAATAAAATGCTAAAAGAGATATTTAATGCCTTCATTCACAAAAATGTTTCTTCATATATTTTTTTTTTTTGCATTGTCAGACTTTAATTTGTAGGAGAGAATACCAGGTCTATTTTTCTAAATTATCTAAATTAATTTTATTTTACTTTATTATTATTATTCTGATATTTCATTATTTTATGTTATTTGTATTTCCCCTTTTTCTTTGTTTGTTTATTTATTTTGTTGTCTTTCATGTCAAATGTTTACTGTAATGCTCATGAATATTTCTTTTGCTCCTTATTGAAACACTGTATGTTTATCATATTGTCATATACTTGTATTTTATTGAAAATCTCAATAAAAAGAATTTCAAAAGAAAGAAAGGAATTGTGGTTACCTAGTGAAGTTTCATCTATGAAAGCTAGAAGATAAAGTTTCCTATCTTTTGTTTCAATTTTGCAAGATTATTAATGAGAGCTGTTTCTCACTTATCTCATTAAATAGGAATATGCTCCAGGGAGAAATGTAGAGCAATAATTTATTAGTGCTTCATTAGTGGACCATAGGGGTCCAAATGCCTTACACCAAGTAGATGTGATATGAGATTTACTCTCTTTGTCCTAAATGCTTCTTGAATATCCAGCTTCAAAGCTATATGATATATGAATCAAGAATATGAGCATTTGTTATGCAACTGCTATATTATAAGCAATTATAAGCAATAATATGAGCAATTAATGTATTGCATTGCTAATTTAGACAAAAAATCCCTAATTAAACTTTAGGGTTGGCCCCAAAGAAATACCCCAGCCGATAAGCCAGGTAACAAGATTTTAGGTGAATTTCTTGCTTGACTCTTCTGTACTCCTGTTACCTAGCATAAAGGCTAATTGGGGTGAGCTTGGGAATGAGTATTTACTTGCAGTACTCTGTGCTTTTGGATCTATGAATGATATGAAAATGTACTCATATGACATTCCCTCTGAGGTAAGAGGATAATTGACCAAATGTTGACCACAAAAGAGGGGTCTTGTAGGAAAAGGTTTGAAAATGACTGATCTGCTACTAGTACAGAAATAATGATTGACAGGTCCAGTCACAAATAGAAGAAAACATGTATTTTGACGTACTGACATTTACATGAAGTGGATTGTTTTTGTATACATATATTTAAAGGGGAACTCAGGGTTCCAAACCAAAATGTTATAAAGAGGCCCACATAACACAGAAACCCCTAAAATACGCATCACAGTTACCTGTTTCTTCAAAAAGTATGAATAAATGTGATTTTATATGCTGCAATCCAGCCGTTTAACAGTTCTTCTCTTTCTGCATCATTTGAAATCCTGGCACTAAAACACTGTTGTTACAAATTGTAACAACTACTCCACAGCTTACAGACAGCATGCAGGAACTACATAACCCATAATGCATTGCACTGTGATGTTCCTTTCCTTATTGAAATCACGTGTGCAGGGAATTGTGGGGTTTGGAGGATGCAGACTGAGGACAGTTGGCTGTTGATACAAAGTACAGTAGTCAGCCAGCTCAGCAAAGTAGTCAGAGAGATCAGCAGAACATCAGGGGGCTAGACTTAGGGAACTGTTCCAATCCATTAAAAATCATGAAAAGTCTGCATATTTTTTAATTGATATGTTTTTGTGGCGTTCCCCTTTAATATATGCTCATTGATGAGTACAGAAATAGATACATCAAAAGTAAAGAGAGAAGGCACACACCCTTTAAAATGAATTACAGGGTGCTAATCCATAGGTGACTCCCCATAAGGGTCTCCATGTAATCTATAACTGCTGCAAGGAATGGATAGCACACCCAATTTGAGAAAACCAAAATTAATTTATTATAAAAAAGAAAAAATCTAACAGAAAATTTTTTTTTTACAAAACAAAAGCATAATGAGCCCAACGCGTTTCGACCTTAAGGGTCTTCATCAGGGGCACAAAAAATTAACAAAAATCAAAAATTTTGTTAATTTTTTTTGCCCCTGATGAAGACCCTTAAGGTCGAAACGCGTTGGGCTCATTATGCTTTTGTTTTGTAAAAATTTTTTTTACAGAAATAGATACAGCTGCATGTCTTTAAGAAGTGCCTTATTAAATGGCAAGGAAATAATCCTTTTATAGTTTTCAAAGAAAAGTTATAATGGGTTTTCCATTGGAAATGTCAAAATTGGAAGTCAGTACGAAGTCCTGATTATAGTGCCCATTTGCTTCCTGTGGCTTTTCTGTCTCATAATAAGTAGTCTGTATTTCCAGGATTTCTTGTAATTCATTATGGCAAAATCACATATGTTCTCCAATAATGTTTTGGACATTTTCTGCTGGTATTCAACATCTTTGAAATGGCAAAGACTGCTTATAGTACCTCTGCTTTCTCTTGTAAGTTCAATTAAATCTATGGGTTGTGTCTAGATCTGTGTGAAAATATATTCGGTGCTGAATCCAGGCATTTCATTGGGTGGATTGGACTTTCCTTTGTTTCTTTGCAGGACTGTCTTCAGGCTCTGAAATTTTAATATTTTGAAATTATGATAAATTCTCCTCCACATTTGCGCTTGTGTGCCTTGGTAGAAGGTTGACGGTTCATAATCCTTCTTTCTAATTCTCCGCAGGGACCATTGCACCTCCACCAATGGCGCCTTCAGTAGTTCATATTGCTCTTTATAATCAGGGTAGACCTATATAAAAAAGAAAAAGAATATATAGATAAAGAAAAGTACAAGGGGAATCATGTTTAATACAATAATAAAATTAAGCGATTGTTTCTAATATAGGAATAAATATGTTGTGTTTAACAACTTACCATAATATTTGCTCCAGTCATTTTATTAATACGCCTCTTATGGCTGTGAAAGAGTGATCCATGGCCTTCATCACGTGAATTAGTGAGAAATTGATGTACATGTATCATTTCATGCAGGAGGATCTGTAGAGAACAGAAAGGATTAGTTAAATCAATATTATCAAACATTTCTAATGTAAGTAAATAGACTGTTGAAGTGATCAGAAGTCTTTAAAGCTGAAGTCAGAGTCATTAAAATATATATTGGAAATATACCTTAGAACAGGGGCCTCAACCTTTTTCACCACATTCAAATGTAAAAAGAGTTGGGGGGCAACACAAGCATGAAAAAAGTGTCTTGGGTGCCAAATAATGGCTGTGACTGGTAGCCTACAGGAAGCTCTGTTTGGCAGTAGACTTGGATTTTATGTCACCAAAACTTGCATCCGAAGCCAGGAATTGAAAAATAAGCAACTGCTTTGAGGCCATTGGCAGCAACATCCAAGGGGTTGGTGAACAACATGTTACTCATCAGCCACTGGTTGGGGATCACTGCCCTAGAGCATAAAGAAATATAAAGCAAAAAACTAATTTCCACTGTAGTACTCTATGGCCATAAATCAAGAAGAGACTTATATGGGTGACTTTTATACTTTCCTTAACTAGTCTGCTCAGTAAGCCCAGTATCTCCGCAAAACAAAATGTGAATCATTAAGTGGGTGATGCATTGTGCAAATAGACTCAAGCCTCTGTGCTCCATTTTGGAGTGCAGATTATTGTGGCTTTATTCACTAATGCTTCGCTGACCCACATTTTTACCCCCTCAGACCGACCAGGGACCTGATCTGACTTTTAAAATGATCTGACCTTTAAAATGATCTGCTGGCCACCATAAAACCATAAAGGTCATCGTCATAAAGTGGAACTGACATGGGTGGGGGAAGTTGAGAAAGGAGTAAAAGAAGATCACAGCTCATCTGACCTGCAGGCCAACCTTCCTACCCTCATATCCACATTTGCAAATCCTGCATTTTTTTATAACACCAAAATGTTATAAAAATCATTACTTTGATTTCATGATTTACATATAAATCCTAGTGCTCCAAAACAAGTTTACTTGAGGCAACTTTCACCTATGGATTTGTTTTATATTGGGGGCCTGAATATTTGCTTAAGTGTCCATTAGGGATCAACAATACAAAGAGACATGCTCATTTACTGTACTAATAGGGAAACTAAGGGGGTTATTTACTACACCTTGATTTTTTCTGGTTGAGGTTTTTTGAATATTGAATATTTTTTATACCTCGAAGCTGCAAATCCAATAACAAGCAGGGCCCCCATTAGAAATCACGGGCACTGTACAACAAAGTTTTTCACCGTACAACAACGTTTTTGGGGCCACTCCCACCCCCATCCACCCCAAGCCCCACCTCAGATACTGCCCACTCCACATCCCAGTTAAAAGACCACACAGACATCAGCGCTAAAAAAGGTAACCCCCCCACATAAAAGTTTTTTTTTAAAAAATTGGTGGTTAGGGGCCCCCTACAAGTTAAAAAAAATATTTGGTGACCAGGGCCCCCCTATAAGTTAAAAAAAAAACATCAGCACCAGGGCCCCCATAAAAGTTTTTTTAAAAAAACATTGGTGCCAGGGCTCCCCTTATAAGTTAAAAAAAATTGGGGCCCCCAGAGAATATTTTTTAAGAAATTATTGGTGCCAGGACCCCCCTTACAATTTAAAAAAAATTGGGGGGCCCCAGAGAATATTTTTTAAAAAAAACATTGGTGGCAGGGGCCTATAGCGTATTAAAATAATACATTGGTGGCCAGGGGATTAAAAAACACACATTGTTCAGTATAATTGGACTTCACGACTTCAACTTCGCCTCCGTTCGTGACTTTGGGTTTTTCCGCCACTTCAGGACTTCGGCTATTCGGGACTTCAGCAGAGGTGATGCAGCACGGCATTGGCACTTTCAAGGGGGGCCCGGCTATTCTGAAAAGTGCATCACAGCTGTGCCCCCCTGATGGCGGCCCTGCTCACAAGTGACGATAGCTATTCCAACAGTATTTAACAGTGTAAGTATTATTTCATACTAGTCTGTTTTTACATTTGCTACTGCTTTCATCATTTTTACCTAAGAAAGCCAACATACACATTTACTTTTGATTTCCTCTGCTAAGTGATAATAAGCCCCTAGGAAAAAATTTAATATTCAAAGTATCTGTAAAGCCATTGACAACAAGGAAGAACCAGAAAAACTTGTATTCAGTCTTAATGAGGATTTTACAATGTTCTTGCATTGGTTCACTCATCACCCAAGGACCTATAACTCTGGAGGGTCTCTTTGTATGTGATTAACTCTGCCTTCAGGAAATCTCTTGATGTCTCTCTGTCTCCGCAAGTCCCCTCAGGGAGTAGATTGACATTAGAGGCTTCTGCTGGCTTTTGACATGTTTAAAGTTCCTTTTAAAGCCAGGAATGTGGTTTTATTGCATGCTGTTTGAAAGTATGACCCAAGTAAATTACCAAAGCACCTGTATGATTTAGGAATTCTTAAAGAGATAAAATGGTATGGTTTGCAAAGGCTTCTTTCATTAACAGCTTTAAAGATGACAACAGTAATATACCTTAGAATTGCTATGATGTACGCCAGCCATTATTGTGGTAGGTGAGATGCACCTGCAAAGCTGAATGTTAGAAAAGAAAACAGGCCATTATTGTCATGGTAGGAAACGGACACTCTTCTAATACTGGGGCTTAGGGTGTCAAAAGGGGATTTGATTAACAGCTATAGATTATTTATAATAAGCAGCTATAAATTATATTATATATTATACATATAATTAGGAATCTCGAAAGAAAAAATGCAATATATATATATATATAGCAGTATTAGCTTGTTGTAACATCACTCCCTGCCTGTCTCTCCCTGCTCACTTATAGCTCTGGGCTCAGATTAGATCAGCAAGGGAGCAAACTGAGCATGCTCACGCCCGGGCCAAGGAGTTTAAGCTGAAAGCTGAGAGTCCGATACAGAAGCCCATGTGTACACAATAGAAGGAAAGAAATGTGATGTTTCTTTTGACAGAGAACTCAGAGTAGCATTACTTTGAGGATTTACTGGTATATTTAGGTGGACCTTTTTGATAAGGCTTACTTAGTTTTAACCTTTCCTTCTCCTTTAACTTTATGGTTCACTCATAAAATTCATTTTTCTTTATTAAAGATACAGGCTTTATTTGTAAAGTGCAGCATTCTAACTGCAAAAAAACCCCCACAATTGGCCATTTTTTTGCACTTTGCACACTGTTTGGCTGTCTGCAAATGGCATTAGGACTGGGGGGTGGCCTTTAGATCCAGGGCTGACAGTCCTAGTCAGTGCAAGAACCAAGAGAGGCGACCCTTTGTTTGGTCATTACCTTCCCCTACCTTGTGTATGATAGGGAGTGTCAGGATACACCCGCCCCCCTTTGGGGCCCTGTCTTTACTGCCTGACCTAAGGCAGATCTTGAGGGCAGGACTTAGCTGCATGTCCTGGCGAGGATCTCTGCACTAAGCTCCAGTGCAGAGGAGGTGCATGCTTTCCCAGAATGAGCACTAAGGGGCAGCTTTGTGTTCCCATTTTTTTTACAACAAACCAAAATAGACACACTCTTTTTTTCTGTCTGGTCACAACAAAAAGCCTCAAATCAAACAGAATCCCCAATTGAATACATACAGTAAATCAATGTACAAATTTTACAACTGTCGCTTCTTTAAGTGCCGGTGCCAGTAAATTGTTTTCTGTTTCTATTTCAAATTCTTCTAGGAAATGTGAATTTCAAATATTTTTACCTCATTACTCTACTGCTGATTTTTTTTTTTGTCACCCCTAAAAAAATTTGTTTTGTGGAATGCAAATCTTACAAAGCAAATAATGCCTTAATGCCAACGTTTGCTTGAATTCCTTGAAGTTGACTGATCATATCTGCATGCCATTAATTATATCTAACTTAGACAGTGCTAACATATTCTACACTATACTAAATCATGGCACTATATATACATATAATCTTTGACACTTTAATTCATACTAGAATTGATGGTTAAAGAAATCTTTCAAGTGAGTCTTACAATAAGAAGTGTGCTTTAAAAAAAGTAGATGCAAGCAAGATCCCTTGGAAAAAACTAAGACCAATCACAGTTGTGCCAACTACTCAGATAAAAATAAAGCAGGCAATGCCCTGAAATCCAACCCCAAAAACATCAGATTCAACCATGACCATATAAGGTATATTTTGGCCTAAAGATTGAAGCAAGCAAGAAGAAGTATGAGGGAGGTAGAGACCCTACTTCCTATAAGTCATTGACTTCACAAATACACAAGGGTTACATGTTCTGCCTCTGAAGGTAGATCTTAAAGGGGAACTAAAGTCAAAAATAGAATAATGCTAGAAATGCTGTATTTTGTATGTTAAATATAAACATGAACTTACTGCATCAGAAGCCCAATTAAACAAATGATTTCGGCTTTTAAAGTTGGCCACAGGGGGTCATCATCTTGTAACTTTGTTAAACATCTTTGCAAGACCAAGACTATGCACATGCTCAGTATGGTCTGGGCTTCAGTTGGGAGGTTAAGCTTAGGGATCGTCATAAATAGCACAAGTCAAATAATATCTGCCATAGAATCCAATACAGCAAGACTGATTAATAGAATATGCAAACTGCACTGGGTCTGTTGATACAAATCTCTACACAGTCACCGGCTGCTATATAGGGAAACCAACAAAGCTGCTCGAGGTCAGGGAAGTAAGGTGGGGGGAGCTCACCCGGCTTTTTAAAAGTATTATTGTTTTCCCTGCAGAGCAGTTAGGGACCGTCTGAAGTTTCCTAACCTCAGCCGTCAGAGCAAGTAAAACGAAGGGGAATTTCACTGCATACAGCCAGGTTTCTTATAAAAATGGTACACATTTTTTAATTAAAGTATATTGGAGATAGGTTTATTTTTCATTAAAGAAAGTAAAAATGGGATTTTATTTTTTAGCCTTTACATAGTAAGTAAGGTTGAAAAAAGACACACGCCCATCAAGTTCAACCTTTTATTTTTTTTAATCTGCCTAACTGCTAGTATAACTATATTTATACATAGTTATCATATCACCCTTAAGCGCCTCTTCTCCAGCGTGAAACCAATTTGGCCAGTCTTTCCTCAAAGCTAAGATTTTCCATAACTTTTACCAGCTTAGTTACCCTTCTCTGTTCCCTCTCTAATACAATAATGTCCTGTTTCAGTGATGGAGACCAAAATTGTATGGCATATTCTAGATGGGGCCTTTAATCCCCTTTACTTTACATCCCCTTTAAGGTAGAGATCCTTGTTCAAATTCCAGTGGCAACTTTGTGTGACTTTAATAATCTTCTGGTGTCCCAGCATATTTAGTCCACTTGGAGGGGCATCTGCAGTACAAGTACTGAGGAGAAATCAAGGTATTTGAGGATTAAAATAACATGCTATAAAAAGGTAAGACTAAAGTGTAATGCAGATATCAAGATCGGGTCAAAATAGGCACATATCAAACTCAGTCAAAGGGTCAGAAATTAAAAGAATGAGTCAAGAAGTACACCCAGTACTACAATGAATAGTTAAAGAAAATTTTTTGGCCATTCAAAGGATTTTGGCATGAAATATCTACAGATCCCGTGTCATAGCACTATACTTTAACCTTTTTTAAAGGAATAGCAACAGGCTGACTACTTTTAGTTTTAAATTGAACCATATAACTTTGCTAGAACCTTAAAGGAATAGTTCAGTGTGAAAATAAAATCTGTGTAAATAGATAGGCTGTGCAAAATAAAAAATGTTTCTAATATAGTTAGTTAGCCAAAAATGTAATGTATAAAGGCTGGAGTGAACAGATGTCTAATAAAACAGCCAGAATCCAACTTCCTGCTTTTCAGCTCTATAACTCTGAGTTAGTCAGCGACTTGAAGGGGGGCCACATGGTACATTTCTGTTCAGTGAGTTTGTAATTGATCCTCAGCATTCAGCTCAGATTCAAAAGCAACAGATATGACCCATGTGGCCCCCCTTCAAGTCTCTGATTGGTTACTGCCTGGTAACCAGGGTAACCAGTCAGTGTAAACCAAGAGAGCTGAAAAGCAGGAAGTAGTGTTCAGACTGACATGTTATACATCAAATCACTCCAGCCTTTATACATTACATTTTTGGCTAACTAACTATATTAGAAACATTTTTTATTTTGCACAGCCTATCTATTTACCCAGTTTTTATTTTTACACTGAACAATTCCTTTAACATTTTAACTGAAAGTAACATATTTGGGAAAAACCTAGTAGTTAAGAAAGAACAACAAACACTAAAATCCACTTTTCTACAAATGTGATTTATAAGTCCATGGCCATGCCATAAAAGTCTATGGGCATCATTTTTTCGGTGAAACAAGGCGAAAAAATCCGCCCATCCCTAGTTCTGAGGCTTATACAAGGGCAAAGACAGAGCCTTATTTCTATATAGGCACCCAAGGGCCTGTGCCTATTTGCCAGCGAAGCTGAGGGGGAGGGCTATACCCCTGACTTTCCTACCTGGTACATGAGCAAGATGGATCAGAGGAAGGGTGCTTAGGGCAGCCCTGGTTAGAGGACATTATAGACAGAAAGTGAGGGATCTTTGAGGAATTGAACACTCATTTGAAGCAGCATAGGTGTTTTTTCATGATGAAGCCCGAGAGGTTGTGGAATGCCCTGCACAGCAGATTCCCTTAATGCCTATTAAGAGGAGCTTTGGAGGCATCACTGAATTAAAAAATAGTGTGCGTGGGGGGGGGTACAATAGTCCAAACTTTTTGGGATTTTCCACCGATTTCACAAAAAAATCTGTCTTTTTGGTGTCAATTCCGAAAAATTCTGATTTTTCTCGTGATAATTCCAAAAAGTTGACTTATAAATCACAGTTTGTACAAAAGTGGAAAATTCGGATTTCGATAAATAACCCCCTTAAACTTGTGTGTGCATTTTTAAAAATGATGTGCTCAGGTCAGAGTAATGCAAACTTTTGTGTTTTCACAAAAAATTATTTGTGCATACTACAATTAGTTGTGTGCTGCCTCAATACGTGTGCGTGCGCAAAGGTAACACTGCTTCCAGGATAGCCACTAGTTTTGCAATTCTCTGCTCCTTCACTGCTACTTAATGTGCCTACACCGAAATACATTGCCTCAGCTTGTGTGCAGGCAGATGTGTTGGATTTCGGTGCGAAATACAAAATCTTGCTTTTCAAATCCACCACTCATTTCTGCACCTGAGTTGAGGCACCTGAGCTTACCATTTGATAAATACACTACAAATCTCATAGGAATAATTAGAAAGTGAGTGAATTTTTCTGTGGCAAGCTCTGATCTCACATTTTGATAAATCTGCCCCTAAATCTATGCACAGCTAGGAGAACACAATCAGCCATTAGGCAGTGGTGTTTTATCTCCCAATTCTCTCTTGCTTACATAGTAATATACATAGTAAGTTAGGTTGAAAAAAAAGACACACATCAATCAAGTTCAACCTTTTAAGTCTATATATAACCTACCTAACTACTAGTTGATTCAGAAGAAGGCAAAAAAGAAAACAGTTGAAACCTCTCCAATTTGCCTCAGAGGGGGAAAAATTCCTTCCTGATTCCAAGATGGCAATTGAACCAGTCCCTGGTCATCAACTTGTACTATGAGCTGTCTTCCATAACCCTGTATTCCCTCACTTGCTTAAAAGCCACACAACCCCTTTGTAAATCTATCTAATTTATCAGGCTGTACAACTGATTCAGGGCGAGAATTCCACATCTTCACAGCTCTAACTGTAAAAAAAAACCTCTTCCAAATATTTCACAGGAACCTCCTTTCTTCTAATCTGAATGGGTGCCCACATGTCAGCTGGAAGGACCTACTGGCAAATAAAGAGAGAGGTTATCATATGATCCCCTTATATATTTATAGATACAGTAGTTATCATATCACCCCTTAAGCGCCTCTTCTCCAGCGTGAACAAACCCACCTTGGTCAGTCTTCTTTCATAGCTAAGATTTTCCATTTTTACCAACTTAGTTGCCCTTCTCTGTACCCTATTTAATTCAATAATGTCCTGTTTGAGCACTGGAAACCAAAACTGTACCTTATATTTTAGATGGGGCCTTACCAGAGCTGTGTACAATGTAAGAATGACCTCTTCCTCCCACGAACAAATGCCTCTTTTAAAACAGCTCAAGACTTTATTTGCCCTTGATGCTGCTGACTGGCATTGCTTGCTACAGCCAAGTTTATGATCTACAAAGACTCAAAGGTCCTTTCCCATTATGGATTTGTCTAGTGCAGTCCCATTATGGGAATACGTGGCCGCATATTTTTACATTCCAGGTGCATGACTTTACATTTATCAACATGGAATCTCATCTGCCACTTAGCTGCCCAGATTGCCAGTTTGTCAAGATCGTGTTGCAAGGATATATACTTTCTCTCCTTCCAGTGTACAACTGGTTAGCATACAAGGCTTTAGATGTCCTGTTCTGGATCTAAAGGCAAGATTCAATTTCGGATTAATGCCAAAAATGTATATGCTTAGCACACGACCAAGTACTTCCACTTCATGTTTTCACTCAAGCTTTGGAAGCCCCCAAAGTTACTCCTGAAGAGGTAGACTATTTAAAAGCACTCTCCCATGCTACATTGCCAGTTTATTTATGCATACCTAAGCACCTGTGAATGCTGGCAGCTTTACCTGCCTGCTTTTATGTGTAATGTTGTCATATTGTGAGCATGCTATTGGACGTCTGCTTATTTTATACCTTTTCCTGGATTACACATTGTGACAGTTATCGCCTTATGTTTGTATTCCGGATTAAATGACTGCCACCTGCCTGAAATTTAGCCTGGACTTTTGTTAGGCTCTCTGCCTTCCATAGTAATGACTAAGCTTATCTGGTATCCTAAATGTGGTTGGAGCTTTGCAAGTATTGCTGTAGAAAGTCCCAGGTCCCAAAAGGGAATTAAGAAACAATGGCAGCTGCAAAGCTTTCCAATCATAAATATCAGAGCTAGACTGTCAGCAAAAATTGTCTCTTCTAATTTGAGTTGTTGCACAGGTATGGGATCTGTTATACAGAATTCTCGGGATCTGGGGTTTTCCAGATAATGGATCTTTCCATAATTTGGATCTTCATACCTTACGTCCACTACAAAATCATGTAAACATTAAATAAACACAATAGGCTGATTTTGCTTCCAATAAGGATTAATTATATCTTAGTTGGGATCAAGTACAAGCTACTGTTTTATTATTACAGAGAAAAGGGAAATCATTTTTAAAAATTTGTGTTATTTGGATAAAATGGAGTCTACAGGAGAAGGCCTTTTCATAATTCAGAGCTTTCTGGATTAGGGGTTTCCGGATAATGGATCCCATACCTGTACAATAAATATCAGATGTTTGAAGCAATTGCACTTATGTATAGCTGTAGCTCATTTGCTACAAATTTACTAGATTGCTTAACAGTTTTCTTTTAATATTCTCAGATCTTTGTCTAGGGAAACCTAAGAAAAAGATACACCCCTATAACTTTCAATACTAAACAGCAACAGCAACAGACTGCTGCTGAACGATTTCATAAGTCAGGAAAGTCCAAAGAAGTGTTTATTTTACATATACCACGATCTTATGAAAACTAAACTTCCAGCAAGCACCTCTGTTATTTAGTTACATAACAATGACATGCACATATTTCTTGTCCAATGGAGTAGTATCAACTGCGCAGGAATGTGATTATCTCAATATAGCCTCTATATCCATAATACACTGTCAGCTAATGAACACAAAACAGCCCCTTTCTTCAGATTTTCCCTTTCCAAAAGACAAAACACAGTATCTTGAAGTATCTTCAAGATAGTAGAAGATACTTAAATTCTTCATATGAATATCAGTAGAAAACAATTACATTATATCTTTGAGATGGTGGTATTTTTATTCTGCTGTAAACAGTCAATGCATGCTTTAAAAAACCCAAATATAACATGAAAAAACACACATTTTATACAGTAAGCTGCTGCTTGGGAGAATTATGGCAGTCTAGATATGCTGGGGGTCACTTATGAACACTGGGCAATTTTGCACTTGGGTGGTAACCTATTAGAATTTTGCTTCCATTGTTCTCCTTGCAGCTGGCTGAAAAAAATCTAATCACTGCTTGGTTGTTATGGATTACTGCCCAGGTGCAAATATGCCCTGTGTTTATAAATTACCACCCCCCCCCGATAATGCATTTACAAAGTACAAATATGCCAGCCTGACTGGATATACCTCTACTTGATCAGTGTCAAGCTTAATGGGGGTAATCTTAAATTAGATGCAAATGTTGCTGCTAGTTAGGTCACCAAACAGAAGGTAGCATTTACTAGTCAGATGTTTAAAACTAATATCTGACTGGTTGCTATTGGTGAAAAGCCTTTTATTACATTACAGCTGCTTAATAACAATTGCTGCCAGTTCTCACGTGTGTAGCTTGGTGTATCCATGATGTCAGCAAATTTATTTTGGTAAATGGAATATGGGGGAAGCAGGGTGTCATTCTAAGATTATTCTGTCCTGACTCAGTGTTGTTATAGTGTCAGTGTTGTATTTGTTCTCAGGAATAAGGCAAAGGTAACATTCCTGCACGATCACAGAAAGCTAAAGCAAAATAAATGGGCTGTTCCTTTTCAACCTTCCCCTTTACTGTTTTTCTTTTATGTTTTTACACACTTTTAACAGGGACATTTATGATTTACATTTGTATTTTAGATTGTGTTTTCTTTACAAACAGCTTTATTTTAAATTATTATCTAGATGACTGGGACCTGGCTTTTTCCAAATAAGGGGGTCTCCCCATTATGTAGAGCTCCATGCATTAAGGCTACTAAGAATATGATGATATTAAAACAAAGATTGTTTTTGTATTTTTCACTGTACTCCAAGAACATCATCAAAGATGTGCAGCAATCGACCACTATAGAAGTTTTATAATCTGTTACATGTAAAGGCTCTGAGGCTAATTGCCCTGTTACTAGAATTCCACTGATACCGAATTTTTAAATATTTAACTTCAACATCACTGGTATCTTAGAGTTCTGCATAGAGAATTGGTTTAACCACAGACATCCCTATCAATTAATGCATAATGGTTCAGTAACAATTGCAACAACTAATAGCCTACATGGAAGATATTAGTGTTTCAGTGACTATATTAAGTTATCGGCCTCTGGGTTTTTTTTGGGGGGGGGAGCACTCAAATTGGCTCAATGTAGCTATAAAGGCTATTGTAATCTATATTAAGTTTTTTTAGAAAATATATGGGTACCGTGGATAAAAAAACATAAATAATACCTGGCATAAAGTATTCCTTTGTTTTGTTTCTTGAGTTTTTTATAGTATAGAACAGGATCCTGAATTCTTTTTGCTCATCATGGCACCTGCCTTGGATATTTTTAGTCTGATTAAGGCTTTTAAAAAACATTTTAGTATGTATGTTTAGTCTTTTTACCTATGTTCATCCATGCTCGTTTCCACTAAAGCAGAAAATATCATGTGAAATAGGTTTATAGCAGGGCCACCAGGAGAAGGAGATCAAAGAGGAATGCTCCAAAATAGAAAGCACCAAGTTACTTGCAGGAAAACACTTTAAATATTGTTACATGAAATATTAAAATTAATCCATGTTTGGATCCAAAATTGAAGGTGATCTTCTGAGCAGGAGTGGCAGGGGCCAGTTGGTTAATAAGGACCAACTATAGTTCCTATAACTCCTATAGTCCCTTAGTATTTTCTATGAATAGGTTTGTCAGAACTATTTCTAATTTGTTTGCAGACACAAATAGTGGCATGTAATTATTGAAAAGATATGCTTAATGTGGAATATTTTTCTTTTGTGTGTGTTTAATATTGTTTTGGAAACCCAGTGGCTAGTCTTCTAGAGGAGAAAACATTGCAATTTTCATATTTTGTACATAGTAACTATATCAATGATAGCAAAAGGGAAGGTTGTGCTTTGAAGCAGTCGTTCACCTTGAATAATTTTAATAGAAGAAATGTCCTTACTATACTGCTATGAGTAAAGACGATTTCCTGTTTTTAGCTGTATGCATTTTGTTGTAACACCCACATTGCTTCCTCACTTCATTTAAAATGGTTGGGAGTTTTAACCTTGAAAGCAGCAAGTAAGTTGCAGGTAAAACTTAGTCCTTTTGTAAAATGTAAAATGAAGCAATAGAATTCTTAATGAATCAGATGAAAGTTGAGTGTAGGACTGGCCAGATATGGGATGACTTAGACGTAGTTGGCCATCTTAAACATAATGCAATATATGGACAAACAATCCCTGTTTTGTTAAAAGGGGAGGAAATTTTTTAGGCACCAAATGCCTTAATGTTGTTAATATAGTGACTAAAGTACCCCCTCTTGCAAAATATAAGGATATTATTAGTTACCGAGAAGTTCCATGACCATTACTAAAATTTTAGTTTGTCTACTGTAAAATATCCTTTGGGTATGGAAACTACTTTCCACGTCCACATTTGATAAAAGATTACTGTAATGCACATAATATACTGTGTTTTTAAGGGTTGCGCTGTTAGATTTGCTCCACACATATTCCTTGAAACTTTGGCCAAAAAGTGTCATGTTCCAAGTTGACAAGAATCCTTTTTTCGATTGGGTTGCTCCCAAACATTTTGGCAAACTCAATTTTATGGTGCCCCATAGCTACTGTGATGTATGTTTATGTCAGCCATATGTATGTGGTTGCTTTCCTTCAGCTGGAGCTCAGCATCTTAACACAAAATAAAGAATAGACAGTGCAAATATAAGATAAGTTGTTTCAGTCTGCTAAACTAAAACTAAAGCTTGGTCAAAAGCTCATCTTTCAGCAGGACAATGATCCCAAACACAATGCCAAAGTAATACCTGAGTGGTTTAAGATTGAAAAGGTGAATGCTATTCAATGGTCTGTAAAGTAAACAATGCAACAAAAAGGACTGAGAAATAAGGCAGACTAATGGAAAAACAGAAGATTTTCCTTAATCATAAGAGCACCCTAGGGACTTGATTACAACAATATAATTTTATAATATTATATTTTTATAATATTAATTTATTATTTGCATACTTGATGATGCGGGGCCTCATATGCCCTTGAGAGCAAATTACTATTTATGTCTCTGGGCACATTATGCAATTTATAATGTATACAGACCAAGCTTCCTGGTAGATATGGGAAAAGCAATCAATTGTAAAAATCCAGGTCCCCTTCAGTTACAGTGAGTAGGAGAAACAATAGCCTGCATGAAAGCAGCTCCATCATGTTGGCTCTTTCTAAAAGCACATGACCAGGCACTATGACCTGAGATAGCTGCCTATACACTAATATCACAAATAAAAAATACACTTGTTGGTTCAGGAATAAAATATAAACAGTGCAGTATAAACACAGTGTAATTTAGAAATAAAAACGACATCTGAACGTCATTTCACATTTCAGCTTCTTCCATCTCACCCTTCCTGTTTGCCTTTGCAGTTTGCCTTTACTTTGCACTCCAATGCACACACATTCTAGTGGAAACTCTTATTAAGCTTATATTCATCAATTAATTTTTAATTAATCATTAAAAATGTTAGAGTTGAAAATCTGAGTGCAATATTAGGATTTTTTTTCCGAAAACTATAACTTTGTCAAACTGTGCTTGTCTTTAAGCTGGAACCCATTTTCTATTGCTGTTATAGAGAAAAGAGTATCTTCCTGGAATTTCAGGATGATAAGCACCTGCAATAGATAAAAGTTGATATTGAGATTAAAACACAATTATTTACAGTAGCAGTATAGTCATCTTTTAGCTATGCAATATTGGCATTAAAATGATTTGGACATTAAGCATTTTTATCTTTCTATCTAACAACTGTTATATAAATGTGCCTTGGCAGCTTGGAGAGATTCTGCTGCAATCCTATTTGATCACTCAATCTGTCCAAATATCCTATAGCCTCTGTCTCTTTGGATGTTTATGAGAAACCTTAGCAGATCTCAGAGTGTGAAGGGCAGAAGTGACTGTTCTCTTTTCCGTTAGGATCCTGCACTTTCCAGCTATTACCTGCACAAACAGATCAATACTTTTGATCCTTGTAGACAGGCAAATTAAACAATATTTGACCACCATTGATCAGAAGTTGTGAAGTCAGAAATCAAAACAATAAGCACGTTTTCCACCTTGCTATATATGAGCCAAAAATTTAAAACTGATCAGTCTGGAAAATATAAATATAGGAGTATGAATATCTCTGTGTATGATATGTAAATTCTCAAGACTGAAACTTTTATCTTCAGATCACAAGAGGGGGTGGTATGCTGAGCTGATAAAATCTTTGAGTTTCTGTAGAATAATGTGATTACTTTCTACAAGGTCTGTCTGATTGTATCAGTTACCCGTCTACACACAACAGTGTAGCTTGTTGCATATCAAACTGCTTATTAAGTTGTTGCATGGATAAACATCTAAAATAATCTCTTATGTCATCTGTTGCTTTCTTCAGACAAAATTGTTAAATGGCTACTATGCTAAAATGGCCCACCTACTTCCCAATGCTCTTATAATACGCTTGTTTAATTGAACACACAATACTCTTATGGATGGCCATTTTGCAGTGATCTGTTTGTACAGTAAATGGGGCAGATTTATCAAAATGTGAGATTAGAGCTCACCAGAGAAAAATTCACCCACTTTCTATTCCTTCCTATGGGATTTTTAGAAGCATATTTATCAAATGGTGAACTCTAACGTTCACTGATAAATACGCTTCAGAATTTTTCTTTGGTGAACTTTAATCTCACATGTTGATAAATCTGCTCCAATGAGTCAAACAAGTAGATTAAAAATGGGCTGTGAAGGAGCTCTGACTTCTATCCAATGCCTGATTATTTCAAACATACATATTCTTATATTGCACTACCCTGATCTTGATCCAATGGTTAGACAAATGGTAAATGTAACTTACTATAAAGCACTCCTTACAAATGTATATTTATTCATTAACCTGTAAATGCTATCTGTGTTACTGTTTTGTATAGCTAGCCGCAATAATATAATAATGAATATGCAAGGCTCTGGGGAAAGCACACTTTTGGAAGAGGCAAAGTAGGAAACTTTTTTACAGGATGGCGATGCAAAGCTATGCCAACAAATCTGTTGTTTATAAAACTATAAAGTGGAGCATTTTAATGAGTAAAGAAAGAACTCAGGAAACATTTCTGATTAAAAAAGATGTGGCGGTGGGTTCTTCTTTTCTCCATGTAGCATGTGACCATGTCACCCTGTAGGAGATGAGACTTAAAACAAACTGCAACACGCATACCAGACAGAAAAAAATAATACAGAGCTATTCAGAGAAATATTTTCATGCAACATAACAAATTATAGTCATTGGGACTACTGAACTTTTAATCAGGCTATCATCAACAAAAAGTTGTTTTTGTTGCAGTGATCTATTTACACAGATGACGTTTGTCCTTGGAATTCAAAAACTTTTTTTGGGTCCTGTTATAATCACTGCTATCCTTCCTATAACCTTTTAGAAATCTCAGAAGACTCCATCTGTTGGTTAAAGGCTTTTTAGTTGAGACTGAGATACAGCTTTCAACCTTGTGGCGTTAGAGGCATACTTGGCATAATCCACTTTAATCCAGTGCAAATAAAAGACCTGAAGGTCAAATGAAAGACCTGAAGGGCAACTGTCTTTAACGCTAAACAAAAAAGTCTTCATTAAAATGATGTAACTGCTCTGCTCTGAAAGTAAGAAAGCTATTAATTTAAAATCATTTTAAGAATTGCTAATTACTGTAAATGGATAGGTCTGGGTTATCCAAAAAGCAGAAATGCTGCATGTTTGTGTTCCAGTTGAACACAAAAGGAACCACAATTTTACCTATGGATGAAGGAATTATTTAAAGGGGATATGGGGTTTGGGGAGTATAGCACATCTGACCCTCATACTCAATCTATTCAACTTATTTTATACTTTATGACCATCATATTCAACTGCACCCATTATGGCAAATTAATGTATTTTGTATTTTTATGTTGGAATAGGTATAAATCTATTGAAGCTCTCCTCTGCTTCTGGAAGCAGAGGCTGCACTTTTTCTTGTTAATGAATTGATAATATGAATACAAAGAAGGAAACTAAACATGGATATTGGGTGTGAATGCTACTTTGTAAAATGATCTGATATTGTTGCCGTGACTAGACTCAAAGGCATTCTAATTACTGTATTTAAAGCTTTCAAACTCATCTACAGTATTTTAAATAGGTCACAGAGACCCACCTTATTGTGGATGTTTACTGTGTGCTAATTAAACAGGCGGAATATTACAAACATATAAATTATGTAAATCTGAAATGTAATGGTAGACAATCTATTATAGGCCAACAAAAGGTAATTTCACAGAGGAATCCAATTTGTTAGGCACCCACTAGTGAATCTAATCTCTAACCTAGGACCCCAAAGAGTGGTGGTGCAGAACTCTAATATAGAGTAATCTGGAGGGTTTTAAGCAAAAAATGGACACTAGCCTTTGGCCCAAGGTTAGTGTTTACATTACATTGTGCCATTCATTGATTAAGATCATATAATTCAAAGCAATTTGTATAGTATATTTTTAGACTTGTTTATGATAGGCTGTTTAATGAGCTGAGCTTGCATTTCCCTTTAATTTTTCTTAAGGCAAAAATATGAGCATATTCATATAGAATTCTGTTTTAGAGATTTACGGATACCATTTTTTCTCAGAATCATAACCTCATAAACTTCTTAAATCCAGCATATATAAGTTGCTATGTAATATGTCCAGAAAATGCAAAATAGTAGATACAGATCCCATTCATCACCTAATTGTGCTAGTTAACTTATATTATGTTTTCATCTGCTACTGAATGCCTGGGTGGGCCCTTCATTGCAACATTTGCCTTGCTATCTGCCCACACACCAGCTCAATTAGTAATTACACTGTTAAAATTGTTCCTATATTTTAGGGCAGTGCCATCAGACTGGCAGCCAGCGGACTGGCAGTTGGATGGCATTGCCCTAAAATATAGCAAGAATTTCAAGTGTTATTACTGTTACCCCCCCTTGTGTGGCCCCCACATGAATGTCTGCCTGCTGTGTCTGCTTGCCATGTGTAAATTTAGGTATCACTACAGACATTAACTGGCCCCTGCCTTGTTTACACCTCAAATTCAGACTATTAGATCCTGCATTGTTCGCGCCTTTGACACCTCTGCTGTTCATAGACCCCCCTAAAGCCCTGTACTGTTCACACCTGAGACCCAGACTGAAACTGGCCACATAGTTCACCTGTTCACACTTCATACAAAATGCTGTCGGGCCACCAGCATTGTGTCACTGAATGTAGTACATCTTAGAGTGGTCCTGATAAGTGTCCCTGTCTCCTGCTCTGTAATGCCTTCCCTATGCTCCCTGTGTATGCCGTACTATGCCTGCTTTATGCTCATTGGGTGTGTCATATTCTGCCTACCCTATGCTGCCTGGGTGTGCCATACTTTGCCTGCCCTATGCTCCTTGGGTGTGCCATACTCTGCCTGTCCTCCCTGTATGTGCCCTACTCTGCCTTTGTTTGCCCTACTCTGCCTGCCCTATGCCACCTGGGTGTGCCATACTCTGCCTGCCCTATGCTCCTTAGGTGTGCCATACTCTGCCTGTGTGTGCTATACTCTGCCTTCCCTATGTTCCCTGTGTGTGCCATACTCTGTCTTTGTGTGCAATACTCTGCCTTCCCTTTGCTCAATGTGTATGCCTGTGTGTGCCCTGATCTGCCTGTGGAACATAATCCTGGTAGTGGCTTGTTAGCATATAAAAATTGTTGTTAGGGCCCCTAAGGTGTTTAATTATGTGCTGGGGGGGGGGGTTCTGTGTTCTCCACAGGGGAGGATGAGACATATGGATTTACGGGTATGTCTTAATATGACACCTTTTTTCACATATGAGTGATATCCCTGCAGTGAGCACCAACCATTTGGTTTTTTGGTGTGCTACCACGATTAATGTGGCCATGGTCTTGTGGTAACATGGGTGTGGTTTACAGCGGGTGTGGTTTAAAAACAGGGAGTGGCTAACACTGGTTCCCATTATCGGCCCTCCACTATGTAGACCAGAAAAAATCCGTCCCTTGGTACCACAGAAGTTGGACAGCACTGTTCTAGGATTTATTTAAATAGGTATATAAAATGATAAGTTGTGTCTCTGTAGCCGAACGCTTGCAAAGTTTCGCATTTCATAATGAACTTTCTCTAACGTTTATTTCTGTCTATCGAAACTTTGTTAGTACTCTTACACAAGTCAATCTGAATAGGGAGGGTACATATAGGTCGTATATATGTCTTTATTTTAGATGTTGGTGCAAATGCTTGAATTGGCCAGTTATTATTACAAATGTCCAAGGAAGCAAAATAAAGACAAAAGCGATCCTCTAATGCCCTAGAAATGACCCCACTCAAAAACAAATGTGGAATGCCCCTCAAATGGTTGGAAAAAAAATGTTAAACACAAACATTTTTAATAGTTAGAACTTTTGAAGGCAACTCTGACAAAAAAAGGGTAACATTCTGTAAAATTCCCACTTAGGGAAATTTGCGGAGTAATGATCATTTGACTAAGTAAAAATTCTTCTGTCGATAGGGCACGAAACGACACAAGTGACGGTCTCTTTCACTAGCGAATTGTCCTTTGCGCTTGTTAGCAAATTGGCGAAGTCCCTGCAGATGGGATTTTTGGCGAATTTTCACTAACGACGGCCACTTCGCCTTTTAGTAAATCTGCCCCCTAGTTGGGTCAGGTTGCTTTGGGGGAGGGAACACCAGCAGGATGATGTGCTGGGTAACAGAAAGCCAAGAGTGGAGATAAGGTAAAGGGAGGCTGATCTGGGGTTTGTACGTCGCAACAGATTTGCCAGATTGTGTGAATGAATGGTGCCAGAGTTTGGCATGTGGTTGATTGGGTTGACAAATTAATGGGTGAGGCTGGGTATGACCCAAATGTCTTGGAAAATACTGGTACTATGGCAAAATGATGGTAGATGGATCAACTTAAAGAGTGAATACAGGCATCTAGAAGCGAAGATTATGTCATTTAAATTTTTTTTACTAGTGCCACATGCAACTTTAGGAAGACAGTGAGAGCTTAGGGAGCTAAATGCATGTGGGGTGTACATTCGGTGACATCACATGACAGGGTTAACAGAGGAGTGGGGGTGACAAGCAGGCCAGGCGGTGGAGGTACGAGAGCTCAGGCTAGTGGTAAACAGACAGAATAGTGCCTAGCACCCCCTACTGTTGTACCCTAGGCACGTGTCCCTTCTACTGCCTACACCAAGTTCAGGCCCTGGACTTTTTGCCAGTCCCATAGTTTTCTCCTGTCAATGCCTCACTAAAACAATCTGAATATGGGGCTGAAAATGTTTCATAACACAAACCAAAATTACACTGTAACTTAAGCCCTCTGTGCAATTTAGCTTGATAAATTGATGAATGACAGGCAAATGTGGTGCTTGGGGAAATGTTTCATAGGGCATAAGATGATACCTAGAGTGACATCAACAGAGACAGGCAATCTCAAATGTTACATAGGAGTGCATTTCCAAAGCTTAATTAAGCTTAATTTAAAAAATGTACTTCTATGAAAGTACATTTTTTAAATGAATGAATGTCCATTGGGTCTTGGGCCAGTTCAGCAGTTGTAGATTTGCATCTTTCAAATATATTTTGTTTAGGAGTGGACCATTCTGATGTGGAATTTGGGTACATTTGCATTTTAAACTGGCCAAAAACATAAAGATCCACTCATTTGGTGAGGGTATCAAGCAAGCAAGCAGATCAAATTTTTCCAACCAAACTAGGCTGATCCAATTATTTGGCCGCCAATCAAATCCTAATAGAAGCCTATACAGAGTTAAGAGACTCAATCAGCAGGATTTTAAACCTGCTTGATTCTTATCTGGCCAATTCCTGACCAGATACGGGTCAAGCAAGCAATTTGGTCCCATAACCTTCAGACTGTCAGAAGTGGCTTAGTCTAAAGTTAATGTCTGCCTTTTTATATCCACCATTAGTAGGACTTTGTAAACTGGTCTGCCAACCATTGCACAAAGGGCAACTAGACAATATGCATGTTGTTAAACCACAGCAGTGAAATTGTTAAGCTTTCTAAAGAGAAAGAGGCGCCCAAGCTACATTCCTTCTCAGAAAAAGCAATGGATCTTGAATTGACATTTTTATGCCTCAAGCCTTAATCAACATATATCATTGTGGAATGCAAAACTTTACAGCTTCCTCTCTTAAAGTTGAGATTTGTTTTGTGTGGAAGAATTTTTTAAAAAAGAAAATACTTACTAGGAACTTGTTAACTTACTGTTCTATTAAAATCTTTAGGGTTTCCATTTTTACACAGCAATAATAGCCATTTGTCTATTGGTTTGTAATCTTGAGTTACTCAAGTTGTAGGATAAGACCAAATAGATTAAAAGTGGTCATACACGGAGAGATCCGCTCGTTTGGCAATGTCGCCAAACGAGCGGATCTCTCCCCGATATGCCCATCTTGAGGTGGGCAATATCGGGCTGATCAGATCGTGGGCCCTAGGGCCCAACGATCGGATCCTAACGATGGGTAAAGAGCGGTCAAATCGCAGGACCGCATCAACGAACAGATGCGGCCGCGATCTGATGGGATTTTTAGACTTTCGTCCAGATATGGTCTGTCGGCAGCTTTTCTTGGCCCTTGTATGGCCACCTTTAGTCTGTTAGTCCAGAGACTCTTCTGTAAACTGACCCTTTAGTATGTAACTGTGGCATAATACTTATTTAGACCAAATAGACATTCCAAAAAGAACCCAGGGTATATATCCCTGCCCCTCTTAACAGTGTCAATAGGAAAATTCCTTGCTCAGTACAAATTGTTGAATTCACTGTGCATGTTTAAGGGATTAAAAAGCCATCTTGACACAAGAAGAATGTGTATATCTAAAATATACATTGCAGCAGAATGTTTCTAGAAATGAATGCAGACATTTCTGTTGAAAGATCAATCAGATGAAATCAACCATACATCATTCCATAACACTAATTGCACTGGGGCATTTGGTCTCATTCCACATAGAGGTGTGATTATGTACTTGCGTACTGTATAATAAAGGAGAATAGAAGGTTAATAGAAGTCATCAAGAAGTCCCATGGAAATATAAAGGCAGGAGGCCACAAGCTGCACATTCCCTTATATACTGTGAATGAATAAACAAATATGTGTTGTGCATAAACGGCAGCTATTCATTCAGTAAATAAAAACACCAGAAAGGATTAAATGTTTTCCATGGCTTAATGTTGGTCATTCAGAATTTCAGGTACAGTTGGAAACAATAATTAGTAACCCTAATTTCAGTTGTTTAGGGTACATCACAGTTCTGCATGCCAGCTGTTAGCGCTAATTAATGTGAAATTAGAAAAAGAGTTTTTAAAAATATCTAAGTGCACAGACCTAGTGCACTATTTTAAACAATATCACATAATCCAGTTTGCGTTATTTAGTTTTTACCCCTTATCCTTCTGAGCCTTTGTATGTGGGGCACATTAATATTGTATATCAAGCACTTTAAGACATTAGGGTAATTTACTTACCCCGGTTTAGCTGTGCTTGGCACCTCACACTGGATGAAAGATTTAAGTGTGAGGTGCAGAGAACAAAATCAGGTGTGCAGGCCAGACCTTTTCTTACTTTCATAAGGCAGGTGGTAATGACAGGGTTCTGTTGCAGCCTGTGTCCTCTACTGCTACCGTAATTGTGTGCCTCAACATCGCCCCTCATGATCACAGTGCTGCTGAATGCAGGCAGGATTATAATCATATGGGTAGACACACATCTCTATTCTCCTGGCAAGGCAACTTTGGGCTACTACACAATGCATATGCACTGGCAATTTAATTAATCCTGGTAGGAATGTAACTCTGGATATTTTGTTGCCTGATTTGGATGATACTTTGTTTAGGCCACAGATCGTCCCATCAGCAATTAGCCTACAACTTGTTGAGCTGCTCAGGTGAGGAGAAATGGGCCTTAAACTTTAAATGTGTTTCTATACTATTATAATAATATAATAAAGTCCAAGTGTCTCTGCGTCCAGTCCCTGTGTCCGTGGAATTCGCTACTGCGCATGTGCCCCACGGCTGGAACTGCGCATGTGCCCCACGGACCGTTGGCTGCTGGAATTACCTGTCCGAAGAGAGGATCTGCCGCCTGCCACCTGAAGAGGATCCACCGCCGCCTGAAGAGGATCCACCGCCGCCTGAAGAGGATCCACCGCCGCCTGAAGAGAGGATCCATCGCCGGCGTCTGAAGAGAGGATCCACCGCCGGCGTCTGAAGAGAGGATCCACCGCCGGCGTCTGAAGAGAGGATCCACGCCGGCGTCTGAAGAGAGGATCCACCGCCGCCATAGGAGAAGAAGAAGCCACCGCAGAGGTAGAAGACGTCACTAAGGAGAAACTGCGTGAAAGGGCCCAGGCGAACTTGACAGGTAAGTCCCACTGGCCACCAATGTTAACCCCCCCTGGCCACCAATGTTAACCCCCCCTGGCCACCAATGTTAACCCCCCCGGCCACCAATGTTAACCCCCCCCTGGTCACCAATGTTAACCCCCCCTGGTCACCAATGTTAACCCCCCCTGGCCACCAATGCCCCCTGGCCACCAATGTTAACCCCCCCTGGCCACCAATGTTAACACCCCCATGGCCACCAATGTTAACCCCCCCTGGCCACCAATGTTAACACCCCCTGACCACCAATGTTAACCCCCCTGGCCACCAATGGTAACCCCCCTGGCCACCAATGTTAACCCCCCTGGCCACCAATGTTAACCCCCCTGGCCACCAATGTTAACACCCCCCTGGCCACCAATGTTAATACCCCCCTGGCCACCAATGTTAACCCTCCTGGCCACCAATGTTAACACCCCCCTGGCCACCAATGTTAACACCCCCCTGGCCACCAATGTTAACCCCCCTGGCCACCAATGTTAACACCCCCCTGGCCATCAATGTTAACCCCCCTGGCTACCAATGTTAACACCCCCCTGGCCACCAATGTTAATACCCCCCTGGCCACCAATGTTAACCCCCCTGGCCACCAATGTTAACACCCCCCTGGCCACCAATGTTAACCCCCCTGGCCACCAATGTTAACACCCCCCTGGCCATCAATGTTAACCCCCCCTGGCCACCAATGTTAATCCCCCCTGGCCACCAATGTTAACCCCCCCTGGCCACCAATGTTAACCCCCCCTGCCCACCAATGTTAACACCCCCTGGGCACCAGCATTAACCCTCTGGCCACCAGTGCTACAAAGGGGGCCCTGCCTACTAATGTTACCCATTCTGAAATGTTGGGAGGTATGTCACGACATATGTTCTAGCGCCCGTTAATTTAACGGGCTTATTGTCTAGTAATAATATAATCTACAGTTTGGTCATTTTCCTATGGTCCAAACTATAAATGACATCCTTAAAAGTTGTGAATCCCGATGTCAGAATGCACCGTTTTTAACATAAGGGTATCATTTGGAACCCATTACTGGCCCACTACTGCTAAGGCAGCAGAGAGACAGGTGGATGGGAACAGAGGTGCAATATACAAGCTGCAGGGAGCAGAGGGAGAACAGTCAAGCTGCAGAGAGCAGAGGTGAAACAAACAAGAGGAAGTGAGAGTTTAGAACCTTGGGAAATGAGAGAGCTCCTTGAAGACAAACACTATTAACAAACATTAAACATTTTAGTTGTAGATTATAATGAATTATGTACCCCCTACTTAAATTTATAAAAATATTCAAAGTCAACTCAGAGTTACAAGACCTGTATAAAAGTATTTGGCCTGCACAAGACCTGTATGAAATCCTTTGGCCTGCACTACTCTATAAATTATGCATTATATTATTTTGTTACTATTCTGTATATACTAGTTCTATTTGTGTATACGAGGGGCTATATAAAAATAAACTGATTAAAGGGTATAGGTGATCCACAGAATTTGTGGGCAGCATGACTGATATTTGGCCAAGTATCAGTGCAAGCTACATTCATCCCTTCACTAAAGAGGTGACAGCAGTATTACGAATCAGTTCAGATGAGTCATACAGGTAATAGAAATCAGCTGTCCAAAGCTCAATGCCAAAAAGTATTCTGTTTACCTTAGCAAGACTGATAACATAGTCATAGCATCAAACTGCAACATCAATTTGCAACATCAATTGAATGAAAAATAGTGTAAGATTACACAAAATTTTTAGTTGCATTTTTTATTTTTTTAAACAAAAGCCCAACTGAAAGAGCTAAATAAATAAATGATCCATGCTAGTTTTAACAGTATAGGACTTAACTAAATAATATATTATGTACAACATAATTTACAGTCGTGGTGAGCGCAAGTGCTAGAGCATCATCAGTGTTAGATTGGGGTATGTGGGGCCCTCTGGGGTCAACCTACACCCCCTCCTGTGCTCCATGTATCTCAAGTACCTCTACTTGTGGCTAGGGCCTGGGTCAGCAGGGCCCAGGTTTTTTACCGGTGTCCCAATGGCCCAGTCTGATCCTGAGCACTAAGAGGAGCAGAAGCAAAGAGTAAAGTTCTCTGGCATGTTGGACATCTGGGTCTTGAAGAGACAGCCAACAAATTTACCACTGACTTGTCTCTACTACAGTTTAGAGTATTCTAAAATGTTCACCCTGTGAAAAGCATAACACTTGCAGCATTGTATCTAACAGAATAATGATCTTCAGACTTTGTGACTATTGTCTATAATAATGTCAACATTTTTGGCTTGAAATGTCTTTTTTACAGCGTGATGTTAAAAAATACAAAATAAGAAAGGAATATGTATAAAAGGATTATCACCGGCTTGTTGTCAAGGAGATCTGACAGGTGTACACAATTATACAGAATCCTAGTAGCAACAATTCTGAGAATTTTTATCCTGAGACAGAGAAGACCAATCACTTTTTCTTGGTCATGCTTTGTAAGCACAATTTATATGTTAGTTTTGTTAGACAAACCTCTAAGTCTTTATTATTTTTGATGCAGGTTCTAGTAAAAAGTATTTACTATAGTATAGTAAAAACAGCAGTAGAGTTAAATGTGTTCTTTCTGGAATGTATCAGCACACATATACATAAAACGAACAGCTAAATTCTAATTCCATATTGTGGGATTGTGTTTAAACTGATTTTGGCACACCTCTTGGTTTTGAGAGCCTCATATCACCCTCATAGTACTTTTAGAGGAACAAAAAGAGTATACACTCTGTAGACTATACCAGACTCTCTGACGAAGTGCCGAGTATGGCAAGAAACGCATAAGTCCCAGACACTCACCACTCTTTACATTGTACCACTTGAATGCGCATAATAAAGCTGAAGTTTTGAAAAGAAAAATATAGTCCGTGTCCCCAAGTGGATTTGCAGTGCAGAGAGAGCGGGATTTCTTATTCTTGAATTGCTACTACCAACTACATTATCAATGGCACTGTATATACATTTGTATATAAGCATCATTAAATCATTTTTACTGTGACTTTTAATGACTATACATAGGATACATATTTTAATTGAAATTGGTGTGCATTATGGCAGTACAAATACATTGGTGGCAATAGGCTGGCTTTGCCTCCAATAAGGATTAATTATTTCTTAGTTTGGATTAAGTACAAGGTACTATTTTATAATACAGAGAAAAGGGAAATCATTTTTAAAAATTTGGATTGTTTGATTATAATTGCATATTACAGTCTAGTATAATATAGAAAATGCTGTTTTAGAAAATTATAATTGGTGTTAATTTTTAAATGGTTAATAGATTATTTAACTTTAGTTTGGTGCCTCAATAGTGTGGAATTTAAGTCAGCTACTTTCCCTAGCTGTCAATCGATACTTTGTAAGTTGAAAGTATAGGGAAGGGCCTCAACAGTATAGGGAACGGTCTCAACAGAAAGCAAAGCCACTGAAGCATAACAATAAAAATAGACCCAGTAAGACTTACCAGGACCAGGCAAACTTTTTCCTGAAACATCTCCAGCCCAGCGACTGGTATTGGAAACAAATGCAGCACCCGACATGTATTGCTTAGGTAGTCCTTCATAGTCCACAATGTCATAGTGTCCAGGACCCGGGACTGGGGGTGCCTTGGGAATTGGCATGGCAGGGGCCGAAAAACATAGATAATGTTTCCTTCTAAAAGTAGACAGGTGTTTGCATTATTCCATACTGCATTTTACAGTAATTTAGGAGTGCACCAACATATATATTTATGACTTAAATATCAGCAATTTTGTAAAAAAATACATTTGGTATCATCAAAACTTAATTTGTGTGAATACATAATTCCTGACCCACCAACTTCTCTGTTAACAGTTATGCGCACATGGTTTGAAAAAGCATACATAGAAGATATGGGGGTGCCTAACTTTTGGCACCCCCAAGTAAAACAGGACTTTCCTTCTCCTTTAAATTGTATAGTGTCCTGCCAATAAATCCATCAAGTTCCCAGGGAGGAGTATTACAGTTTAGCCTGTCCTAACCCTGGGTAGAGGCATGCCATTTTATAGTGTACCTGCTCTCCCACATAGCGGAGGCATAGGACTCCTGTAGCGCCACGCATGCAATGTCTTTCAGTTGTTCATAAAAACATTTTATTCAAAATATGTTTAACCAAAAAATTACAAAATTACTTTTTTCCTGGACCGGTGTAAGAATTTACACATCCTCCTTGCAGACAGGGGTGCAGGGTTGGTGATGGGCCTTTGATGTTTAGGGAGCGGGACAGTAATTAGGATATAACGCAACAGCCTGTGATTGCCTGCATAGCTAGTAAAATCGTTTAAAATAGGGTTGTCGCCTTTTGTAGTGTGGCAACTCTGGCCAGGAGGTAGAGCAAGTGATAAGGGGCCACAAGGGGGCAGGTCTGTGATGTCAGAGGTTATAACATGGCAATCAGCGATTGGATAATCACCATGAAATTAACTTCTGCATCCCATTCAGATTTGCTAATTTGCAAATCTGCACAGGCACTTTTCACCTAGATAGCCCTTCCAAAAACTGTTGCAGGTGAATACCACACGGGTAAAAAATCCTAGTTCAAAATATTATCTGGTATCAGATCAGATAATAATATGCACACAAAACCAATATTTCCCGTGGTCACTTACAGAAAGATAATCTTTTTTTCTGACTCAGAAGATTTGTATGGATCATAGCTTGCAGGTCCTGGATTATCCGAGATCACATTCAATGAATTGCGAGATGTCTTTGATTTAAAGCATGAAACTGGAACTTTAGTAGATTCTTTCACAAGTGAATCATTTATTTTATAATGGCCTAAAGAAGGAAATAGTAAAATGATTTAGAGCTAAGAAGTTTACCAATCAACGATATAAAAATGGACGGCATATTCAAGCACCAGCAGTATCATGATAATTTTTATATAGCGCTGACAAGATACGCAGTGCTATACCTTAGTTGTAACAAACAGGGAATAAATGGTGGATAACAAACAAGGGTTTACAGAGTACAATAGGATTAGAGGGCCCTACAAATTAAAGTTTATAAACTAAAGGCTAGGGTACAGTTGAGACATTAGAATTTTAGAAACAATTTTGTGATTTATGATACAGCAATGATAGATTAATTAAGCTACATTGACTAAGCTTCTTTAAACAGGTGGGTCTTAAAGGAGCGTTTCAAAGTTTGGAAAGAAGAAGAGAGTCTGACAGCTTGAGGCAGAGCGTTTGAGAGAAAAACAGAAGCCTGAGAGAAGTCTTGTAGACGGGAATGAGCAGAAGTGATGAGAGGAGAAGCAAAGCGAAGGTCAGAATCAGAGCGAAGGTTGCATGAAGGAGTGTATTTGGAGATCAGAGATGAAATATAGGGAGGGGCTTCATTAATAAGTGCCTTGAATGTGAGCGTTAGTAATTGGAATTTGATACAAGAGGAGATTGGGTACCAGTGAAGGGATATCTTGACAGCGCTATATAAATAAATGATGATGATGAAATGATGAAGACATATATATATATATATATGGGAGCAGGTGATGTTGAGCGGTGAGATAGATGAGTCTAGTAGCTGCATTTAGAAGAGATTGAAGTTGTGAAAGGTGACTTGCTGGAATACCTGCGAGGAGTAGGTTGCAGTAATAGGCTGGAGATGAAAGACTGAATAAGTGTTTTGGTTGATTCTCAACTGAGATATGGTTGTATTCGTGCAATGTTGCGCAGTTGAATACGACAAGGTTTTGAAAGTGTTTAGATGTGTGGTGAAAAAGACAGATGCGAGTCTAGTATAACCCCTAGGCAGTGTGCCTGTGTGGTGGAATGAAAGGTAGTGTTGTTTACTGTGAGTGATATCTGATTCTGTTTTTGAAAGGTTCAGTCTCAGGTGGCGCTGTGACATCCAGGAGGAGAGAGTAGAGAGGCAGTCTGTAAAGCTGGCCATAGACTCCAAGATCCGCTCGTTTGGCGACATCGCCAAACGAGCGGATCTTTCCCCGATATGCCACTAAACTGCGTGGCTATATCGGGGGTAATTCGAACGTTCGGCCATATGGCCGAACGATCGAATTACGATGCGCCAAGCGGCTCCGACGGGTCGGTCGGGTAAAAATCCAACCTTCCCGATCGATATCGTGGCCAGATATCGATCGGGAAGACCCGTCGGAAGCCCCCATACACGGGCAGATAAGCTGTCAAATTGGTCCAAACGACCGATATCGGCAGCTTTATCTGCCCGTGTATGGCCACCTTAACTTGGGAAAGGACAGGAGAGAGGTCAGGAGTAGACAAGTGGAGTTGGTTGTCATCAGCATAAAGGTGATACTGAAGTCCAAACGACTGAATACGTTTCCCTAGCAAAGTAGTATAGAGCTACAAGGATTAATCCCAGCAACAGACAGATCACAGAAAATTGGGGGAAGAGGAACAAGAGAACAACTGGCAGGGCAGCTCAGGGGTTTGAAAAAGAAATAAAATAACGTGTCTATGATTAAACTGCCTGCTGCATGATTCCTAACATGGGCAATGAAGGCAATAGTACATGTGCTCTAAAAAGGACACAATAAAGAATGTATATACCCAATTAATTACATCTATTCATGCTGGGGACCCTGGAGCTAACACCACCCTGGACCTGGTGCAAACTACATTTTGAATGTACATTCTGCAATTGATGCAACTGCCACTCTGAAAATGCTGGACGCAACCTGCTACTTTGTGTAAAAACGCAGTTGAGTCCATTAAAGTATGACTACAATTACCTTAGAATTATGGGGTAAAGAAAACAAAAACTGATGTTGATTTGCACTTATACATGGCCACTGATGATTTTCAGCACAGTTACAAAAAAGTAAAAGGATCCTTAAAGCACGGAAAATATTGCCTGGGCCTAAAGTGATTAATCAGTAATAGGATGAAAATTAGTTTACATGGTCACTAAATGTGGTTGGAACATGTAGATTACACTGTTTATAAGTAGTTATTACCAAAACAGAATTTCATGGGGAATTGATGGACTAAGTGCACCTAACTTGATAGTACCCTTGCAAAGAATGAGCTTAAAAGACTAACTACAGAAGTACATCATCAGAAACAGTTGTAAAATTAGTCAGCTGTGTAACACTACCTCATAGCATACCAATATGTACAATTCAAAGTCTGAATGTGGTCACTAAGCACAGGATCAAATAGCTTAATGGTGCCCACCAGCCACCACCAGACTGATTCACTTAGCTGGTATCTTTTTTCATAGGCTATCTCAATGCCTACAGCTATGCCTCCACAATAGTACTCTATTCTAGGGGGGTAACCCCCAACCCTTTTTCAACAAGAGTTCAGTGAATAGTAATTCTGATGAACATACTGTTTGCCTCTTGCTTTAATTATGAAAAATCTACAGTTTTCGTTACTTTTTGAACTAAATAAGGAAACTGTAAGTACTCTACTCTTGGTCCTTAAGAGGTAGAAAATAAGCTTATCAGTGCACAGACAAGGAGAAATCCCTTGTGCAGAGGATTACCTGGGTACGCATAATCTGAATATTTAATTCGCAATGACAAAACATTAAGTAGCTTCAAATTTCCAGTTTGCCATAGATTGTTCTCAATTAAAAAAAATAGGCAGAAAGTTTGTTCAGCGTAAGCCCTATTCAGTAAACTCATGTTGAACAAGGGGTATAGTGCCCCTATAACGAGGATCAATTCTAATATCTCATCACAGGTTGTATATATCTGAGTTTATCTCAGCTTCACAGTGTCACAATAAATACAGAGTAAAGTACATTTTGTTTTGGGTTAATCATTAAAAAATAGCATATTGATAACAAAAAAGAAATCTAGCTTTAAGAAGTAATCTTGCACTACAACCCAAAAGTGCTTCAGATGATGGATGTGTGCATATTTAAGTTAAATATGAGCTGCAGTGTTCAACTAAAACAAATCCAGTTTATATCCAAAACTTACACGGAGAAGGTCCTTTCACAGGATTTGGCTTTAAAAGTTCTCTTTTTGTTTTTGAAACAAAAGCAGCATGTGCAGAAACATTATTATTTGGATGACAGTAAGTTAAAGATGCCTGGAAAATTAAAAGACAATATGATTAAAATCATAGTAAATAACCCAAACAGTATTGTGGTAGTAACAGATACTGTATAATTTGTATAAATTGGCAGGTGGAAAAATACTTATAACACATACACTATATTGATTAGGGGCTGGTGTCAAGTGATTTGTATCTTCAACTTCCATGGCAATTGGCTGTTGGAACATACTAGAGTTACCCTTGCTGAAATCCTTCTTAGAAAAGAACTCTTCATACACATTGTAAGCATTAGGAGCAGGGGTACGGGCAATTTTACACTGGAGAGTTCGAGGAGCCTAGAAGGAGAAGGAATACATTTATCCTAGAGGAAACATTCATATTAAAATGCAAAAAAAATCAATGCGCATTCTTTGTATACAGTAAAATTCTTCTGAGCTCAAAGTCATTTTGGGCCTGTTATAAGTGATCCGTACATATTGCAAAGTTAAGGATAGAGTATGGGAGGTCATTAAAAAAATGCCTGCCATCTTTGTTATCAATAATGACAAAATACCTGTGTGACATTTTTTTTTGCTTATGTCCACTTTAACTTAGAACAGTTGCTTTTATTGTGCAGCACTAGGTTCACTAGGTCACAGATTAAAAATATAGTGATATCAAAATGAAAAAAAAAACAATGTTATTGGGTAGAAACCAAGGAGCATGTTTCACTATAGCTTAAAAGGTAACATAAAATCTTACAGAAGCCACAAAAACTCTTAACTGTCAATCAAACCCTGCAGCCACACTCTCTGCTCTTCACCCTATACACACTATATACTGCATTTATCTTATTTGAATTAGGACTGTTTGCATGGTTGAGGTGTTATAAATCTCACATTTGAATTTACATTTGAATAGAGGGATTAAAATTCGAATGTGTGAATTTTGAAATTCGAAAATTCAAATTTACTATTCAAACCTTGATAAATCTGCTCCTTAATGGAAAATGAGCTCAAAACATTTTTACTCTTCAATACACTGGAGTATATCTCCATTTTTCCTTACCTACGTCAATCCAGATTTGCATTTTCAGACATTTTTCATGAGGTTATGAATATGCATTTGCACTGTATGCACTGTCCTCAAGTATAATTAATATAGTAAATTTTAAATGACTTATGAAATTGCACAGTCTGCCATGTACATTTTCTTCTCTTACCTTAGATGGAAACCCACCAGTTCCTTTCTTTGACAATGAGACACTGTTGATATCAGCAGATGTTCTCGCAACATTGTATGCTCCAGGGCCAGGATTTTCATTCTGAACATTAAAACAAGGAGATAGAGAAATTTAAGTGTGATATTCTGAGAGAATGTTATCAGTATATAGGGTTGCCACCTCATCCCTTCAAAACCAAACACATATGGAATCCACAGCCTCCATAGCTAATTAGCAATTCATTTAGATGCATGGCTCATAAATCAGTTCAGTCTGCAGCATGCATCTAAATGAATTGCTAATTAGCTATGCAGGCTGTGGATTCCATATCTGCTCGGTTTTAAAGGGGTGAGGTGGCCTATCAGTATACAATTACTGGTTGCAGGCTTTATAAACATAGATTGAAATGTTTGTAGACTAGCATGGAAACGCTGCCAAACTAGTACTGCAAGAATCTGAGGGAAAAGCTTCCTAGAATTTAAATTTTATAATCTGGGATCACATAATCTGGGATAACATTACAATAAAAAGCAGGCAGTGAAGAAATGGTAAGCAACATGAGACGAAACTGTGACAAATAAACTTATATTCAAGGCAGGGCAACATTAGCATAAAACTTAAGTCTTTGTCTTAAAGATTTTAAATATGAAACTCACTTACAATCAATAAAAAAACACCTACCCAAACACAGACACATACCTAGAGTATGACTCATCTGACCCAAAGGCTCTATGTATCATAATTAGATTTCTGACTACTGTGGTGCACTAATCAATCACTTCTGACTGATGAAAAGACCCCTTAGAATCTTGGGGGGTAGCCCAGCAATAGGAGTTGGAAATGCATCTACAGAACCTCTTAGAGATTTGTGCAGTCCCATCGCTTGAGTCAGGAGGGAATGCACAGAATTCAGGCGCTTCAACCAAATCACAGAATTTTGGAGCTCAACAAAGGTCAAACACTGATTTTGCCACACCTAATAACTTAAAAATGATGGTTATTACATTCATATTTCTATATATAAATTTGGGTTTTTTAACAATGTTGGTTGCTTTGTGGGCTTTAGAATAAAGTTTTACTGTGCAGTTTCAATATACATATGTCTTTCCTAGAGTGCGGCATGGAGTTCCAAACAGATTTTGTGAGGCCCAATGATTGGAAGGAATTGTTTTATGTTTAGCAGTATTTCTTTTTAGTTTGCTCTCTAGCAAACAAAGTTGAGCCTGAAACATTTAGGGGGTTATTTATCAAAGTCCGTATTTATCTCAATATTTTCTGCTACAGGTACAAACTCCGATCAAATCTGCTCGGGTTTTTACGCTTATTTATTATGACATTTTCCTGAAAATTCGCTTTGCAGGAAAAAATCTGATTTTCACCTTTTTTTCATCCGATTTTCTGATGCTGTGAAGCTGCATTGTTCTTTTTACTGATTTTACTTTATCAGCTCTTTTTTTACCTCTCGCTCATCTAAGTTGCCGGGTTTCCATTATCAATTTTGATTGCACATTCAGGCAGGTTAAACATCTCACCTCAAACGGATGTGATCTGTAGCAGGGTGCTTCCATAAGTAGCAACCTGTGTTTATGGCTCTTCTGAAGTGGTCAGGCATGTGTGTATGTTCGTCTTTCTTTTGTTTAATTTTATATAATATCTTTGAGCCTCCCCCATGCTAGTTCACAAACACAACTCTAAGGGGCAGATTCATTAAGGGTCGAATTTCGAAGTTAAAAATACTTCGAAATTCGACCCTCGAATTGAATGGTCGAATAGTCGAACGATTTTTACTTCGATTCGTTCGATTTCATTCGAATTCGAACGAATTTAACCAATTCGATGGTCGAAGTACCCAAAAAATACTTCGAAATTCGAATTTTTTTCATTCGAATCCTTCACTCGAGCTTCATGAATCGGCCCCCAATTGTGCTGCTTTTATTGTCATAAAACAGGTTTCTCCTAAAGCCAATGAAAACACCATGTATATACTGCCAGCCTATAATTTTGTGTTACTTATTTCTGTATTAAAAACCTACACATTTTAGCAGATGTTACAGCTAAAGCAGCATGCTATTTAAAATCCCACAACATAAATAGAAGTGTGGGAGGCAGAAGCAACAGGCCATAAAATTAATATTTATGCACACAACCTGTTAAGAAAGACTGTGTTTGTGTGTGGGCAGAGCAAATGATTGCAATTTCCTCACCCTAACTGACTCAGATGTCCTCCAGGGTTGTTCTGCACAGAACAGGGAGGGAGGGATGAGACGGAGAACAAAACTGAATCTTAAATTTTACACACTGACAGCTTAGGCTTTTAATAAAACTTTGAAGCACGTCACCAAAAAGGAAGCTCTGTGTAATCTGGAAGAGAAAACACCTGTTTATTTTATCTAAGGCAGGTTGCACTGATATTGAAGCAATAATACCAGGTACTCATATCCATCCCTAACTACCAGCATTGTTAAAGGGGTTGTTCACCTTCAAACAACTAGTTGTTATCAGATAGATCACCAGAAATAACGACTTTTTCCAATGACTTTCTATTTTCTATGTGTCACGGTTTTTCTAATATTGAAGTATAAAGTGTCATTTCTCTCCTTCTGAAGCAGCTCTGGGAGGGGGGGTCGCCGATCCTGTAAACTGTTCTAAATGGATACATTTAGTTGATACATTTCTTATCTTTGTCCCTGCTGAGCAGAATCTCTGGGTTTCATTACAGGCAGCTGTTAGAATTGATACAATTGTTGCTAATACTCCAGAGATGCTGCTGAGAAATGTATCAACTAAATGTTGCAAAATTGTAACAGTTCAGAATCTGCACCTGGATTACTGAGCTGCCAGACTCAAACACCAGAGACAGGAACATTCAACTTTAAACTTAGATTTTGGAAAAAACGTAAAAAATAAATAATGGAAAGTAATTGGAAAAAGTCATTATTTCTAGGGAACAATCTAAAAACAACTAAATTGAAAAAAGTGTTTGGAAGGTGAACAACCCCTTTAAGTATTTTATGTCGGCAGTCATCAGGAAGAGCCTTTGTATACAGGATGGTCTTATATAGATTTTAGTAAAGAACTTATTCAACCCCTTTTCACCTGCTGCAGTTGCGACACAAATTACCATTGTGCCGGCACCCTCGATTCTATGTGGTGTTCTGTTTACTGGCTGCACAAAGTGTGATGTAAAGCAGAACTATTGCGAAAATGAAAATTTAATAGAAGCTTCGTCATACTGAAATTATAAACTTTCTAATTACAATAATTAAATATTCTGTGTTGTTTCTGAAATAATCAAGTTTATCTTCACTATCCCTCTGTTTCTCTTCATTCTCTCTTCATGCAGTTGGGGGTCAGATATTCACTAACAGTTAGATCAATATATCTTATAAGGGGGCTTCTTTTGCCTAGAAGATGTATTAGAGCTCACGCTATTAAAATCACCAGACATCATGTTTCTCTACATGCAGGATTTGTGCAAAAGGCAGTTATTTGGTTAGATTTTGTTTGTACTAGAATCAGTTATTTGAGTGAGCTCTAATTCATCTGCTAGGAAAGGAACCCCCTTCTATAAGATATATTGGATCTAACTGTCAATAAATATCTGACACCCAACTGCTGCATGAAGACAGAATGAAGAGAAGAGAAACAGATGCTGAGAGAGGAATAGTGAAGATAAACTTGAATATTTCAGAAACAACACAGAATATTTAATTGCTTGTATTTAGAAAGTTTCTTATTTCAGTGTGAGGAAGCTTATATTAAATTTTATTTTCTCGAAAGTTACCTTTTAAGAAATCGGCTAGGTTTCAAGGGTTCCAGGTCTAAATCATGTTTACCGTATTGCTTAGTGGGAAAAGCTGTGGAAAATGGAATGTGGCAATAGAAAATTTAAAATAATCTCGGGAAACAATGCATTCGTTTCTGAATATGAAAATGAATCTTCTCTCTGCACATACTTATCTTTGGACGATGGGACTTTTTAAGATAACTGGCATTTTGGCAATATTTTCTTATATAAATGAATGGAACATAAACAAAAAGGGTGAAGACACATGGAGCTACTAGTAGCAGCTACTTGTCATGGATACAAAACGCCAAACAATGCTGAAAATTGCCTCTGCTAAAACACAGGTAGAGACTGTCAGTAAATTATTAGCATTGTCTACTTTTGTAGCCTTTACAAGTAGCTGCTACTTGTAGCTCTGTGTGTCTTCACCCTAAGGGTAAGGTCACACTGGGAGATTCGGGGAGATTAAGTCGCCCAGCAACTAATCGCCTCTTCTTTGGGGTGACTAATCTCCCCGAACGGCATGGCACTCGCGGCGCTATGTTTTCCGAATTCGCCTGAAGTTGCCTCACGAGGATTTTTCATTCTAGCAGGTGGAAGACAGGGGGAAGCAGTTCGGGGAGATTAGTCGCCCCAAAGAAGAGACGATTAGTCGCCAGGCAACTAAATCTCCCCGAATCTCCCAGTGTGACCTTACCCTAATAATGAATATAGTCACATAGAATGCTGCCTGTATCAATCAGGGGCAAATAAATATATTATTCAATGCAATATTAAAAGAGGCAAAAATGGTACACAGATGAATACAAAAACAGGGACAATTCCTGAGATTTATGGATACCTGACAAATGGGCATGACCCCAAAACACTGTGTATCATATTTTGGGATAAACCAATCTTGTTGGTCCAATAGGAGACATTGAATTTTGGGGTAAACAGATGGCAGATTGAAGATTAGGACATTAGGAAATGTCTTTGTGCAATTTGTCCTTTGACGCAATGTTCTGATGAATATTTCTCCAAAACTATAATGTGGCCTAATCTTATTGGTCAAGAATATTCCCTAGGTGAATGTTTTCCATTTCCTACAATGTATTCATTTTGAGGAAACTACTTAGCAGAACAAAGTGAAACAATCTGATTGGTCTGATGGGAGCCATTTAATGTTGGGGTAAATGGCAGATTGAAGTTCAGTACCATTGAAACCCCCTGGGTATGTGTACAATGCCCTGAAGAGTAATTCTCTCATTCTTTGTAATTGTATAGTTTGATTGATCAGATTGGAAGGCATGTGATTTGTGGGTAAAAAGATGGCATTTTAAAGCTCAGCACCCATGAAATTTAAAACCCCTACGTGAATTTTTATGCTTTGCCACAATGTGCTTGGAAAATGTTCTTGGAAAATGTAACGTGTCACAATCTCATCGGTCGCATGTCATTTGGGGGTAGCAGCAGCACCTTTAGGCACGTTTTACTGCATTTTGCCATACCCTACAAAATACTGAAATCTGATAGAATTTTATAAAGCTGTTCATTTGTACCTTCTTATGCTGACATACTGCTTGTATCTTTAAGCAGCTCTATAGCCCAAATTCTGGGGATACACATAACCCCAGGAGTGTCCGTATAACACTGGAACCCAGGCAGCTTTTAGGTTAGGCTGGGACCCCTGTGGAATGGGGTTAAGCTTAAAGCGGAACTATCACGGAAATGAAAATGTAATATAAGCATCATACTGAAATAAGAAACTTTATAAATACAATCAATTAAACATTCTGCATAGTTTCTGAAATAATCAAGTTTATCTTCACTATTCCTCTCTCAGAATCTGTTTCTATTCCTCCTGTCTTCATGCAGCAGTTGGCTGTCAGATATTCATTGACAGTTAGATCCAATATATCTTACAGGGGGGGCTTCCTAGCTCTCTCAAATAATGGATTCCAGTACAAACAAAATCTAACAAAATAACTGCCTTTTGCACAAATCCTGCACGTAGACAGACATGATTTCTGGTGATTTTAATAGAATGAGCTCTAATGCATCTTCTATGCAAAAGGATAAAAGGATCTATTGGATCTAACTGTCAATGATTATCTGACACTCAACTGAAAATGAAGAGAAACAGATACTGAGGAGGAGTAGTGAAGATAATCTTGATTATTTCAGAAACTGTACAGAATTTTTATTGTATAGAAAGTTTCTTATTTCAGTATGCTGAAGCTTATTTTACATTTTTATTTTCGCGATAGTTCCCCTTTAAATATGAACTGAAGAGCAAGTTCTGTAGAAAGCTGTATATGTACATTTGAGTGCTGTCAAACAAAAACAAATGTCAGTGCAGGAGTATCTCTCATTCTCAAAAGCAATTTCTCTGTAGGTACAATAATGGGTCAGTAACACAAGTAGTGCAGAACTGCCTCCCGCACTGTCAATCCCACATATATTTATCGCCTCCGGCAAAATATTAAGTTCACATGCAGTACATTGCCTCCAGCTTTGATAGTCTCAGAAGTTGTATATAATAGCCTCCAGCATTGACAGTCTGGCATAAAGTTTGCTTCCGGCAGTATTTCTGCCCCACAAGCACTGTGCAACTGCCTCATTGAATCAACACACAGAAAGTAGTAGCTTATTGTATTGTGTAATAACACCAATGCACCTGGCTTTTGTGCTCCCTGCACAAAATGCACCTTTTGCAGTATATCCAGCAAAGTGAATGTTTTCACTTTGTAAATTACAGTACAAATGGAAGTAATAATGAAGCCATTTAATTCCTTAAAATTTAGTTGTTATTTGTTGTAGACCTAAAAAAAGGGGTAGAGTTCATCTATAAAGTGGTCGGTTTAGGATGGATCATATGCATGCTTGAATTTGCAGGCAATAATACCTTCATAGGAACTTGGGAAAGAAATCAGCAAAGAATTAACTTCTTAATAAAACACCAAAAACAAGCAAAAATATTAATTATAAATTACATACTGTATAGGTTACTTCTGAAGACCTGTTTGCTATTTAGACCTTTTCTAAACAAAAGTTTATTTAAATGTCATATTCTAGATGCAAAATTAAACAAAAGGTGTTTTTTACATACATTTTAAAAGCAAACTAAATTTCTGCAAACTGCAAATTTATAATTTTTTTTCAAGAAGCAGGCTAAATGAGCATTCTGAATCTAAACCATAATGCAAATTAAGGGAAGAAAAGGTGAAAAACAAGCCCACAAGCAGCATTTGGTGTGTGTGTGTGTGGGGGGGGTCAACATTTCCTTGTTGGTGTGATGCAAAGTCACATGTTTTAAAGGATTTGAATCCAAATCTTGCTGAAATAAGTTCAAAAACTACCGTCTGAAAAGATGGATTTATCATACTTCCCAACTGTCCCGTTTTTAGAGGGACAGTCCCTCTTTTGACAGCTCAACCTGTAGATCATTTGAACTGGAAAGTCCAGTTTTTCTCTGCACTGAACAGCTAAATTAATTGGCTTTTGGCAGAGAGCCCAGAACAGGTACACCAGAAGATAAGATACATTTGTAACAATTCAAATGTATCTAGATAAGCGAACAAGTTATTGTAACAATATAACAGGTCCCTTGGGAAAAGTTAGACTCACAGCTTAAAAGGCAATTCACCTTCATTAGCAAATCTGTAATAACTGGGAAAAAAAACACACAGAAATATGTTCAAACTTTTATAACATGTGAAATTTTGTAAAATGAACATGGTAATCAAGGGGTGTGGACCCAAAAATGGGTGTGCCCCTCTTTTTATTTCCAAAATGTTGGAAGGTATGGATTTATGACTTTGAACTGTAAGGATAAATCTATGTTTTCATGCCAGTAGTTCAGTATGTATAGTTGGAAACTAGGAAATAATGATGCCATTTCCAGACATCCACCCATAATTCTTAAGGGAATGTATAAATGTGATTATTAGTTTTAAGGCTAGGTTATGCGTGTAGTTTATTTAAAATATTTTTGCTGCATTTATTGCACATTGGAGGGCTTTTAAGCCACTTCACTGTAATCTCTATGTTTAATACACTAAACAAATGCAAAAGGGGGGAAACTTTGAAGCTATAGTTGTCCTTTATACATTTTGTTGCTTTGTTTGCCTTGTTTGTGTGATGGCTTTACTGACTTAGCATGCAGTTGTCTAAGCATCTATTATTACTTGGTTACCTTCCTTATCTTGTTCTAAAGTTCTCAAATAAATTTATCATCTCCTGGTGTAACGTCACAGGGAATATGGAAAACCAACAATGACCTGTCATGGTAATTGCCTGGTACAACTGCAGGTGGGAAACAAGCTCATCAATTAGCTAAAAAGCCAGGCAACATGAAACTGTGGCTAAAAACTGAAGCTAACATTAATCTAATGACATTATGGGAGCAGCTGAGCTCATTATAACTAGAAAACTAATATATGGGAAAATATATACACCAGTAAGGTAAAAGGGGGAGGATGCTTGCAAACAAGTGATCTAAGCTGACAGCAATGAAACTAGTGAAACCAACAACATCTCAGCATTTTAGGGTCATGAAGTCCACAGTCACATTCTTTATATTCTACACTGACTTACAGCAAGCTCTATAGACTCCTTCATAGTACTCACTCTTAGTGGAATTCCCAGCTAGTATCATTACAGCCATTGATAAAACTTAAATATTTTAATTATGGAAATTAACACGTTATGGACTGATACCAAGAATGCTAAAAAATATTTTTCTGGAGAGAATACTGAAATGACAGATATTCCACTATACAGTACCCCTTTTTCCATTTTTAATCCGGTCTAAGGTGCATTTGTCTCTGTTATGTAACTTCCTTATTACCTGCCATAACTGTTGTAATGTGCATCTTAAATCCCCAAACAAGAAGCCAGTGGGGAAACATGAAAGTGATATGACATCATTGAGAGCATCGGCAGCTAAATGGGGCCTTAGATCGGACAAATTATTCACTTATTCGCATATAACCATGATATCTATCTTAACAGCATTCTTACAGTAAATAATACTAAGGTATACATGAAATAAGATCATGTGATATAATAATGCGACGTGAATACTGAATACTATGACTTCACAAGGGGGGGACCGCTCCAAGTTCACACTCCCTATTTGCTGCTCCAATCGGGTGCTCTGTCTGCAGCGTGCCTATGATTAAGGGAGTGATTCCCGAAACGCGTAGGGAGTTGGATCCTTGTATGAACCTGGAATAAAAGCATATTCCATGTACCGGAGTGCCGTCCTTCTTTCTTGAAGTCTTACTGAATACTATGAATGCATTTTTAAAATAGAGATGGATGTTTTGGTTCCTTTATTTTTATTGATGGCACAAATCCAGGATTCAGTTCGGGATTCGGCCGAATCATTGTGCCTGGCTGAACCAAATTCCAATTTGCATATGCAAATCATAACTTTTTGTCACTTGCCATCCCTAATTTGCATATGAAAATTAAGATTCCGATTCAGTTCGGGATTCGGACGAAACTTTACTGAAAGATTCGGGGTTTTGGCAGAATCCAAAATGGTGGCTTTGGTGCCTCCCTATTCAAGGAACCCAGTGTGGTTATATATGTAAAACATTGGAAAGGATGTTACCAGGTGTGTGATCTGTTAACCTGGAAACCCGTTATTCAGAAAGCTCTGAATTACGGAAAGGTCATCTCTCATATATTCCATTTTATTTAAATAATTCAACATTTTAAAATGTTTGTCTGTTAGAATAAAATTGTACCTTAATCCAAACTGAGATATAATTAATCCTTAAAGGGGTGGTTCACCTTTAAGTAAACGTTTAGTATGTTATAGAATGGCTAATTCTAAGCAACTTTTCCACTGGTTTTCATTATTTATTTTTTATAGTTTTATAATTATTTGCCTTTTTCTTCTGACTCTTTCTAGCTTTCAAATGGGTGTCGCTGACCCCCATCTAAAAATCAAATGCTCTGTAAGGCTACAAATTTATTGTTATTGCTAATTTGTATTTCTCATCTCTCTAGTAAGGCCCTCTCCTATTCATATTCCAGTCTCAAATCAGTGCATATTTGCTAAGGTAATTTGGACCCTAGCAGCCAGATTGCTGACATTGCAATCTGGAGAGCTGCTGAATAAAAAGCTAAATAAATCAAAAACCACACATAATAAAAAATGAAAACCAATTGAAACTTGTATCAGAAAATCATTCTCTACATCATACTAAAAGTTAACTCAAAGATGAACAACCTCTTTAAGCAAAACCAGCCTAATGGGTTTATCTACATGATTTTCTTGTAGGCTTATGGTATGAAGATCCATTATCCAGAAAACCCCAGGCCCAGCATTCTGGATAACAGGTCCCATACCTGTAAATCAAAAGTGAAATGGTAATACAATACCTGGGTCAGACTGTAGGAGAATCGTAGGGATCTTGAGTTAAAACCATTCTTTTCTGAGGTTGGAATAAATACTGTCTGGTATTTTGTAGGTATAGATGAAGCAGTAGCAGGTATCCTGAAATCTTAAATAAACAAAGTAACAAAAGCATATATGAACTTCACTAAATATGGTATTTGACTTGATATTATATTGAATATTATGATTACTCAAAACATTTTAAAGAGAAAAACCTGCATGAAAGGGAGAGAATTGACAGCAATGAAGGATTTTTAACATGCCAAATCATTCCATTTCCCTATTATGCATCTCCAAACCCTACTGTACTATAGATATTTATTGAATGAGTTACAGTGAAGGTGCTAGGAATTCTGCATATTGTGCAATCTTGTCTAATGCCCACGGGTTTGCACCATGAGCAAGGAAACATGGTTAAACAGGACTGGTACTTAAGCATGAGACTGAAGGTGCTGGCAGTTGTGCATGACAGACAAGGGACTAGATGGATAAGTTGATCATATGTCTTTTGGAGGGCAACCGTGATGTCAAGCTGAAGCTAGAATTGTGTATGAGAATAAATAAAATTAATAAATACCTGTACAAACCAAAGATATATTGACCCTTTACATTCAGTGCAGGAGAGAAAACACTTGAGGGCTCTATAATGTGCTTGTAAAATTATACCAGGGCAGAACAACCAAGTGTAATGCTTAGTATTGACTATAGCTAAAACTGCTTTCCTGCATCTGTGTTTTGTTTTGGAGTCCAACATTTTCATGCACTTCAGTTCTTTTTGTATGAGAAATAAATGTCCTATATCAAATGTCCAGGAAAACCTTTCATTGAGAAATAGCAATACAGTTTCAGATCCAGCACAAAAAATGGTCAGTTGTATACTCACAGCGGTGAGGGGATTAATATTAAAGAAGTGGAAAGCACTGACACCCCCCTTGGAAAAGGAACTATTAGAGAGAATATGATATATACGCAGAATGGATTATTTAACAGTGCTTAAAAATGATACGGTGGACCTGTTTTATAAAATCTGGGGTAACTGGGATGCATGACAAATGCCTGAACCATAATGGAGCAACGGGAAGTCTGATCATATGGGAACATGTAACACACAGGAGGAAAACGGGCAAGAGACAGATTGAAGGTCTTTGATATGGCATATTTATACCAAGATAGGGCATTTCAGAGTAACTAGCCAGTACAAGAGAAAAGTAAATCCTGATGTCATGCATAAATATGTTCAGATCATAATTTATGTATTACTGAAAACCACTAGTTGATATTTTTGTAACCGTGGTTAATGTCATGGTCCCTTGAGGGCAATTTGTTTGATGTTTGATTGTAAAAAAAGTAAAACAAAAATTATTAAAAAAAAAAACATTTAAAAATGTAGCTAGGCATCTGAAAAAAATCAGTGGGTACAGGTATATAGTGGCAAAGTAACGTATGAGAGTTTGAGTTTAATAATTACTTGTTTCTTCAGTATTATTCCAAGGTGGGTGGACACTGACCACATTTGTGGATTCTTAAAAATAAAGTCATGGGTATTGTGTAACATTCAGAAACATCACTGGGATGCATACTCATATAAACACTATTTACATTGGTGTGATGTACAACAACATTTAATAAAGCAATAAATAATTGGATTGTTCACAAACATGTCTGAACACATTTTCTGAGGATATCTTCCCTATATGTAGCTCTGTGGCTCTATAACTAGCAAAGTATGGTTTATATTTATTTATTTTTACGCTGCCCACAATTCCAGGAAAGGACGCTCACAGTGTGAAAATAATAGACATGATGCAAGCAGTACCATCATAATAAACTGAAACACCAGTGTTAATTAAAACAAGGGCGATTGAAGCTCAGTGTTACAAGATGGTAAGATTCTGTAATAGGTCACTTATGATATACATTATCTGTTGGTTAAGTATTTATTACCAAGGTATAGTTTTCCTTTAAAACCAAACTGCAAATTTGGAGTGTGTGAGGAAACTAGAGTACCCTGAGAAAACCAATTAAGACAGAACATACCTTTAATGGTACCGGACGCAGATACATTCCTGTTTGCTGTAAGACAACATTGCTAACTATTGTACTACCATATTTTTCTACATTTGTTAAAAATAGATATGTTATTTTGTCATTTACAAGCACACGTTGTTTTTGTGGAACTGAACTTTAATCGTATTGTACTCTAGTATTCAAGAGGAATAAATTTATTTTTTGTAATTTCAGTTAAAAAACAAACAAAGAGCAACTCTTTCACGTGGTTAGTTTTAGCTAAATACTGCCCACTTGTGAAAATTTTCAGTATCACTACAAATAATATCTATAGGACAATACTTAGATAAAAATGTTTTTTTTGTTTGTCTTCTAAAAAGTGAACGCTAGCCAAAAAACAGTTTGTGCAACTTTCTAGTACAAATGAATTAAACGTTTACAATGGTTTTTAAAGTTATTTGTAAATGTAATTACTATTGGAAACAGTATAGGCTTAGCTTAAATTCTCTGCATTACTGGTTCTTGTTACTTTTAAATGCAGGAAGAGAGATACACAAATACTAATTTTAATTGCAAATGGAATGTATGCATAAGTTAAAAAATCATTGAAAATATTTAATTGTATATTGGAAAGTTGCTTAGAATTTGATATAATTTTATCATTCAAAAAGCAATTTTTGTGTGGTGATACCTTTAAAGGAATAGTTCAGTATAAAAACAAAAACTGGTAAATAGATGTGCAAAATAAAAATGTTTCAAATATAGCTACAGTATATCCATCTGGGTAAAAAGTTAGTGCACCATTAATACCTGTTATTGTCCACTTTGGTTGTCTCCTGGCACACCTGACACGTAGATCTAATTTGTGCAGCCTTTTCTTATAGTATATTTGTGCACTTAATTTACAGTAGTAGTAGTGAGCTGCCTGTAGGTCCAGTGATGGAATTCTGGGATTGTTACAGACTTCTTTACATGATCTTCTGCCCTGATCAAGATGGCAGCTGAATAAATCTTCTCCACTTGTTAATAAATTCAAGACAATGGAATGACTGATGTCCAGTTGTTTAGCAATCTTTTCAAATCCACTGCCAGACTCATAGGCCTAGCTGCATGTAATTGTGTTTTACTGTATATGTGGCAATTCTAACTAATGTGTAGGGTCAGATCTTGGCAGGTGTTTCATCGCCTTCTGAAATTACCTGCTGGGCAATGAAGCTCCCCATGTGACAGCTCCCTAAAAGCCATGGAGAGCTCTTTCAATTTGAGAATAGTTATACCAAACACTTCAATAACAAAAAACAAACTAACCCATATATATATAATTAAATTCAGTTCCTCCAAGATCCTCTCTAACAATGATCTGTTTCTATTATCTAATTCTATTTTTGGTATTTGAGCTAGTGATAAAACGTGGGATATTTCAATTTATGTTTTACTCATATAACTGTATCTCCCAATGGTCTTGATTTTTGCAGCAAAATAGAAATTGCTTGTACAGCACCACATTGTTTAAAAAATGCCTTTATTCAAATTTTCATGGCAGAACCCGGTCAGCAATGTTTCAGGCCTAAGTATGGCTTTTTATCAAGCTCACTTAAAACTGGCCATTTGGGGGACATTTCCATGCCTGGGATGCAACTGCTGCTCCAACTGCCAGAAGGGTGACGTGGTGTATCACCCACGAAAATGAACCCCTATAAAAATTTGGGGGTACTATACATGTGCATCGAGTTTTGTCATTTACATCATAAAATGCCGTGCGGCCTATTATATGTGGGACAGACCTCACGCCCTGTTAGAGAATGGATGAGGGAGCACAAATCGGAGCACAAAACAAGCAGTTGCATCCCATTTTCTGGAAGCCAGCCAAAGGATACATCAACTTGAATATCAAGTGGTGGACCATGTACCTAGCCTTAGACGTGGGGGAGACCGAGTGAAAGCACTATTGAGGAAGGAGGCAATATGGATAAGAAAATTGGAGACACTTGTTCCAAAAGGGTTAAATAGGGAATACGATCTCCAAGCTATTTTTCGTTAAATTCTGTTTTTAATTGTTTTTAATATTATGTCTTTCAGACAATTCTGAACAAGTGATCAGGCCTGTAACCCATACACATTTTAAAAGTTCCTACAATTCATGATGACATTGTATCTATTTTGTATTAATGATACTAGTAACGATTTGTATGAATAAGATGTATCTTTATGTCAATTTGTAACCAGTAGGTGGCGAAATGCTGTCTGAAGGTCTGTCCCACATATAATAGGCCGGAGAGCATTTTATGATGTAATTACAAAACTCGATGCACATGTATAGTACCCCCGAATTTTTATAGGGGTTCCTTTTCGTGGGTGATACACCACGTCACCCTTCTGGCAGTTGAAGCCGCAGTTGCATCTCAGGCATGGAAATGTCCAATTGGCCAGTGTTAAGTGAGCTTGATAAAAGGCCATACTTAGGCCTGAAATGTTGATGACCGGGTTCTGCCATGAAAATTTGAATAAAGGCATTTTTTTAAACAACGTGGTGCTATACAAGGAATTTCTATTTTGCTGATTTTGGTGGAGGATGGATCACTGATGGTACGTGCACCTATTTTCACGTGAAGTTGGGGAATTTGAGCTGACTTGAATTTGTTTGCACTTGATTTTTGCAGGACAACCCTTACAGAAAAAAAAAGTTGGGTTTTATTGGAAAAGTGTCTGGCGATAGGCTGGGAGAAATTATTATATCTTGCATGTATTTCCCATTCTTTCCATCTTTTTTCCCCCTTTCTCTTTGTAGGTCTGCACTAGTCTACCACAGGAATACAACAAGTGTTTGCCCTAAATTCCAGTCTAATGTCCCCTCTGAAAGATGCCATAAAATTTTACACCTAAATATTTAGATAAAAAACTGAACAGTTAGTAAATAGTACAAAAACTGTGCAAAAGTTGCATCTACAGCAAAATGGGTGCCATGTGGACATGCCAAAAGCATGCGTATACTTTCCCCCCCTGATATTTCTAAAAGTGGTCACGCTTGCCTGCTCGTAGGAATGGAAATAAGATGCAAATGTAATTATTAAATCTCATAACTATTTTCTTACTCATTGCAGTAGCTTCCGCTTCCGTTTGCTGAATCTTTGGAGACCGGGAATGTGGCTTTCTTCTTACCTCAATCTCTTGCAAATTGCTGTTTCTAATGTGGAAATCCATCAAATCACAAATTCAAAGATCAATCTATTAATTACAAAAAAGTGACAGGGATTTTTTACTTTAATAATATTATTGCACTAATCCATCAAGGATATCAAATAGAAATGTGGAGAAATAAATGGAGGAGGAAATGCACACATACAAAACCAAATGTTTTAAAGCACAAAGGCACATGAATTTCCTCTTTTCCGTTGGACTCCCAAACCTTTCTCAAGACGAACACAGACTTGGCTGATTGCAATTATCCCATGTGTGAACATCCATTAAAGATGGCAAATGTATTGTTATCACTACTATTTATTACTCATCTGTCTATTCAGGCTGTCTCCTAATTATATGCCTGTCTTTTATTCAATGCATGGTTGCAAAAGTAATTTCAACCATAGCAACTAGATTGCTGAAACTGCAAACTGGAGAGCTGCTGCATAAAATTAAGATTATTTAAGTGCAGGTGACTGGCTAGTTGTTTGCTGGTGTACTTTGTATGGGTGCAGCTGTAGAAATCTGCCGCAAACTCTGCACTAGTTACAATATTCCCAAGCCTGAGGGCTGAAAAGTAATGGGTAGGCTTCTATGGCAAGGGGTGCTGCATTAAAAAGACTCAAAGTGCATGGGGTTTGGAAGCCTCTGGTAGCATGCACTGAAAGGAAGGCCTACACCAGGGATCCCCAACCTTTGTCACCCATGAGCAACATTCAGATTTAAAAAGAGTTGGGGAGCAACACAAGCAGGGAAACCGTTCCTGGGCGGTGCCAAATAAGGGCTGTGATTGGCTATTGGTAGCCCCTATGTGGACTCTTCATCTACAGGAGGCTCTATTCGACAGTGCACCTGGTTTTTATGCAACCAAAACTTGCCTCCAAGTCTGGAATTAAAAAATAATCACCTGCTTTGAGGCCACTGGGAGCAACATCCAAGGGGTTGGAGAGCAACATGTTGCTCACGAGCTACTGGTTGGGGATCACTGGCCTACACTGTCACTGCTATCTCCAGCATGTTTTACCATCAGAGAAAGGGTATTGGCAAACAAAAAAAAAAATCATATTATAAAATGAGAGAAGTGTCTCTTGCACCCCAAGCATATGATTAGTGAAAAGCATTGGGCACAGGAAACATATAATTTAAAATATACTATTATATTATGTAGTGAAAAGTGGTGGATGCTGGTCATATGTGGACTGAGATTTAAAATAGGCCTTATCATTTCTGGTACACTGAGGCCCAGGCAGTCCAACACAGGCCCAAAATAAATTACAGATCTACGGCAGCATACAACAGCCCATCTAGCATTTGTAAGATTATCAGATCCGATTGCTATTCTGGGTCAAGAAGTATGGTTTAGAGTTTTGTGACATAAGAGTTTCACCCAGGTAAATCACATACACTGAGATAAGTGGCTACTAGCACCCCAAGGACACTGCTTTACTGCACTCTTAGTGCAGGCAAATACATTTACATTTGCTATTAGACTGCATGCACTGATAGTTTAGTATTATTCTGTTCATTTAAAGGAGCAGTTCATCTTTAACTAATTTATCTTTTTATTTATGGCTCTCCAATCTGGGATTTCAACACCTGTCTGGTTGCTAGGACCCAATTTACCCTTGCAACCAGACAGTGGCTTGAATGAAAGAAGGTGAACTAACCATTTAAGACCCAGCTGAAGATAATTATGAACCTTCCTCCAACTGGTTTCCCACATTGCTAAACAGGATCTTAATAATAAATTGTGGAATAAAGCAAAACAACCAGTGTCCAACACTGCATTTTACTTTATGTTTTGCTCCTCTCTTCTCGTTTGTTTATACTTCTCATCCTTCCTCCATACCTTATGTGCTTCAATCTAATCTATTCTATAATACACAAAAGCCATGAATATCCTGTAAATTATATCCTTATAAACGGTGAGTTCTGATGTCATCAGTTATAAACGGTGAGTTCTGATGTCATTTCTGTCACACGACTCATTGAAATTTGTGTATTATAATAAATAAAGTACCCCCAGTTGTAAAATATGAGGATATTAGAAGTTACCTCGGAGTTCCATGACCTGTATAAAAACACTCGGCCTTCGGCCTCGTGTTTTTATATGGTCATGAAACTCCTCGGTAACTTATAATATCCCTATATTTTACAAAAGGGGGTACTTTATTCACTATATAATCCCCACTTCAAATGTGTGTGTGTGTGTGTGCAAGAGCAAAAAAAGTGTGTGTAAACCATGTGTATGCACATGGGCGGATTTTCAATAAAGCTTGGGGAGGCTAAGCCTCCCCAAACCTGCCTGACAATAAATAAGAAGGAAAATTGCTGCAGTTTTACAATTTTGCTGGTAGAAAGCCTGTCTCTGTTAACAGCTCAAGAATTAGGTAACATATGCTGCAGTCTCTGCTGGTACCTTTAAAGCTTAAGTCCCGGTACAGCTTTGTGGAACCCGATTGGTTGGAGGTGAACACCGTGACCCTTCTTCCAGCCAATCCCGTTTCTGCTTCCTGGACTCGGACTTTGAGGCAAAATGAGCAGCCAGGATTGAAGTAAAGCAGTAACTATCCCTCCCGTCCCACAATGGTTCTTACATCTTACATCTGACTTTAGCAGCAGCAGCAGGTCAGTAAGGGAGCAAGGTTGTTTTTTGTGTGTGAATAGACACATGGGAGAGGAGAGAGGTGTAATGGTGGGACAGAGTAGAGAATAACAATGAAAAAAGCAATGTTAACAGAAGTGAAAGAAAATTGAATCATAGAAATGTGTGCAGAGTGGGATAAGAAACTGTATACAGAAAAGGGGCACATAATGTATATATATATAGAAAACATGGAAATGAGAAGTGTGGCTGATAGATAAGCAGATGTGAGAAGAGAGAGAAAAAAGATTGAAATGTGAAGAAAAAGTAAAAGCAAAAGTGGAGGAAAGTAGAGAAAAGACACAAGAGTAAAATAACTGAAAAGCAGGTTGTCCCATATTTTTTTTTTAGTGATGAGACTAATCTGTCCCGTTTCGCTTTGCCAAAAAAAATTGCGAAACTGCAATATAATTTGTGAAATGGCGAAAATTTTTCAAAATACATTAAAGTCAATGGGCGTCCAAATGTTTTGTGTGCAACAATTTTTCTCACTCCAAATGCATTAAAGTCAAAGGGAATTTTTTCTTATGGTGATTTTTTGTGTCTGAGAATTTTTTTTCTGTGGAGACTTTTATACAAGAATCCATGGTTAGCAAAAAATTTGCTCTTCACTATTCTTTGTACATTTATAAATTAAGTTAAACTGGTCAGATTCGCCCATCACTATAACGTATATGATTGTGGGCCTGGGATTCATGTTCATTTATGCCTTGCAGTGCAGTACAGTGGCAACTTTATCTTCATTTTATTCTAACAGCACTGTGATGGTGTGCTTGGCTACCAGTGCTAACTGCCAATCACTTCATGTGTGTCGGGTGCCAGTATCCACTTTAATGTATAACATGCTTATGGTGCCGGTATCCACTGCTTCTCTTTACATAATTGTCAGGTCTGGAGTATCTGGTTATTCCGGGGGAAGTCAGAGGGGGTTGTTGTAAACCCTGTATTTTATTTTGGGCTTGTGATGTACTGCTTGGGTTTTAGAGAAAACTGGTTGATTATAAATCTCAAACCACACATGGCCAGTGCCTACATGTATAGGATCCATTATCCAGGAAACCCGTTATCCTAATGACAGGAATGTCATCTCCCATAGACTCCTTATCCAGAATACACCAGGTTCCAAGCATTCTGGATAACAGGTTACATACCTGTACTTACAATTGCTTCTCACTAAAATGCACTTAGGGTGTAGCGCTCACTACCCTCAATGTATAATATTATGGTGATGCCATGACTTTTTCCTCTAATGGTATTTTGTGCATCTGTTATCAAGAAACTTGTTTTCCAGAAAGTTCTGAATTACAAAAAGGATATCTCCCATAGACTCCATTATAATCAAATAATTCAAATCTTTAAAAATGATTTCCTGTTTCTTTGTAGTAATGAAACGGTATCTTGTAGTTGAATCAGACTGAGATATAATGAATCCTAACTGGATGCAAAATAATCCTATTGGTTTAATTAATGTTTAATTATTTTTAGTAGATTTATGGAGATCCATATTACAGAAAGACCCTTATACGGAAAACCTCAGGTCCCGAACATTCTGGATAACAGGTCCCATACTCTAAACTAAACTCATTTAGACTAAGTTACCTAGGGCTTCATGCTTCAGAGGCCCATCAGTTTATACTTTTCAGCTCTCCGCTTAGATTTGGCCATTCTATAACATACTAAAAGTTAACTTAAATGTGAACCACCCCTTTAAGTGTTATAAGTCAGCTTGTGAGTGCAGCTTCCTTTAGCCTCCCCAAACAAAAAAATCACCCTCCGCCCATGTTATGCATGTTTTACATAGGTGCTTTGGCTCCCCAATGTTTCTGTCCCCTGTTTAAACTGCCTAGGAGTGAGTTGGACTAAGTGGGGAAAATAGCACAAACATGTGGAAGAAGAGAAGCACTAAAGTCAACTGGATGCTTCAAAAGCTCTTCTGTCACCGTTGAAGTGGGCCCACGGCTCATCAAGATTTTTAATATTAATAAGCTTGTGACTGTTGCAGGGTGAATGAAGCACTGGGAACAAATTTATAAAATAAAGGGAAAAGGTTTAAAATGGAAAAATTAAAACAGCAGCAGCAGCTACAAAATGGGGAAGAGAAAGAGGCAAGTAGAGAGTAAGGGTATAGAGAACTGAAGAAAATAAAAATTTAAATGGTTTTATTAATTCCTTAGTGATTACATTGAATTCTGCATTGTTCTTGATATATTTGTTTTGACTGTAAACATTTGCAACATTTATTATTTTTTTAATTAAAATAAGGCATATTTACCAATTTTCGGAGTAGAGGGAAAAAGTGCCAATGAAAAAGTGATAAAACATGATTACTTTTTTTTGTGCACTAGATGTCACAAAAAATGTCTCTTTAGCCAAATCAGGCAACATATGTCATTATAATACGTTGGCTCCATGTGGGGTTATTGATGTGCATTTTAATATGATATAATAACTATATTTTTTAAACAGCATGAGTATAGAGAAATATTTTTTGAGTTTAATGTTTTACCTCTTTATGGTCACTAGAGGTCTCTCATGCTACACTTTATATTTACAAAAAAATGTAATCTTAAAGATCTTAACCACGTCATCTATCAGCATCTACCACCTAGCAGCATCGCCAATGGGGAAACAATGTTGATGTGGTAAGTTTCCTTTAAGGTAAGAGGCCACTAAACAGTGGGACTAAAGGAAGGCATACATGGGGCTGGTTGAATGTCACTGCCTTTAGTACATGTGCGGCTAATGCCCACTGCCATAGGGTAAAGATAATATAACATATCAAATATATAAAACAAAAACAAGACTTAATGCAAGTTGTCTTAGAATATCACGGTCTATAATATACAGTACTAAAAGTTATTTCAACGGTGAAGTAGTCATGACCTTAGCAACCATACATTGATTTGAATAAGAGAATTGAATATGAATAGGGGAGAGTGTCTGAATAGAAAGATAAATAATAAAAAGTAGCACTAACAATACATTTGTAGCCTTAGAGAACATTTGTTTTTAAGATGGGGTCAGTGACCCCCATCTGAAAGTTGGAAAGATTTAGAAGCAGAAGGCAAATAATTTAAAAACTATAAAATAAATAATGAAAACCAAATGAACAGTTGCTTAGAATTGGCCATTCTATAACATACTAAAAGTTAATTCAAAGTTAATTATGTTTTACCTTGCAACGATTTGGAGGCATGGTATTGCACCACTGTAAATAAAGACAGTGCACAATAAAGTGTGCACCAGTAGTTCTTGAACAATAACTGAACTAATTTATAAGAACAGATCCACATGGGAGAATGGAATGACGAAACAGAAAGTAACCATGGTGTAACAGTCACTACATACTCACAATAATGACCAATTGTAGAGTATTCCTTCTAATAGTGCTTGAGAGGGGAGTATGAGTCTACCCAGAGTTTCTCCTGTTTTCTCTGGGGACACTTCTTATGGGAAACCCAGGGGTGTCAAAGTCCCTATTGCCCTGTCTCTAGTTCCCTAACTAGGCAGCAATGACCTTGGGGTCTGACCTCACACAAGTTGATCAGATTCAAATCAATGAAGCAGGTGCACTGAGCAGATCTGCTTCTTTCAGCCTGCGTGCCCATAGTCTTAGGAGCAAATTTACTAAAGGGCGAAGTGACTAACGTTGGCAAAATTTAGCGTAACTTCGCTAGCGAAGGAGACAGACTCTAGCGGTACTTCACACCCTAACGCCAGAAGTTGCACTCTGGCGAACGAACGTAACTACGCTAATTCACTAAGATTAAGATTTGACTGAACATTACCTCTTGCGCCAGACTTGCCTTCGCCAGCTCAGACCAGGCAAAGTGCAATAGAGTAGATAGGACTTGGTCAAAAAATAGTTGAATTTTTTTCAAAGTCCCACAAAACTCTGGCGTCTTTTACTTTTTACAGGGTGATAGGCTGCAAAAGATTGTAATTTTTTCTTGGGATACCCAGCTTCCCCCCTACATTTCCTAACATATGGCACATCAACTATACACTGGGCTCATGTGTAGGGCAATCAGGCCCGGATTTGCGGCAAGGCCGCATAGGCCCGGGCCTAGGGCGGCAAAAAAATAGGGGCGGCATGCCGCCCAGCCGCATTATACGCCCCCATGCAATTACAGTAGCTGCGCCGGCGTTTTCTCGCCGGCGCGCTGGGAAGGGGAGGTGAGGTGGGCGCTAGGACCGCGCGGCCTAGGGGCGCCCGAAATTGAAATCCGGCGCTGAGGGCAATATAACAACTCTATCCTGGGCTTGTGTAGTGTAATGTATTGGCTGCAGCATATACGTCCATTGAACTTTAACTTCCCGCCGTATGCAAATTAGCCAACGATAGCGTAACTTCGATTTGCTTGCCGCAGTAACGCTAGCGTAAAGCAAGCGTTCGGCGCCCTGGACATTTTTGTGAATTAGGCGAATCTATGCCTGGAGAAGTGTTGCGATGTCAGCGAAGCCGTCGCTAACGCAATTTCGGAGGTAAGTAAATGTGCCCCTTAGTGCGGGGCTGCAGAAGGGAGGGGATCGGTAAGTGATTTTAACTTTGTCAGGGCTCAAATTTTAATAAGCGAGGGACAGAATTTTTGGGGGGCCACAGCCCCAATATCGACTCAGTATTTCATGACAAGTTATACAATAATTCAGGGTATGTAAAATGTGTATATTAACACCATACTGAACAAGCTACATACATACAAACTGTTAGTGTGTGTTGTTGCACAAACTTCATATATCTAAACATTTCCACACATAACAACTCAGCATACGTTATTTCAATCTGTTAACTCACGTAAAACTTACCTCCCACTGCTACCATTCTGCTACATTCTCCCTTTGCATGTCGGCACTGTGTAGCATGGTGGGTGCTTAGCAACCTAATGGCACACCCCTATCCAGCCATGCTGCTACACCCAATCACCTGACAAATATTTCAAACCAGCAAACATTGGCTATTTTCAGACTGCGTTGTGGCTGAAGTTTGCACAAAACAGAAACCAAGTTTGGCTGCATTAGATAATCAACTTTGCGTCGCAAACAAGCGGAATTTCGCCTGCTGCCATCTTGGTCCACCTCAGTATACCTATTCGTTGAGACACTGGGCTAGCGCATCACCTATTTACTCGTTCTGTTATAAAATATACCATTATTTGCCAATATTTGTTAATAATGAATATGAATGATTGTCAGTACGTTTGCGACATGTAACTAAGCTGTTCCAGCAAATATCAATCACAAGAGAGCAAGAACACCTTGTTCTTCCTGGTTTACGTTCCAGTTACGACTATTCACCTAAAGAGCTCGCTGTGCTGGTTTTTGAACCAATGAAATACTGGCCGCTCTCAAAGGGCGTGTAATTGACACTTGTGTTATCCAATCAGATAAGTAAGGTGATTCTGTTTATGAATGCTGTAAAGGCGGTGAGTGGTGTAGCGAGAAGAAGCAGGTGAGGAAAAACTGCTTATGTTCTTTGTGTGTTTATATGATTCTAATCGGGGGGATCGGGTCTCCGGTAACTCTGTAGACTTGGTAACTGTGGGGCAAGGAAGAAATCCACAGTAACCTTTATTTCCACATGCCTTTCTGGGAGGGAGGGGGAGTTACAGTAGAGCAGTTCTTAGTGAAATGGAGACCGGAGTTGTAAAACTACAGATGCAGGCTGCAGGGGGTTAAGTCGGAGAGAAGGCGTTTCCTTTCTGGGAGGGAGGTTGGAGTTTCAGGAGGAGAGTTTGTGACGTGAAACAGAGAGAACGAAGCTGTAAAAGTTACAAAACGACTAAGGCTGACTGCAAGGGGGATTGGTGGTTGGGGGATTGGTGGTTGCTGGCTCAGGGGACAGAAGGATCAATCCAGCAGGGCACTAACACTGAGACTTTGAAGCCTCTGAGCTACTGATGCTTTACACAGTTTAGGATTGACAGCACTGACAGCCAATGAGGAGAGACAGAGTTGTTAGGCAAATAAATCCGACCCCGACCTCAGAGCTGCCCAGAGGCAGGTAGGAGAATAGATTCACTATGATGACTACAATATTTTAAAAACGAATACATTATAGACATTTTAATAACTACATGTAATAATTCTTTTTACCAATTTTTAATTTCGCAAGGGTTCCCCTTTAGAGATCTGGTAGCTGTTTCCATCAGGAGAGGTGTCAGTGTTATTTTATTATTCTGCTGACAGGCTGACCAGACAAAGCTCTGCATTACAATTGGGAGTGGTTCTGACATCACTCCAACTAGGGCCAGACAGGTCAGAAATCAGCCCCCAACAACTAGCCAAATCTACTTGTTTGCTCGCTTCTGGAAGCCTTGTGTCCACTCCGGCGCGAACAGACTCAGCGGATTTCAGCAAAGAAATGCGAAGCTTTCGAGCTGAGATCCACCAAGTCTGTTAGCGCTGGAGCCGATACAATGCTGGACGCGAGCAGAAAAGAAGATTCGCCTAGTGGTCTGGAGCTGCAGCGAGCCTGCAGATTTCGCAGGCTATGGATTGTGATTTCTGCCCCGACTGACCTTAGAAGTTACTGAAATTTATCAGAGCACAAGTCACATGGCTGAGGGCACTTTGGAGTGTTAGAAAATGGATATCCTCACATCAGATTTCAAAATTAAATAGAAAAAAAAATCTGTTTGCTATTTTGAAATGCAGATGTTATTGTGCTGGAGGAGTAATAATAACTGATGCATTTTATCTTCATGAAGAACCCCTTTACAGAGAAGTGAAAAAAAAAAAAAAAGCAGGAAGGTGCAAACATTGAAGAACAGACCAGAAGATAAGTGAAAAGAATGCATTAATTAGTGACTGCATAACAGAAGGTGAGCTCTCTCTCTCCTCTACTTGCGCCACAAATTCTCTTCTTCCTAGCCACCCCAACCAAATACATCTTCTGTGTATCAATTGTAATACATTCAAAATTATTTGTATGTATATTTTTATATGGGTGTATGTGATAAGGAGCCAACTTGCTTATAGATCAGGGATCTCCAACCTTTTTTTACATGTGAGCCACAGTGGTACTGTCTGGTTCACATTGATTTATAATGAACATGGACAGTATGCCCCAGTAGTTGTTGAACTATAACCATGAGAGCAGCTGACAGTGCTTTTAGCCAATTCACATATTTATTATTTTTGTATATACTTTATAAAGAAGTAAATCTTTTGCTTAAATGCATGTTTGTCCAAACAGCACTTTGCTTTACATAACACTGCCGATCTAATGGCCATTCACTGAAGCAAGTGATATGTATGCAAGTTTCTCTTTGTTCCAAATTTGGTTTATCAGGACTTTTATAGTTTTTGAATGATTAGCCTCCTTCTTCTGATTCTTTCCAGCTTTCAAATGGGGGTCACTGATGCCATCTAAAATGAATGCTCTTTAAGGCTACCAGTGTATTGGTATTGCTACTTTTTATTACTCGTCTTTCTAGTCAGGCCTCTGCTATTCATATGCCAGTCTATTATTCTGCTTGGGTAATTTGGACCCTAGCAATCAGATTGCTGAAATTGCAAACTGGAGAGCTGCTAAATAAAAAGCCAAATAACAGAAAAACCATAAATAATAAAAAATGGAAACCAATTGCACAATGTCTCAGAATATTACATTCTCTACTTCAAACTAAAAGTTAACTCAAAGGTAAACAACCCCTTTAAGACCCCTGTAATCCATTCAATTAGAGTCCTGCAGCGGGTCGGTTACCCGCAGGTTACACGCAAAAACCTGCGGTACCCTGCGGGTTGCAGATAGAAGTTTCAGGAGCGAGTATAGATGCGGGACGGTGGTTCTTCAGGGTCGCAGGTCTTCTCAATAGCGAGTTTTACTAATTTTTTTCCTGATCACGCCTACTTCTAATGATATTACTTCCGGTTTACAATGACAGCACTTCCTGTTTCTTGATGGTCAGCGGGTAAGTATGCAGGTTGAGAGTCTGGGTGCAGGTTGGGTTTAACAAATTGGTTCAGCACAGGACTCTACCTTCAATCTATACCTTACATATTGTCTTTCAAAAGGTTGTTTGAAAGCTGCACAGAAGGTGACTCTATCGGGGAGCACCGGGTGATTTTTGTGATATAATTTCTTTGACGCCGAGTGCTCAGTTATTTATTTCAGCTGCAGGTTGAACAATGCAAGAAAGCATTTGATTGGTTGCTATGAGTTACTGCCCTGATGCAAAATTGCCCAGTGTTTATAAATGAGCCCCATGAGTCTTGTTCCATTATCATTTCTTTGTCTGTGGTTTTCCTAAATGCAACTTGCCTTATTACTTTGGCATTCATCTTGCAAATGACCACCTTGATATCATGCTTTGTAATGCAGTCAGATTTCTGTTCTAGCTGTTCATCAAACAGATACTGTAACAGCTTCTTCATCCTCCTCTGTGCATGCACACATGCAAAGGAGATATTAAGCATGCATTCCAAGAACGCACATCCTTCTGATTTGAAGTAAAATCGTTCGAATATTCTACCATTCGATAATCGAACTACTGTCTATTTAAAAAACCTTCGACTTCAATACTTCACCAAATTAAACCTGCTGTGCTATGTTTGCCTATGGGGACCTTCTAGAGCAGTTAAGTTTTTTGAAGTCGAAGAAAAATCGTTCGATCGATGGATGAAATCCTTCGAATCGTTTGATTCGAAGGATTTCATCGTTCAATCAAGCGATTTTACTTCGACTGCAAAGTGGTCAAATTCTATGAAAAAAATGAACGATATTCGAAGTCGAAGTAAAGCCATTCGATGGTCGAATTTCGAAGTATTTATCACTTCGAAATTCGACCCTTGATAAATCTGCCCCTGAGTGTACTCAAATATAGGTGTCGTTACCACATCAGACTTTAGTGAATTATTAATTATAACCTTGCAGATGTTAACAGTCAATCAATAGCTCACAAGGTAAACTTTCCTTTAGATCTGTCACATTTAATGGTTCATTCCTTTCATGGGTGTTTAACTGCATAGCATTTTTATTATGTACTTTGTTTATTGTAAGTGTTATAAGGGGTGCATACAATATATTGTCTATTATTTCCCCCCTATACATGTATTAATTTGTTGTCTGTGTTTTATGGTCAGATGCTAAATTGTCATTCTAGGTAATTAAGCTGCACAAGTTTAGCATTTGAAGACTGAAACATAGTTTAATACAAATACTTGTGCTTTTTTAGCATCTACTTCTGAAGACAACATGAAGATAAGAAAAAGAATTGACATTCTCAACTGGCACATTGGCAAATAAGCCTCACTTTGAATGCTTGGGGTTGCTGTAGGATAGATACAAAGAGCAGAACATGGAAGTACAGCAGTTACAGGACGTCCTCTTCACAACAGCAGCTCCTGACAATAACAATATTTCTTACAGGGTATGTATATATGAGTTGGACTAATAGTTCCAATATGGTAATTTGTATGTGTGGTTCATTTCAATAGCTATCTATGTGCAAAATTGTGGGAATCGTAGAATTAGACCCTATCATAAATAATGAGGTTGTTCAGGTTGCATATCTATTTTGAGCCCTGCTAAGCATATTGCCCAAGCTTCATTAAAGTCAACTGTTATAATTAATGCATTATTTGAAAAAATAAAATTCTCAGATGATGCTGAGAAACAGACCAGGTTTTCATCTGGCTGCATAAACTACTCACTAAAGGAAGAAACTTTAAATTTAAAATTACACAAAAAAAGCAATTGAAAACAAATCATTAGTGTTGATGTACTCTATAAAAACAACCAAACCACTACCCCTGTAAATTATATTGCTTTTGGTTACAGTAGGTTTATCATTGTGCATATCAAGAGTGATGGAAATTGTTAATGCTAGAATTGAGATGAGCAAACCATAACACAATACTTTTGGGCAAAACCACCTCATACATTTAATGCAGAGATTTGTTTTTCTTGGGGCCTATTTAAAAAGCATTCAAATTGGAAAATCGGCCATTTATACCACTTTATCTGTTTATAACACTTTGAAGGGCTCATTTAATGTGTTAGGCTGCAGAATGGCAGTACTGTATTCATGAGGGTGAGATTGGGGGCAGTTATGTTCACAGTGATGTGCTTTGATCCTTGTGCTACGTGTAGAACAAGATACAAATGCAAACTGCACAAAACTGCCCTTTATGATCCATTCACAGAGCATTTTGTTCTTAGGATTTCATAAATAAGGCCTCACTAAACAAAATACCACTGAAGTGAGTGCTCCAGCTCAGACCTTATACAATCTAATTGCTTTCTGTAGGTGAATGTAATTACATGAATTCGTTTTTATGATGTTTTTATCATTGTACCATACATCACATGGTAAATAAGATGCTGTTAAATGCAAGTTTTGATGCAATTTTTAGAAACCAGTAACTTTAGCCGTGATTTGTAGTTTTGAGTTGAGACCTCTGGTCATGATTTTCTGGGTCATCTAACTGTTAATGGACTTTTACTACACATACATGTTAATTATGTTTTTTTCTTCTTTTTTTTCATCGATTTTAAAGTTCATAATGCATGCTTTGAAATAATTTTCAGAGATGTCATTAAAAAATTGCCAATTTTAGAAAAGCTTTGCAGTTTGGTAGAGAATAAAGACATTACTAGCCATACTGAATTCGTTGAGACTGTGTGCAAAAAATTTTTTATAGATATACTGTATTTTGTTGTTGACTCACTGTGTTTTAGAGTTTTTCACCTTTGATCTATTTTTAATCATGATCTGGACATTCATTTTGTTTCATCATTCAGCAGTTATTAGGTTGCTAGGGTCCAGTTTACCCTAGCGACCGGGCAGTGGTTTGAATGAGAGACTGGAAGATGAATAGGAGAGGGCCTGAATAGCGAGAGAAGTAATAAAAATAATGGTAACAATAAAATTGTAGCCACACAAAGCAATAGTTTTGTGGCTGCTGGGGTCAACGAACCCCATCTGACAGCTGGGAAGAGGCAGAAGAAAAGCACAATTAAAAAAACTATTAAAAATGAAGGCCAATTTAAAAGCTACTAAGAATAGGACATTCTATAACATAGTAAAAGTTAACTTAAAGGTGAACAACCCCTTTAAATTTGCAGTTGCTAACTTGTCATTTATCAACAGTGGGCAAATTTACTTTTGGACAGTAACCCAAAACAGCCAGTCAGCGATTAGCTTGTTTCAGCCATCTGCAGGTAGAACAATGAAAGCAAAAAATTGATTGTTTGCTATGCATTACATATCACAAAGTCACCTGAAGTTTCCTCTAGTGAGCGACAAATCTCCCTGTCGGGGGCCGATATGTGTCCCCCCCATCATTGCTGATTTAAATCAGACTCATTAGGATTCTGGCACATAGGGTGGCATTGAGCACTGTCACCTGATGAGCACTTGCAGAAGTGCTTTCAGTAAATAGGTCACAAAAGGGACTCTTTTTTTAAATTTTTTTTTATATATGTGGTCATATGTGAACAAGTGAGGTACAGTACATTTGTGGCAGTTGCCATTATGCTACCATTTGAATACTACTGTTTCCTTCACAAAACTATTATACTTCTATACTTAGGTAAAATTATATTTGCCAAAAATCAAGTCCTTGAAGAATCCATCTCAAACAGAGTAAAATGTAATTTACAGTAGTTGCTGATTTAAACAAGCCTGTGTGTGCTTGTGTGTCATGGGGTGGGGAGGGTTTGCCCAATTACATCTGCTTCTGACTGGAAAAACTGTGGGCTTCACACAGACTTCTTTTTCCAGTGTTTCATGCACACAATCTGTAATATTATTCTATATTAACCCTGTGATCAGGAGTGACGTACATTAGCCTTGCTCCATAATGCACTCTTTTTCCAAAAAATACAAATGCTTCCAGTATGAAAAAATAAACTCACCAAGTTAGAAGTAAAAAAAGGAAAGGAGAATCTGTATAAAGTCTTTTATGAATGGCACAAACTAGCTGAACTCCAAGCATTGGATTTTTTTTACATGAGCATAGTAGCCTTTTGTGTTAAGTTACCTATGTGGCATACAGAGTGCATGGGTGTTTTTTTCATTTCCATGTCCCATGTGACAACTGCTTCCATTTCGCTGAGGTTTCTCTGAGGCTACTTTGAGAATTGTAAAAAATAAAACATGTACTATAAGCCAGCGCTGCTTCTGTTCACTCATAATTAGCATGTTTACACAAATATATGCCAATTATGTCAGGCACTCCATATGGCTTGTAAAAATAAAATGTTTATTTAAAAAGGATCAATGTAATTGTGGCCGCACAACCTTTATTCTGCATATGTAATATTCCCCTGTAGCTTAACACAGATAAGGAAAGAACAGCTGTGGAGGAAATCTAATACGTTTAATTATTTTGTTTCACAAATTTACATGGCATTAGCATGTAATTTGTGTTCTTTATTAAAAGGCTTTTTTTTACTACGGCATCTGTGCATGGGACAAAATGTTTGCGTATAATTAAATATCATTTTATATGTGTTTCTTCAGATATCAATCAGGTTGGGGTGAAAATTCTAGAATCTTTATCTCCCCATGTGATGGATTTTTGACTGAACATTTAGATCAACCCTATTAAGCTGGCCATAGAGATAGTCTTCATACGATTTTCAGACCGTGTGTGGATCGTCCCGACATTTTTTGTCCCATGGCGAACGATCATTTAGTTAATTGGACAGGTTAAAAGATTGCTTTCGGCTAACGATAATTTCTCTGCATGTATTGCCTATCTGGCAATATCAATGGCAGCTTGTCACTAGAATTTGTCGGACATAACTTTCATACGGTTGCTGTCACGAGCAGAATATCGTCTGATTTGTTCTTTTACTACTTTATTAATCTGAATGGATAGTGGTAGGTCGGATCGTTTGTCGAATACAAAGGTAAAATCGGCACGTCTGTTCACTAGTCAGGTGACGAGATTATGCAAACATTTGCTTGTTTAGCAAACTGGCCAGACAAGTAGAATTACTATATAGCTACCTTTAGATATGGTGCATGTAGGTTAATGCAGAGAGCATACAGAGTCTGGCCACTTATTCATTCCAACTGCTGGCTAGGCTGGACAGCTAAGAATTTCATTTATAATTTAAAAAAAAAAGATCTCAACACTCCCTCGCAAAAATAGCCAAAAGGCTCATTACACAGACACACCCAACTAAATGACTATTTTGTGTCAGAAGAAAAACAAGAACGTCAGCTTTCCATAGATCACTTGTTTCTAGTACTAATATGTTCTTTAGGTGATGTGTCACTCCCGAAGCTGGGCCCTGAGAGATTTTGGCATGGTTTCCTTCTTCATATGCACATTATTTTCCATATTCTTTTGATGTACCATTAATATATGTTTTTTGATTCAATAATTTGTACCAAAAGTAAGTCTTTTTTTTTTTTTTTTAAATTGGACTTGAAAGTGAGGTATCATTCTCAATCGGTGTATATATATTAAACAAAAGCTTAAACAACTGTGCAGTGTCTGGAGGAACTGTGATCATGTGTATTGTGACACACCAGTCTGGTTACATACCTTGCTTTTAAATGCATTGTATAGTCATAAAAGATCTATTTATGGACATCATTACCAGAGTTTTCAGTGTAGTCATAAATTACCCATCGTAATAGTTGCTGCGTCATTTTGAAAAGTACATAATTGAGCAAGCATCTGATAAGTATTTTGTATAGTATTTTTTTTACCATGTGCCTATCGCACGCGGTAATTTTCTTCATTTTTTAAAAAATATTTTATTTATTTAATAACACTAAATTAACTTGAGATCTCCCAATCAATTCATATACAAATAGACCACGTTATATCAATTCATGTATACTACAGTATTACATTTTATATTATTATTTTTGCAGGAAAACCTCATTGGAACACTGCTTGCCATATTTGGACATTTTGTTGTCAGTATTGCACTTAACCTACAGGTAAGAAAAAAGCTAAATGGAAAAGTACCATCTAAACACACAAATTTAGTTAATTCAGTAGTCATAATTATGTAACAGATGAGTCACTTTTTTTTTTATTTTCACAGCAGGTCGTTGGGTGGACATATAAAAGCAAAATATAAAATATCCTAAAATTTAGGAGAGAGTGTTCAGGAGCAATTGATACTTTGCTACCTGTATGGCTTAGGCATGAGATAGTCACTGAGAGGATACAGAGGTTTTCCAGTACTGATAAATTACAGCCTTGTGTTGCTTAAGCTTTTTTTGTTTCTTGTTGTGCTACTAACTGTCGTTATTGCATCGTAGAAATATAGTCATGTTCGACTGGCTGGTTTCAAAGATTCTCGTTCCTACTTCAAGACAAAGACGTGGTGGTCTGGTCTCTTTTTGATGATAATTGGAGAGATTATGGTGTTTTCATCCTATGCCTTTGCACCCCTCTCTCTTATTGTGCCACTCAGTGCAGTCTCTCTCATAGGTGAGTTAAAAAGGTTTCTATGTGTCCAAAAATTTTTTAGAAAAAAAAAACATTTTCTAAACTTTTCCTTAGTTTCAAGGGACAGTCATGGGCCAAAAATTAGATATCCATGAAAGGGAATTCTGGAAAATGTTGTCTAGCCTGTATCATTGACATTTTATGCTTGTTTCTTCCCCATACCCGCTGCTACCTTTGAACCTAAGGTTACTGCATTAGAGAGCAATTCTATTTAATATTAGTAAGACAGTTTAAAAAACGTACTAATGGGAGACTGCATTGGTTACTGTACAGCTACGCAGCAATTTATTATTACACAGTATTACTGATTATCATATGATATATGAAACACGGCAAACTCGAAATTGGTAATTAAAGCAATGTATTTTTTAATCCATTGCCCTGGTTGATTGTGCTCATTTAGTCCGTAAATGTGACTACTGACTGATGCTAGGCATCTGATATCTGAGGACAGAGAAGGATGCATTTTAATAATCTATCTTCTGACTGGCACAGGTATTGCCTCCCCTTGCAGCTCAACAAAATATATTTTGGGGGAATTTTACCTGTGTTAGTATCTGTGAGTGGTACATTGTATTATAACCGTGTACTGGTGCAGCAGTACACTGTTCATTTAGGTAGTAAAATAAGTAAAAAAAACTTTAAGTTAATTGCATATATGCTAGGGACCATAGGTTGCACATACTTCCTTCTTATTAAATAATAGGGTCTCCACCCCAGCAAAAAATACATCCTAAAGCTTTTAAGTCAGAAAGTTCAATCAAAACACAGTATTCTCGCTCAGATTGACTTTACGGATTATGTTTTTGTTGTGGTGCCACTGGCATTTTAACATTTTTTGGAAGATGTGTCATGGAAGATGACAACATTGGCACACGTCTAGTAGATTGTGAAAAGGGTTTGAAGGAATGTTTTAAAAGAAGATTAATCTGTTTTATTTTCCTCTGCAGCCAGCTCACTCATAGGTATTATATTTATTAAGGAGAAATGGAAACCAAAGGAATTCTTTAGTGAGTATTTCATGCATGCTGTGTCATTTTTGTTTGCTTTATCTTACTTTTTAATGATTTATCAGTGACTAATGGTAGAACTACAAGGGAGATTTTTGTCAGATTTTGTCAGACTTTATCTTGCCTAAAGGACTTTGTCATGCAGCAATTTAAACATGTGCAGCTACATCTGACTTGTAAAATGGTATCAGTCAATCGTTCTACATCCAGCAAGATCTCCCTAGTAAGTCTCTAAGGTAAAGGGAGGTTTCAAGTAGTTGTCCAGTGACATGGCTGCCCGTAATGCCAGTTCTGTGCATCACTTAGTGACCAGGTTAAATACGAATAAGCACTGGGTAAATAAGAATTAAAGCAATCTGGCAGATCTTTGGGATCGTATGATTGCCATTGTTTAGGCACTTATGCAACATAATTTAAAATGAATTGATGAGAAACTGCTAAATTTGTCACACAGTAATGTAATATTACAAAGTTTACATTCCATTTTCAATAGATTGTGGTATAAGGTGCCATATGTATCAAAAAACAATCTTCTTAGGCTTTAAATATAAACATTACACAAAGGACATGTTGCTTCTACTTATCCATTATTTGTATAGCATTGAATCTTACATAATTCTTTAGAGGTACTGTTTATCATTCACCTTAGTACCCAGCACCATTGGGGAAATCTAAAATCCATATTATACACACAGACTGGCATTTTCATTTGATTTACTTACAAGATGTGGCGATTAGTGGCAGTTTCATCTATTTTAAATCTATAGGAAATATGTACTATCCTGAAGAATATAATCTTTATATAGCAGCAATAAGTTATGCAGCACTTTATACGTATTAAAAAAACAAGGTTACAGAATGAATATGATGAGCACAGTGTTTTAAATTAAATGCAGAGATTTTAAATACTTATGCATTAAAAAGTAAGCTTAATTAAGCTACAAACCCATGCTAATGCTAAATAAACTCACATTGAATAAAACAGTAGCTAATGTTCTTGGATAACTCTGCTTGTACCTGAACAATGTCAAAATCAATGGCTTCTCCAAGGCACAATTACTATTCCTCTGGGTAGGTTTAATGATTACAGACAAGAAAAACTTTTAACAGTAACAGAGATAAACAAACCATATTCAAGAAAAGGAAATTCTGGTAAAATACATAGTGAAGCACAGTGGGAAACCAGCTGAAAGACATCATCCGAATAAATGGTAGAAAAACTGACTTATAAGTTTGTTGTGTTACTGTTAACTGGCATCTAGTGTGTAATAATTTAATAAATCATTACTTTGTAAAACATTTTGCACTTACTAACATAATGAAATCAGATCTGTTACTCGATTTCAAATCAAAATCTCTCCTTCCAAAGGGTTAATAATCATGTTACATAACACTGCTTCAGCTTGCATGCAACTAACGGGATATCTTCTGATGCAAATGTATGTATCTTCTCTCTGTCCTTCCAAAGGACGTTATATTTTGTCCTTTGTAGGTTGTGGTTTAACTATCATTGGTATCTACTTGTTGGTCACATTTGGACCAAACAGTCATGAGAAGATGACCGGAGACGTTATTGTCAAGCATTTAGTTAGCTGGCCTTTTTTGGTCTACACGGTAAGTGTCTTCTTTCTTAATTCTGCCCGAAAGCACAAATCTGTCATCAGATGTTCATGTTAAATCACAGGCGTTAGATCATTATTAAATATTTTCCACATAAAAGGATTGTTTTCGAGAACATTTTACACCATTACAGCATTAATGAAACCATGAAAAATAATCAAAAGGAAAAAGAAACACCCAAAACCCACAGGCCTTCAGCCATGAAATGGTTACAGTAGACCTTTTGATTACAGAGTGTACATTGTTCCAAAGAAGTAAGCTATCTCAATCCATATTTAAGGGCAGAGGTGTTATGCATGGATACCAGTATATCCAGGTGGGGCTGAGACAAGTTTTATTGCATTTTGTACTAGGTCAATAGAAAATGTGTTCTGGAGCACTCACAGTACAGTATACATACAGGGACAAAATACAAGCATTAAACAGGGTTCAAAAACATGCAGTTACTAACACAAAACAGTATAGGGAGGTGAGAAGTAGATAACTGAAAGTAATCAATATAGGTTAAGACTTGTCTTATTTCTACTGGTCTACAATTTAAGGTATAGTTACATCATATAGATGAGTTCATGTGCCCCTTGGAGTTGATCCCAAACGATTTGTTTTGCACGTATGCAGCCATTCAGATATTCGTTTTTATTGTTCTCCATACAATTGCTTTTAAAAACAGTTCCTAAATGGTTGTTGTGGGTAACCAGCCAGGGGCAAATAGGTGTGTATACGGTCCTTTTTAACTATAATTTATGTCTTTTCAGCTGGTGGAAATTTTAGTTTTCTGTAGCTTATTGTATTTCTACAAACAGAAGAATGCCAATTACTTGATTGTTATCTTGCTGCTGGTAGCACTATTAGGTGGGTACAATGTTCTTTGCTTAACATTCATATAGTTTCCAACAGTATTTCAGTTATTATAACCTTTTTTCAAATTATTTAAATAAATGGCAACTTTAAGGTACAGGTATGTCTGCCTTTTACAAAAATATAATTTTGTCGCTTAATTTTGTTTTACAGAGAATCTTAGGAGGCTAAAAACTGTTGCGGGAGTTTCAAACATAACTTGCAAAAATAACTCAATGCATGACAGAATTGATGAGCCATAGCTATAATATAATATTTACTGGTGTGCTTCTAGCAAAGAAAGCCATATACTGTAGTTTTTCAAGACTAGAGTTTAATGAGTAGATCTGCGACTATACTGAATGTCTCTTTAGGAGCCTTTTTAGAGAATACCCCCTCTTTGTACTAAAGCCCAACACAAACCGTGGTGCTGTTCTGTGTTTCTCTGTCTATCCATTTAATCATGTCAGTGTCATCTAAGTGTCAATGACTAGATAATAATCTTGTCCCATCTGTTTTATGCAAATAATCTGATTGCATAAAAAAGAAAGGAACCTAGACTATGTCCATTTGAGTTGTTTGGTTTCTATTCTTGCTTTATTTAAAGTTCTTAAATTACATCCAATATGTTTTGCCCAAAACCTTATCCTTCACTTTTAATCTTTGTTAAAGGAATAGTAACACCAAAAAAAAACAAGTGTTTTAAAGTATTGGAAAGATCATGTAGTGTTGCCCTGCATTGGTAAAACTGATCTGTTTGCTTCACAAACACTACTATAGTTCATATAAACAAGCTGCTGTGTAGCAATGGCGGAAACTGGAAAAAGGCTAAATGGCACAGGTTAAACAGCAGATCACAGATAATACCATTATGTTCTACAGAGCATATCTGCTATCTGTTGTGTAACCTGAGCCTTTTCTCCTTTAAATGGCTGCCCTCGTTGCTACAGCAGCTTATTTATATAAAAAATAGTAGTGTTTCTGAAGCAAACGCAGCCCTTTTACCAGTGCAGGGCAACACTGCATTATATTTTTATTACTTTAAAACACTTTCATTCTTTGATCTTACTGTTCCTTTAAGTTGAATTTTCCTAGAAGGCAAACACACATATTTTCCCTCTCTGTAAAAAAACCCCCAAACATATGAGACATTTATCTAAGCTTTGGAGAATTTCTGTTGCAATGTGAAGATTTGTTTTTATTTACAGACTCAACTACAGTGGTGGCTGTAAAGGCAGTAGCTGGTATGATTGTTGTTTCAATACAGGGCACCATGCAGTTAGGATACCCCATCTTCTACATCATGTTTGTGTGTATGGTGGCTACAGCTATAGCACAAGCATCGTAAGTTTATTTTTATTGTGGCACAAATAAGCGAAGAAACGTACGTTGATCTCTGACAAATGTAAACCATTGCATTTTTCTTTGTAACTCCTGTTGCAGGTATCTGAGCCAGGCATCCCAGCTTTATGATTACGCTTTGATTGCAAGTGTCAACTACATCCTGTCCACTAGTATAGCTATTTGTGCAGGTAAGCAAACAGGAGCAGCAAAACAACAGGTGGAAATAAAGGATGTTTTTAACTTACATACTGTATATCTGAAAATTACTATATTTTATAGGTATACCAGCATTTCTTACACAGAAGTCATGTAAAACTTTAGAAAATATAATTTAGTGATGCCGCTTGTATAATTACTGTATAAACTAAAATGAAAGTTGAAAAGTTAATGTATTTTGAGTATAGCACACACAGTCCTTTTTCTCCATAAATGGAAAAGGTCACCAAATGATTCAGTTAGGATCATAAATGGAGCTGCATGGTCCTATTCTTTTTTTTTTTTTTTTTTTAATATTGTATCCTGTATGGGTCTATACTTGTCAACGAGATTGAAAGCGATCTAAGTGATCGTTAGTCTGTATATGAGGCTTAATACCGAACATTCACATGACCGTTATAGGCCCAAAGTGAAAACCAGGATGAATGATAAGATTGTTTGTGTGTATGTCAGTCATCATCTGGCCGGCATAGGTTTGTACCTATACCATGGAAGGATCCAAGCTTATGCGTTCATTGGCCAGTAGGTAGGATAAAAGTGAGATATGGCTATCTACATGAGTTGCCTTTCTTTGTAGACTAATAATTTCCTTCCCTCTGACTGCAAATTCAGTCAATTGTGTACAGCATATAGAGTGCACCAGCCAGGTCCAATAAGAGAGGACATTCTTTCACTCTTAAAGTGTCCACATGGCTTTTCATTGCAAGGATAAACATAATCCTTTTAGTCCTTCTCACACTAACCAGGTTCCGTTTCCCAGTATATTAGGAAGGAAAATTAAAAATTTTACCAAATGAAATGATTCACATGTCATGCCAATTTTGTGGGTGGTCTATCGACTATTTAGATTTCCACTTGTTAAGAGCCACGATTCACTGCCCTGCTTGTAGCTTGCTTAATTAGTCTTTCTCTTGCACAGATCTGTGGGACACAGGGACTATGGGGCCAGCCTTGTTTTTTCTGGCACTAGGGGTTGACCCATAGGTCTCTAAAATTTGGAGTCCTCTAATGTGGCTTCCCCCTTCATGCGATATTCAGTGCTAGGTCTATTAAAGGAGAATTCAACCCTTTAAGAAAAAAAACCTGTACCCCCCACCCCACGTAGACCCTCCTCCCCCCAGCCTAACTGCCTCCCGGGGAAATGCCCCTTACTTTATACTTACCCCTCGGCGCAGATTCTGCCATTGGAGTTCCATGCAGCCATCTTCTGGGTCTTTGTGTCTTCTTCTGGAGATTCGGCAATTTTCGTGAGTTTCACCGCATACACCGTTGTCGCAAACAGACAAATTGCTCCAACTGTGCATGCGTCAACATGCCAATGTCCCACTCAGCTTTCCGAAGACCTGAAAGATGGCTGCGTGTAACTCCGATGCCAGAATTGCAGAGGGGTAAGTATAAAGTATGGGGCATTTCCCCAGGGGGAAGTTATGCTAGGGGGTGGGGGGTACGGGTTTTGTTTTTTAAAGGGTTGAATTGCCCTTTAAGACTTCAACTAAAGCCAAGCCACACAGTATGCCAGATCCTATCACATAGGTTCTGTGTCTGTCCAGCACCTGGCAACCCTTAGCCTACAAGCAGTGAAAATGGAGGCTTATGGCTGCCCAACAATTCCCCCCCCGCTGGTGCTGTAAGTATGCTCTTCTTCTGCACTCTTATGCAGACTAACAGATCTCTCCCCTTCTCCCACACTCAGACACCCTTCCTTCACTCTCTATAGCGATTCTCCGGCCCCCACCGCAGCAGCATCTCCGTGTAAGGTGCGCAAACTTCTGCATACATCACAGCATCATTCACGTCACCGATGGCGCCAACTTTTTGTACTCTTCTCTCGTTCCCTCACTCAGGATCTGGTGCCAGCAGGTCCAGACACGTGTAGCCAACAGAAGAACCCGCTCGCCATCTGTCGGCATCAAGCAATTCAGGGGCATCCACTTGTCATCCTAGAATAAGATCTAAAAGTGGACTGGCACAATATAGCGGGGAATCAAGTGATAGCCCATTCTAGGCTAAGGTGCAGGCACTAAAGAACCCCTTATTACACCACCACACAACAGGGCGATGAACAGACAATTATATTACCATGTCTGAGGGTAATTTGGAGGGTCCGTTTGCTAAGGCACAACACTTAAAGTGATACTGACACTAAAAATACTACTTTTTAAAATACGAATGTAGATTAAAAGTGTTGATGTTCTTGTCATGTTGTTTTTGCTGAGAGGTTTGTTTTTGTAAGTAATTGTTAGTTGAAGTTTCTAAACCTGACTGTTTTGCCAACCTGACTGTCCCATCTCAGCCTGTCAGTTGGAGTTTCTAATACTAACAGGCACAAATATGGCAGACCCCTCATACAGGAACTTGGGGCATCAGACAGATATTGTAAAAGCATTGTGCAAATACTTTATGGCAAATAATTATAATGACAGATGTAAAAAAAAAAAGATTCTGGTGTCACTATCTCTTTAACATCGAACAGCAACCAGACTCCCCTCCAGCTTCACCAGCCTGGGGCAATCAGTCTCTCAGTGATGGAGAGCTTCCCTCAGACCCAGCTGAGGAAGTAGATGACAGTCCCAGAATCTCTTCGGAGACATTCGACACATTAATTTCCTCCATGCTAAACTGCCTGGAGCTCAGAAACTCCTTCCAACTCAGCATCCATCTTTTTTTCTCATACACAACTAGATAGTATCATTCAGACCAAATAGGATCACTCAGAGTGGAGATCCAATCCAACTGCCGCTTCCAAAAGTCAGGAATCCGTAGAAAAATGGTCCACCCCTCCGCTGGTGGATGCCCCAATGTCATAACTCTCTAAGAACATGGTACTCCCCTTGCCAGATGCTTCATCCTTTAAGGAACCTATGGACAAATAACTGGAAGGCTTTCTGTGGTCAATTTTCTTGGGAACATTCTTCCCAAACGAGTTCCAAGGGTCTTTTCCAGACCCAAACCAGGCCTACCTGGCAGGGGAAACATCTTCAACAAAAATCCAATGAAAAATCTTCCATGGCATGTCTACCCTGCCGGCGGATGGCTACAACACTTTCAGGAAACCTGGCTTTGCCTCACTCAAGATCCCTGTGTACATGAAATAGTGTCCTCCGGGTATCGAATCGAATTTACCACCACTCCATCCCCATGCTTCTTCATGTCTCACGTGCCCAAGAATTCACAGAAGCAGGTGGCCTTCAAGGCAGTGCTTCAACAACTTCTTCAGGACTGAGTAATTATACTGGTCCCATCAGGTGAGCATTTAAGGGGTTTCTATTCAAACCTCTTCATCGTCCCAAAAAGGATGAATTGTACCATCCCTTATTGGATCTAAACACCTAAATTCCCGGTTCAAGATGGAATCCCTGAAGTCAGTCATCGTGGCAATGAATGCAGGAGACTTTCTCACAGACCATAACATCAAGGTCGCATACCTGCACATTCCTATTTTCCTACACATAGGGGCTACCAAATGGCCAATCACAGTACTTATACCTAGGATGTGACTTGTAGAGACCACAATATCAATATAGGTGATTTGAATTTTCATGGATGACTTTACTGCATGCACAACACACTGCCTTGCAAGCACTAAAAACCTGTAATCCTCTAATGGAAGTTGGCTCCAGAAAACCATATATTTTTTGGAGGAAAATACACATTTTTCACAAACTACAAATCACTTCCCCAGAGTAATAATCATGCACACACACAGTTTTTAGGGGGAAAACAATGCGCCTAGAACAATGCAGAATGCAATAACATTACTACATATCCTATAAGGCCATACAAAGTAATAGAAAATAAATATTACACAGTTAGACCAAGGATTAAACCCAGTGCCACTGTGACATTGGGAAAGGAAACACTTTTAAGACAAAAAAAAAAGAAACACACAGTACTGTAAAAATAGTGTATACTGTATGTGTATGCTTAAGTGTATGTGTGCAGACACACCCCAAATAAAAATGCATGTGTAAACTGGGTGTGCGGGAAGGTTGGTAGGCAGGAGATGCTGGAGGGCTGCTGAATGGACTTCAAATGGCGTGGGTGTGATGTTGGAGAGGTCAGAAAGTGAGGACAGTCATACTGTATTCAATGTATGTTGTTGGCTTGGGTTGGAGGGCCCAAGCAGAGATTGGCTCTGTGTTAAAACCAAGTTAATCATTTTCTTATGCACAAAGTACAGCAGATCATGAGCTGTGGCTTGTAGGGTTTTCCTGACCCAGGCACAGTGTTGTAGCTGCACAAGCAAGGCTATATGTTTTTCATTTTGGTTCTAATACGGTAATCATTTATTGTTTGTAACATTATACCTTAATTTCATCCTATGCAGGTGCAATATTTTATGTGGACTTCCTTGGAGAAGATGTGCTTCACTTGTGTATGTTTTCTTTGGGGTATGTAAATGCATTTTTGTAAAAAAAAAAAAAAAAAAAAAAAAGAGGCAAGCATCAGTAATATAAAAATCCATTACACTGTAGTGGAAATAGTTTTGATAATTTTGTTATCAAACTTTTTTTGATAAAAGTTGTTAATGACCAGAGATAATTCTCCCTCATTGCCTTTCACACTTCCCGCCCCCCCCCCACACCACACTTTTTTTAGCATTGGAACAGGTTGAGTAGGAGAATTCAAAGTGCAGAAAGCACAATAGCACAATTCACTATTAGACCTCTTTTTTTTTTTTTTTTTTTTTTAAAGTATTTCCACCTCTGGAAACCTTCAGGGTGCTTGCCATTGCTCCTGTCAGTTTTGCTGTTGTGTGAACATTCATAAATATGAATGTGGATTGATCAGTTTGGTTCTCTATGTATGTAGCTTGATTGCCTAAAGGTGGCCATACACAGGGAGATATGAGCTGATCTCTCCCCGATATACTGTACCAACATTGAAGTGGGCGTTATCGGGCTGATCCAATCGTGGGCCCAAAGGTGGGATCAGAATGGAGGCCAAACGGGCGCCCGGATGGCATCAACGAAAAGATGTAGCCACTATCTGACAGGATTTTTTAACCTGCCCGATCGGCATCTGGCTGACTTTCGGCCAGATATCGATCGGGGATGCCCATCGGATGGCCCCACACACGGGCCAGTAAGCTGCCAACTCAGCCTGTGTATTGGCCTTAACAGTCTGCCCAAGGTTACTGGACATTGGAGCAACATTTGGAGATTTGCATCTGGTTATCATACAACTGGTTTCTAGTCATTAGCTACAAAGGAGAATGTGATTAAATGTGTGCTTAATGATTGTCATTTTTATTGTACCTTTTTCCTATTTTATAGATGCCTTCTTGCCTTCCTGGGGGCCTTCCTTATTACAAGAACTGGGAAGAAAAAGAAAACATTTGAACCCTACGTTACAATGAGTTCATTGCCAGGTATAGCAAATTATTTAACTAAAATAGTTTCAAGTTTGAACTAATGATTCATAATATCTGAAGCTCTGTGTTTATCTTACAGCAGGACTGCAATCAATGTATGACAATGGCAATGCTGTTCAGCCAGAATTTGGTTCTTTTTCCTATGGAGCCTTGCAGAACAATGACATGTCAGAAATGTACTCACCAGCTACCCTACCTGTTGTTAACGAAGAAGCATCTCCTGCACCGCCTTACAAGACGCTGGATCACAATAAGACTGAATAGGGGCATATGCTCCTGCTAGTAATGACTTGACCGCAAGACTTTCCTGAGATGCAGTCCCTAAAACAGAGTTACAGCTAACATTTCTAATTGCTACTGTTTCAAACGAATTTAACCTGTATTGGAAAGAATGAGGACAGGAGCAGAAGAATTACAGTTCAGCCACGTGTCATTCTTTCTTCGGAATATACTCTGTTAAACCAGTCATGAAATATAAGCCAGCCCTTATACAAGAGATGCAAAACTTTATAGAGTTGGATGGGTTGGCTCCTTGCAAGGTGACCATTTGCACTAGACGTGGGAATGATTTCATTTATAGGCAATGACTGCTGCTTCCTTCGGTTGCTTAAAGCACATTACCGATGAAACAAGACAGAATGCCTATAGTTAGTACTAACTTATTTGTATAGTCTAGAAATGATATAGCCTTTGGATCACATACCTGTCCTCTGTCTTTACCAACACTGTATATTTGGTGAATATCTGCAGAACAAGTGGAGAATTAACCGGAAGGAAACGTCTGACTGTGCTGCTGTTGGGTATTCGCCAAATAAGCCACCGATTAAAGCCAGAGGCCGGCTTTAAGAACCTATTAGTCTGAGGTCTCTAAACCAGGACTCCACTTCAAACCCATTAACTCCGTTACCAAAGAGTAAACTATTGTGTTGCAGTGTGATATGTTGCTGGCTATTACCATTTCAGTTTTCAGGACTGTAAAGCGTTTTGGTAATGCTATGTAAGAAGTGGATGAAAACTTTGTCTTAAATAGGCGTGGAAGGGAACATTTGACATTGTGCCTAAATAATTTCAGACTGTTATTGAACTTGAAAATACAGATCTTTTGTGTTTCTATCACTAATTACATGCAGGTGTGTTTGATAAGTGGAAAAAGGGCAAAGTTGTGCTCACCACTAATTTTTAAACAATTAGGCAGGGATGCAATGAGGCTGTGAGTAAAAAATTGATACAGACAAATACAAGAGAATATCTGCACTCAACCCATTATCAATATATTAATGACACTGAGACATTTTGTGCCTTAAGCTACTAAAAAAATGCCTTACCCTTTAAACAAAACAGGGATTGTTTGTCCATATATTGCAATATATTTAAGCTGGCCAACAACGTCAAAGTCATCCCTGGTATGGCCAGTCCTACAAATGATTAATTAAAAAAAAAAGCTACTGCTTCATCATACCATACATTTACACTGAAACATAGTTTTACCCGAAACTTGCTGGCTTTCAAGGTTAAAACTCCCCAAAATGCTTGTTTGATTAGTGGTACTGTACTATAAAGAAATTACTATTAGTATACATAGAAAGTAGTGCTACACAATCATTCTCACCGCTCTTTGCAGCGTCGGGTAACGACTGTGACTCTGTCTGCCCAGGTCAAATCCAATCTCCAAAATATATTCCAGCAGCACTCTGGTTCAGTGAAAAAAAATGTATTTGTGAAGCAACGTTTCGGGCATAACCAGCCCTTTATCAAGCTTCATAAAGGGATGGTTATGCCCGAAACGTTGCTTCACAAATACATTTTTTTCATTGAACCGGAGTGCTGCTAGAATATATTTTGGAGATAAAGAAATTACTATGCACTGGCTATGCACCTGTGAAAGCACTTGGAGTTGCATTTTATAGTCTTTGGGGACATCTAAAGTTAGGTTTGTAGGGAAGTGAGCAAATAGAAAATTCCCAGATGCGTGAAAGTGACACACTGTTAATAATTAAAGTTGCCAAAATAGTTACATAAGACACGTTATGGGCACTTACTCATAGACTATAAGTCCCCTTTGATCACGAAACACAGTAGTCTACATATTACCATAGGGTCTCTTTCACGCATCTGGAGATTTGTAATTTATAGTAACTCTTGGACTAGGGTTTATGTGTTGAGACCACAGTGTAACCTTTTTTGTGATTACATATGAGGATTTGTTTTCTGGGAGCAGATTTACATGCCTTTTTTATTAGGTGAGCAAGTCGGTTTCCTTCTAAACCTTACAACATCAGGTCTGTTTATGTTTGGTCTGTCTTGGCCTGCAACCTGGAATAAGTTTTGACACCTACTGCCTTCTGTGTCAGAGTCCAACTCTGATGCAGTCTGTTTCAAAATAGTTGTCTACAAACACAGATTATATAAGTTTGAAAAGAATGTAGCTGGCCAGACCATTTTGCTATTTGTGTTCTTATTCTATCTGCAGCTGTAAACCTGACTTGGAGCTTTAAGGTTAGGATCACCCTCCACATAATGAATAGCTTACATTCTATGCCATGTGCATGTATTTTAAAAAACAGGGGTTTTTTTTGTTACAAAGTAATGATCATAAAACTAGATTTTTTACTTACTGTTAAATCCTTTTCTCTTGTCCTACATTGGGGGACACAGGCACCATGGGGATGAAGATCCTGTTGCCGGAGGATGGACACTAAACGGTTAAAGAAGCTCCTCCTCCTGCACTGGGCTTTATCCCCTGCCTACTTCCTAAACCCTCAGTTTTCGGGCCAAAGAAGGAAGGACCAACCTAATAATCAACTTGCAAACAGAGGAGAAACTTCACCCCCTTTTAAAACTCTAAAATAGAACTATCTAACTGATATCAACTTCAGAAATTTACAGGGAGGGAAGGCCTGTGTCCCCCAATGTAGGACAAGAGAAAAGGATTTAACGGTAAATAAAAAATCTAGTTTTCTCTTGCTTAGATTGGGGGACACAGGCACCATGGGGATGTCCCAAAGCTATCCATGAGGGCAGGACTTAACCCCAATGCTCTGGAAACAGCCTGAAGCACCTTTCTCCCAAAGCTTGCTTCTGCTGATGCAAAGGTGTGTATCTTGTAACATTTGGAGAAGGTGTGTGGTGAGGACCACACTGCCGCCCTGCAAACCTGTTCAGCGGAAGCTTGGTGGCGTACCGCCCATGAAGTGCTGAGGGATCTGGTTAAGTGAGCTCGTATTCCTGAAGGCGGAGGTCTACTCTTTGCTGCGTATGCTCTTATGATGGCTGTCCTGATCCATCTTGAAATAGTAGCCTTGGATGGTCGGAGGCACTTTCTAGGTCCCTCCGGAATGATGAACAGACTATCTACTCTCCAAACACTCTAAGTAGCTGAAAAGTATCTCTTCAAGGTGCGAACTAGATCAAGTGTGTGAAGTCTCTTCTCTATTGTCGACTTGGGATGTGGACAAAAGGATGGAATCACCATATCCTGATTAATATGGAATTCAGATACAACCTTGGGAAGGAATTCCGGTGTTGGTCGCAGTACTACCTTATCTTCATGGAATATCGTGAAGGGGAGCTTGCATGATAAGGCAGCCAGTTCAGACACTCGTCTGGCTGAGGTGATAGCTAAAAGGAATGCTGTCTTGATTGTTAATGTCGGTAATGGAATTTCCTCGATGGGTTCGAATGGTTGATCTTGCATAACAGAGAATGAGGTTGAGGTCCCATGGAGCAACTGGATGATGGTATGGAAGAGCCTGTCTGAGGGCGCCCTGTAGGAAAGTCTTAATGTTAGGTTGCATAGCCAACTAGTGTTGGAAAAATATGTAGAGGGCTGACACCTGAACCTTCAATGAACTGAGGGCCAGGCCCTTTCAAGTCTTCTTGTAGCAGTATATTTCCTTCATCTAGTGCTTGTGGATCCTTGGTGTTATTCTCACACCATTATATGAAGGTCTTCCATACTCTATGGTAAATGCGAGCTGATACCGGTTTTCTGGCCTTCATTAATGTAGGTATAGCCTCCTTTGGAAGCCCAGGTCTGGAAAGAATCAGGGCTTCAAGAGCCATGCCGTGGATAATTTGGGTGGAATATCGGTCCTTGTGACAGCAGGTCTGCCCTGCCTGGGAGTCTGAATGGAGCCTCTGCTGCTAGCCTCATTAGTTCTGCGAACCAGGGCCTGCGTAGCCAGAATGGGGCTATTAGTATTGTCTCTACCGCTTGTTCTCTTATTCTTCTGATGACCCTTGGAAGTAGAGCCAGAGGTGGAAACATATAAACGGTGAAATCGTCATGAGTGGTTGGGAAAGAGCTTCAGTGTCATTGGACGAAGCCACCATGTCATGGATTCACGAACTGGACTCGTCACTAGTATCTTTCGGTCCAGAACTCCGCACATTCTTCTCTGATTCTGTAGGATTAGTCGTTGCAGTGATCTTGTGTGGAGCTGTGCGTATGGTACTGCCTGGAACACTACCATCGTTCCCAACACTCTTATGGCTACACGTAGAGGAATGAAGGTCTCCCTTTGAATGGTTAATAGCCGTGTGCGGAAGGAAGTTATCTTGTCTGAGGGAAGGAAGGCTTTTCCCCTGGATGTGTCTAGCTTCAGACCTAGGTATTCTGTTCTCTGTGATGGTGTTAATACCAATTTAGGGTGGTTGATGAGCCAACCAAGTTGGGTTAAGGTCTCTCTCTATCACTTTCTGGAGGCGGATTGTGGTTAAGGCATAAGATGGAGTCTTGACTCGAAGGTCGTCTAAGTATGGTATGACCCCCACACCCTGAAGTCTCAGGTCTGTCAGGGCTGCTGCCATCACCTTCGTGAATACTCACGGTGCGGATGAGAGTCTGAAGGAAGTGCCACGAATTGCCAATGTTCTCCTGCGGCAAAGAATAGAAGGAATCTGTAGTGGTTGGAATGTATAGGCATGTGTAGGTATGCATCCTTGATGTCGAGGACTGCCATGAATTTTCCTCGGTCTAAAGATAGCAGAACCGATTGTACTGATTCCATCTTGAAATGTTGCTTTCGGACGTATTTGTTTACTGCCTTGAGGTCTAGTACTGGACGGTAGGAGCCGTCCTTTTTGGGTACAATGAACAGGTTGGAATAAAAACCTTGACTTCTGTCCTGGTGAGGAACATGTTGTATTACTCCCCAAGTTGAGAGATTGTGAATGATTGTTCGATATGTGGAGCGTTTTGGCTCCTTTGATGGCAGGCGTGACACGAAGAATCTCAGTGGTGGGATTTGTACGAAGTCGATGAGGTAACCCTGGGCTACTATTTGTTGCACCCAGGGGTCCTGAACCTACTGTTCCCACACCTCCCGATAGTTTCTTAGGCAGCGCCTAAGAGAATGCCTTTGGAGGGTGGGCACCCCTTCATGCTGAGGTAGACTTGTCTTGAGAGGGTTTGCTGGTATTTCTTGTTGAGGACCAACTGGAACCCTGCTTATACTGAAACCTGGAGCGGCTAGCTGATTGGTGGTTTTCAGTTTGCGATCTCTGCCTTTGTCCATGTCCATGACGAAAGGGCCGGAGAAATGGTCTTCTCTTAAATGTGGGATGCTTAGGTCGATTTTGTGGTAGTAAGGTGCAGTTGCCTGGGACTACTGTTGAAGGTGAGGACCAAAGATCGATAGAGAGAGATTTTGCCATGGTGGAAGGGGGAGCGAGACTGTGAGGAGGAGAAAGATCCTGAGGCTGGAAAGTGAGGAGAGGCATCATGGGTGGGCGGAGCGAAACAGGAAACCAGAGGAGTAAAGTAAGAGCGACGATAGTTGAGAGGGACAGAAGCAGCGCGCCTGTAAAGTAAGAGAGCTATGTGTGGAAAACAGGTGGGAGGGGGTTACGCGTGGAGAGAACGCTGCAGGGAGAGAGCAGCAGCTGCAAGTGCTGTCACTTTAAGCTTATAAACGGCGCGTTCTGACGCCAGAACGCCCCATTTATAGGGATATAATTTACAGTCTGGTCCCATAGGGAAATGACCAGACTGTAGATTATATAGTGAATAAAGTACCCCCTCTTGTAAAATATAAGGATATTATAAGTTACCGAGGAGTTTCATGACCATATAAAAACACGAGGCCGAAGGCCGAGTGTTTTTATACAGGTCATGGAACTCCGAGGTAACTTCTAATATCCTCATATTTTGCAACTGGGGGTACTTTATTTATTATAATACACAAATTTCAGTGAGTCATGTGACAGAAATGACATCACAACTCACCGTTTATAACTGATGACATCAGAACTCACCGTTTATAAGGATATAATTTACAGGATATTCATGGCTTTTATGTATTATAAATGTATAATGCAAGAGCCCCCTCTGTGTCTGTCTGGGCAGACAGAATGGCAAAATGCTAAAGGACATGTAAAGGCAAAAAAATAAAATCCCATTTTTACTTTGTTTGACCTATAGTATGTGGGTGTGATACTTTTCCATTCCATATTACATTTCCCTGAAGCAGAATTAATGAAAAACATACACAACTGGCATGTCTAATAAAGGTTGGTACCATTCTTTTTAATTATCAGTTCAGTCCCAACTCAACATGCATTAGAGAATAACCAATAGCAATAGTATAATAATGACACGGCTACTTTAAACCTTATTTACAATTAACATCGGTCCACAATTCAGCAAATTAGCTTGTTGCACAAGAACAGGGGAAGGTTACAATATAAACCATCAGCTCGTCAGTAATAAAGAAACAATAAAGGGAGCAAGAAAAGAAATGGACCAATAGGGGGCCTGGCCACATGACTTGTTGCTAAAAGTTCCTCAGCTCCAGTTGCAATCCTGTTTGTTTAATCACAGCCCTGTTTGCTATACAGCCATCGGAAGAGATCTGAATAGGAAAGAAGGAAGGGGGTGGGGCAACTTATGCCTTTGGCCTTCTGGGAGAAATAAAGTGATTGACTGCAAACTTTTTTGTTATCAGCAGATCTTTAGGGCAGAGACACATGCTCAGATGGGGAGATTTGTCCCCCCGAGCAACAAATCTCCTCTACTTCGGGGTGACTAATCTCTTTTATTTTTCACTTTGTAGCTTGGGTTAGTAAGAAATGAGTAAAAAGGGAAGTATTCCAGTTGCCACAAATGATCACAGAACTTTCAATGCTTATAGGCAGATGAAGAGGAAAATGGTGTTTTCCTGAACAAAAATCAATCTGTATTATGCATCCTATATCAGCCCTCTGTAAAATCAACACATTTATTTAGGTCTGGGAAAAGCCAAACATTAGCTACCTGTAGATAAGTACATCAGGCTTTAAATGGAAAGGTGTTTTTCCCTTGTAATCAAAACAGGTAAAAAAAAAAATCAGCTATTTTTATATTTAAAGAAAATGTGAGATGGTCCATTAAACCAAGCCATATTTACAATGAATTAGGTCACCACAAAGTAGTTAGCATGTAGAACATGGAGGGAACATGATGTATGTCAATTATTTCACACTTGGAGTACAAATCTATTTGGGCCAGCCGGTCACTCAACTGAAAGAGGCATGGGTTCAAGAACTGACGTAAGTGTCAGGCATATCTAGAAAACAATGTGCGGGTAATCTCAACCTTCCTTCTGCCTTTACTACCGGGAATAAACTAAAGTACCAGGAATTATTCCAGCATTATTCTGTTGGTAAACTGCCTAGATTCTCATACTTCTATAAAAGCAGGCTCTGTATCCTTTAAGTGCACTTCAAGGAATTTTGCGAACGATTAATTTGCTAACATCACAGGGCCTATTTGATTTCCTATGAAGTTCTGCATACAGTAAAAAGATGTATAGCTCCATGATAAAGCTAAATAAATAAGGGTTCTGGTGTGAAACATTTTTGTGATCTTCCAGTATGAGATTTTTAGAAGTGTGCAAACCCTACATTAAAAAAAAAAAATACACAGCCATTTCTTTTCTGCCTTTGCACGTAAGTGTGTCCTATGTGTAAACCTTATTTCCTGAGGATGTGATATCACTGTGTCTTCAAAAGGAACATTCAGACATTACACAGTATGCCTTAATATCTTCTTAACCTTGTTGATGAGTTTATAGGACCTGTAACTGCAATAGAGGAGGAAAGTAATGGTGACAGGCCTACACAATGTAAAAAGCTGGCCCGCAGAATATTGTACTCCCAATTTTTTAACGTTTAAGGCGGAAATTTGGGCAACCGTCAAACCACCTGTTCATGCATTGGAGAGCTGCAGTCAAAGACTAAGTACAAGTATCAGGACATCTACAGCAGAGGAATTGTCACAATGTTCTGTACCAGGGTGCAGACAGTCTGCAAACAGAATTTTGGCAATGTATGTGTTACACACATAAAACTAGCACAAGTGTTAAAAATGATTAAAAGTCTCCAACCACACATGGGTTTAGTGCACAGCACTAAAATGTGGAATAGTACTTGTAAAAGTTTCTTCAGTTGTCCTCAAGAGTAAGGAGCACACTACACTCTAATTAGACGTGTAAACATGCAACCTGGTATGTTGGTGAAGGGGACAGAGAAATGTCTTTCTGCAAAATTCATTTTAATTTGTCAGGTATCTGGTGATAAAAGTCCTTCCCACAGGAGTCTCATCAATTTAAAGAGCAAGAACCACACTATACAGTGGCATAGATGTGTAACTTGCCACACATTATGAGGGAGTAGAGAAGTCTTCCTGCAAATTAGATGATAAAATGTTCTTGATTAAGGTGATGAGTCCCTTGCACATTCCTAGGGTACAGTGGTCACATTAGCACCTCTCGGTGGATTTGATCTTTATCATCAATCTCCTCCTCCTCCTCCGGCCCTTCATTTTCATTCTCATCCCCAGACTCAATGTAGATTGGCCAGTCTCCATCCACCTCTTCCTTGTCCATACTCTCAGAAGCAGCTTCTGTGTGACCTGGCTGGTTGGAGTCATCGTGTGTGGTGGTGACGCAGGTGCAACTGTCACACAAACCAAAACGTCTCAAGCCAGGAGATAAATTACTGGTAAAAGTACGCCGGCAACCTTTACATATGATTGGTCGATTAGAACGGTGGACCTAGCAAAACAAATAAATAAATAAAAATAATTTTATTTCAAGTGCAAAACATTTTAGATTTTAAATACATATTAAAGACATTAAAGGTATATCCCCATTCATAACAATTGTATTATACCCAGAAGGCAGTATGAAAGGGCACCTTCAGATGTTCATGAATCAGACAGTACCCAAGGCCTAGTCTGTAGTATAGTATCACACATTGTTTGCATTTCTTCAGCACAGAAGCACAAAATTAAAATGTCACAGCAAAACAAGTGACACCAGCCTTAGAAGCAAACAAATGTGCAGCAATCTCCTTAAAATGTCTTATTGTTTCTTAAAAACAATATCAAACACATCTGATGTGAGGATTTGCAAATTATCTACACACCATATAAGACATTTTCTTCACATTTTGAAAATTGATTTGATTTTAATAGGAAAATATTCCCCCCTTCTTTATATAAGCAACACTATCTGGAATTACAGTAATACATATAAATTTATTTTTTGCACAAATACAGTCAATTGCACAGACTGAAGAACATTGGGATAACTCCAAAGAGCTATTTCCCAAGATCTTATGCCGCTTAATTCCAGCCCCTCACTTGCTTTTTTCCCCCCTTATAAATGATGGATTTTGGGACATGGAAGTCTCTTTGCCTAGTGTAATAGGTGATGCCGATTCTCTGTTAAGCGGATGGATTTCAAGTCCCAAAATCCATCATCTCACAATGGAACAAGTATGGTGGGGGTGCTTTAACAAGAAGAGTTTAGGGGACAGTGGGGACTGGCAAAAAAACTGACAACCTTTTAACGTTTCCTTTCAAGCAAGTATGTGTCTGTAATAATGGAATACATTCATATAGTTTAGAGAGTGTTTAAGCCCAAACCGAATGACCTCATGTTAAAATGGGGGGTATCATTTTACTTTAAGGCACAAAGGGTTAATTTAAACTCAGAGCAGCTTGATGGATTTCGAGTCTTTCTTGAATCTCGACTACAGCCTTGTGAGACAATCCTCAAATAAGGTTTGTTTCTGAAGCTGAAATTAAATTGTAGCACCTTTTATAGTCGTTTGGGGGAAAAATGCCATTACATATTCAAAATGTTAAATTTAAAAAAACACACTTGTGACAACAGTATCCCTTCAATTTAAAGTGATAAGGATTTATGCAAACTAATAAATTCAGGGTAATTAAGCTGATTGTATGAATACAAATTACGAGTGTTGGGTCACCTTTGAATTAACTTTTGGTATGATGTAGAGATTGATATTCTGAGGCAATTTGCAATTGGTTTTCATTTTTTATTATTTATGGTTTTTGCATTATTTAGCTTTTTAGCTCTCCAGTTTGCAAAATCAGCAGTCTAAATTACTATTGCTAAATTACCTTAGCAACCATGCATTGACTAAGATAAGAGACTGGAATATAGATAGGGGAGGGCTGGATTAGAAAGATTAAATAAAAAGCAGCAATAACAATACATTTGAAGTCTTACAGAGCATTTGTTTTTAGATGGGATCAGCTGGAAAGTTTCAGAAGAAAAGGGCATATAATTAAAAATATGGGAAAAAAATAATGAAGACCAATTGAAAAGTTGGTTAGAATTGGCCACGCTAGAACATACTAAAAGATAACTTAAAGGGGTTGTTCACCTTCCAAACACTTTTTTCAATTTAGTTGTTTTTAGATTGTTCCCTAGAAATAATGACTTTTTCCAATTACTTTCCATTATTTATTTTTTACGTTTTTTCCAAAATCTAAGTTTAAAGTTGAATGTTCCTGTCTCTGGTGTTTGAGTCTGGCAGCTCAGTAATCCAGGTGCAGATTCTGAACTGTTACAATTTTGCAACATTTAGTTGATACATTTCTCAGCAGCATCTCTGGAGTATTAGCAACAATTGTATCAATTCTAACAGCTGCCTGTAATGAAACCCAGAGATTCTGCTCAGCAGGGACAAAGATAAGAAATGTATCAACTAAATGTATCCATTTAGAACAGTTTACAGGATCGGCGACCCCCCCCTCCCAGAGCTGCTTCAGAAGGAGAGAAATGACACTTTATACTTCAATATTAGAAAAACCGTGACACATAGAAAATAGAAAGTCATTGGAAAAAGTCGTTATTTCTGGTGATCTATCTGATAACAACTAGTTGTTTGAAGGTGAACAACCCCTTTAAAGGTGAACTACCCCTTTGAGAACGTATTTCCTTTAGTCAGCTACATATACTTACAGTCAGCGCATGGCTTCGTAGATGCTCCTGTCGGGTGAACCTTTTCCCACATATCTCACAGGGATAAGGCCGCTCCCCAGTGTGAGAGCGGATGTGGCGTTTCAGGATTCCTTTCTGCTTGGCCGTGTATGGGCAGAACGGACACTTGTGCAGCTTGATAGGAACAACTAGGACATCTCCTTTATAGAAACAGAGGTGAAAAAGAAAACACATGAGTGTACAACCTCGCTACAGAAAAATAATTTCCAACCGACTGAAGTCTGCACCACTCAAGCTTGCATCTGCATTTTTAGAAGTTGAAATGAAGTCATTCAACTAGTTGGATCAGCACATGTAGTGCACTTCTATGCCGGTTTGTAATGCAACACATGGTGCAAAGTGCCAATTTTAAATAATGATCGCCATTCTTTTCCTCAGAATGCAGCACTTCCCTCCAGAATTCCAGCATCATTTCTGCAGCATGTGGCGTTTTTTCCAGCATAACAGAGTGTGATGCAGGCAGCACTTGCAGAGTGGGCATGGCACACGGAGTTAAAAATTGGTATGACCTGCCAGGGGAATAACCACCATATCCAGAGCAGAGGTAATTCCAGGTTACTCTTGTGTACATCTGATCAGAGCAAACCGGGAAAGTGCATTATTGCACCTGCAAATACACGAAGGGGCATATTGATTAAATTTCTTACTTTTCGAAGATTTAAGAAAATCTCAGCTATAACCATAAATCTAAATTTTGCAAACTTACATTTTCAAGATTTTGGATTATAATAAGCAGGTGTCAATGTGTTGCTTGCGATAATCTTTTGAAAATGCTTTCCTACAGGCAATAATGCAGATCGCCAAGAGAGAACATACGAGTCTCTTCGGTTTTCCGAAGTTTCCTTGCAGGGAAACTTTTTATGTATGGTGTTAAGTGCACAATTTTGCATCCATTTTATTGAGACGCATTTGTGCTTGTAGTCATGAGAAAGCCTTTCTATTCTTTGTTACCAGTTAAAACTGGAAGTTGTACATCATATCTCAACATGCTAAATAATTTTCATTACACTATATAACAAAGCTGCATCAAAATTAATATGCTTAGGAATTCACAGTTGAAAAAACACAAATGAGAATGAGTGCTAAAACTAACTGCCTTTATAAAAACAAACAAGCAGAATAATGATATACAAGCCCTAAGCAAATATCTATTAAACAGGAAACAAATTAGGTAGGATACCATGTGAAAATAAGAAGCAGTGCTCACACTAAATTGCTAGCATGTCATTAAGCTACTGTAATACATTTATTTAAAATCTCAAGATGTAATTTTGCTTGTGACCTATGTCAGGCTACTTTATCTACTCGTAGATAAAGTACCTAAAACGAGACTAGATTTTATTATCTCCAACAGCTATGTTGACTTTTGTTACAAATATGGGATCTCTTATTCAGAGTCCGGATACTTAAAGGAGAACTAAACCCTAAAATGAATATGGCTAAAAGTTCCATATTTTATATATTGAAATTATTGCACAAGCCTAAAGTTTCAGCTTCTCAATAGCAGCAATGATCCAGGACTTCAAACTTGTCACAGGGGGTCACCATCTTGGAAAGTGTCTGCGACACTCACATGCTCAGTGGGATCTGAGCAGCTGTTGAGGGGCTGTCTGGGGCATCTTTGGAGACACCGATATTTACTGCTAAAGGGCTGTGGTTGCCTTGGGCATGTTCAGAAGCCGAAAACCTAATGTATAACATTTCTAGTCTTCATCTTTAGTTAAGGTTTAGTTCTCCTTAAAATAATTCCATTTTCTAAAAATGATTTCCTTTTTCCTCAGTAATAATAAAACAATATCTAGAACTTGAACCCAATTAAGATATAATTAACCCTTACTAGTCAGAGCAATCCTATTGTTTAATTTAATGTTTAAATGATTTTTAGCAGATTTAAAGTATGGTGATGGCTCACAAAACAAAAAAAAAAACGTGTCCCAGGATTTAAGTATTCCTGATAATAAATCCCATCCCTGCATTATAGGATACATGTTTATATAATAGAAAAATCCCCTTTACCTGTATCTTCCCCGTACCAGTCACCATGTATATCCATCATAGAGCTCATTGGGACACCAGCGTCATCTTGTCGAGACTCGTAGTCCCGTGGAAAATGATGCACTGGATCGTCCTTTCTTTGGGTAGAACTGTTTCTCAAAAGAGCCTCGAGAAATTGCTTCATGTGGTAGTTATTGCATGCAATGTCAACTCCAGATGCTGCATGCAGACCTTCCTCTCCCTGCTCCAGTCCTGTAGGAATATGGTAGGTTTGTACACCCTCTGACACCTCCACAATATCAGAGTCAAATTCCTCTTTTGGTTCTACCGCTTTGTTGGGACTTTTACCTTCAGGGGAGCCTTCTGTTGGGTGATCCTTTTCCATCAGCTCTACAGAGTTACAACTACTGCAGTCACCACGGGGTGGATCTTTCTGGCAGTCACTATCATTTTCTTTCTCAGGTGAAGCCCCAAGCTCTGCTTCTCTTCCACTATTTAGGCCATCGCTGCCACTGTCTGCCTGTCCAAAAGAACTTTCCTTCTCAATCTTTCGGCATATGTCCAAAGAAGAGTGGATATAGGCTTTACAGAAGTTGACCACATCGGTCATCTGCAGATAACTAGCAGCACTCATAACTTCAATTACATTTTCCCCACACAAGTTCAGCTTGCCTGAATAAAGAAAGTCCAGGATGGTAGAGAATGCCTCTGATGTGACAATATCCAGAGAGGCTGTGCTGTGTCTCCCACTGTCCTGAATATAGTGAACGAGCATGGCTCGAAAATAGCCACTGTTGGCAAACAATACATTCCTGTGGGCTTTGAAAATCCGGCCCTCTACAATTATGCTGCAGTCACAGAAAAAATCCCTCTTCCTCTGTTCATTCAGTTCCCCCAGGAGTTTGGTATAATATGATGACATCTCCATGTCTCCAACAAAAAATATCTCCTAGCTGAAAGAAGAAAAAAAAATCATGAGGCAACCTCATCAAATAAAAGAACAGCTACAAAATGAGCGATGTGAGAAAACATTGACTAATAAACAAAATTGTGGTTTTTTTAGGTTTACTGAAATAAGCTAGTTGCTGCCCAGGCACATAGTACAGTGGTGTGTTTCAAAAAAGGCTAAAATGAACAATTACATAGTAATTTAAATAGAAAAAGAATATGTCCATTGTGTTCAACATATTGTCAAATTAAACCAGTCTAACTCCTTGTTGATATAGAGGAAAGAGAAAAAACTCCCATCTCTAATTTGCTTCAGACAAGGAAAGAATCCCTTCCTGATTCCAACATGGAAGTTGTACCAATACCTGGATCAACTTGGTAATATAGTTAATTTCAGTATATGCTTAAAAGCCATCCAACCCCTTCTTGAAGCTATCTACAGTATCTTCCAGAACAACCACTTAAGGGAGACAATACCACAACGTCTCAGTTTGCTCTTCACATATTAAGATAAAATCTCGATCAATCTCAAAGTATTGCCTAGTGTCTGTGGAAAAAACCTACTGGTAAACAAACACTGGAGAGTTTATTATATGGCATCCTTATATATATATATCTACACAAGTTATCATATTCCCCTTAATGGATTCTTTTCTAGAGTAAAAATTCCCAGCTTGGCCAGTCTTTCTTCATACCAGACTCTTTCAATACTCTTTGCCATCTTAACAAAGGTATTATAAGGGTCTAAAATAAGATGCAGTTAATATATTCAAAAGCCACAATACATTTTAACACAATCTACTCTGTAGTCACACATTATATACTGATCAGTTATCCAAGAACTCACTCTAATGCCCTTAATCCAGAAACTATTAATAGTATATCGAGATTAATGAAATAAACTAGTTTACTTGCTTACCATACGCTTTCTTCCTGTCCTCAAGCATTACTTATTCATTGCCTCAATGGTCAATGTTGCCTGCCCCAATAGCATCGATAGTATTTACCTTCCTAAAACATGGACTATTTTGCTCTTCTATTACCCCCCTCTCCAGACAATCAGTGAGTTACATCAATTAATCTTTAAAGGGGTTGTTCACCTTCAAACAACTAGTTGTTATCAGATAGATCACCAGAAATAACGACTTTTTCCAATGACTTTCTATTTTCTATGTGTCACGGTTTTTCTAATATTGAAGTATAAAGTGTCATTTCTCTCCTTCTGAAGCAGCTCTGGGAGGGGGGGTCGCCGATCCTGTAAACTGTTCTAAATTGATACATTTAGTTGATACATTTCTTATCTTTGTCCCTGCTGAGCAGAATCTCTGGGTTTCATTACAGGCAGCTGTTAGAATTGATACAATTGTTGCTAATACTCCAGAGATGCTGCTGAGAAATGTATCAACTAAATGTTGCAAAATTGTAACAGTTCAGAATCTGCACCTGGATTACTGAGCTGTCAGAGTCAAACACCAGAGACAGGAACATTCAACTTTAAACTTAGATTTTGGAAAAAACGTAAAAAATAAATAATGGAAAGTAATTGGAAAAAGTCATTATTTCTAGGGAACAATCTAAAAACAACTAAATTGAAAAAAGTGTTTGGAAGGTGAACAACCCCTTTAAGGTTTTACAGCAATAGGTACAGCGTTTGCCAAATCGACCTTTATTGCTCGAGTGCAGTTAGAATCATGAAACCATTCATCCAAATGGGTTATTGGACTGGGACAACAGGTTGCCCATCACTACATTACTACATTTTTCAAAGGGGCATTCCGAGTTCTGTGTTAAAGGAAAACTATACCCCCCAAAATGCACACTAAGGGAAGGACTACACAGACGTTTTCAGCGCGATAGAAATGTTGAATGCGACACGACTGTCAAATGCAGATGCTGCATACTGCGTCTGCAGGCGATTTGTCACAGCGCGTCGGATTGTGCCTAAAACTTCCATGTAGTCGTACCCTTAAGCAACAGATAGTTTACATCATATTAAGTGACATATTAAAGGATCTTACCAAACTGGTCTATATATTTAAGTAAATATTGCCCTTTTAGATCTTTTGCCTTGAACCACCATTTCATGATGGTCTGTGTGCTGCCTCAGAGATCACCTGACCAGAAATACTACAACTCTAACAGGAAGAAGTGTTGAAGCAAAAGACACAACGATGTCTGTTAATTGGCTCATGTGACCTAACAAGTATGGTTTGTTGGTATGTTAGTGTGCACAGTATATCATATGATCCCAGGGGTGGCCCTTATTTTTTTTAAAATGGCAATTTTCTATTTATGATTACCCAATGGCACATACTACTAGAAAAGTATATTTTTTACATTTGAGCTGTTTTATGCAATATCTTTTTAAAGAGACGTACATTGTTTGGGGGTATAGTTCTCCTTTAATAGGATGGAAGTTGTTACTGTTGCCACAGAGCAGGCATGTCCAAAGTCAGGTCCGGGGGCCAATTGCGGCCCGTTTTCAAATTTACACCGGCCCTCAGCCTCCATCATGAAATTAATAATAATGCGCCCCCCCAGCACAATGTGATCAGGAATCCCATAGCAGTAATATTTGGGCACATTAGTGAAATGATCTGCCACTTGGTCTATACTGCTGCCTGTGTGCTGAAGGTGTTAGCAATAGACACGTACTGGCAACATAGTGATGCACCGCTCTCACATACTTTAGGGCTGAAGGTGCAATAGACGTACTAAAGTGCCAGCACAGTAAACGAAAAAAGTATTTGACAGTGGCGCGACATTACGTGCCAGTAAGTGTCTATTGCCAACACCTACAGCACACAGGCAGCAGTATAGATCAAGTGGCAGATCATTTTACTAATGTGCCCAAATATTACTGCTATGCGATTCCTTGTTTAAAGGAGTTAAATGATGTTAACGGTTCAAAGAATGTCAGGCTGAATGGTCGCCCCCACACATTTTCACCTCGCCAAATTTGGCCCTTGTTGCAAAAAGTTTGGACACCCCTGCCATTGAGCCAGTGGCAATGAGCAGACCTTGGCAGCACTTCATAGCCATATAAAGCTACTCATGGGGATCCTCTAACACAGGGGTCCCCAACTTTTTTCATCCGTGAGCAACATTCAGATGTAAAAATAGTTGGGGAGCAACACAAGCACGAAACAAATTCCTGGTGCCAAATAAGGGCTGTGATTGGCTATTGATGGCCCCTATGTGGTCTAGCAGCCTACAGGAGGTTCTGTTTGGCAGTACATCTGGTTTTTATGCAACCAAAACTTCAAGCCAGGAATTTAAAAATAATCACCTGCTTTGAGGCCACTGAGAGCAACATCCAAGAGGTTGGGAACAACATGTTACTCACCAGCTACTGGTTGGGGATCACTGCACTAACAGATGTGCAGGTCCATAGAATCTGAAATAAGAGCTAGTGGTAGCCTAACAACTACACACACACGGACACAAGAAATGCCTGAAAACTTCAAGTATTAAACAGAAAGAAAACGAGCGCTATAGAGATCTGATATTAAGCGTGGAGTTCCCTTGTGACATGTTCCTTTTTGCGATCAAAGGTGATTACAGATGAGTACTTCTATATTCTGAGGCTCCCCTTGGAACTGGGTGGGTTCATGTGACTAGTAAAACAACAAACTGCTGCCCAGACACACCATATAGTGCTAACACTGCTACACAGAACATATGTAGGAAGACATTCCACCGAGACCATTGCCATGCACTTTCTTCTTTTTCTTGAAATATACAGTGGACGTATTACTGCAGGGCAGCCAGAAAACCAGTGTATTGGTGATACACGTCATGAATCAATGATACACACAAGCTAAAACAGATGATGGTAGGGCCGGATTACCCGCTAGGTGAGTTAGTCACTAGTCTAGATCAAGTCTAGCACACCGCCCTCCAATCCCTCTTTCATCAACACAACCCGCAGTCCCGGATCGCTGTTGAAACACAAGGCAAATCCGTTAGTACCCAGCTCTTTAGACGCCTGCCGGACAGCTCCTCCCGACGTCACAACTCTCGTCTCACTTCTCGCAAGACTATGACGTCACGACGACTACCGTAAATAAGCGCAGTGACGCTGTACGTAGCCACCTGAGGGGAGTGACGTAAATATAAGCCGTGCTGGGCTGCGAAGGAATAGCAGACTGCAGCTCATATTTGCCAGGCCGTGCTATTGTCAGTGGGGTGAAAAAAAACTGCGTATTTTTCGTGTTAGGTCATATTCCATAACCAGGGTTACCACCAGGCTGGCGGGTTTCCAGCCAAATTGGGCTACTAATTTAAAAAGACCAGGCTGATTTTGAAAGTACAAACTAGCCAAGGTACTTTTTTGTGCCTTTGGCTAGTTTGTACTTTGTAAACCAGCCTAGTTTTTTTGCCCTAATGTGTGAAGCCTGTGTCTCCCAATGCGTTTTGGGTAATGTAGTTCTTGCCAGCTGCCAAGTTTATCATAAGACTATAATACCCAACATGCTGTGGGACTGATGTGTAAAAGTCGGGAGTTACCAGGTTCTGGGCTCTGTACCCCAGTCTCCCGTCTCTTAAGCATTCTTGCATTTTTCGGTGACTTTCCTTAATTTCAGACAATTTTAGGGCAAGAATCTGCTGGCCACCAAAATGTCTATAGGTTGACATGTTTTACAAATATTGAAATTGTATACATATTAGGGTCTTATGGGACCCCTATACCTCCTGCCCCCCCCCCTCTCTGCAGTTACGCCCCTGATGACGGGTGAATCTGTCCCATTTTGCTTCATGGAAATATTTGCAAATCAGTGAAAATTTGAAAAAGGTGTATTTTTACATACATTCATTTATTTTTTCGAATTTTTTTCACTGCACATATTGTGCTATTTTTGGGCTACTTTTGAAGTGCCTCTTGGGGAGTTTTAGGCTGATTTTGTAGCCGACTTTGGCTGGTTTTGAAAATTACACCTGGCAACCCTGTCCATAGCGCAGATTTTAAAACAAGCGGCTCCGAGACGAGATTGGTGCTGGGTTTTTTTCAGGACAGATTTAGGGTGTCTGCAATTAGAAAGCTGAAAGACACTTAGGAACCAATATCAGAAAGTGCTTTAAAGGATTGACAATATACTGTACTGTTGCACTGGTAAAACTGGTGGTTTTGCTTCAGAAACACAACTAAAGTTTATATAAACAAGCTGTTGTGTAGCCATGGGGGCATCCATTCAAACACAGGATACACAGTAGATAACAGATCTGAAGAATCCCATTGTATACTACAGAACTAATCTGTTATCTGCTGTGTATCCTGTGCCTTTTCTCCTTTTTCAGCTTTGAATGGCTGACCCCATGACTACACAGCAGCTTTATAGTAAAGGTTCTGAAGCAAACACAGCAGTTTTACCAGTGCAGTGCAATCGGTATATTATGCTAGCGTTATAAAATAAACCGTGCACTTTCTACAATAAAAATTCCACCAAAAAGTCTCTCATTCCTCCACCCGAGGATATATATCGGTTATGAATTTAAAAATCCCAATGTGTCCTGTGCTTTGATAGTGTTACTTGGGCAGCGATCTCAGACTCCAACAGCCGTACTCCTCCGCTCCCTTTTCATAATTACACACAGAGCAGTTGCACGTTGTCATGATACCAGGAAATCCTGCTTAGTTTATACTTACAAGATCTTCTGGTCATGATCGCAAGTGTGTCTCACATTGGCCGCACGATCCTGCATGCGGTTTCGCTATCACCTCTCGTTCTTCTCACCCTTGTCTCTCACTTCCTGGTTCTCCCATCTCTCCTACAAATCCCAATTGGGGCAAAAGGCAAAGTCCAGACGCTGTGGTTTAGGAAACCGTTCCGTGCAACAAAAGGAGTATATTCCTGCCACGACTATTTAAACTTACTTTCTCAATGCCTTGTACCTTAAAGTACTAAGTATTTCCCATAGCACATAACCGAAAATGTATAGATACATTTGTCTCCTTACTGACATGAAGTCTGGCCTACATACTGTGCTTGACATTTGGAACAGGTAACTTAGTATTACAATTGATGTATAGTCTAATTCTATAGGGCTTTACTGAAGTAGGTGTCGTAAAAGTGTCTCCCACATGTACTTAAGGGCTAATCACACACTGTGGTTGTGGGTTTAAACACAGGTTGGCTTACAGTCATACTTGGGGATAACCTGTTCTTAATTGTACACCCTTCCTAGTTACGAATCTGCAACCTTGGTCCAAAATAAAATCAAGCTTTTAATCAGTCTGTATTTCTTAATGATACTTTAATATGGGGAAACTGCGGACTATATTCCAAAATACAAGTCGGTGCATTGGATCGCAATGGTTTTTTTTGAGGGTTGAAGACTATGTTTCTAATACATATGAAGAAGGTCTGTTCTAGAGGTGCTTAAAGCTCTCTTGAAGGCCTCAATTAGAACTTGCATTTAATATCCTTTCTTCAGCAACCGGTCTCTCAAAAGACAGGCCTCTGTTACAAATTCTTCTCAATTAGAACATACTGTAAACGCCTCAGGCATAAAAATTGCCCCACAGGTATATTGCGGACAAGATGTTTGCGATGAGATTATGTGGCTTCTAAAATGGTATTGGCAGTACAATCCTCTTCTCCTATTCTCTCCAATCTAACATCAAGGAAATTAATATGTGTATTATAAAAATCCGACATGAACTGTAAGTTAAGGTCATTTGTATTTAAATATTCCCTAAATTCTTCAAAAAGTACTTTGTCCACCTTCAAAATGAACAGAAGCTCATCTATGTACTGCCGTAGATGTGAATATAGTTTTCAAAGGGATTTTACTCGCCATTGATAAACATATATTCCCACCATGCCATGTATAAAATGGCATATGATGGGGCAGATTTCGCCCCCTCGTGGTCTCTTGCTTTTGAAAATAGTACTTACTGTCAAATAGGATGGAATTATGTGTCAATGAAAATCTATGGCTTCAAGTATACAATCGCTCAATGGATGTTCATAACAGCTATACCATTATAAATGGAAAGAGATGGCCTTAATGCCCAAATGGTGGGGAATACAAGAATACAAACCTTTAGCATCTACTGTGGCCCAACTATAATCAGGATGCCACTCAATGGAACCCATGGTATGCACTATTTGGCCACTATCCTTAACAACAAAGGTTGAAGATAGAAATCAATCAATTAAGAATGGGTTTCACCAAGAGAGCTAATTCCCACAACTATTCGTCTTCCTAGCAGGAGTCTCTCTGACTTGTGTATCTTCGGTAAATGATGGAAGATAACCATCATAGGGTGCTTTACTTTAAAAAAAATCAGCATCTAATGGGTTAATAACTCCATTAATTCGAACAATAACATTTGATACTCTTTTGTTGGATTTTTAGCAAATAAAACATAGGTGTTGGGATCAGCTAATTGTCTTTGTGACTCAGTTATGTACCTAGATTTATCCATAACCACAATGAGGCCTCCCTTATCTGCAGATCTAATAAATATAACATTTATTAAATAAGTATTCCTACGCTTATCCAAAGCCTTACACAGAGCCAATAAATCTTTCTCAACCTGTTTCTGATATAAATTGATGGTAGAAGTCCTGTGATGTGTGGGAAAAAACTCAGATTTAGTTAGAAAGAGGTGGGAATCAGATGTCAAAACTGCCCCCGTTCTATTACTTGTACTACAAATCTCATATTAAAATAAATCCTCTAAAGTCAGAGTTAAACATATGTCATTAAAATTTAATCTATCAACATCGGAACCTCCAAACCTACATAATAAAGGGTTATTATCCTCTTGAGAGGTTGGCTTGTCTATATTATTAAGAAAATGTTTCTTTATCAGAACTTTACACACAAATCTATTAACAATCTATTAACAAATCTATTAACATCAACTATGGTTTCATATTCAGATTAAATTTCTCAGTGGGACAAAATGATAGTCCCTTTTTTCAAAAGGCTCAATTCAATGTCATTTAAGTTCCTAGAGGATAGGTTTAGTACCATTCGCTTCTCCTCTTCCTGAGTGGATACTTTGGAGTATCTGAATTGTCGTCTCTTCCCCCTCCTTGTCTTTTTGGAGTTCTCTTGGAACGATAAGTCCAATTGTCTCTGTGTGGTGTGGCAGAGCCATGTGAAAATACTTCCAAAGCTTTAAACTTTCATGAGCTCTGAGAAGACAAAGGAGAGGAAGGAAAGCTGGCAGCACTATCAAGTTCTTCAACCAAGTCATAATACCCACTGGAAACCTAACATGTTTCACTGGCTTTTTGTTCTTTAAGATAGACCACATTGGTATACTAGACTTATATGAAAATGTATTATACCAGCTATCTGTTTCATAATCCCTCTTTTTTTCTCCAATACTTTTATTTTATTCCTTCAATCTATCAAATTCTGACTTTTAATTTCTCAAGATCAGGGGTCCCCAACATTTTTTACCCCTGAGCCAAATTCAAAATGTAAAAAGAGTTGGGGAGCAACACAAGCATGAAAAAGTCCCTTGTGGTGCCAAATAAGGGCTGTGATTGGCTATTTGGTAGCCCCTATGTGGGCTGGCAGCCGACAGGAGGCTTTACCCTACACTATACTTAGTTTATATGCAATTAAAACTTTCTTCCAAGCCTGGAATTCAAAAATAAGCACCTACTTTGAGGCCACTGGAAGCAACATCCAAGGGGTTGGGGAGCTACTGGTTGGGGATCACTGCTCTAGATCAATATCTAAAAGTGTTATATACACCACGTTTTCAACAATTAAATCCATTAGTTTTATAGAACAATCAGCCAGAGCTTGATTCCATTTTAACATAAACTTAGCATTCTCTAAGGGAAGTGGGAAATTTTTTAATGCGTCATCCCCTTAGTATCATATTAATTCAATATATCTCTCAAAACTGTATACAATATGTCTCCCACCATGTATGTAATTCTTTTAAAGAAAGTTATTTCAATTTATAAAAATTATTTTTTGACACTGTACTGGGCTTCACATTGGAGTGCATAAAAATGCTATCAAGTTTATGTAGTTTGTCTGAATGTATACATTTTGTGCTAAACTCTAACTTCACATTTTGATAAATCTGCCCCATAGTGTAATCTTGAATTTTTAGGCTTTTTTACTTTGGCATCCGCAGGTCCTAGTATTTTTGTGCAAACTAGAGCCAGATTTTTTTTACAATTTGGGGATGGAAGCATTTCAATTAGGGATGCACCGAATCCAGGATTCGGTTCGGGATTCGGCCAGGCTCTGCCTTTTTTAGCAGGATTCGGATTCGGCAAATCCTTCTACTGGCCGAAATGAATCCAAATCCTAATTTGCATATGCAAATTAGGGGTGGGGAGGAAAATTGTGTGACTTTTTATCAGAAAACAAGGAAGTAAAAAATACTTTTTTTGCAAATTAGGGTTCAGATTTGGTTCGGTATTTGGCCGAATCTTTCGTGAAGGATTCGGGGGTTCGGCCGAATCCAAAAAAGTGGATTCGGTGCATCCCTAATTTCAATGGTGATATTTTGTTTTTAGGCTTTTTGTTCACATTGGCGTCAGAGAGTTGTTTTTATGGCTAAGTTACCACAAGACAATGTGTTGAATTTTTAGGCTTGTTTTACACTGGCATCAGCGGGTCTTTTTGTGCAAATTTAGGCCAGTTTTTTTTTTGCAAATTGGGGTATTTAACAATGGCTAATTTAGGGGAAGACAATGGGCAAATTTGACCAAAATTAAGGTAGTGTTAATAATGACAAATGGCCTGAGGATAGCTACCTCAAATTGGTACCAAAATTGAGGCAGTTATTACCCACACATAATTAGGTTAACAAGTGGTAAACCAGATTTCTTGGTGTAACCTGAGGTGGTGAGAGATAGAGGTAGGTTCACCAAGGAGGAAGGAAAGGGTCAGCAACCCAGTCACTGACACAATGATAACTGTTCAGTTCTAGAAATGTCTTTATGCCACATGAATGGCACCCTTAGGGGCAGATTAAGCAATGGTCGAGGTGAATTTTCGAATGAAAAAAGTTAGAATTTCGAGCTATTTTTTGTGTACTACTTAAAAAATTTGAAAATTCGAATATCGAAATTTATCATGTACTGTCTCTTTAAAAATTCGACTTCGACCATTCGCCTCCTAGAAATTACTTGGAGTCAATTGGTGGACTTTGAAAAATCTAAGGTTTTATTTTGGGGGAAACTATTCGATAGAAAACGGACATATTCGACCAAAAAAAAAACTTCAACTTAATTTTGGTTGGTCTTTTTGAATTTGTTTTTTCAATTCGAAATTCGACCCATGATAAATATGCCCCTTAGTGTTCTGTACCACTTCTGAAATAATAAATTTAAACTTACTCCATCTATCTACATGCGTTGTTTTTTCTGAAACAGGTTATCTCTCTAGTACCTTGTCTAGGCAAAGGGAACACACACACACCTGTTTGAATTGTCAATCAAACTCTGACTCAACTTGAGTCTGGCAGAATTGGTCTAGTAAAAGCAGAAGAGAATTAAAAGTTCACTAAAATAAAAGAGAAACTTAGTTTTATATAAAATTGTATAGAGCAGCCTTAACAGTTGTGTTACAATTATACAGTATATAGAGGTGCTTGGCCTTTAAGTTAACTTTTAGTATGTTATAGGTCTGCCAGTGCTAAGCAAATTTCAATTAGTCTTCATTATTTTTTTTCTATATTTGGTTAATTATCTGCCATATTCTTTTCACTCTTTCCAGCTTTCAAAAGGGGGTCACTGACCCCATCTAAAAAACAAATGTTTTATAAGCTATACATTTATTTTTAGTGCTCCTTTATATTACTCATTGTTCTATTTAGGTCCTCTCCTATTCATATTCCAGTCTCTTATTCAAATCAATGCATAGTTACAGATTCTGCCAGAACTGCAAACTGGAGAGCAGCTGAATAAAAAGCAAAATAACACAATTTTAACCATTTTGAGCACACGCCTCCAATACAACATATTACAGTTTATTGTTTAAAGCATGAACATTTTTTTATAGCACTGTAATAGACCATTGATCCATTGATATAAAACGCAACCTGCATTTAGCTAACAAATACATTTATAAAACAGGATAGTAGCTTTTGCATTCACATACAAAATTGAATCTACAAAAACAAACAAAAAGTACACACAACTACTTTTTATAATCAAGAACATATTCTTCTGAAAGTATTACAAAAAAGTTAAGCAAATAATATATATTTAAGCATAAATGTAACATTGTGCAATAAAAATTCTTCAAAAGCATAAAGTGCACTTTGAGGTGGGGTTACATGAGAGTGGGGTTACTATGAGGCTCTTGTGAAAAATACGGTGTGCAGGGCATAGCTGATATCTTTGCATCAGTGCACATACGTGTTATCTGTAAACAGATATAATTCCTTCTTAAAAGATCATGGAAAATGGGTTTGGTTTCTGAGTTTTGTCCCCTCTGTCCTGATCTAAAGGACTTTTCTTGATTGGACAAGACTAAACTGGTAGTTTTGTTGCCCAGTCCTACAAATACTAGAGGGCCAATTCACCAAACTCGAGTGAAGGATTCGAAGTAAAAAAACTTCGAATTTCGAAGTGTTTTTTGGGCTACTTCGACCATCGAATGGGCTACTTCAAATCGAAGGATTCGAACTAAAACTCGTTCGACTATTCGACCATTCGATAGTCGAAGTACTGTCTCTTTAAGAAAAAACTTCGACCCCCTAGTTCGCCATCTAAAACCTACCGAACCCAATGTTAGCCTATGGGGAAGATCCCCATAGGCTTGCCTAAGTTTTTTTGGTCGAAGGATAATCCTTCAATCGTTGGATTAAAATCGTTCAATCGAAGGATTATTCCTTCGCTCGTTCGATCGAACTATTTGCGCTAAAATCCTTCGACTTCGATATTCAAAGTTGAAGGATTTTAATTCCCAGTCGAATATCGAGGGTTAATTAACCCTCGATATTCGACCCTTGGTGAATTTGCCCTTTACTGTGGCAATGTGGTACCAATAACAACCACAACAACAGAATCCCTTATCTCTTGAACTTTTAAATCTGTAGTCCATAAAGCAGACACAATCTGCTGATATTTTTTTCTGGAACTGAGAGAAAAATGTCCAAAATGCATGGCCCTTGTTCTAGTGACTGAAGTATATTTGAGCTGCAAATATAGACTGCTACACGTTTTTGTTATTGGTTATAATTAGATCAGGTGTAACTGCAGCAATATCACTAGTGTATTATTGAACACCTGGGATTAAAACAATTTTCACTCATAGAAGTAGCATATACTGGAAAAAGAGGTTGGACTGAAGAAGGGTTTAGGACAAATGTGAGGTAGAACTATTTTATTAACAAACCTGAAATTATATAGAAGAGGTTGCCAGGCCTAATGAGTGAGTGTATCAACAGGTCTATGTACGCCGTGTGTGCCTAAACTTTTCAGGAAAGGGAGGGTTGAAGCAAAAGGAGCCAGTAGTAGGTAGAACTACAGTAAAAGGTTTGGAAACAAAAGAGAATGAACTCTCAGCTGGGACTGAGTATTACATTCCATGCCTGCTCATAAGGCGTAAGATCAAAGGACATACTGAGTGATGGGCATAAGATGAATAAGCTGGGGAAAATGAAACAAACAAGACAGCTTTTTTGTAAATAAATAGTCTTCTTGATGGGTGGCAGTCAGGCTGTGTTTGCTTAAACCAACTGGTGACCATATTATCCCCATATCGCTTTTCTATTATTGGAGAGAGCCAGAAATGCTGTTTATATATTAAACTTAAAAATGGCATTTGTGGATTTAGTACTGTTGTATGAATAGAAACACAGAGGTTTGAAGAAAATAATCAAACTATAGAAATGGCACATAAAAGTTTTCTAAAGGTTAAAAATCCTTTTAAAAAAAGGACATTGTTATGTGCACTACCATATTTTCTTTATTGTAAGGCATTCAGAGACTTTCGTTTTAAGGAGGCAATGCACTTAACAATGGAGAATGTTTGATAGTAAAGGCTAGAAGTCACATTTCATCCCTGTTTCAACGTTATGTGCATGTATACTGTATGTTGTATGAGTACTTCTTTCTATGACTTGCATATGTATTGTTATGTGTTACTTAGAGCTCACATACATTTACACATGTGCATTTAGCTTTGTATATGGGCATTCTTTTTCAGTCTAAATGTAGCAACCAGATCCATCAGTCCTAAAAACTGAAGACCTCTCTATCCTCTTGGATCTTCAGTGCTTGCAATAGAGGGAAGTTGCTCAGGTTCTTGTCTTTAATAAGAAAGATGCTATCTTCTTGATTGTTACTGTGAAACCACATATTCTCATAGGTTTGGGGGCTGGGAGAAATGTCGCTGAGGAGAGGTTGTGTGGAGTTAGACCGTAAGTGAGAAGTTGATGTGGGACTTTGTCCAAGGTATCCTCCTGTTATCACCTTGGCATACTGCACGGTGTCAGCAACATTGATATAGGGTCCCTCTGTGTTATCTTTACTGCATTCTGGCTTGTGTTCAAATGAAACAGGATTGCATTTGGTGACATCTGTAGCTGGGGGTTTCTTCACAGCCCATCCCTCCAGAATTGTGAGATCACTGGTAATCATTTGATTGATTTCCCTAATGTTAAGTGACATCTTGGGGACCTACAGGACATAAAAACAAATAGTTAAACTTCTGTATTACCTAAATAATGAAATACAGTGAAGGACTATGCTTTGTTCGTGCAACTGTATTCCCTACTATCTCTTAACTCATGCATGAACCTGCATGAGTCAAGATAGTTTGACATCTTGGATGAATGTTGATTTAATTTTCAAGATATTCCCAAAATCCCAGTTTGCTGTTTTTTATTCTTGGAACTTTATTAGAATCAATGCTGTTACAAGGTAAGTCAAACAAACAAGGGAAAGTTGTGCTCACCACTATTTTTTAAAACCATTAGGCGGGGGTGCAATGAGGCTGTGACCACAAAATACATATAGACAAATACAGGAGTCCTCTGCACTCAACCCATTATCAATATATTTAAGGCAGCGACATTTTGTGCATACTGCTACTAAAAAATGCCTTACCCTTTAAACAACACAGGGATTGTTTGTCCATATATTGCAATATATTTAAGCTGGCCAACTACGTCAAAGTCATCCCATATCTGGCCAGTCCTACGCTTAATTTTCATCTGATTCAATAAGAATTCAATTGCTTAATTATACATTTTACAAAGGGACTTAGTCCCTTTGTAAAATGTATAATTAAGCAATTGTATAATGTCGCTTTCTTAAATATATTGATAATGGGTTGAGTGCAGAGGACCTCTTGTAGTTGACAAGGTAAGTCAACCCATGGCCATTTGTGCAAGGGGCACTCTTGCTTCAGATGGCAGCACCCCACAAGTTACCAGTAGTGGCAAAAAGCCTGTAACTTAAAGACCTGGATTTTCAGTCCAATGGTGTGTCCCCTGCAACACTGAAAAGCTAAATGCTGAGGCCTCAGTGTTTCACATAGCATAGAGTCTCCCCTGCTTATATGGGATATAAAAATGGGTGGCTAGAACCTGAAAACCGAAAAAGTCAATTCCATATAGGAGACCCTAGATGACAGTTTGCAATAAAACCATTAACTTTGGGTATTTTCTTTCTAGGAAAGCAATTGTTGTAGCAGCACTACAAAACTCAATTTGTATATTTCATGAATTATTCTAAAATAACGTAGGTCAGACTTGAAGTATTATCAGCACATGGGTAATTCTATAAGGTGTTGCTGTAAAACTCATGGCTCCAACATTTTCCAGCTAGTTGGTGCCCGTACCAAGGTGCCTGTTATTAGTTGTAATGGAAATTGCCTGTCTAGAAGAATGTCTGTAAGCATTTGATCATAAGTAAATATAGCTGTTGGGGGATACAAGAACAAAGCAGAGAAACATTGTTGAGAATCGTTGTTGGGCTGAGATGGTGCATTGCGGCTTTGGGTCTTTGCATTTATACATTTGTTACTGAAATCCATTTGCATGGAATACTGGCCTCTGTAAAGATTGCACTACTAGGTTTGAAGGAGTACCTAATAAGCATGTATAAATCCTGAAATTATCCAGAAAAATATTGTATCTGCAGTATTACTTTATTTTACCTCGTGAGATACTGGGCTCCATTTTCCCATGCTACTGTTTGCAGGATCTGGTACAACTGGCCAAAACTTCTTCTTCACTCTATCCAACAAGAAAGCAACATGAACGAGTTACTAGAACCATTAAGCAATGAATGATTGTAAAAATATGCTGCTGACATCTAACTACAAGTAAGACTGAGACTAGACTTGATCTCAGACAAAACAATTATTTGAAATGACTTGTGCATAGCACATTGTTACTGGTGGGACATTAGATCAGCTAAATATATAGCTATAAATAATTTTATACACCCCATTTTATACTGCAAAAATGGGTTGTAGAGGGACGCTTTTAGCGCTGAACTTTTTCCCAAGAAATCTGATGTAAGGTGCAGAAATTTACCCTTGTTTAGCCAGGCAAAGGAAGAGGCTTCCAGTAACGATCATCACAGATGCCACACACAGAACCATTATTAATACGTGGATTTCAATCTCATCTGGATAATAAAAGGATTGTAACAATTAAACCATATTCTGTTAGCCTGTATCTACTACAAGGGCTTTCCAAACCTCCATAGTTTACTCCTTCCTGAATCTCTGTTTACTCCTTCCTTTTTACTTACCTAAGAGAGTGGTATAAATCATGAGTACTGATCCATTGACACTGCCTTCAGCTGTTGCGCAGCTTATCAGCACAGTATACATGCCTAAAGGCTGCAGGTTCCTGATCTCAAATCTTGTCAAAGAGCTGTTCAGAGTTGCAGCTTAAAAGGGATTTAAAAGCAATTTGAAAAGTATAAATATGTTTCCTGGTCCAAAAGGCTATAGATTGTCAACACATGGTTTGGTAAGTTTGTAATGACGTAAGATTGTAAGATATAAAATAGATAACAGATTCAAGCAACTGGACGGCACTCTGGTTAAAAAACCTTGTTAAAAAAACTCTGGTTAAGCCTATAATTAAGGGAGTTATTCCCGAAACGCGTTAGGTGTATCTAGGGTTGCCACCTGGCTGGTAAAAATGGTGGTTGATCCCAATGTTATCAATAGGTAAAAAAGATAAATATATAGGAAGGCTGGTATTTTTTCCCAGAATTGGTGGCAACCCTAGGTGTATCCTATTCGCAGCCTGCTGCAATAAAACAGCCATCCACCTGGCCTTTAGGAGCTGCTTTGTACAAAACGGTAGCTTGGAGTAGTCTTTCCTTATCTGTTTGCTGCTTATTAAATAGGTAACTTTATAGGGAATAGATTAGGAGCCTATTTATTACACCTCAAAATGTAATAACATTTTTAAGGGAAAAAAAATGCTGCAGCATTACCTGCATATAATACAATCTGTAAATAATAATTATATAACGTCCAGTTCAAATTAACCTTGCAATCATCTAGTTTTGTAATGACTGACATCAGTTTACATAACTTACAGAATGTTCTGTCATTGTCAGCCCAGAAGATGGTGTAGTTTGTTATAAATCCATGGCGTCTCTCCAAGGGGATAGGTTCCCAGGACAGCTGGGCTGATGACTTAGTGACACGTATTAGTGTAAGTTTGGGGGCGAATTCTGGAACTGTAAAATTATAACCACAATGTGGTATTGAGGGGTCAATGAAGAAACACACAAGGAACAAACACATGGATAGATACTGTAACTGTAATGGTGGCCATACACAGCCCACTAAAAGCTGCTGACAGACCGAGTCAGCAGCTTATTGGCCCATGTGTGGGGCCATCCGACGGGCTTCCCTGATCGATATGGCCATAATTCGGGCAGATGTAGATTGGGCAGGGTTAAAAATCCTGTCAGATCGCGGCCGCATTTGTTTTTTTGATGTGATCCCTCGATCCAACCGCCCATATTGCATGAATTATGGTCCCTAGGGCCCACGATCGGATCATCCCGATATCCCCCACCTCAATGTGGGAATATTGGGGAGAGATCCGCTCGTTTGGCGACCGCCAAACAAGTGGATCTCTACGTATATGGCCACCTTAAAGGACATATAAATCCCCCACGCAAAAATTTAATCAGTGAACAGCCTCTTTGAAATCTCTATATAACTGTCGCACATCGCATATGTGCTGTTTGCAGATATAAATGCACTGACAATGTGTCTGAGGGAAAATGGCCCCCTGGTGAAAGCTACCATTTGTTTTAGGGAAATGTAATGATGCTGGCAAACGGAGGGGGTATAAGCAGAACAAATAATGCCATTTGGGTGGGGGAGATGTGCCCAAATTATATACGTGGTAGGAAAATTTAGGCTTTACATGTCCTTTAAGACTATTTAAAATGAAAAAAATATGTATAAAAAAAGTAGGGTTGGCTAGTACCAACCCCCTGTCATTGTCAGAGATAATTCTGCTTTATAAATTAACAGCATGCATAAGACCTCCATTATAGGCAAATTCTAGCTTAATTTTTTTTATATAATTCCTGGTTTTAATAAAATTAAAAGCACACTCACTTCCTTGTCTGGAATAGGCATTAATTAGTACTGGGGATCCAACTTGATTTTCATATATAGGATAAACCCAGACAGTATACTGCTGAAAAGGTTCAATATCTAGAAGTAAATGAAGCAAATGTTGAGTCTTAAAGAATTAAGACAGAGGTTAAACAGTCTTTGTGCATATTCTATTTCTAACCTCCAATTTAAAGTACACTATTATCTAGAGTTAATAATGGCTAGGTAGAGCTACCAAATATCTACAAGAGGGCAGCACAAAACACAAACAAACAGTTGGACTGTAGTGCACATGATGTCTTTTATTTGTATTGAACTTTTAAAAAAAATCACATGCTCCATTATATAAAAAAAAAAAAAGTGGAGCTCATTTATGAACACTGGGCAAATTTACCCGCGGGCAGTATCCCATAGCAAACAAACAATCAGTGCTTGGCTTTTTTCACGCAGCTGCAGGTAGAACAATGAATGCAACAATCTGATTGGTTGCCATGGGAAACTGCCCACGGGCAAATTTGCCCAGTGTTCATAAATGACCCCCAGTTAGCCTTATAGTCTGGAAGATAACAGGGGTCATTTATGACCTTCAAGGTCATTCAGATGAGCACGTTAGGGAGGCAGAGGCGCAGGCCTCAATGGGTGTCTGTCCTGCACTCCCTGGTGCTACACTGTGCACCTAGCATCAGTTTTTTTATCCAGCACAAATGCAGTGTAGCAATTTCCAACTGGGACAGGGTATTTATAATTCTGACTTACGTACCATATTATTTGGTAGTTGTAAGCTTTGAAAGGGAGCTATAATCAATATTTCAGTTACTGAAAACATATTTTTATGAATATAAAACAAATTAAATAATGTGCTTTTTCAAAGATGTAAAAGTGTAATTCCCTCTCTCTCGGCAGTATTTGCACTGCTCTGTTCCTTGTTACTGCTAGGCTGCACTGTATTTTAGAAAATACACTTTTCTGCCATGCAGGATGTTGATTTTTCAGCAAAAAGCACTTGCTCCTGTACAGTAGCTTTTGGACAAATGCTACTGCAGGGAAGACAAGTGTCTTATGCTGTAAATACATTACAAAGAATCCAGTAGTACACTGATGAATTGTCAAATATTGAAAAAAGGTCAGCTCAAAAGCAGCATAGATCAGCAGCAATGATGCAAAGAGAGTGGAAGACAGCAAATGGCAGATTTGAATCTGAAACTGCAGTTATTCATACAAACAATTTTTTTTATTTTAATTATAGTTCTTTAAACAAAGCTTTTGTATTAGCTTTTGTCATTCAAAAATCAAAAACAGCTCAGGCCACACATAAATACATTCATCATGGATTGATTTCATGTTACCCAGAATTTTTGGGATCAGAATTTTTACTGATAAGGGTTTTTTCCTATCATGAATCAGCATACCTTAAGTCTGCTAAAAACATTTAAACATTAAATAAACCCAATATGATTGTTTGCCTCTAATGCAGATATATGTAACTGGGTTAGAATCAACATGCAAAGTATTAAAACAAGCTTTTTTAAAAAAAATGTAATCATTGTTTTATAATAATATCCACGGGAGACGGCTTTTCCATAATTTAGAGCTTTCTGGATAAAGGGTTTCCAGATAAGGTATACCTGTAATAGAAAATATGTCTGAACATGCTACTACCATTCCCAGGGTTTGCTATTTTAGGATATCTGGGTTAAAGTACTATTACTAAAAATTGCACCCCTTATTTCTCATACACAGAGTATGGGAATAGATCTCCGGATTTATTCTATGCAGCTTCTCTTGCGTGTAGTACGCCCTATATATAAGATAAAGCTGTAGAATTTTGTGCCTGACTTGACTGACACTTGTGCGTGGGTATGTAGGATCTCTCTCCATTGTAAATCTGTGAGATCCCCCACCTCTACTTCCCAAGCTTTTCTACACTTGGGTAGATTTCTTGTTTATATACTTCCGGGTACACTTATACACCTGTGAGATCTTACACTGAGGGGCAGATTTATTAAGGGTAGAACGTCAAGTTCATGAGAGTTTGGATTGCCTCACCGCTACGGCAAATGGTTCAATAGCAATTGAGAACAGAAGGGGGGACAGGGGGCAGCCCTGCCTTGTACCCCTTGACAGGTAGAATGGTTGTGTAGTGGTTGCCCTGAGTCTCGGTGCTGCAGTGGGAGCTGCATAGAACAGCTTTATAAGCATTTCAAGGCTTTTCATAGACACACACACACACCCACTCAACTGTATCAAATGCTTTTGGAATGTCAAGCGCAGCTATTACCATAGTGCCCACACCGGTGTGGGGGACCATGAAATTCAGATACAGACATTTACCTGACATTTAGGACTGTCGTTTTGCCTGGCATGAAGCCCAGCTGATCATCCACCAATAAATGAACATTGAAGTTACATATTTACACACTAAAACAACCAAAATGTTCCTACCTTGCAAGATGGAGAAGCTGCTTCCATCTGGTTCAGTTTTCCAGTTGAAGTCACTTTCAAGATGTTGTGTGCTTTTTCTCCACTCTAGCACATAGCTCTTGGCCATGGCTTGCAACTTCCACTCCACCGCAAGGCTGTTATCAGTATTAGGAAACACATGGATCCAGGAGACAGGCATACCTGGAACTTCATTGGCGTTGACATTAATTTATTTTCATAAAACATGTAATCTGACTGAGTATGACTGCTCTGTGTATTGCAATTGTAATGTTACTTTTACAAAGTTTAGTGCAATGGTCAGTAACCACTGGACCCCACTCAGGATTAATTTTATTGAATGTAGTTGCTACAGATTACTACACTGATGTAAACTGTGTTAGTATTTGTATCCAAAAATTGTATCAATGTCCCCTATAAAATTCTTCCTAAAAATACTTACATAGTAAGGACTTTGTACTCACTTTTTCTATCTCTAAAGTCAATTTCCATTACTGGTGAATGCCCAGCAGTGTTATAAACCCATAGAAAAGCTCCAGTTGCTCCATGTGGCAGGTGGAAAGTGCAATTGAGAGAGGTTGTGTTGCACACCACATTGGCACTCTGATATGGATCTAAACTGATGCCCACGACGTACCAGGGGTTTTCAGAATTGGCTTCTTCCTTCTTTAGTGCCTAAGGAAGATCAACACAAACAGCTCTAGTCCTATGATACTATGTTGGGCAGTGACAAAGCCCCAAGTGCCTTCCTTTGCCCGCAATAAAAATCACCTCATAAGTGCCTGCATAGTCAATTTAATGCAGTCCTCACTTTGAGCAAGTCATGTGTAATAGAAAGTAACCACTTTCAAAAGAGTGTATGATCCCAAAGTGACAATAAACTATTACATTATGTTCCTCCTCCACAAACAAATATATTTTGGCATCTGTTATGGTTTCCTTATTACATGATACTTCCCTTTTATGAATGATTTTGAGCAATCTGTTCAATGCAAAGTGAAAGTCTTATGGTGTTAGTTTTATATGCATATGCCACCTAGTAGCAGAATACAGTATCTGTCAAAAAATATGTACTTTATTTTTAAAAAGTATACATTAATAAAAGCAACTAAACAATATCAGTTTGGGCATTGAAGCTCTTATTTAACTGCTAGGGCGTAACCAACTTAGCAATCAGGGAACAGTTTTAAAATTGAACTGGATCAATAAATAGTATAATAAATAGTAAAAAAAAACTTAATAGGGCAATAATCAATAAAAAAAATCAAACCAGAGTTTTTTTTTTATTATAATAAGAAAATAGAGATGTTATGCATCCATTTTGGGGATACAGGAAAGTTGCTTAGAATTACATTTTCCTTCTTTCTTTTCATTATGCAAATAAAAATTTCCCTTTAATTATATTTGACTTTTGTTTTTTATACTTTGTGGGTGTTCTGGTTTCATTCATAACAGGAAATGGCTTAAATTGAGCAGAGTCACAGGGCCAGGCTGGATATTCATTATGAATACACCCTGGCACACTCCAACAATGAAATAGATATTACTGCAAAGTTAGCAAGTCGTGTGCCAAAAATGCAGCACTGATTCTTCTGATGATTGTTATGACTGAGGTAAAACCAAGCTGTACACACATTTACTGATTAAACCCTTTGTTTGGGCATCATGAGGACGCCAGCTCAATAAAGCACAAATTTTGGGGTGTGACATCTACATCAGGTATTTCTTTTTCTTATTTGGGTGTTGGGCTCTTAATGGAATGGCGGCATAAGAAAGAGTAACAACAGTTAATCATATGAGGTGTCGGTCTATAGGCTGAAAGCTATACTTGTAACAAACAATGATTGAGGATGTTTGAGTAAAGCGGAGCTCACCCTTGGCCATGCAGCATCTTCCGGCCACTTCCGTCCGGTATGCATGTAATAGAATTGAACCCGCTATCCGTCGCTGATCCAAATATCAAAGAGAATCGCTGTTTGAAAATGCGGCTTTTATTCAAAAACACAGTGCGATGTACATGGCAGTGGATATGTGATATTGATATTTGGATCAGCGCCGGATGGCGGCTTCAATTCTATTGAAAGCTATACTTAGCTAGCTTTAGTATGAAGATTGAGTGTAGCTCAGATTATAGCCAGGCACCATGCAAGAATGTTGGCAACTAATCCTGTCTGGTCAGAGCACATATAAGGTGAAGGGCATGTAACCAGGCAGATAAAATACTAAACATGCTCAACCAAGGCCGGAACTAGGTGTAGGCAGAGTAGGCACTTGACTAGGGCGCAAAGCTGGGGGGGGGCGCCAGGCACGTACCTTCTCTGCCTCCTACCCCTAGTCCAGTCCCCTCTCTGCCAGACTTTCCGTCTGCATGCGTGCGCCAATTCATGCATGCACATGGACGTCTATTCGCGCATGTGCACAAGCGATGGTTAGTGCAAGCGCCCAGTCGACACCACAACCGGTCAGGTTTCATATGGTGCCGGCTGGTCTATTTAAAGACTTTTATATCCTTTTGATTCAATCAAGTAATTCAGTGTAATGTTGTATCTGTAGCAGAAATGACATTGTTTGCACTAAAAAAATAATATTGTTGACCAAAACTGGAGAGACACGTTACTGTAATTCCTTGCAAATGGCAAGACTTAAAAGCCGATTTACACAGCAATAAGTATCCAATTATTCCCCAGCAATATCAGCCTATGGGTCTTTTTTCTATGTAGAACAACAAAAGGCACAAAAGCATTAGTGTGTGTACATCAATATGCCATACACTAGACGGCTGCATCCAAATTGCCTTGTGCCTGGGACCAGTGCTCCAATTAATGTTTATGAGGAACTAAGCACAATGGCATAGTGATCAGAGACACATGTAAGATATTAATATCACTGACCAGTCATAAAGTACAATTGTGGGTGTGCTAAGAAATTGTGCGTGAAGGTAAAATACCGTGTAAATACACTGTGGTTATACTCCTCCTGAAACGATCACTGAAGCAAATGGAAACAATTGTTTCATGTTCTATTTAAAATGTGGGTACTTTACCTTCCACAATAGCTGTATTTGTGTTGGGCCATCACCTGTAGCTTTTAGAATCCTCCACCAGGTCTTCATTTTACCAATGGGAGCTTTAAAATAAACCAGTACAATCTTATATTCTATACATATAATAAATACACGGTTTTTCCAGGAACATTTACAGCAACCACATTAAGGTGTTTAGGAAACAAAACATTTTTTTGAGCCATTTAAGCATCAGATTTTACTGCAAACTTGTACTTAGTACAGTTATACCTATGCTGGTTTAGTTTTATTGTACCTTTCTTAATAGACTATGAAAATTCCTAGAAAGGAACTGCTATTTAGGCTTCTGTTAACTGACCAGTTCAAATGGCCATGCTCTTATGATGTCAAACCATCTCCCTTGGCTTGCTATCCCATTTTTCTTATTTCCCCTTTGTTAGAGGATTATAATACAATATGGAAAGTTATCATAAAAGTTCTCATAAAAAGCAAAATTTGAATCTGTTACTTTTTTATGAATCTTGGACAAAACGCTATAGGAATTTTATTGCAAATCAACATTTCCATGGGACAAATTAAAAACACAAATAAAACAAAAATGGATAAATAATGACCCCCCCTTGTTTCAGTTTGAATGATACTAAAGAAGGTGTACTATTCTGTTTCTTTAAATACAAACCTGATTCAGCTGTGAGTACACTTGCATCTGATCCCCACTCACTCCAGTATCCTTCCAGAAATCTTCGAATGCAGCGTACTTGAAAACGATATCTTGTAGCAGGGGAAAGGTTACAGTATTCCAGTTCATCTGAATCTTTTGTCGTGGGTTGAACCTGAGAAAACCCAGAGTCATAGAACAAATTTAGGAAGATTCCTTTAGTGGCAAATACTCCCTAGAACTAGGCCCAGATTGGCAATCCTTAAATACTGGCAAATGCCAGAGGGGCTGCTGTAAGATGTCACTATTTATTAGGCTTTTAGGGGGTGTTTGTGCTTCTGTATACTTGAAATGTCAGGGCCTATTTTGAATTTCAGTCTGGACCTACCTAGCACCCATATATTAATTTGGATGCTATAGTACAGGAATTATGACTTTCCAGGATTAGTCATATTGTAACCATGGCTCCTGACTGCAGTATTAAAACAAAATAAAAATGTCAGGCATCCGACAATGCTTGGATTATGCTTAGGTTAGAATTCAGTTTATGCCCTCTTGCCACATAAAATCTAATCTAAAATCTAATAGTATCCAGGTTTATACAATAAATTACCTCTATCCATTGGTTCTCGTCTGCCTTTCTGTAGCGCAACTGATACCACTGTTCAATATAACTCCCCGGTTCTGACTTTTTTGTCTGGATCCTGACACAGCCTGGGAGAGAAATAACTGGTGCAGCTTCCTTGATGACTGGAGGGTCCAACTTCACTAAAAAAGGAAAACATGCAAAAAAATGCTTCATTGTTTTTGCACATAACTATAGATTACATTTTGCCAACTCTTTTAAGATGGTTTATTGAAACACAGGGGTGCCCATCAGCTTACAAAGTCCTATTCCTACACACTTTTATTGAGTTGCCTCATAATACTGGACCCATTGTGGATTACCAGTAAAACAAGTTGTGGTCACTCCTGTACTTACTCCAATCCAAATTATTCTTTGTGGGATTTATGAGTCTCCTTGCTTTACACTTCCTCAGTCTTTCATTCAGTCTCTTATTCTGTTTAGAAACATTTTATTTGCAATTTACAATTCCAACTATGGGGGAATTAAAGGAAAAACTTATTTTTCAACTTATTTCTTTAGTCATTTGTTTACAATATATATTGGAACATCTAAAAAATTTGGTTTAAATATTGCCATAGTCTCCAGTAACAGTGGTCAGCTGCGTTTGCCTGAATTTTCTGTACATTGATATTATATATATATATATATATATATATATATATATATATTCACTTAAGATATTATTTTATATCTATCTATATACACACAAGTCAAGTGAGGAAAGTGTAGTTTCTCCATGCTTTTTTTCCCCAGAATTCCAGCATAGCGGTACCAAGGGTAAATTTAATGCAGCAGCACAAGCATTTTCGACAAACTGGACACATCTGGCAGCATTTCCAGCTTCGGTGTGTAAGTGATGTCTGTGTCAGATTCTGTAGGTGCAAGTGTGCTGCGTCTGTTGACTCTGTATGTGATGGGAACCCCGGAGGTTCAGGAGGTGGTGGTAGCTACAGGGTTTCTCTGCGTCTATAGGAGCAGCAGTGCTCAATTTGGAACAGAAGGCATTAAAGTCTGAGCAGTGCCGAGCGTGACTGTATGGAAGTTTGACTGTATACTGGCACATTTGACGTAAGTACCTTTGATTAACTGGGTTTTATGAGCTACTGGCTGCAGGGAAATTTTCGGGACTGCAATTTCACTTGAGAATGTAAATGAGCTTTTATTTGCTGTCCCATTTAATGTATTGTAAGGACCCATAGGGTTAATGTGCCCTATGGCTTTAAATCCCTACACTTAGTGATGGGCGAATTTGTTCCGTTTCGCCGGAAAATTCGCGAAACGGCAAAAAATTCACGAAATGGCGCTGGTGGCAGTTTATGACTCCGGCGTCCGGTTTTTTCGCCGCCAGCGAAATTTTTTTTTGACGCTGGCAAATTTTTTCGGGCGAATTTTCACGGGCGTTTCGCGAATTTATTCGCTGGCGGTGAATCACGCAAATTCGCAGCGAATTCGCCCATCCCTACCTACACTTCCTGAAATCCCTGGTTGCTGGGCAGATGCCCATGTAGCTAGTTGTAATTTACATATCCCAGTTATTGGCCAAGAGGTGTTGTGACCACTTCCTGTCACACACTGGTATAGTGAGTGAGAAAGGGTGGTTTCCATTGAAGGCCCAGTAAAGCCAAGTTTGCCCTAGAGGGACCAGTACCTCTAGGGAGAGAGATAAGTCGGGGAACAGGGACCCTGTGAACAATGCTAGTTAATGACAGGGTTACTATCTGTTATAGCCTCTCTGTAAGACAGTGAGGAAAGAGAGAAAGAGCAGTGTTGTGCTCCATCAAGGATTGTAGCAGGAAGTATCTTCCCAGGCTGTAAGATTTGCCTACAGTGAAGGGACCACCGTAGATAGGGTGTCAGGCTTAAGGTTCTCCTCCTTGACCACTCCACTGGGTGAGATCCAGACCATGTGTGAGGTATTTCTGCCTGGAGTTATGCTGTACTGCCTTGACTACATCCTCAGGGGATCCATATACAGTTGGCTCTGATGTACTGTCCTAGCCTGTGAATATATTCTGCATATGCTTGTATGCACTGTAAGTAACCCTGTGGATCATTTGTCTCTGACAAATAAAATATTTTGTTCTGTTTGATTTGCAAGAACCTCCTGACCGCCTCTTCTTTTATTCAGTTTATACACAGTAGCCTGTGGGAATTTAGATGCACTACACCACATTTGCTCCACTTTGGGAAGGCCCAGCCTTAAGTGTTAGAGTCAAATGTAACCCATGCTCTAGTATACTAGCTGGTTGTTAAACCCTTTGGCTTGTATAGCCCAAAATCGTGTTACTGTACATGGCTCATTTCTGAATGGCATTCAATAGTACATTTTAGTCTTTTTTCTGTCCTAACCATGGTCAGTAAGTGTAGCAATAAACAGAAGATGTTTCCAGTAAAAGATGATCGTTTATTGACTGTAATGGGTCATTGGATTAGGGAAACTGTTATTTATGCTTTATTTCAGAATAACAAGGGAATATTTTTTAGCATTCTTTGAACTAACTGATAGGATAGTGTTCTGACCTGTAGCTGCTATTAAATTACAGCACCCGGCAGGGCATTCCACAACCTAACTGCGGTTACATTATATTGACTCGTGGGGGTAATGTAGTCTAATAACCCACAGCAACTTCAAAACAGATGACAAGTAATATATACCCACTGATTATTTGCTTTTTCCTACTAAATCTGGTGAAAACTTTGCAACTTTTACATTATTCTCAATCTATAAACATTCCAAAGTAGAGAGGACATTACCATAGTTCATTGGTGTGACACAGAGATAGGATGAGTTAACAGATCCCAACTCATTTTGCACTACAATCCATACTGCATGTTTCTGGGTGAAATGGAATTCAAGACGGGGGATGGTGCATGATGTCTCACCAGGTTGTGGCACACAATTGTATTTTTTCCCCTCAATCGGTTTACAATCTTTATTCGTCCTAAAAAAGAGTAAATTTCATAAGGCAATGTAATTCCAGTATTCTTTTTTTTTTTTGTAACATATTTTATTGATTTTTGCAATAAAGTACATGTACAACATGAAATGTTTCTTGATGTTGTTTGTACAGTATTGTTATTAATAATAGACACAAATCATAACAAAGTAAAAGTAAACTAAAACGGAAACAAAAAACACGATTACCATAGTATTCAGGAGTAGTTAAAGTATTCTTAATTTAAAAGCTAAGGAAAGTAATTTGGCACAAGGGGGTGCCAAATGTTAGGCACCCCCAAGCACCAGGGTTCTGCCAATGAGCACCATGGAGTGAGCTTCTTTTCGCTTTTTCAATCCACAAATTACCTGGGCAGATGCATGAAATATCTTCCTGCTTCTTCTTTCTTCTCACTGCTGCGAATTCACAATAGAGGGAAAAACTGAACTTTAACGAAAAAGCTGGATATTTCATGCATCTGCCCCAGTAATTTGTGGACTGAAGAAGCAAAAAGAAGCTCACTCCGTGGTGCTCATTGGCAGAACCCTGGTCCTGTGCAGTTTTCTGCTGATAGGAGCACCGGCCCGGGGTGTCAGGAAAGTAAATAGAAACACTTGGGAGTGCCTAACATTTGGCACCTCCAAGTGCCAAATTACTTTCCTTCTCCTTTAAACATGTTCAGATTTTGTTTTATGTTGTAGCAGAAAAATATGCTATAATATATGCTCCAAGCTAAAATCTATTTGGGTTTTGAATATAATATAAGGATGGACCACCACTTTATAAATGTCTACATTAACTCAACTTAGAAATGACACACTCAGCATTTCTTTGGTTTCCTCTGTGCAGTTTGTTTGGTGTATCATGTTTGCTAGTGGGCATTATGTAAATCTGGAATTCCAGCGTAAGGGCTGATTCTCAGCCTGCAGCCAAGTTTCAGAAATAATCTACAGACACTACCAGATGACTATTTGGTGCAAACATTTGTATCTTTTATTATGTGTCACTGTGCAACCAAGATAAATGTATTTGCAAATGCTAATCGGTACTCACCTAGCAATTGAGAGTGTTGCATTGGTCTTTAGCAAGGGGTTTCTCCCAAGCTGCCAGCTGCATACTAGCCTGTCATCTGTGAGGTTTAGCTGGCACATCAGATTGGTCGGTTTAGCTGGAGGATCTACAACAGATGGAAATAAATCTAGTAGATGATATAGCTAAGATCACAGTACTTGAAATGAATATAATGTTTCATAAACTGTACTAATTATGACAAAAGTGAATACAAAGATTTCATGTAAAATCGCAAACATGAATTTTCTTACAAATATAGGTATGGAGTCCCTTTTTAAGAAACCCATTATTTGGAAAAGTTCCTAATGATGGAAAGGCCATCTCCCATTTAAAGCAAAAAAAATCTAATATTTTAAAACAGTACCTTGAAACTGAAGGTAACGAAGCTGCACGAATCCATATTGGTGGCAAAGCTATCCTATTGGGTTTATTTAATGTCTAAATGTTTTTTTTTAGTTTATGGTATAGAGATCCAAATTATGAAAAGACCTGTAATGTGGAAAAGGTCAGCATTCTGGATAATTGTTCCTATGCCCAGGGTTGGACTGGGGGGCTTCGGGCCCCCACACCCCTACTCCGACGCGCTTCTAGGCGCGCGCATGACGGCACTCATGCGTGAATGTCACCATGCGCATGCGCTGACGCATTTTTTACGAGAGGGGTCTTCGGGAGAAAGGGGTCTGGCCCGGCTGGGGGCCCATGAGGGTTGGGGCCCACCGGGTTTTTTTTCCAGACCGACACTGCCTATGCCTGTTTAACTATGGGAATATTATTTCTTAAAAATATGTTTTTCATATTAGGTTCAATAATGCCTAATCTCAGCATCAATACTGATTGTGTTATAATGTATTACGGGTTCAACTGCTCACAGGTTTCGAAAATAGAAGCAAATATCTGGTTGATAACTGTTACTGGACTGGTGCAAATCTTAGTAAATTAAGCACATTTAGGCTCACTTATAAACACTGGGCAAATTTAAACCCGTAGCAACCAATCAGTGATTAGCTTTTTTTTAAGACAGTTGCAGGTTGAACTGCCTATGTGCAAATGACCCCCATTGTCTTTATCTATATTGTTTTGATGTAATTTTATGCAGTTTAGTCTCAGATTAAACAAATCTTCTTAGCCACTTAAGCAAACATTAGAACGCAAATGAGATTTGAATAGAGGTAGTTTTGAATAGAGGTTTCGTACAATCATAATGTATGTGTGTATATTTTTCTTACACAAATAATTAGTGCTTTTGCAGGGATTTAATTACACAATTGGTTCAAGTACAACAACTTATTAATTAAAATGAATACTGAAATGAAAGGTTATATGACTCAGAAATCCCTATACATCACCTTAGCTTCTTGTCACATTATATTGGTTTACATTGACACACATACTGTAACTATAACATCACCATTTAGCCTACCAATACAGGATAGAAATTAGCTTTAAGCTGTTTATCAATTGGGAAAGGTACGGTGTATACAAGGTGTTCTAACATACTATAAGGTTGCATATATCTGAAGAAGCCAGGACACATTTATACTTAATATAATATATAAATATGAAATATATAATAAATATATACATATTTTATATTTGCATGGCTCTTTTGGTTTCTGAATCTGAACACTAAGGGGCAGATTTATCAAGGGTTGAATAGTTAATTAGAATTTTCGAGTTTCAAAATTCACACATTTGAATTTTAATCCCCTTATTCGATTGTATATTTGAATGTGAGATTTATCACACCTTGACCATGGAAACAGTCCTATTTCAAATATTCGCCACCTAAAACCTGCCAAGTTCATGTACAAATCAATAGCAGAGGTCTATTGAGCCTTTTGGGGATGTTAATAGCCTTTCTGACATTCAACTTTTTTTTCGGGAGAAAAATTTGATTCATACAAATCGAATACGAATTTTGAGCCTGAACCATTCAATCGAATATTAGCCATTCAATTTTTTTCTTAAATAACCTCGACGTCGAATTGTGAGTATATTCGAATTTTAAAAAATTCACATGAATTCAAAATTCGGCCTTTGATAAATGGGTCTCTAACAGTCGCCCACATCATATAGTGACAGAATGGACTAATTGAGGCCTAAAATAATATAGTTCAAACTATGGGGCAAATTCACCACTTCGCCAGGCGCAGATTCGCTACCACTACACTAATTCACGAAAATGCAAAGTTTCGTCTCTGTAGCCGAATGCTGGTGAAGTTTCGCATGCATAAATTCATCAGCATGAGGATTTCATAGCGAACTTTCACTAGCATTCATTTATGCCTAGCGAAACTTTGTTAGTACTCTTAGGGGCCCATTCACTTAGCTCGAGTGAAGGAATAGAGGAAAAATAGTTCTAGTTTCGAAGTGTTTTTTGGCTACTTCGACCATCGAATGGGCTACTTCGACCTTCGACTTCGAAACGAACAATTCGAACTAAAAATCGTTCGACTATTAATCATTCGATAGTCGAAGTAATGTCTCTTTAAAAAAAAACTTTGACCCCCTAGTTCGCCACCTAAAACCTACCGAGGCCAATGTTAGCCTATGGCTTCTTAACAATTTTTTGATCGAAGGATAACCCTTCGATCGATGGATTAAAATCCTTCGAATCGCCTTCGAACGAACGATTATTCCTTTGATCGAATGAATTGAGTTAAAGCCTTCGACTTCGATATTCGAAGTCGAAGGATTTTAATTCAGCAGTCGAATATCGAGGGTTAATTAACCCTCGATATTCGACCCTAGGTAAATTTGCCCCTAACACATAGGTCAATTTGTATAGCGAAAGAGGTAACATTCTGTAAAATTCGCACTTTAGTGAATTTGCGGAGTAACCATCATTCGCCTGAGCGAAAATTCGCCTGACAATAGGGTACAAAACTACACTAGCATTGGTCTCTTTCGCTAGCGAATTTTCCTCTACGACTGTTAGTAAATTGGCTATGTTCCTATGGATTGTATTTCTGGTGAATTATTGCTAGCAACGGCCACTTCGCCCTTTAGTAAATCTGCCACTCCACTATGATCTCTTATTTGTTTCTTATCTCTCTCCTTTCTTTTCAGTTGTTATTTTTACTGTTTATTTTTTGTGTAAAAAATGAAATAAAAGATAAAAAAAAGAAATATGGACAATAATAGTCTTCATGCATTGAAACTCACAGCCAGCATTTATTTCCACTCTGTCCATTAGCTGTAGTCCTTCATCCATTTGAAAGTAGCAATACAGTGCTGCAAAAGTCTTGTTGAAACTTCTGAAGTAAATTGAAGACTTGTTTTGCTGAACATCATTGTGATCTTTACTTGGGATGATATTTCGGTCCAGTTTCCAAATCACTTGGACATCCTGGTCCAAATCAGGGCAGAATTGTTTGCCAACAGCGCAGGATGCAAAGAAAGGGGAACCAAGCTGGACTGTGTGAGATTCTGTGGAAATGACTCCACACGTTTTGGCTGTCACACCTGTGAAGATGGGGTACAATTAGTAAACACACTGTGCCTCAAATGTAACATTAATTAAATACCTAGCCCTCTTGAATATCATTTAATGGAATTTCATAACACTGGTCAGACTTATGGGTATATTTATTAAAGAGTGAAGTTAATAGTGACGTTCCGCCACTAGAGTGAAATTCCGCCACTTCCCATTCATTTCTATAGGGTTTTTAAAGGCGTATTCATCAAAGGGTGAAATTTCACTTTCACCCATTGATAAATACTCCTTTCAAAATCCCATAGAAATGAATGGAGAGCTGCGGAATTTCACTCTAGTGGCAGAACTTCACTCTTTGATAAATTTACCCCTATAATCGGGTAGACATATGTAAACCACTTCCTTCATTCCTATGGCAAATATAGTAAGCAATGAATACCTTGCAATACAACTGTAAGTTTTAGAAAGTAGGATGAGCATACCACAATGTACACTGAAAATGGGAAATCTATTATTTCATTGCTACTGTAACTCAATTAACATAGTAGAACTGTACTTTCAGATGTGCATTTGACCTTACAGATACAGCATTCTTTTCCATCATTCTCATTTGACCCAATAGATTCAGACTGTGAAGGGGCTTTATGTCTAATGCTAGTAGTCTTTGTGATGTTGAAAGCACACATTTTAAAGTCAATTTACAGTATAAACTACAGTATATTAACTAAATAAATTACTGATTCCAAAAAAAGTAAAATAACTCTCCAAAAATGTCATTTGGACAGGACATGTTGTTTTAGCTATATGGAATAAAATCAAGTTTTAACCCAACTGGTTGGCTTCTGGAGGGCGTGCTCATTTTTGCTGTTGTCTATACCGCACTCCAAGCTACGGGTTTGGGGCACTGCACCTGAGCCATTTTGAGTGCGGTTTATCATTGTCTCACATATTCACTGCTGATGTATGTAGGTCGAGCCAGGATGTGATAGACCTGGGGGTTATACACCCAGATACAATCTTTTGCATCAGATGAGCCACATTTTGAAAATTTAGCTTTACGACTGGGATTGAGCCGCCTTTTTTAGTTTTTCTTGTGTCTCCAAAAATGCACCACTATAAATTGTTTCTTTTATTGAATAACTTGGCACTATAAGTTTTTATCTGACTTTTTGGGGAAATGTACCATTTCCATAGAGGCAAAATTGTACCCCTTTCATTGACCTGCTATACTTGGTACAGTCTGTGTGAGCTTTGTAGCCCCTTTACCTTTGGTTGCACCCAGGTAACTTATCTGAATGACGAGCAAATAATTGGCGTCCAAGTTGATGCCCATGTACCACCCCCTCATGAATATACCACTGCCGATTGCAAGAAGTGTTGTATTCCGCTTTGCACCATTTTTTGCATATTGTACCTTGCCCCACATTTCATAAGTAAGCAAGGCCACTTTCAAAATAAATTCTTACTATAATTTTGTTGCTGCCCATGGAACTGAGAATTGCCTCTGCTCTGGTTTAAATGCACACAGGGCTCTCTCTGGCATTTTAGTCACTTTTGTTTTCAATAAACCCCAAAAGTTAAAGCTAAAGCAGCCAAAACAGCCCCCACAAATTCACACTAACATGAACTGATGAGTGATAGTGCCAGCAATTGTTAGAGGATAAATGTCTTGAAAAGCATCTGCTTTTTTTGACAACCTGACAAGGCACAAAGGGGGTTATGTAATCAAAGTCACTAAGTTTGCCTAGGAGCAGTAACCCATAGCAACCAATCAGCAGGTAGCATTTACTGGTCACCTGTTTAAAGGCAAACATCTTTTTGTTGCTATGGGTTACTGCTCTGGGCAAACTTAGTAGCTTTTACTACATATAGGGGTTAGTCTTTTAAGCACCTATGCCATCAACCATGCTATAAGTACTAATCTCATACTGAAAACCTTCCTGTAGAAATTTCTCTTTCTCTGCTGTATTTTTTTCTTTTTACTTTCCACTGTTGGTGACTCTGTTTCCATCAATTTCCATAGATAACCAATCATTTGTAGGTTTCAATTTTCTTTGAGTGTTTATCTATAGTAATCAGGCAAATCAGCTGCTGTTGCTGTAATTTTATTTTATTTTTTAACTTGAAGATGTTTTGTTTGTCATCCGGCTTTCTCAATTTAGAATGACTTATACAAAGATCTTTCTGGAGTTAATTACCCTGGAATCTTTGTGCTCAAAAACTCAATAAATTAGAGTATTCAAGGTTTTTTAACCTATAACTCAATCAATTCAAGGCATTTGAGATTTTTCCCTAATTTTATCTGAGGTAGAAAAAAACCTCACAAAACTTACAAACTCAACCTTTGATGAATGCCCCTCTATTCAAACGTGTTTTTTTCCGTTTTCACACATATATGGCTTATTTAACCCCTCTTTTGTAGTTCTGAGAAATCCTTCATTAAAAACTATCAATATTCATCAAGCTAATGAAAAAACATGTGCAGAACCTGTACAGCTGTAACACTGCTAAGTTTCCATACTAAGATTCTTATGTATATTTTAAAAAAAAACTCCTGTATAATCTTCATGCCTAGTTTCCTCAAGCTCAACTATCTTGTACTATGTTGCCATGTAACTGCCAAATTAATATAATAATATAATTTTTTTTCTGTTGTAGCTTTATGTATCCAAATCCCTGTTCTGGCATTAGTTTTCATTCTTACCGTAGATTTTTGTTGAGTTTCTTTACATGATAAGTTCAATGAATATTTGTTTTTCAGCAGTTAATAGTTAGGGGCAGATTTACTAAGCTCAACAAAGAAGGACCGCTCCAGGTTCACTCTCCCTATTTGCAATCGGGTGCTCTGTCCGCAGCGTCCCCACTGCTAAAATCCAATTTAAACACCAAGAAAAGGGGACGGCACTCTGGTACAAGGAATATACTTTTATTCCAAGCTCATGTAAGGATCCAACGCCCTACGCGTTTCGGAAATCACTCCCTTAATCACATGCCTATGATTAATTAAGTATATTCCTTGTACCGGAGTGCCGTCCCCTTTTCTTAAAGCAGATTTACTAAGCTCGAGTGAAGAATTCAAATGAAAAAAAATTCGAATTTCGAAATATTTTTTTGGGTACTTCGACCATCAAATGGGTCAAATTCGATCGAATCGCATGATTCAAACGTTTCAAAGTAAAAATTGTTCGACCATTCGATAGTCGAAGTACTGTCTCTTTAAAAAATACTTTGACTTCATACTTCGCCACTTTAAACCTACCGAGCTGCAATGTTAGCCTATGGGGACCTTCCGCAGCACTTTTCTAAGCTTTTTTTGATCGAATAAAAATCCTTTGATCGATCGCTTGAAATCGTTTGAATCCTTCGATTTGCGCTAAATCCTTTGAATTCGATATTCGAATTCGAAGGATTTTACTTCGAGGGTCGAATTCGGAGGTTTATTAACCCTCAAAATTCGACCCTTGATAAATCTGCCCCTTAGTGTAAGTGGTATTGAGCAATGATTGGGCTGTGCTGAGAGTTATGTAAAAATTGTTACCACTTGTGAAGTGTAAGAAAAAAAAGGTGTGGTTGGTTGGAAATGGAAGAAATAAAACAAATGATGGCGGAAGAAATGGAAAAAAAGAATGGAAGACGTTCTACATTGTAGCTTGTTCCTGTAAACCTTGATAACTCAGCTACTCTCTTCAGCCTGTGGGATATCCTAAAAGACACATTCTTGCTGTTCATGGGAAGACATGCTACAGATATTCAAACCACAAATCATTTATAAAACTTTTTTTTAAACATCTTTTTATTAATGAACAGACAGGGAATATGTGTCACAGGCAGTATAGTTCCTTAGATTAGTTCCTTAGATAAGTGGCATAGCAGTTTTAAAATAGATAACAATTAGCATCCATAAATATTTTCAGTTTGTACTCTTACAATAGAGAAAAGCTTTGCCTTGGCTCATATACTTTAATGCAAGTTATAGAGAATATGGTACATTTTATGTATGAGAGGAGTATACTATCTCATTTGGAATATGTCACATTCAGCAAATACAATCTCCTTTCATACTGATTATGCTACAATGTATATTAATGGCTATTGTAGTACAACTGGTGAATCTTGGAGTATTTTTCTTTTTGTATACCAAGAAGTCCCCTGGAAGCACTTCACCAGCACTTGTCATTTTTTAATAGGTAGTGTTGTAATGTTGCTTTCCCATGTTTCAAAAATGTTTTAACCTGCATTTCTTTCTGCATAGAGGCTTCAATTCAATCCATGTATCAGTTTCCCCGCTCCCTCCTTTCCTTGGTATAATCGCATAGTTCAGTATTTCTCTTATAGTATTGAGAGATAGCTCCCTTGCTTACGCCTACACTCCTCAAGAATCTGTCTAACGGATTGTCCCAGTCTAAATCCGATAAGTACGTACAATTTGTATAAAACCTTTAACAATGGAGCATTCTTTGTAGATAATAAATAGATGACTTACCCCCAGACATGAGTAGAAGTAGTATTTCCACCAGCATAATTCCCCATTTTCTCCACATTGCTATAGCTCTTTTATCCCATTACCTGCAAGACATGTTAATAGTTCAGGAGAAGTAAAAATAAGCTCTGCAAAAACACATTGGTTCATTATTAAGGGGCAGATTTATCAAGGGTCGAATTTCGAAGTAGAAAAAACTTCGAAATTCGACCATCAATTAGAATCCTCCGACATTTGAAGTCGGAGGATTTTATACATCGTACGATTGTATTCCGATCATAGTACGATCGTACTTTGAATCTAACAATTTTCCCAAAAAATCCTTCGACTTAAAAAAACTTAGCAAAACACACATCGAATGGTCGAATAGTCGAACAATTTTACTTCGAATCGAAGGTCGAAATTGTAGTAGCCTATTTGACGGTCAAAGTATCCAAAAATTACTTCGAATTTTATTACTTAAAAAATTCCCTTGAATTCACTTCGACCCTTGATAAATCTGCCCCCAGATCTTCTTGTTGGAGGCACAGTTACAGACCAATAAAAACATAACTAAGCCACACAACTACATATTAATTAATCTTCATACACATCATATAAGATCATCATCAAGTCCTGACCAGTTATTTCCCTAGAAGACAGACTTTAAACCTTGTTTCATTTATACAGGTATGGGACATGTTATCCAGAATGCTTGGGACCAGGGCTTTTCCGGATAAGGGGTAATTCCATAATTTGGAACTCCATACCGTCATTTAAAGGAAAAATATACCCCCAGAATGAATACTTAACCAACATATAGTTTATATCATATTAAAGAATCTTACCAAGCTGAAATATATATAGTGAATAAAGTACCCCCTCTTGAAAAATATATGGATATTATAAGTTACCGAGTAGTTCCATGACCATATAAAACTCTGAGGTGAATTCTAATGAAGCAGGGATTTACATATAAGCTGTTTTATGCTATTTACATTGTTTGGGTGTATTGTTTTCTTTTAAACGTTAAATAAACCCAATAGGATTGTTTTCCAACCAAAAAAGATTACTTATCTCTTAGTTGATATCAAGTACATGGTACAGTTTTGTTATTACAGAGAAAAGGGAAATATATTTTAAAATTTTGAACTATTTAATAACAATGGAGTCTATAGGAGACTGCCTTCTTGTAATTCAGTTCTTTCTGGATAACGGATCCTATACCTGTATATAATTTCATAATAATTTTGCACACTTATTAGCATGACCTTTCTGTTTCTTGCTTATTCCACCTTACTCAGATGATCCCCATCTCTTTTGGAAACAACACTGTCTAGTTCTAGTATACATCATCAGTTTTTGCTCCTGTCCTTCCTGCAAAAGTTTTGGTACTAGAAATATTCTATGGCGGGAATGTAATATTGGTCGCTAACGCAAAAAATTGTTTGCTATGTGTTCACAATGTGAATAAATGTTCGCAAATTGAGTGAACAATTATGCTTTTGCGAACACTTTGCCCCTCACACGACAGTAGGACAGCGATTGCGGTCTTTATAATTTGGGATAGTGTGCAGTGTATGTAATAAAACTTCTTAATGAAAAAGTTGTTATGCTTGCTCCAAAAATTTACACCACCTTCAGTCATTTGTTAAAAGTTCCAATGTGCAATTAAGATTCGAAATGCAATTAAAACCTAATAAAGAATATTACATTGCATTGCGACATGCAAATTTTTAATTGCAAATTTGTTGTTTTTGCAAATGTTATTACATTTCCCCCTGTTTGAGCTGTATTCTTCTCTTTTTGAAGTTTTATAAATATTTGCACATTCAATACAGTACCTTGTACTTGCTGGTAACTAAGCTAGAATAAATTCATGTTGGTGGCAGAATAACTGAATCTTTTCTTATGTTTAAATGTTTTTAGTAGCATTATTGTATGGCATGGTATTATCAGGCATACCAGGTCAAGCATTCTAGGTAATCGATCCCATACATGTATATTATAATGGGTGGAAAGCAGCAGGTCAACCATTTCAGTTGAAATAATATGTATCAGCTATTTAACATGTATGGCAACAAATGACAATGAAATTAGAAAGGTGACATCATAGAACCCTTACAAATGTTGATATATAGCAAGACAATAGGTTAAGCTCAAGAGAGAAGCATTTTTACTAGAGAAGGGTGGCTAAAGTAGGGTGCATAAGCTGATCTTTGATTCACTAGCCTATTGGGTTCATTTAGTGTACATGATTTTCTAATAGACTTAAGGTCTCACTATCCGATATTTGGAAAACCCCAGATCCCAAGCATTCTGGATAATGGGTACGATACCTGTATTATCAGACCCAATTCCTTTCTGCCACTTGATTTTCAGCATTGAGCACAAAAGCCCAATATAAATTGAGGTAACTGGTAGTGGCATGTCCTCTGCAAAACTGATTTTATTAACTTATAACTGATTTTATTATAAGCTCAGGGTCCCTTTGGTTAGTACAGGTTTCTATTTTTTTTAAAAAAGAGATGCTGATACTGATCAAAGTAGCTGTAATAACAAAAATATGCGAAATCCAATTTTAGTTAAACATAGCAATATCAATAGAATTAGCAGCTCTACTTGAAAGCATTGTTTCTAGTAGCCCTTTTCAATTCTATTCTAACTCCTCTAGAAAGTTCCTTCTTCACCAGTGTCCTCTGTAGAATATCAGTCTTCGCCAGTCACAATTTGTTCAAAGTGATTGCTACACTTCAATTTCCCATACTATGGGGCCCATTTATTAAACTTCAAACGTTTTTGGTTGAGTTTTTAAAGAGAAAAACTCAAATGTTTAGAGGAAAAAAAAACTTGAATTTTTAGAGATTCATTATACCCCAAAGCTGCTAAAAACCCAAATCCGAAACTACTCCATCTCAAACCTGTCGAGGTCATGTAGAAGTCAGTGTCAGATGTTCCTGAAGTTGTTTATTGACATCATTATCTGCACTGAATAATCCGATTAAGTCAAGTAAAGTCAAGTTTTTCACATCGCAATTCATTAAAGTCAAGTTTTTAGAGCGTGAATCGTACGAATTGCCGGACAAATTTGTTGCATCGTTTTTTGGCTCCGACTTTTTTTATTATAATTATCAAATTATTGATAAATGAGTTCAGGTTGTGGATGAAATTTTGGTCAACTGTTTTAATTAAAAAATTATATTAATTCCCCCCTATAGGCTCAACTAAGCATTAAACAAGCATCTAAGACCTGAATTTTATATTTTCTACCGAAAACAACATACAATACTACACAACTAGAAAGACATATGGGGTAATACAAGGGGAAGATGTGCAGGACCATAAGGGGTGCAAGAACTCATGCTCTCTAAACTATGAGACAAAATACAGAGACAAGCTTTGTGCTCCACAATAATTTTTTTTAATAAAATTGGAATTTCAAAAAATCGTGAATTTTCCGGAATTTATTAAACCCTGAGGATGGAAAAGTCAGAATCTGAAAATCCGGCATCTCAGACCTGTCGAGGTTGCATATAAGTCAATGGAGAAGTCCCAATGATTTTTTGATGTTTCATGCAATACCCCAAAATGTTCAGAGTTGTCAGGTGAAAATTCCAAAAAAATCGTGAAAATTAGATGAAAAAATCCAAATAAAAATCGTGAAAATCAGATTTTATTTTCAGACAAAGCAAATTTTCAGTAAAATGTAATAATAAATAAGGGTAAAAAACCCAAACTGATTTGATTAGAGTTTGTAGCAGAAAATACTGAAATTAATTCGGACATTGATAAATAACCCCCTATCCGTTGGTCTAGTGTTTCTCATATTTCTCATAATTTTAATTGAAGACCAATATTGTTTAAAAAGGGGAAGTTCACCAAATTATAAATTGATAATTCAGTTAAACTGTTATTTTTTTTTTTTTTAAGTTTAAAGGTGTTTTAGATTCCACATTATAGATCCTATACCTGTAAATTGAAAGCACAAAAAAAAGACAAAACGAAAACTTGAGGCTACCCTTAATTCCACAGAACTAGGGGTAACACACCCTACTTCCCCCATGATTCCGGAGAAGCAGACAGTGTGTCTTGATGGATAAATACATCGTCACTATTCATCAATTTTCCAAGTTAAAGCAAGTCAGTGCAGCCTGCCATAACCAAGAGTAGTTGGGTGTGGTAAAGTAAGGAGTTTATTCAGGGTGACCTGGGTGTGATTCTACTGCAATTCTTTTGAACTTGGGCAAGTGCATTAACATCTGCTTTCCATATAGGCCAAACTTGGAATGAACTGTAAGTACAATATTTGCACCCTTATAGCACTACTTACATATAAACACACAGTATATATTTCAAATAATATACTAAAAGAACAGACAGCAGTGCTGTATTTGGGTCCAGGGCTAACCTAAGATTACCCCCTTCAATCACATGCAGTATATTAAGTGAGGCGTACAATTATTATTGTAGTATTTACCTTATCTTTATTTTCAGACCCTCTTCCATTAATATTCCAGTGTCTTGTTCAAACCACTGCATGGTTCCTAACGTAAACAAGACCAAAGCAGCCAGGCAGCTTCTGAAATCTCCAACTGAAGAGCTCAGAATATTTTCTATGTCATACTCAAGGACTTATTTACTAAAACTCAAATTAAACAGATTTTTTTATGAAAACAAAGCCAACCAAACTCCCTTCCACAAATTGAACTCATTTATGAATAATTGTTCTCGAATGAATTGGAGCGACAAAATGTTGCAATGAAATAGAGCATCAATTCGTATCATATGATTTGAAAACTCAACTAATATCAACTTTTCGCTTTCAAACCCTGACTTTTTCGGATTATCCATCATGGATCACAATGTCACTAAACAACTTCAGGGACATCTGCCATTGACTTTTACAGTACATGACCTCGACAGGTTTGAGATGGTGTATTTTCCGTTTTTTTGCATCTTCGGGTATGATAAATCTCTAAAAATGTCATTTTCAAAGAGATATACCGTTAACCCTAACAATAATATGCTGATAATCGCATTCAGGCTGGATATTTAACACAGTCAGTAATAAAAAGGAAGTTTGATGTCATTATTGTAAAATGTTTATGAATTCAGGTAGGGCACCTCTTATCCAGAATGCTTTGCCAGATAAGGGGTCATCTTGTAATTTGGTTCTCCATACCTTAAGTCTACTAAAAGATAACTTAGAATTGATATAAACCTGATAGGACTGTTTTGCCTAAAATAAGGATTCATTATATCTTAGTTGGATCAAGTACAAGGTACTGTACGTATATATATATATATATATATATATATATATATATATATATATATATTGGCACATATTTATATTTATGATAACACAGTCACAGAAGACATATAATAATTCCCTAATTAAAGAAGAGTGATAACTCCTAATGAAATTGAGTAACATAACCTGGTATATATTTCCTGCTTAGCTGTCATTGGTGTAGTCCCTATTTCTCATCAGAAGAACTATTTCCCTGTTTGCTGTCACCTGCGTATGTGAGGAAATGGATTGTGATTTATTCATTAGAATCTGCGGAAAGAGATTTGAAGGATTAATTGTCAGTCTCATGTTTAGTAATTGCTTGATTGCCTAAGAATCAAATATCAAAATGACCTTTTAATAACGGGTTTCAAATATTCATTGTGTGAATCAAGGTTTAATTATGCAATATTTTTATATTTGTTCTGTGGTTAATAAACTCTTCCTATTTATAATCTCTTCCTACTCCTATCCTCAGATTTTGAATTTAGGAACTGACAGGACCCTATGTTTCTCTTCCTAACCATAGAGTAGCTCCTCACTCATGGTAGGCAGGAACACATAAGGATGATGGGAGGAACTGACATCACATATGAGGAAGGGAATAGGAGGGTTTTACAAACAAGGAAGTATAGAACCTGCCATATAGCTTAAGTCACTAGGTGGCAGCATAATAATGGGTAAACATATGAGCATGAAACATATACATTTTAAACATAATAAAACAATTAACTGCTGGGACAGCACACTGTGCTGAGGTTCTGTTGGGTAAATAAATGGTTTAATCACTCATTATCACATCAAAGCATTAGGAATAATATGATGTGACCTAATACAAAAATCTGCATTAAGTTCATATATGGCACAGTTTAAGGGATGGTTCACCTTTAAGTTAACGTTTAGTACCTTAGAGAATAGCTAATTCAACTTTTCAAGTGGCCCTCATTTTTTATTTTTTTCAGTTTTTAGATTTGCCTTCTTCCTCTGGTGTTTTGCAGGTTTCAAATAGGGGTCACTGACCCCATCTAAAAACAAATGCTCGGTAAGGCAACACATGGGGAGTGCAGCACTGATACTTTAGTTTGGCATGTGTCGTGAGTTTGCAGGTGGTTTGCATGCTCAGCGGTTAGCCTGAGTAGTCATAAGTTCCCCAACAACAATACCAATAATTGCAGTGTTGGATCAGTCCACTATAGTTCTGCCCTCCTAGTGCCAAGAAATTTCTGTGCCTTGCTTTGTAGAACCAGGGAAATCGTGGTCAGACAAAATATTATCGAGGAGTTCTTCTAAGAGACAAAACAGCTTTTGCAAATCACCATGATTAGAAAATGAGGAGAAAGCACACTAGGGGGTATATTTATCAAAGAGTGAAGTTAGAGATCACCACAGTCTGCTAGAGTGAAATACTGCCTCTCTCCATTCATTTCTATGGGATTTTTAAAGGCGTATTTATCAAAGGCTGAACTTTCACTTTAACCCTTTGATAAATACACCTTTAAAAATCCCATAGAAATGAATGGAGAGAGGTGGTATTTCACTCTAGTGGACTGTGGTTATCTCTAACTTCACTCTTTGATAAATATACCCCTAGGGATCAATTGTCTATGGAGTATATTTATTAAAGAGTGAAGTTAGAGATCACCACAGTCCACTAGAGTGAAATGTCGCCTCTCTCCATTCATTTCTATGGGATTTTTAAAGGCGTATTTATCGAAGGGTGAAAGTTCACCATTTGATACAATAAATACACCTTTAAAAATCCCATAAAAATGAATAGATAGAGGCAGCATTTTACTCTACCGGACTGTGGTGATCTCTAACTTCACTCTTTGATAAATATATCCCTCTGTGTTCATGCCTTTAACAAAGTGAACAGAGCAGGACAGAGGCACAAAGTAGCTGGATTTTTTTCTTGCAACAGTGCACCTGCCTCTCCTCCAGAACAGAGCACAAAGATCGATGTCTTCCCTGTATGCAGCATTGCATGTAGAATCGGCAGTAACGGAACTAGGTGGGGGCGGGCCCTGGTGCGGGCCGTGCAGCCGAGCTCCCCCCCCACCTCGTCTGTGCGCATTTTCTATGCGGCTGCAGCCAACTCCAGCCCGCTGTAGCACGCATGATCTGCTGGAGGGGGCCCTGCGGGGGTGCGAGCCCTGGCCCAGTTGCACCCCCTGCTCCCCCAGTAGTTACTCCACTGAGAATCGGTGGCACACGGATGGGATATAGGCAGCCTTTCACATGTCCTTTGTTTTACACATTATTTATAATATACAAAGGAAAGAGTGCAAGGTACCCTTAGTGCAGGTATTATCATAGGGCTCCCTTGCATGTGTAAGTACTACACTCTACTTATTGAACCATCTATACCCTAAGGCAGTGATCCCTAACCAGTAGCTCCCGAGCAACATGTTGCTCTCCAACCCCTTGGATGTTGCTCCCAGTGGCCTCAAAGCAGGTGCTTATTTTTGAATTCCAGGCTTTGAGGCAAGTTTTGGTTGTATAAAACCCAGGAGCACTGCCAAACAGAGCCTCAATGTAGGTGGACAATCCTCATAGGGGCTACCAAAGTTTTAGTAGCCTTAAAAGAAAGGCTGGAGACACTTGGGGGTGCCAAACGTTAGGCACCCCCAAATGATTGTAGCGACTTACCAAAAACCCAGGCTCCTATCGGGAGAAATCTGCACTGGCCCCGGGTTATAGGAGCGAGCACCATGGAGAGATCTACTTCCGTCTTCGCGCAGCTGCACATGCGCATCAGAACTAAAAGCCGAACTTTAACTTTAAAGTCGGCTTTTTCGTTCAAATGCGCATGCGTCAGTCCGGGGAAATGCGCAGCTGCGCGAAGACGGAAGTAGATATCTCCGTGGTGCTCGCTCCTATAACCCGGGGCCGGTGCAGATTTCTCCTGATAGGAGCAACTGCCCTGGGTTTTTGGTAAGTTGCTACAATCACTTGGGGGTGCCTAATGTTTGGCACCCCCAAGTGTCTCCAGCCTCTCCTTCTCCTTTAAAGAGTGGTTTCATATGTTATAGAATGCTATAGAATGACTAATTTTAAGAAGATTTTCAGGTTTTTAATTATTTGCCTTCTACTTCTGACTCTTTTCAGCTTTCAAATGAAAAACAAATGCTAAATGGGGGCTACAATTATTGTTAATTTTTACTTTTGTTATTCATCTTTCTTCCATTCATATTTCAGTAACTTGTTCAAATCAGTGCCTAGTTGCTAGGGTAGTTTGAACCCTAGCAATCATATCACTGCTGAAATTGCAAACTGGAGCGCTGCTGAATAAAAAGCTACATAACTCAAAAACCAAAATTACAAAAAATAAAAAAATAATTGCAAATTTTCTCAGCATATCACTCTCTGTATCATGCCAAAAGTGTATTCAAAGGTGAGCAACCCACTCAAATCCTTGTGCTCCACATTATGGCAAGACTAATTATACATAAGAACCCAGGTTTAAAGCATTCTGGATAAAAGAATAAACTTTAGGATGCCTATAAATCATGAAGCAGAATTATACTGCTTGCAAATTCAGCAAGTCAGCCATGTATGTCCTGCCCAACCTGACAGCAATGAGAGAAAATATTGTAATAAAACAAATGAATCATCCATCCCACAGACTGAGCACACAGGTCTATACAAGTAGCAATAAAACATATGTCATGACGTTAAAAGAATTCAGTATTTTGCCTTTGGGTACATGAAGCATAAAAGGATAACTAAACTATAAAAATTAATATGGTTAAAAATGGCACATTTGACATACTGAACTAATTGCACCAGCCTAAAGTTTCAGCTTGTCAATAGCAGCAATGATCCAGGACTTCAAACTTGTCACAGGGGGGTCACCATTTTGGTAAGTGTCTGCGACACTCACATGCTCAGTGAGCAGCTGTTGAGAAGCTAAGATTAGGGGTCATCGCAAAAAGAAAATGAGGTTTGTCTGTTATATAAGCTGATGCTACAAGGCTGATAATTAATTTCTGGTACTAATTGCACTGGTTTCTGAGCTGACGTAGTAATTATTAAGTACTAATCAGCCTTATATTTTGTATATATAGTATAGCTCAGCTAGTGACACCAGCACAGAGCAAGTGCAGTGGCCTTGCCACAACTCTGAGTCTGTATCTTCCCTGCTAAAGGACTGTGATTACCTTGGGCTGGTATAGAAATCCAAAACATAATGTACAACATTTCTAGCCTACTTCTTTAGTTAGGCTTTAGTTCTTCTTTAAAACTAAACAATTTGATAGCTGTAGTGGGCAAATGCACTAAGTATATCCAAAAAAGCATTGTTATAATTTTTTGTTAGAGTATTAAAAATATAACCGAACTACAGTTCCCAGAATCCTCTAATACAAGCTCACAGAATACTGGAGATTGTACTGCATTCAAGAAACTCTAAGAAATCTATACAAAACGATATGAGCTGCAAATTTGATTTAGAATTGTTATGTCTCAAATGAATACATGACAAGGCAAGTCAAGTAAACATCCTTTCGAGGAAAGCAAGAAATGCAATAAAGTTAATATCCTGTTTCTGTTGCCTTGGCAGCATTGCAGTTTGAAAATCAGAACTAAATGGTTGAAAGATCTTAGCATGATTTACTGATATCTTCATATATCTAGAATTAAAATTAAATGTACTTCCTCCTCCACAACACGCAACCCAATGCTTCAGCCATGCCTTGCCTTGCCAACTGCAATTCATTCTGTGCCTTAATTAGCTGCACCAGTGCCCAGGAATTTAGAAAAGCTGTCGGTTCATATGCCCAAGCTGCAAAACTTTAGCTTTTGCTTGAGGATGCTGATAGTTGTAGTTCAACAACTAGAAGCTCACAAGCTGTTCACCACTCCTATTTTAACAATAACAACATATGGTTTGAGAAACTGCCTCATGAGCTAACAATCTAGCCATACGATATATGCAGAAAACCTAAGGATAGAATTGGTCTAATTCAAAAAAAGAAAATACATTTGTGTTATACAATGAGTACTAAACTTGGGTTGCATTTGCAAGGCTACAGGCTAATTTTCAGAAAATTGCAGAAATTGCAGCAGTGCAGTCGCCAGTAGCAACCAATCAGATCTTTGCTGGTACTTTTGAACTAATCCTAGACTGATCAAAAATAATTTCTGATTGGCTGCTACTGTTAATTGCGCTGCTGCATGCTGGCACTTCTGTCAGTGAATTGGCTGCAGTGCTCTGCCATTGACATCAGTTCATTTATTCATTTCTTTATTCATTTCAGGAAAAGTAGCAATAAGACTCCAAAAAGAAAGAAAATTTGTTCTGTGCTAAAAAAAAACAGCTCTAGTAATTTTACACATGAATATAATGTAATTCCAACATGTCCTTCCAAATAATAACTCCTTTATATTTGTATGAATATCTATTTAATTCATCTAAAATTTTAAAATCGCACAAAATGAAAAGTAACAGCCTAAAATAACACAACAAGACTTTTAAGTGCATAGTATGTAAATTTAAATGAAAGGAAAGAGTCCCTTCCTGAACAGAAATAATTCAGAAGTAGGCAATATCCAACATACTCTCTAAAAAATAAAATGCTGATCATATTTTCCCTGTTTGATGCCTAAAGGGGAATAGTTTGTGGGGTAGTTCTCACCTTGCCGCTGACGGTTGGCTGCTGGTTCCTGCACTCTGCTCGATGTTGTTTGCCAGCTGCAGTTCCCAGTAGAATGATGCCGTTACTGTCTCTCCAACCCACTGGAAATTGCAAAACACTTCCCTGAACATTGAACAGGCATGAGAGCTGGAGGAGGGGAGAAGTGACACAGACACCTAGAATTGTGACAAAGGGGATAACCTTCCACTAGCAAAAAAAAAAGCCCTGATACTATCACTTGTATAAAAGTTTATTTTGACTGTGTTAATATTCAACAGAACTAGTGTTTTCTTAGATTAGTGCACCATCCCCAACGGTGCCATATTACACTGTAAAAACGTGAAAATATATGCCTTGTGCAGGGTTTAGCGCCGATTGTAACATATTAAGTGTACTCCTTACTGCTACTATTAATTGAGATACAGCGCAAAGTGCACCCTGAGATATCACGGGCAGTGTTTCATTTCCCAAGGTGCCTATGCAAGAGCACTGTGGGGCTTAAAGGGGTGGTTCACCTTTAAGTTAACTTATAGTATGTTATAGAATGGCCCCATCTAAAAACCAGATGCTCTGTTGGGCTACAAATTTACTGTTAGTACTACATTTTATTACTCATCTTTCTATTTAACCCCTCTCCTATTCACATTCCAGTCTTTTATTCAAATCAATGCATGGTTAGTAGGGTAATTTGGACCCTAGCAACCAGGTGGCTGACACTGCAAACTGGGGATCTGCTGAATAAAAAGCTAAATAACTCAAAATTACAAAACCACAAAAAATAAAAAATGAAAACCAGTGGCAAATAGTCTCAGAATATCACTCTCTACATCATACTAAAAGTGTAAAATGTTATTCACTGCTCTGAGTACAAGATCTGGTGCCTGGTAGAGAGAGCTAGGTCAGAAGGTGCATCAGAGCCCTGTCCTTAGAGAAGGCAGTAAGGACAGGTCCCATTGTGCCTCCTGACTTACTGACTTGCATCTCTGAATGAAACACAAGTTAGGGGGAAGCAAGGAGTACACCTACGTGCCTCCACCTGCCTGCCCCTTCTGGACAGAAGAGTGCAAAAAAAATGCCCAATTCTGTCCTGCATTGCCAATGACACTGATATTTAAAGATCAAAATTTAGTCGTTTTAGAGCTTTTTGAAACCACGATTAAATTTTTTTCTCCAAAACCAATGATCCAATTATAAAAAGTACAAACAAAAAAAACACACTGAACAATGCTCTACAAAATTCAAAAACCTCGAAAAATTTGTGTTTTTCAAACAATATCGGAAAACCTCTTGTAGTCTGAATGGCTAAAAAAAGGTCCAATAGGATCCACACAGACTTCTATGGGACCTCAACTGCTTTTACTTGGCAAAGTTTTGTATTAGAGTTTTTTGTGGATTTTACACTTAATAAAACACGAATTTTAAAGTTTTAGAGAAACATAAAATATAATTCTGTATTTGAAATCTGAAGTAAATAAGCCACCTACTGTGTACTTAACAGGTACCTGAGACCATTTGCTTAGCTCTCTTCACACTAAAGTTCTCTTAACACTATAAAATGTGTTCACTTACACAGCACAGTGGGTATATAACAATATGCACACTGCATTCTGGAGCAAAGTACCCAATTTGGATCTTTCTTCCACAGGTGGATGGAGTCACTAAATACTTTGCAGATTGACAAAAGTTATTCTTACATTTGCACAAAGAAAAAACTGATTGTGCAAATGTATTATTTTAAGCATTGCATATATTTCTGTTAACAACATAATCTAACCCAACAGACATACTGCAGCTGGAATTCTGGAATACCTTTGTAGGGACCTATAGGGTTAATGTGCCCCTTTGGCTTTAAATCCCTACACTTCCTGATCTCCCTAGTTGCTGGGCAGATGCCTATGTAGCTAGATGTCATTTGCATAGTTGTGCTTTTGGCCAAGAGATGCTGTATAGTGTTTGAGAAGGGGTGGATCTTTCTCTTTGGCTTCTGGTTGCTGATCCAGCTGGATGTTTCCAGGGAGCCTGGGTACACCAAGGCCCAGAAAAGACATTCTGCCCTAGAGGGACTTGAACCTCTGCAGAGTAAAGTCGGGAAGCAGGGGCCCTGTGAATGAGGCCAGCTAGAAATAGGATACTACTTTTTCTAGGCGTAAGATAGATAGGTTAAATAGCAAGAGCAGCCTGGCTCCAACTAGGAGGGATAGCCAGGGGGTAGCTCTCCCCAAGACTGGCCTGTAGTATCGGGACACAGCCTAATAGGGAATTAGGGCTAGTGAGTTCCCTGAACCAACGTGTGAGGATCCAGGTCACGATGCTGAGATCCTATGGGTGTATCTATCCAGGTGTTACGCTATTGCCTCAGGGAGTTCCACTGTGCTGTCTCTGAGGGATATGTTGTAGCCATGTCTTGATTGTCTGCTGGGCCTCTGTGGCTTGTAAGTATAAAACCTGTGGATCATTTGTCTCTGACAAATAAAAGTTTGTTCGCTTTGACAGAAAAAACCTCCTGGCACCCATTTCTTTATTGGTTGAAGTTCAGTAGCCTGGGGGAGTTGTAGTTGCACTACACCGCACCTTAATTTCTTCCACTTTGTGAAGGCCCTGCCTTAAGTGTTAGAGTCCAGTTTAACCCTAGTATACTAGCTGGTTGTTACACCTTCCTAAGCAAATTTCTCTTTATTGCTGCTGAGAGTGACTACATACAAGGCACATATAAGGGGAACGCACCTTGAGTACTTTTGAATACTTTGGCTTGGCAAGTGCTTGGCCAAGTGTATAATCTATAAATGTAGATTTATTAATTTATTAATAAGCCACTTATTAAAACCTTATTTAATCCCTTTTTGCCAATGGCATTATCCCATGAGCTATTGTTACCAGACTTTACAGAAATGCCTGCACCAAAACGTCAATTTTATCAATACACAGAAAAATATCTCTTATTCCACTTAAAGGGGAAGAAGAGATATTCTCAATAAAATATATATAACATAAAATATATAACAAACACAGATTTTAATATAAATAAAGTCTTTTATTTTACTCTGGAAGTACAGGTTCCCTTTGGTTCCCAGACACAAATTTAAAATAAATGTTGTAAACTACAAAACACTCGTAAATGCAACCCATAATCATCATGTCTTCCACCCATGATCTTCTACCTTCCTTCTTCCTCATTCCTTCTCCCCTCATACACATCCAGGATTTAACAAGAGCAGCTTCTTATATCTGGAACTCCCTTCCTCATTCCCTAAATTTCTGCTCAGTGATATCTGATTCAGATAATAAGCTAAGAGCTGCCTTTAGCTTCACTTTATTTCCCCCAAAAAACATTAAAATTGTTAGCAAGTAGTTCAGAATAAAAAAAAGTTTTTTTGCACTAACAAGGCCACACTACACTACATTATTTTTTTTCACCTGATTGCAAAAATACCAGCATGTACTGTCAGGTTTATCAAAATATGAGATTCGAGCTCACTACAGACAAACTCAGCCACTTTCTGTTTATTCCTATGGGATTTTTAGAAGTGTATTTATCAAATGGTGAACTCTTCAATCATTGATAAATACACTTCTAAAAACTTTAAACTTTAAAAAAAAAAAAAAATCCCATAGAAATGAGATAAAAAAGTGGGTGAGATTTTCTGTAGTGAGCTCTAATCACACATTTGCCTTTTATTGCTTATCCCTCCCCTACTCGGGGAAATATTGTTTGTTACATTTCCCCCAAGGTTTTTACCCCAAAGTATGATAGTTGTATGGAGATTTGTTTATTGCCATGGTGGTTACATGTTTTTGCCTTGCAAGGTTAATCTGCAGAAAAGATTTTAACAATACCACTTTGGATATAGTTATAATAATATTTATAATACAATAATGTTTATAAATTCGAGCGAATTTGATGTCTTAGACTCCAGAAATAGGGCGTTAAAGTGTACATTAACTCTTTCCTTGGCAAACACATTAGTTCTACAATGTTAGCAGGGGCATTTGCAACCTCCCAGCTTTGCAATACAGGTATGGGACCTGCTATTCAGAATGCTTGGGCCCTGGGGTTTTCTGGATAAAGAGTCCTTCTGTAATTTAGATCGCCATACCTTAATGGAGGAATGTAATAAAAGTCGCAAAGAGCAAAACTATTAGCACAAATAAGAATAAAAAGTCTGATCTCGCAATACTCTTCCTTAAACTGTTATTACATTGCGAATTTTAATCGCGCATTGCGAATTTTAATTGTGCATTGCCCACTTTTAAGAAGTGCTTGAAGGTATCGTAATCTTTTGGAGCAAACATAACAACTTTCTCAGTAAGAAGTTTTATTACATTCACTGCGCACTGGCGCTAACTATAAAATTTGCAAACCTTCTTCCACTGTTGGAAGTGGTCGCTAAACAGTTTCCGGGTTCACAAAAGCTATAATAAATTCGCACAAAGGCAAATTTGTTCGCACAGAGGCGTGACTTTTCGCATTGCGAATATTTTTTCAGTCTACTAAAAAATCTTGTAAACATTAAATAAACCTAATAGGATTGTTTTGCCTCCAATAAGGAATAATTGTATTTTAGTTCTGATCAACTACAAAGTACTGTTTTATTATTACAGAGAAATATAAATATGTTTTAAATTATTTGATTAAACTGGAGTCTACAGGAGATGACCTTTCCGTTATTCGAAGCTTTCTGGATAAAGGGTTTCCAGATAAAGGTTCCGAAACCTGTATCCATAATTTTGCTCTCAATTTACCCCTGCGGCAATTTGCACCGTAGCTTGCTTTTTCAGTAGAGGTGAAAACAGCTGGCAGGGAAAGAGTTAAGTGTAATACAAAAAGAGTTAAACTAGTACAAAGCTGAAATTTAGAAGAATTTCAGTACTTTTTCTGGGTAGATGGCAAATGTAGCATGTGGAATGAGCTCACAGGTGGCTCAGTTAATCAGTTACAGACATCCACAGTCAGCATGGCATCAGCTTCAAACAGTATCCCCTTTTCTCTGTACCGGGGCATTGTTTTCCTGTGAAATGTGTATATTTACTTCCTTCTGGAATAAAATCAGTATTTGAATTGACATATTTGTCAACACTGCACTTGTTTATTTACATTGAAAACTATTGTGCAAACGAGAAGGCACTTGGTAAAGCAGATCAAGTGGCAGTTTAGAAGAAGAAAGCTCATTGGCTGAGCGGAGTAAAAGTCAATGATCGGATTATATTGAAGGATATTAATTATAGTCAGGAGATATATCAGTAGAGGCAACATCCCAGATTGCTGGCCAGATATGAGTCAGACAGATAACAGTACCTGCATTAAAGCATGGATATTTGGACTTGCATGAGATTTGGTTAGCTTTGCCTTGCAGTAATAGGGTCTTAGGTTCTACTCCAGCCAGGACACTGCATAGACTTTCTATGTTCTCCCTATGCTTGCATGGTTTTCATCCAGGTACCCTAGTTTCCTCCAACGCTCCAAAAACATACAGGAAAGTTTTCTGGCTCCTGATAAAATTGAACATAGTGTGTATGATAAGATTGTAAGTTCCGTTGGTGCAGAGACTAATAAGAAGATGAAAACAAGGGAAAATTGTATCATACTTACCGTAATTTTCCTTTCCTGGTCCTCTCCATGTCAACAACGTTCTGGGATAGGTCCCTCCCTCTCCTAATTGTAGAACCCACCCATTAATTAATTAATAAATACTTACCCCCAACACCCACCGGCGTCTAGTTACAAGTTCGTAGGATATCCGAAATACACTGGGTAGGGTAACCTTGACATGGAGAGGACCAGGAAAGGAAAATTACGGTAAGTATGATACAATTTTCCCTTTTCCCCAGTCCTCTCCATGTCAACAACGTTCTGGGACGTAGCAAGTTCACTGTCCCAGGGTGGGAAGAAAAAATAACGCCTCATAGACAAAGATGCTGCAATCATGTTTTAATTTTTTGAGGAAGCAGATTTAAGGACCTTAGCCCCAAAAAGGGAATATTCAGAAGCTCTCACGTCCAGCCTATAGTGAGCAATGAAAGTACATGGCGTAGACCAAGATGCTGCTCTGCAGATCACCTCTAATGAAACCCCTGCTTCTGCCGCCCAGGAAGCTGCGTGTCCCCTGGTTGAGTGCGCTCTTACTTCAGATGGCTCCGGGAGGTCCACGGAAGAATAGGCTCTTCTGATTACCCACTTTATCCAATGGGAAATGGATCTGGATGAGGCTGGATTCCCCTTCCTTGAACCAGCCGGGATAACAAAGAGTCTATCCGACCTCCTGATTGAATCTGTTCTTTCGCAGTAGATTCGAATGTTTTCCGCCACATCCAGGTCTTGCAGATCTGGTGAAGCTGATTCCTTCGGAAAAGCTGGTAAAACTAACTCATCCCTGAGATGAAATTGCGAAACCACCTTAGGCTTGAAGGATGGTATGAACCTTAGGATGACTCGATCTGGTAAGAAAGTAGGACTGTCTGGAGAAAAGCTAAGTGCCTGCAGTTCCCCTACTCTCTTAGCTGAGGTAATGGCCACTAAAAAGGCCGCCTTAACCGTCAATAACCATAATGAGAGAGAATCCATTGTGTCGAATGGAGGTGATGACAGCATCTTGAGAACCCTAGGAAGATCCCAATTGGGACACCTTGGTCTTCTTGCTGGTAAGATCCTAATTGCTGCCTTAAAAAATCGGTATACCAAGGGGTGTTGAGCCCATTTTACTCCTGAGACTGCAGATATGGCAGAAACTTGAGTTCTCAGGGTACTGACAGATAATTCCTTTTCCATTCCTGACTGCAAAAATTCCAAGACTTCTGCGACTGAAACTGGCAGAGATAGCGACGACCTTCGACAGTTCGTGAAAGTGTCCCAGACCTTTGAATATCTTGAGTTTGTTGAAGATTTTCTGGATCTTAATAGGGTTTGAATAACGCTTTGGGACAGCCCTTGGGACTCTAAGGTCTGCCGCTCAACCTCCACGCCGTGAGAGCCAGAGGACCTGGATCTGGATGTCTGAAAGGCCCTTGGACTAGAAGATTCTCTGACATTGGGAGTTTCCAAGGACGGTCCTTCGAGAGCTGAACAAGATCCGTGAACCAAGGTCTTCTTGGCCAGGCTGGAGCGATGCAAACCACCTCTGCCTGGTCCTGCTTGATCTTCTGAATCACTGCTTGCATTAGAGGAAGAGGAGGAAAGACGTAGCACAAACGGTGAGTCCATCTCTGGGAAAGAGCATCCACTGCTAGAGCCATCGGATCTGGCTCCCTCGAGAAGAAGAGGGGACATTTGGAATTTGTGGATGAGGCCATGAGGTCTATGACCGGCTGTCCCCATATGCGAACTAGAGTCTTGAAAATCTCTTGATTGAGACTCCAATTGTGCCTTCCCACTGCATACCTGCTGAGAAAATCCGCAGCCTTGTTCAACTTCCCTGGAAGATATACTGCCGTGAAATCTATCACTGTTGACTCTGCCCACTGAAAGATTGGTTCCACCTCCGCCATAAGGAAAGGACTTCTTGTTCCCCCTTCTCTTCTGATATAGGACACCGCTGTTGTATTGTCGCATCTTATTTTTAGTCTTGAGCCTCTGAGTTGATCCTGAAAATATAGGCAGGCTTGAAGAATGGCCCTTAGCTCTAAGACATTTGATGGCTCTTCTGACCAAGGTGCTGGCCATGATCCTTGAGCTACCTGGGCGCCTAGCTGAGCCCCCCATCCTCTTCCAGAGGCATCTGTAGATATTACAGTCCAGGCTCTTGGAAACAGTTCGGAACCTCGGGACAGATGCTGGGGCTCCGTCCACCAGAGTAAGTCTGGGACCACCGAGGAGCAAATCTCTATCTGTTGATCCTTGCTGTAACCGTCCCATTGATGAATAAATGCATGCTGAAGTTGCCTCATTCTCCAATGGGCCCAGGGAACCAGCCCTATGGTGGATGACATCATCCCCAAGATTCCTAGGCAAGTCCTTGCCGAGACCATGTGACACTCTCGGATGGATGCGACCTCTTTCCTGAGGGCTTCCTGTCTTTCTCTGGACAAGGAAATTGTACCTTCCCTGGAGTCCAAGATTGCGCCCAAGTATTGTAGCACTTGAGCTGGATGCAATTGACATTTTTGAAGGTTCAGGGTCCATCCGTGGGATCTGAGAAACTCCATCACCCTGTCTCTGTGGTTGACAGCTTGGGCCTGCGTAGAGGCTAGGATAATGAGGTAGTCCAAATAATGAAACACTCGGATGCCCTGCCAACGCAGGTGGGCTATAAGAGTGACCATGACCTTTGAAAACACCCTTGGTGCTGTGGAGAGGCCGAAGGGAAGACACCTGAATTGAAAGTGAGCGTCTCCCACCTTGAATCGGAGGAACCTTCTGTCTTCTCTGCAGACCGGCACATGGTGATAAGCATCCCTGATATCTAGTGAACACATCCAATCTCTTGGTGCAATTGCGTTTTTGACCGAGTCTATGGATTCCATTCGGAACCGTTGGACCCTCAAGGCCCGATTGACACTGTTTAAGTCCAGAATCGGACGCCAAGCACCCGAATGCTTTTGTACTATGAAGAAAATCGAATAGTTTCCCTGTCCCCATTCCTTTCTTGGGACCTGGGAAATAACTCTCTGAGTCTTTAGAGCTAGTAGACATGACCGGAGAGCCCTTCTCTTTGTTGGGCAGGCTGGAAGGGGTGAAGGACGAAAGCATGGAGAAGGAAGATGTTTGAACTCCAACCTGTAACCTTCTCGAATAATGCTGAGAATCCACTTGTCTTCTATCGATTTCTCCCAGGCGGTTCGAAACAGTGTCAGTCTTGCCCCTACTGTTTGCCCCTGGGGAGCACCACCTTCAGAATTGTTTCCTAGGATTGCTGGAGGATCTACCTCTTGCCACCCTAAAGAATCCTGATTGCCCCCCTCTCCAGCTACCTGCTCTTGGATTGTTGCTTCTGGAACGAAAATTCTGTTGATCGTATGGGGGAGATCTAGATCTGAATGTGCCTCTGCCTCTGGACGACTGTTTATTGGGATATCTCCTTTTTCTTTTCTGAGGCATCAGCTGGCTTTTACCTCCTGAAGCCTTTGAAATTAAGTCTTCCAATTTCTTGCCGAAAAGTGTCTGACCCTGGAAGGGCAAGGAGCATAATGCAAATTTAGAGGCTGAATCCGCTTCCCAGGATCTGAGCCACAGAGCTCTTCTAGCCGACACGGAAAGAGCAAGTGATCTGGAAGCCAAATGAATCTGATCAACAAGGGCGTTCATGAGGAATGAGGACCCCAGCTTGAGTTCCTTCAAACCCTCTATTATGTCAGTCATATCGCGTCCTTCTTTGAGGGCTGCTTCTATGTTAGTTAGCCAAACCTCAAGAGCCTTGACTACTGACAGACTTGCCATTGCTGGTTTAAGGGATTCCCCTGCCACTAGAAAGGCTCTTTTCAGATCTGTTTCCAATCTCTTGTCCATGGAGTCCTTTAATGTTGCCTGGTCCTCGATAGGAAGAACAGTGTTCTTTGATAGGTTGAGGACTGGAGCATCCACCTTGGGGAGAGTCGATATGTCTTTCATATCTTCTTCCTTAAATGGATAGAGCTTATTGAATCGTGCTTGCGTAGAGCTCCTCTTAGACACTGATTCCCATTCCGATTTGACCAGCTCCAATACTTCTTGATGTAGCGGGAAAACTTGCGCAGATCCCTTGGCCTTGGGAAGAAATGAGGAAGAAGTTGCCTGTTCCTCTGATTGCAGAGCTAAGGAGGATCTGACTGCCCTTATTAATGGCTGAACTAGGGCGAAGTCAAAGGCTGAATGCTGAGTCTCATCTTCCTGATCGGTATCTGATTCCAGCACTGAGCTTGTCCAAAAATCCCCTTCCTCTTCCGGGGAAATGGAAACCCCTGAGGGTCCCCCCATGTTTTTGGAAGCTGCCTGCACTTCCTTGGCCACAGATTCTTTTATCCAGGCAAGGATATCTGTACTGGCACCTGCTGACTGCCCTGCTGCCGCATTGAGGCATGACTGGCATAGTTTCTTGTCCGGCAGAGGTGCCTCTGAACATCCCAAGCATTGGGCCTGCGTGGTTTGAACATTTTCCTCCCTGGGGATGGACTGTTCCTTTGATCTTTCTCTGGATCTGGAAGGCCTCATAGCACTTCCAGGATGAGAAGAGAGAGAGAGAGAAAGATTTAGAAGTCTTGGGAACTGCTTAACTAGCATCCCGCCTTAGACTGCTCACCCTCAATTAGTTTAGTGTCTCAAAAGAAAAATTTTTTTTTTTTTTTTACCTCAACCAGGGGTGTAGACTTTTCTGGGGATGGCGGCTGGAACAATACCAGGAACTGGGCAACCTACCAAAAAGGAGGAGAAAAAACAAAAAGATAAATGAAAATGCATAAAAAATGCATTAGCAGGCTCCTAGCCCAGTTCACAGGCTACTGCTCCCCTACCTACCAAGAAAAAACGTAACCACGAGGCAGGAGCAGCGTGTGGTCAGCCGAGCTTGACAGAGCTTACACGGACCGCTGCTTCCTGTCCCCTAATAAGGCCAAGGGCCCCGCCCCCCAGCCGGAGCCAATCGGCGCGGAGGTGCCTAGCAGGGGACGAGAGAGAGAGCCGATGCTCCTGACCCGGAACCATACCGCCGCTTGATCCGCAAGGTTTGGAAGGTGATGTATGCGGAAGTTCCGGGTCCCACGCTCTCTCTCTTCTCTATCGGCAATAGGCCGCACAATGTTTCCCTGACTGCCGCCATCCCCCCTGTTCCCCAAAATACTCACAGAGTCCGGGTGAGGGAATGAGCCCCGAGCCGCCGGGCACCAACAGGGGCCGGTTTAGGCTAGGGAACAGGGGGACCACAACGGACGGCTTCTCTATGGGAAAGAGAGAGAGGCCCTGCTGTCGGAGAAAAAGGCTAAACACCAGCCAAAAAAACTCCGTCCCTGGGACGTACTACGACAGCCCCCTGCTACACCTCTGGAAAAAAGAACAAACGAGCTCCTGTAAGGAGCTAGGAGAGAGACAAAAAGAACCCAAAAAAAGACGCCGGTGGGTGTTGGGGGTAAGTATTTATTAATTAATTAATGGGTGGGTTCTACAATTAGGAGAGGGAGGGACCTATCCCAGAACGTTGTTGACATGGAGAGGACTGGGGAAAGTAATTTTCTACTATAATTTATGATAGTAAATAAGGGTTCACACTAAATGCCACCCTAAATGACTTAAGATTCCAAGAGTATCTAGGATAGCAAATACATATTATCTGTGAATTTTATCCTAGCTGGACTTTTGGCTTGGACCTCTGAACGGGACTGAATGGAAATTAACTGGCACACCTATATATATATAGTAGACTTATCTCTACATCACACAATTTTATCAGAAAACTATTGCTCTACTTGTCTTTATCAAAAACCGTGTTTGCTTTTTTTTGTGATTTGAGAAAAACGCAGAGAAAAAACGAAGGAGTATTTTCAAAAACCTCAAATAGTGGGAATTTATCGAAGGCAAAAAACAAAAAAAAGCCAGCAGAAAAAACTTGGCAAGTAAAAGCTGCCAAGGTTTTATAGAAGTCAATGGGAATGTTCTCTAACAACTTTATTTTACTAGTTTATTAAAACATTCCAGATTTTCAGCTTCAATGGGACAATGAGGATTGTCACTGGTATGCGGCTTTTTTTTCTGCAAAAAAAAACGAACTGGGATATTTTGTCACTGCTTTTCTTAAATAAGCCAGCATTCGAGAAAAAACGTTGTACTGGTTTTGTCTGATTTTTTTTTTTTTTTTTTTTTTTTTTAAAACTTGGATTTTAATATATCTGTCCCAAAGTGTTTTGACCAGTGGGTGGTGAGCCAACTACCAACGGCTCCGTGGATTTACTATTGACTTACTATTGACTTCCTATTGTGTTTGTGTATTCGTGGGATACTGCAATACTTCCTATACAGGAGACAAAAGAAAAATTCCAACTGATGTAACCCCGAGGCTTATGTCTCAAGATCCTGTTTATCAATCACCCAGAGATATATACCTCCTTTGTTTTGGTGAAAATCTTTGAGGCTGTTTTCAATACATAATACATTTTTAACTCCACAAAACAAAATTGTATTTTAATCTATATAGGCATGGGACCTTTTATCCAGAATGTTTAGGACTTTGGGATTTATCCCTAATTTAAATCTCAATACTTTGTTTCCTAAAAAATAATTTAAACATCAAATTAACATTAACATGAATAGGATTATTTGCCACCAGTAAGGATTAATTATATCTTATTTGGGATCAAGTACAATGTACTGTGTTTTTATTACAGAGAAAAAGGGGGAAAAAATAAAATTTGGATTATTTGATTAAAATGGAGACTGTAAGAGATGGCCTATCTGTAATTTGGAGCTTTCTGGATAATGGGTTTTCGGGCGCAGGGGGGGGGATGCCTTTTTTTTACTCCAAAGAGCAATCCACATAGAAACTACACTTTGCACAGTTAAATGTTAAGTATTGATAATAAATTGCATAATATATGATATAATTTCTGATGTGTAACAACTATTTTACTTAAAATGATTTTGTTTTTATGAGAGCATCAGGATGCTACAAGGCACTTGAGGTGTGTTTTTTCACTATATTCAGTTCAATACAATAGTAAGTATGATGATATGTTATCTTTCCATTATAGCTGTGGCTTCATCAATATTCTTTGGCATTTAATAATGTGTCATTAAAGGAGAAGAAAAGCTACCGTGGCAGTTTATTGCCAATAAATTAGCCACAATAGTGAGAGCTATAGACTATATTTATTCTGCAGAATGCTTTACCATACCTGAGTAAACAGCTCTAGAAGCTCTCTGTTTGTTTAGGATAGCACCTGCCATATTAGCTTGGTGTGACCACTTCCTGCCCGAGTCTCTCCCTGCTCACTTATAGCTCTGGGCTCAAATTACAGCAGAGAGGGAAGGAGAGAGGGGGGAAAGGGAGGGGGAGAGAGGAGCAAACTGAGCATGCTCAAGCCCTAGCCCTGGAGGTTTATGCTAAAACAGGAAGTCTGTAAATGGACAGAAATGCAGTGTTGCTTTTGACAGAGAGCAGCATTACTTTGATGGTTTACTGGTGTATTTATATAGACCTTTCTGATAAATCTTACTTAATTTTAGCCTTTCCCACTCCTTTAAGGGAATAGGTTACTTTTCCATTCACTAATAAGAAGCATTTGATATGTATTTGTGTGTGTGTTATACAAACTACAATGGCATAGTGGTCACATAAAATACATAAACAGGCATATATTTATCATTTGCATCTGGCATGATTAGCAAATCACAGAAAACAAATCATAGCAAATAAGTATTTGTAGTTTATGTTGAATTCCCATGCATGTTAGTGTTACCCAAAATACATGTTTCTACATATCCTTAGTATGAAGCAACCAATACTATTTTAACACACTGTATTGCAAGATGGTTCCTGCCCAATCCTCTCTCCTGTTTTACTGGTAAACACTGTACTTCTCATGCGTGCAAAGCTACCCTGAAACCCTGAAAAAAAACAATTATGTAATGCCTGGAAATAGTTTTTTTTAAAGAACATTCGTTTTTAACACGTGTTTCACTTTTTCCAAAACAATTTTCCAAATATAGCAAATGAAGTTAAAATAAAGGGGCAGATTTATCAGTGGTCGAATAGGAAATTCAAAATCCAAATTTTCTAATAGATTTTTTGGTCAAAAATCACAAATTCAAATTCGAAATTCGAGGTTTATCAAACCTTTACCTGTGAATAATTCGAATTCAACTAGTCTATTGTTATGTAATAAAAGTTAAGACACTAAGGGGGTTATTTACTAAAACTCAAATGAATGCAATTTTTTTTATTAAAACAAAGTCGACATAACTCTCATCCACAAATTGAACTCATTTATCAATAATTCCTTTGAAAAAATTGGAACGAAGAAGCATCTCAACAAATTATTGGACAAAAAACCCTAACTCTATTGTATTGTGCAGCACAGATCACAATGTCAAGAAAAAACTTCTACATGACCTTGACAGGTTTGAGATGGAGTAATTTCGGATTTTTAGCAGCTTTGGGGTATAATAAATCTCTAAAAATTCAAGTTTTTTTTTTCCTTTTAAAAACTTGACCATAAAAATTCAAGGTTCAATAAATTGGCTCCTAAATTTGCCATGGGGCAGTAACTCATAGCAACCAATCAGCAGGTAGAATTGACTAGTTTAAATGCAAGCATCTTATTGGTTGTCATAGGCTACTTCTCTTGGGCAAACTCAGTGCTTTATATTGCATATGGGGTTATGGGGATTTTCTTCTCAGCGAAAATATTTCCTCAACAGTTAAAGGACCGGTAACACGATAAAAACAAATTCTTACATATGGAAGCCTATTTCTATTTGGTCAAGTATTAGAGCTTTTTGAAACCAAAAACTCTTATTTCCCTAAAACCACGAATGCCAAGAAAGTTATTTAAAGATCTGAATATAAAAAGTTCAAACTGAAAAAAGTGCTGAATGATCTGAAAAAAAAAATACAAATGTCTCTAAAACCTCTAAATTGTTTTTAGACAATTACAAGCAAATATAAATCTGAAAACCTCTAGTTTTCCTTGGTTTTTACACTTAATAAATCTCGAACTGTTTGAGTTTTAGAGAAATTAAAAAAACATGAATTTTTAGAGTAATATGATTCGTCAAAAAGGAAATCCTACTGTTAGTATATAAGCCCCGTAGAGGCATATTTAGCAAAAATCTAATTCTAAATCTAATCTCGAACTGTTTGAGTTTTAGAGAAATTAAAAAAACATGAATTTTTAGAGAAATACGAATAGTCAAAAAGGAAATCCTACTGTTAGTATATAAGCCCCCTAGAGGCATATTTAGCAAAAATCTAATTTCATTTCCAGTTTTGCAAAAGCAATTTGCCAATGGCAAAACACATAATTTCTTAGTGAATCCTTGCAAAACTGTTGCTCATCTCTAGTCATATGTACTAAGTAATGATTGTATTATTGTATATAGCGGTCTGGTATCTGCTTTTGAAATGTGTACCCTATGCATCTTGTATGGCTGACCATATGGCAATACAGCAGCTTTATTATATACAACAAAACTAAAAAGAGTGTACCAGTGAAGGGTAACTTTAAATCCTATTTAAATGCATACAAATGCCATTTATTTTTTTGCTATTTGTGGTCCTTTAAGCTATTTTTTTTTTCTCATATGTAAGTTTCAGTTATCCCTATTTAGTCCCGTCCTGATTTACCTGTTGTTGTTGTTGTAACAGTCAATGGTTTACATGCAAAAAACTTTGAATAAGCTTTTGTCTGGCAAATATGGATAATCATGCTTTCTGTATATTTATATATATATATATATATATATACACTTATTATTAAAAACAATAAATATTTATAAAAATAATAGTTTATGAATAATTTATGTCCATTTGTTATACTTTTCCTCCTATTTGCCGCCCTTATAAAGGAAAAATAGGGGAGAAGATTCCCACAAGTTTAGTTGGTACAAGGCCGAATCTGTCAGTGAATATTACAGCCTGTGCCTCCATAGTATAATGACATTTGATACTTTTTAACAAACAAGGGAAAGTTGTGCTCGCCACTAATTTTTAAAACCATTAGGCGGTGGTGCAATGAGGCTGTGACCACAAAATACATATAGACAAATACAAGAGGTCCTCTGCACTCACCCATAATCAATATATTTAAGACGAGACATTTTGTGCATACTGCTACTAAAAAATGCCTTACCCTTTAAACAAAACAGGGATTGTTTGTCCATATATTGCAATATATTTAAGCTGGCCAACTACGTCAAAGTCATCCCATATCTGGCCAGTCCTACACTCAAATTGCATCTAATTCATTAAGAATTCTACTGCTACATTATACACTTTACAAAGGGACTACGTTTTAGTGGCCAACTCCATGTTGTAGCTCCCACCCTTCCCAGCTATAGTCAGGTGATCCCACTGGTGTCTAATAAAAGGGCAGATAAGTTTGGGAGTTTTAACCTTAAAAGCAGCTAGTAGGTTGCAGGTAAAACTTAGTCCCTTTGTAAAATGCATAACGAAGCAATAGAATTCTTAATGAATCAGATGAAAATTGAGCGGCCAGATATGGGATGACTTTGACGTACTTGGCCAGCTTAAATATATTGCAATATATGGACAAACAATCCCTGATTTGTTTAAAGGGTAAGGCATCCTTAGTAGCAGTATGCACAAAATGTCTCGATGTCTTAAATATATTGATAATGGGTTGAGTGCAGAGGACTCTTGTATTTGTCTATGGGCATTTGATACATCTCTATAAAAATATTTGATCTACATTTATTATTACTGTGTATGTTTTACCCGTGAATTTACTAATCCTATATACTAATCGAAGGCCTATCTATGTCCCGAGTGGAGGGGAGGCAGATGCGCACGCAACTTCGGTTAGGATCTATGAGATGCGCGCGCAACTTCAGCCGAAAGACATAGATGCGGCCTTCGATTAGCAGATGTGCTGGAAGGTTAGGATCAGAACAGGTTAGGATCGGGGAGGCAGATGCGCTGGAAGGTTAGGATCTAGGGAGGCAGATGCGCTCACCGTCTCCTTCTGCCTCCCGCCGCCTCTTCTTTCCTGCTCACTCAGGCGGCGACCGCTGGAAGGTTAGGATCTAGGGAGGCAGATGCGCTCACCGTCACACTAGGGGAACCGGTTGCGTACCTGCACGAAAGTCTGTATAAGCGTCGGCCATCTTGCTACTCCTCTGCGACTTTGTCATCCGCCCACTGCCAAATCTGCCCACTAAAGTCTGTATAAGCGTCGGCCATCTTGCTACTCCTCTGCGAGTTTGTCATCCGCCCACTAAAGTCTGTATAAGCGTCGGCCATCTTGCTACTCCTTTGCAAGTTTGTCTAATGGCGGCGCTAGCGTCACTCTAGGAGGGGAACCGGTTGCGTACCTGCGTGGGTGGCCATTTTTAGCAAAACGGGCTATATTATCTCCAAAAAATATTGATGTTGACATGATAACAACCAAGTGATTGCATTACTTCCTGGACAAAGCTGTGTCTTTCTCAGTACTGACTGTATTGATTCTGAAGACGAAAGTGAGAAACTTAATTTCCCATTAGAATATTTAAACACTATCAACCCTGCTGGATTACCACAACACAATCTTATACTCAAAGTAGGAACAATAGTCATGCTGTTAAGAAACCTTAACACTAAGCAAGGTTTATGTAATGGTACACGGTTGGTTGTGAAGAGCATGAGACAAAATGTTATCAAGGCAGAAGTGCTTACAGGATCCCATAGCGGTGATACTGTTTTGATTCCCAGAATTGACCTTACCAGTTCTGACAGGAATTACCTTTTAAACTTAAACGACAACAATTCCCCATTAAGGCTGCATTTGCCATGACAATCAACAAATCACAAGGACAAACATTGGATAAAGTCGGCATTTACCTATCTGAGCCTGTGTTTGGTCATGGTCAACTTTATGTTGCATTTTCAAGAGTGCAGCGTTCATCTGATGTTAAAGTCAAGATTTTAAGTACAGCTCACCAGGGAGAACTCATTCAAGGACAGGAGAACATTTTCACAAAAAATGTTGTTTATAAAGAAATGTTTCAGTAACACTTTACTACCAATAAACTCAAAATTTAAGAATTCTAATAGCAGATAGGTAATAACAAGCAATAGGCACAGATTCACTCTACATCCCCACAAATTAGCGTCGCCAGTTGCTGCCTGGGGATGCAGAGTGAATCAGCACCCATCGCATTTTGCTGCCTCACTGTTGTTACCATTCTTTCATTAACGATTCTTTAGAGAATCGGGGGTTTACTGGTATTCACTAATCCGGGATTTGCTTTTTTAAGATAGCTGCAGGTAGGAAATAAAATCATAAATTTAATTGGTTGCAAAGCATTACTGTTCAGGTGCACTGCCCACTGTCACAATAAATGCAACTTTGTGTGTTAAAGGGGTAATTTGCATAATTTTACATTCAAAATTATAATAGCAAGAATAATGAACAGGGGCCCATGTAATCAAGAAATGCAGCAATAAACTAATAAATCTCAAGTTACAAACCACCCCATGCTCAAATTCACAGGGAAAAATTTAGCTTTTTGTCAAAACAGGATTCCTTGCATGGCTTGCACTCATCAGATTAAGATAGATACTATATATATATTGCTGTTTTTTAACTATAATTTTGTTCTGCAGCTCTCTCTCTCCAATCTGATATCTGTGAGTGCTAGCAACCTGGCAGCTTGTTTGACAGAAGTCAGAATGAAAAAAAAAGTAAATAAAACCTTTGCACTGAGCAATTCCTGGGCTAAAAAGAAAACACTGGACTAGACTTTTGTTTTACATTTTCATTCAAAAATCTAAGGATACATAGCATAGATCATTTCGAATCCCTTGCATTTATTTAGTACCAACGAGATCTAGAAGTTCCTCAAACTAGAACTTAGCTTTTGAATGGGCTCTTAAAATCCAATTTTAAAGAAGAAGAAATCAGTGGCAGGGGGGCCCGAACTGTGGGTTCTGCTTCCTCTATAGCTTAGAAAAAAACCCTTCTCCCCAGCCGCTCTATTACCGTCGAGGAAGGGGAAAGCAAGTCAGGCGGGAGTGGGTGGAGTCTGGGTGGGTGGAGGCGGGACATGGTGGGGACAGGGTGGGAAGGAGGATGGATATTGGAGTGCGCCGGGCCCTTCTTTTTTTTGCAGGTGCACTCTAGTTACGACATTGGAAGAAATGTTAATAAAGTTCTGCCACATCAAAAACATAAAGGGTTGTTTTAAAAATAATAAACCAGATCATAAATCAGAATAGCCATTTAGCAATAAAATGATGAGATCTAAGTGCTGTACAGCTTTGTGGGTTGTCACTGACTGACTTGAGCTATTTTTTTTGCACCCTAGCCTTGTGCATAGCTGTAAATAATTAAACAGATGGTGGGGTTCCGTCACATAAATAAAGTAAAGGAGAGAGAGATGGACATCAATAAGTTCTGCAGCCTCCTTATTTTTTCTTTCGAAGAAGTGATGTTCACAAGCAAAGCAGTTCTTTTATGTAAAGGACTGTCATTATTTTTATCAATAACATTACTTTTTCTTTTACTGTTCTCCTTGTGAAAGTTCAATACATGTAACAGTCTGTATCTATTAATGGTATATTGGGTCTTGTGGATATGTGTTTTTTTTGCTGTTTACTTCTAAGCTGCATTATTCAGGAACATAAAGTAATCACAGCAGCACATTTTGTAAGCTTCACGCTTATGTTGATGAAACTGTAACCACAATATAAAAACCTATGTAAACAAGAGGCAAATAGAGGTAACATTTTCATGCAAACCTGTCAACAATTGCCTTATAAACCTCCCCTATTTTTTGTCATGAGCTCTTTGATTGTGTAGAAAAGGTACATATACAATATTTGAACTTCCAAACAAAAATATATATGCATTTTTTATAATGTGTACAAGCAATTTCCCATCATCCCTTAGGACACAATGTAATGCAACCTCAACACCATTACCTTGTTCCATTGTGCAGTGTCAAGTCCCTCGGCATTGCAAAGAATACACCACCTGCTATGGAAAGCAGAGGGAGAGGGACGTCAAGTCCTAGAATCCTTCTCTTCACAATGGAACAAGGTGAGTGAGGGGTTGCATTACTGTGTAGGATTAAAGGTGAACCAAACCCTTTCTATTAAAATCCCCTACCCTACATAGACCCCCCTCCCTGCTTCCCCCAAACTAGGTGTTACCCTGGGTAAATGCACCTAACTCTTTACTTACTCCTTGTTGCAGATTCAGGGCATCTGAGTTCACGGGCGTTATCTTCTTCTCTTCAGTAATCTTCGGGTCTTCTTCCGGCGCTTCAGCAATTTCCGTGGCTTTCATCACATGCGCAGTTGTTCGGGACCGGCAGATTGTGTCAACTGCACATGCGCCGACACGCCGCTCTCTTCCCGAAGATTTCTGACTAGAAGAAGATTGAACTCCGATGCCCTGAATCTGCAATGAGAGGTAAGTAAAGAGTTAGGGCCATTTACCCAGGGTAGCACCTAGGCTGGGGGGGAGCAGGGAGGGGGGTCTATGTAGGGTAGGGGGGAAGGGGATTTTAATAAAAAGGATTTGGTTCTCCTTTAAAGGGTGTGGGCAACTCGTACCTGTAAAAAGAGAGAAACTTTCATGGTTTCCTTTTAATCGGTGGAATCCGTTATGTTTGTGTAGAAAAAAAAATCTGAAAGTTTAGATAATGCTTATGCACCTTTTCTACATAATGATCGTCAATACATTGTGCAAGATTATGATGAAATTTATGTTGCCCTACATTAGGTATATTTGATAGGTCGGGTGTTCATTGATATGCATGTGGTTCTGTAATCAAAACATTCTGTATTGTTTCTGGCGTAAAGCCGATTCCTGGAAAATGCTGTATTAGATAAATAACACTTACATAGATTTATATATTTGGCTACTATTTCTGCCTTCCCCAGACTGAAGTTTAAACATCTATTTAATAGCTAGGGTCAGTGAAGGCAACAACTAGGAAGAATATGAATCACTGGGCCAAATTCATATTACCTCTGATATTGGGTATGTCATTCTTAAACATGGATCTTTCCAGAGAGATAATGTTTTTTATTTATTACACTGCAATTTTTGTAAATAAGTATACTGTATTACACTAGCTAGCACTCCCTGGCAGGTGTGATGCTCACTCATTTGTTCTCAATAACAGCAAAAGGGTGGGGGGTTTGGCAACCCCAGATATCCGACAGTATTATCATGCTGCACACTTACATCAGATTCCTGGCTGGACCACCTTGCACCTCACATCTAAATGGGCACTTCTGGAACAACTGTGGACCTCCCCCACGCACCTTACCACATATCTCTGGGCTCGTAACAGAAGTCTCAAGCCATCTATTAACCCCCTAGGTCCGATCCGATTCACCTTACATATCTGGCAACTATGCAAAGAAAGATATCATCTGACTAAACAGCACTCTATTAACCCCTGTACTGGAAAACCCACTATTCTCACCCGGAACCGCTCAAGGGTTCATTTCACACTGGAGCACATACAATTTATATAGGATTTATCACTTTTTTGACCCAATCAATAACAATGGAATTATGTCTAAAGGTACTTGCATAGAAATACACTTCCATATAGTTGCACTCAATGCTGCTCAGTCCTCTCATTCCTAAATTCTGTATCTATGGACTCGGATTGCTCAGAGAACCCTGGACCTACCACCTGGTCAGAAGGTGGCAGAATCTCCAGAGTTCCCTCAGCACCCTGCAGCGATAGTTGCAGCACCGAACTGCACCAAACTAAAGAATCAGTTGCAGGCGTTACTCACTCTCCAAACACCAAAAATGATGCCAGCCAGATGTCGGAAAAATTTGGCACAACTGCATCCAATCTGCAACATGCAAACACAGTTATGCCCACAATGTTGCTGCGATTCTGGGGGAAAACATTGCATTGTGGAACAAAAACATGGCGATTACACTTGAAACTGGAGTTTGCACATTTCAAGTATGGTATGTGTGGAGTACTGCATAGCTTAAAAAGCTGCCACTTCAAACTTATTGCACAATGCCCTGAGTATTATTAACTACCTGATACTAAAAGTTGTTCCCGATAGGGATTCCCCTTAAAGGAGAACTAAACCTTGACCAAAGACATACACTAGAAATGTTAAATGTTATCAGCCCAAGGCAACCACAGCCCTTTAGCAGTAAAGATCTGTATCTCCACAGATGTCCCAGTAGCTTCCCATCTTCTTTTCTGCTGATTCACTGCACATGCTCTGTGCTGCTGTCACTTACTGAGTTTAGGGACCCCTCTACAATATACAGTACACATAGAATATAAGGGGCAAATTTACGTAAGGTCGAATATCGAGGGTTAATTAACCCTCGAAATTCGACTGTCGAAGTTAAATCCTTCGACTTCAAATATCGTATTTTTCCTCTATTCCTTCACTCGAGCTAAGTAAATGGGCCCCTAAATGTCACAATATAAGGCTGATTAGAAACCAAAGGCAGCACAGAAACCAATGAAACTAGCATCAGAATTTAATAATCAGCCCTGTAGCATCAGATTATATTACAGGACAACCTCATTTTCTGCTTGATAATTTGTGGTGACCCCTAAGATTCAACAGCTGCTCAGAGCCCATTGATCAATAAGTTCAGTATATAAAATATGGAACTTTAAGCCAAATTCATTTTAGAGTTTAGTTCTCCTTTAATTGAATTATCTGTCAGTTGTCAAAATGCAGCAATACTCTTACTATAAGTTATTACAGGCTGACCAAGATGATTCAACTTGAATTGTTCTCTTGGTCTATTAGTGTCCCATGTTTTTTGGAAGCTTTCCTGTCCTAATACACCTACTGTGGCTTAAGTTAGAGATTGCAGCCCTCCAGCTGTTTTCTAAACAACCCACAATGAGGGGCACATTTACTTTTCTCGAGTGAAGGAATAGAATAAAAAAAACTTTGAATTTCGAATGTTTTTTTGGCTACTTCGACCATTGAATTGGCTACTTCGACCTTCGACTTCGAATCGAACGATTCGAACTAAAAATCGTTCGAATATTCGACCATTCGATAGTCGAAGTACTGTCTCTTTAAAAAAAACTTCGACCCCCTACTTTGCCACCTAAAACCTACCAAGGTCCCCATAGGCTTTCCTATGTTTTTTTTGGTAGTAGAAAAATCGTTCGATCGATGGATTAAAATCGAAGGATTTTTCGTTTGATTGAACTAATTGCGGTAAATCCTTCTACTTTGATATTCGAAGTCAAAGGATTTACATTCGGCAGTCAAATATCGAGGGTTAATTAACCCTCCATATTCGACCATATGCAAATCTGCCCCTAAGTGATGGCCACAGGATTTCGGATTTTCCGCATAAGGGATCTTTCTGTAATAAGGATCATCATATATATATTATATGAATAAAAGCCAATAGGATTGTTTTGCATCTAGTAAGGATTAATTATAGTATAAATATTAGTTAATTTCAAGTATTATTATTACAGAGGAAAAGGGGAATCATTTGTACAATTTTTAATTATTTAATTTTAATAGAATCTATTGGTTGATGGTCTTCCCATAATTCAGAGCTTTCTGGGTAACGGGTCCTATATCTGTTTATGGAAGTAATAGTCATTCTTCTGTTTTGTACAGCTAATGGTAAACGTTAAAACTTAACAAATAAATAACACAACACTTCACATCTTAAAGCCTTTTTACCGAAGTGGCATGTTTCATATACAGCATGTCTAAAAATATCTTGCACCATTGTACAACCATATTGTGTACTGCAGTATTCATCAAACCCTTGTCATAGAAATTTATGAAAATCTTGGGCATTGTGTGCTTAATCCATTTTCATGCTATTCTCTCCATTGTTTTCAATGTAATTATTTTTCCAAGCTCTCTTGCTTAATTGTTGTTTGCATTTGCCTATGATTTACTAAAGCTTTTGTATAATTCAATTTTAGTTGGCTCCTCATTTCAAAAGTCAGGTTAAAGAGCATGAGTGCACTGCACAACATGACATGATGTACTCGTCCCCTTGTTTCAGAGATGTGATGTGTTCATCTTTGTAAAGACTATGGTTGTCTTTCTATTGTTCATTTGTTTGTTTTCTGTTGCTTCCTTTCTATATATTTATTCTTACAATTCAATAGAATAAAAGGTAAACATGCCTACAACGTGAGCTATTAAATGAAAGCTTATTAAGTTTATTTGAATGTTCTTTAAAATGAATCCGTTATCTCCATGCAACATGGAATCTACATCAGTGATATTAAAGGGATGGTTCACCTTTGATTTAACTTTTAGTACATTATAGAATGGTTAGTTCTAAGCAACTTTTCATTTGGCCTTCATTTTTTCTTTTTTTATTGTTTTTGAATTATTTGCCTTCTTCTTCTGACTTTTTCCAGCTTTCAAATGGGTATTTCAGGACAGTACAATAAGCTCCAATCACTCAAGTGCTGGATGACTGTCTATATGTTACAGATAGCTGCATCAGCAGAGGCAGTATGGTCGGGATCGTCATATATTATTGCCATAGCCTTGAAGAAGTCCTCGAGAGAGAGAGAGACAGGCTGATCAGAAGGGGGTGAGCTTAAAGCCCACAGTTGGGGATCACTTTGGAGTAGAGTAATAACAAAATTAACTCCAAATTCCTTGGTACGAAGGGAGCAGGATAGGAACCCAAAATGTAGTTTACATGCCTCCTGGAAGGTGAAAAATTCACTACGATCCCCCGTGAACTTTTCGGGAAAACTGAATCTTAGGTTCCACTGCATAGTTACCTGTGAGGGGAGCTGGAGTGGCTGTTTGTTGCTAGATAACATCCAACCATGCGGACAACATCTGGAGGCACTTGGACAATTCGATCCTGCTTAGACTCTTGTTCCCCAAGACGCTGGAGGAGACTCGCCAGGATTGCTTCCATAGGAAAGTAGCTGCTACTTTAGCATCCATGTCTGGCCCAACGTAATGTAATGTATGGTATCCCAATACCCAGAACAAACCCCAAGGTCCAGATCTCGGCTCACGATTCTGCCTCTAACAACTGCCTTTTGTAGCAGAGGAGACCTCCACTACTTGGATGCAGCCAGGTCTTAAAGTGAGAGGACCAAGGAGGGAGTTCTGGGCAGGCAAGGGAACGATAATGTATACAGGAAGGACAGGGAACAGAGAACGTAGTCGTGGAACAGGCCGAGTCAGTACCAATCAGACCAGAACCAGGAACGTAGTCAGGATAAACAGGCTGGGTCAAAACCAATCTGTAATGCGGTACAAAGCCAGGATTCATTAGAGTGTGGTCAATTACAGGCAAGGGCTGGTTCCAGCAGCGATACAGCAAAGGTCAAAAACAAGCAAGGGTCAGGAACAGATAATCAGACACGAATCACACTCTGGAACAATCAGGAAATAGACCTACATTGGGCAATGAATCAGTTCAGAGTAGGGGGTTTTATTGCCAGACTAATGACTTACGCAGATGGCCAATTGGCAACAGGTGAAATAAGTCATGCTTACTTTAAGAAAAGCAATAGGAGTGAACCAGGGCCATCTCTGGCTGCTCACATAGCACAGCAGCAATGCATTCAACCTAGAAATGCCAGGTCCCTGGTTCAACTTCAGGCAGGATGTTATGCTGGCATGATATTATAATATTTTTTTGTTCAGTCTATGAGAAAATATGGGGGGGGTATTATAATAATTCCCCTTAAAGAAGGAAGTTTGTTGTAAATTACGTGACAAAGTTGAAAAAAAGAATGTTGAAACAATAGCAAGCGGAAGATGAAAGTCACAGCAGGTAATAGGAAGAAATGAGTCAATTTTGAATATAGTATATGATGAGTCAATTACCCAAGAAAAGTACATGGGATATATACGTGCATGCTTTTAATAGTTTTGATAAGGTCTTACTAATCATGAAACAGTCTTTTTTTGGATGAAAAATTATTTATATTGTAATAAAGTGTATGGTACCAGTTATATTGAAACAGTTACACAATATAAGTGTGGTGCTTCCCATGTAAACTCCTGCATGAATGCATTTATATATGCAGGTATGGTTGGCCCCTGTATCGAGAATGCTTGGGACCTTGTGGTTTTTTAGTTAAGGGACCTTTCTGTAAATTGAATATCCATGCCTTTAGTCTACTTAAAAATAATTCTAATATTAAATATACCTAATAGGATTGTTTAACTTCCAATAAGGATGCATTGTGTCTTAGTTTGAATTAAGTACAAAGTATTGTTTTATTATAAGAGTGAAAAAGTACATAATTTCCAAAGAATTTGAGGTATTTGATTATAATGGAGTCTATGGGAGATTGCCCGTAATTCAGAGCTTTCTGGTAAGTAAAAATCCACGGTCTATTACAGTCTACCAGTGATCACTGTTAAGATTGCCAACTAGTCATGCCCAATGGTATGAAGAAATATCAGCATACCTGTGTAGAAATGTTGCTTACTGAAAACACTTGACCTGCTATTACCTTAATGTCAGTAATTCTGTTTTCCCATAAATTAATAAATAAAGCCTTATGCACATACTGTATTAGGATTTTTCTTATTAAAAAAAAATACACTTACATTAATTAATCAAATAGAACATCATAACAGCAAATCAAAAAGCCACAAACCCACCAATACACCCTCCTGCCACAGAGTCCATCCCTCTGTCCATAGGCAATAGTCCCAAACCCCTCTTTCACCAATTCATGATGCCAAACTTGCAAAGTCTTGTTTTTGTCCATATGGCCTTAATACCACCCCAAAACAAAAACAATATCCAATTTCCCCCACCTCCTCCAAAACTATGTGCAATATTGCTGTCATCACCCTGAGGATAAAAGGAGACCATATAACAAGAGGGCAAGTTTATGAAGGATGAAGATGCGACACACTGTATTAGGGCCACAGGCCCTGGTGCCAACAAATAACTATATATAAAAGTGGAAAGTGCTGTTGCACACTGGGATTGAAACAGGAACATTTTTATTATTAATTCAGCCTGTGGGGCTAAATTTTTTATTTTTTTTTTAAATCTAGATTTTTTCCACAATTTGAGAACACCCCCACCTACGCAAAAAAAGCACAGACATGAATATAATTATGGTTTTTAAAACTCACAGAAAGAAAATCTTGATAATTACCATAAAATGACAAATCTGTGAAAAATTTCAAGCATTTTTTCTCGTTTATTAATTTATTATTTTTAGTTTATCAAACAATTAATACTTCCGATCTCATTGCAAAAGTATGGAACAATGTGATTTGTTATTTTTGAAAATTGATGTGTGACAAAATGTGACTGTGATTATTCTATTCACGCTTTTCTTAGATATGCCAATGCATCTATTATATATCTTTTATCACCATTCTATCCATTTTCTTCTATGTATCTGTTTCATATTCTATAAATATTTTTCTATCTGTCCTTTAGCTATCTATCTATCATCTATCTATCGATCTATCTGTCTATCATCTATCTATCGATCTATCTGTCTATCATCTATCTTTCTATCATCTAACTGTCCTTTAGGTATCTATCTACCATCTATCTATCAATCTGTCTATCTATCTATTTATTAATATACTATCTATCTATCTATCATTTATCAATCTGTCCATTTATCTGTTATCTATCTATTAATTAATATATCTATCATCTATCCTTTAATAATTATCCATTAGTTAATATACTTTACTTCTATCTATCTATCATCTATAAATCTTTCCATCTTTCTGTTGTCTATGTATTATCTATCCATTAATTAATATATTAAAAAAGAGAACAACAGTTTTTATGCATGCGTTATGACATATATCCATTAATTAATATATTAGCTAACATCTATGCTTTAATAATTATACATTAGTTAATATACTTTATTCTTACCTATATATATAAATCTATCTATGTCTCTATATCTATATCTCTCTATCCATCTATCTATCTATCTATCTATCTATCTATCTATCTATCTATCTATCTATCTATCTATCTATCTATTGATCAACTTTCAATCTGTCCATCTATCTGCTATCTATCTATTATCTATCCATTAATTAATATACTATCTATCAATCATCGGTGGTGGATTAAGGACATGTGAGGCCCATAGGCTACACTTTCCACAGGGCCCCCTTCTAGGGTAGGGCCTCATTACACGATCGCCGTGTAAATTATTTCACTGTCTGCAGGCTATAAAAAATATTTTACTGTCTGCAGAAATTATTTCACTGTCTGCAGGCTACAAAAATTATTTTACTGTCTGCAGAAATTATTTCACTGTCTGCAAAAATTATTTCACTGTCTGCAGGCTACAAAAATTATTTTACTGTCTGCAGAAATTATTTCACTGTCTGCAGGCTACAACAATTATTTTACTGTCTGCAGGCTACAAAAATTATTCTACTGTCTGCAGAAATTATTTCACTGTCTGCAGAAATTATTTCAGTCTGCAGGCTACAACAATTATTTCACTGTCTGCAGGCTACAAAAATTATTTTACTGTCTGCAGAAATTATTTCACTGCCTTCAGAAATTATTTCACTGTCTGCAGGCTACAACAATTATTTCACTGTCTGCAGGCTACAAAAATTATTCTACTGTCTGCAGAAATTATTTCACTGTCTGCAGAAATCATTTCACTGTCTGCAGGCTACAAAAATCATTTCACTGTATCTGCAGAAATGTTACTGGGCCCATACGGGTGGATTTTTAAAATTAAAAAAATAAATAAATACATTTTAGTAAAAAACCCATGGGCCCCTACCATCAATGGGCCCCTAGGCTATAGGGTAGCCTAGGCGTTAATCCGCCCCTGTCTATCATATATCATTATACATTAGTTAATATACTTTATATATATATAAATATTATTTGATTCACAAAGAAGAAAATGGTGTGCGGCTCTATGTGAAAGTTATACATATTATTTGAACCAGCACCCACATCTAAAAAATCCGGATCCGAGTGCGGCTGCCTGCAGGAAACTATATATATATATATATATATATATATATATATATATATATATATATATATATATATATATATATATATATATATATATATATATATATACACATATATCTGTCTATAATTATATATCTAAATCTATCTATTGATCTCCATCTCTCCATTAATAACCATTCATTCATTAATATTCCATATTTCTATCTATCCATCTATCTGTCCTTTAGATATCAATATGCCTGTCAAGCCATCCATCCAGCCATCTCTCTATCATTTAATACTTTTCCATTGAATCATATTTAACTCTTTACCTATGTATCTGTATGAGTCTATAGGTTGCACAGCTCAATTGCACAATTTACTTGACACAGAGCATGGTGCCGTGTATGTTAACTAACAATAAAGATTTCTCTTCCTTGTTCTCTGGCTTCTCCCTCCCTTCTGAGACAAAAAAAGTTTTGTAATCTTAGGTAAGAAGAGCGCAGTCATTGCACAAACCACTTCTTCTTTTGATCCTGAAAAAAAGCAGAAGAAAGAGGTTGTATCTACCTCTGTGTCTGTACAGAATAATACTAGTTTTAAATAGCAGAGCACCATGGGTCCGCAGCTGCACAGTTTGTTCTGTTACATTTTTGCAGTATGCTTGTAATTCTTGGTTGGGGTGTGAAAAAAGTTAAAAAAAATTAGAAAAAGTGGAACATGCTAAAATTTTCATTAGTGTCCAAACCTAATTCCTAGGCGGTGCAAGGACTAACAGAATATCTACATACGCCTCCCAGACCTGCCATAAAAGCTGCCCACTATTGCAATCAATACTTACTAACTAAAATAATCCATTTTATTAATCAACAAATTAAGTTCATAGTAGGATAAGTACAATCCACGAAACCGTTATAATGAATAATACACAGTTAGCAAACTGATACCAATATAAAAATTAAATGCAAATTTGTTGCAAAAAAGGTGACCTCTTGTTGAGGCATTAGCACAAAACTGGCAGAAAGTGAGGGTTGCCTTAGTAAAGTAAAATTCCAAAGCCTCCCCATGCTGATGTACCATTTATCATCTAATAATTTAATCACTTATTTTCCTATTTACAAAATTGTAGTAGAAAGTGGCAGGCAGGGATACAGTCCAGAAACAGGCAAAACAGTAAACATAGTAAGTAAGTTTGGTTGAAAAAAGACACACGTCCATCAAGTTCAACCTTTTTACTTTTTTTTAACCTGCCTATCTGCCAGTTGATACAGAGGAAGGCAAAAAAAACCCATCTGAAGCCTCTCCAATTTGCCTCATCGGACTAGTTCCTGGATCAACTTGTACTATGAGCTATCTAATGCTATCTAATGTATCAATCAGCCAGTACAACTGGTTCAGGGAGAGAATTCCACATCTTCACAGCTCTCACTGTGAAAAACCCCTTCCGAATATTTAGGCAGAACCTCTTTTCTTCTAATTGGAATGGGTGACCTTGTGTCAGATGGAAAGACCTACTGGTAAATAAAGCATTAGAGAGATTATTATATGATCCCCTTATATATTTATACATAGTCATCATATCACCCCTTAAGCGCCTCTTCTCCAGCGTGAACATCCCCAATTTGGCCAGTCTTTCCTCAAAACTAAGATTTTCCATACCTTTTACTAGCTTAGTTGCACTTCTCTGTACCCTCTCTAATACAATAATGTCCTGTTTGAGTGATGGGGACCAAAACTGTACGGCATATTCTAGATGGGGGCCTTACCAGTGCTCTATAAATTGGAAGAATGACCCCCTCCACCCGTGAATCTATGCCCCTTTTAATACAGCTCAAGACCTTATTTGCCCTTGATGCTGCTGACTGGCATTGCTTGCTACAGCCAAGTTTATCATCTACAATGACTCCAAGGTAATTTTCCAATATGGATTTGCCTAGTGCAGTCCCATTAAGGGTATAAGTGGCTTGGATATTTTTCATCCCATGTGCATGACTTTACATTTATCAACATTGAATGTCATTTGCCACTTAGCTGTCAAGATCCTGTTGCAAGGATGCCACATTCTGGATGGAATTAATTGGGCTGGATAATTTTGTGTCATCTGCAAACACTGATACATTACTTACAAAACCCTCCCCTAAGACATTTATGAATAAGTTAAATAAAAGTGGACCCAATACCGAGCCCTGAGGGACCCCACTAAGAACCTTACTCCAAGTAGAGAATGTACCATTAACAACCACCCTCTGTACCCGATCCTGTAGCCAGTTTCCTATCCATGTGCATTTATTACAGTGTTTATATTCATTAAATGCAGCTTCTGTCCCAACAGATTTGTAATTTTTAAATGCCTTTCTCTTCTTTCCTATTAACTTCTTTACTTCTATATTAAGCCACATAGGGTGATTCTTAGAACTTCTACATTTACTCCTTAAGGTAATAAATTGAGAACAGTAATGATTTAATATAATTTTAAATGACAACCATTTCTGCTCTGTGTTTGTAGCTGAAAACATAATTCCCCAATCAATTCTCTGTAGGGCAGCCCTAAAATGAGATTTTCTGAAATTCATGGTTTTTGTTGCCCCAGTGTATATTTGTTTTGTTGCACCAGACATTAAATGATATAACATTATGGTCACTATTACCCAGGGGTTCAATGACTTGCACATTTGCTATAAGTTCTGGATCATTAGAGATCATTAGATCCAGAATAGCATTTTTCCTGGTTGGCTCCTCAACAACCTGTGCCATAAAATTGTCATGCGGCAGACAATCTAAGTCGAGGGACAGGCCAGGAGTCAGAACCGAGGAATCCACAAGCAGAGCAAGGAGGACATTAGGGTACAGGAAAAAGGCATGAAGGAACTTGGAACAAGATGGTCCACAGGAACTTGGAACAATGGGGTCCACAGGAACTTGGAACAAGATCAGACAAATTCAGGAACAGCAAGGTCACAGGAACAGCTTAATAAAAAAGCACCAGGCGGAGGTCAAGGGCAGGCTTATAATGGGTCAAGATTGGATCATGAGAAACAGATAGGGATAATGAGATGGGAGGAGAGGTAAAGCGGAAGACTGAGATATATCAGGAACACAAATGATCAAAACAAGACTAAGGACCTCCAGTGGCATGACAGGCAAGTGCACCGGTAAGTTAGCACAAAGTCCAGAGTTTGAAACCGAGCACTTCCTGACAGTGTATCTCTTTCATGTAGTGGTACCTCACATATCTGGGTTATTTTTTTTAGTCTATACAGATAATCTTTCATATAAAGCTTGTTGCACATATCTGGGTTATTAGGATATTTACAGGCAGTCCCCGGATGACATATGAGATAGGGTCTTTAGGTTTGTTCTTAAGTTGAATTTGTAAGTTGAAACATATACATTTACATATTTAATGCAACAAGAAAGATGTTTGTCTTAACATAGTATTTATTTTTTCCTTTCTGTGCATATTTATTTTTTACCTTTCTGTGCTCTGCAGTAGACAACACATGCCAGAGGGGGTGAGGCAGGTGGTTTATTAAAGCTAAATGCTAATAAAGGCCAAGCAAACCACAGTACATTACTGTAATAGCCTCTGTTTGTAAGTGTGAGTTGTATGTAAGTCAGGTGTATGTAACTCGAAGACTCCCTGTATATGCAGCTGTCAGACCATTGATCATCTAATAATTCCTTTATAGATAGAATTTGTGAGGTTTAGCTCAAACAACTCAAAACAAAAATTCTAATTTGAGCTTTGATAATTCACCCCCAAATTCTCATTAACCAATTTTTTTTTTTTTATCTCAAAAGACTAAAACGCAAACTTATTTTAATGTTGCATTGTTTTACATTAAAAGAAAAGGAAATAACTTCTTTGCTTAAGTATCCAGTTCCTACACTGGGATCATTGTCCTGCTAAAATAAGAACTTTTACATGGCTCTTTTTGAATAATGGCCTTTTGGGTTATACCTTATATAAAGACCTAGGGGTAGATTTCTAAGATATTGTTATTTTATACTGAGCAGTAAAGAAGGCTACCCTGCCCACTCTCAGAAAGTAGCTCTGCTTTTGAGACAATTAAAACTATATTGTCACATCTCTCATGCCCTCCCACTGGTACTGGGTCTACCAACTGTCCTAATGACCCTGCACATTACAACTATTATTACCTTTTGGTTCTGCCCAACCTCTATTTTGTTTCTTTTAGATGAGAGTATTAAAACGGAACCGATATTCCCAGAATTTCTTTATTAGTGATGGGTGAATATGCGCCGTTTCGCTTCGATGAAAAATTTGCGAATTTCCAGAGAAATCCACGTAACGGCGAAAAATTTGCAAAATCCGGCATCCGTTTTTGATGCCGGCCGAACTGCCTCAGCATTTTTTCCCCATAGGCTACAGCGCAAAATCGCCTGCGCTAATGCACACGCGGCGTTTTAAAATAGTCGCCCAAAGTTGCTTTGGGCGACTATTGAAAACGCATCGCCGCCTGTGCATTAGCGCAGGCGATTTTGCGCTGTAGCCTATGGGGAAAAAACGCTGAGGCAGTTCAGGGAGATAGTCACGCAAAAGACGTGGCGATTAGTCGGCAGGCGACAAAACCTCCCCGAATCTCCTCGTCTGGCCTTACCCTTACTGTTATGCCGCTTTGCAAGTGAAAGGTTGCTAATACTGTTTGCATTTTTTTTAATCTTGTTGCTTTAAGGCTATATACTGCTTTTGTCCACTAGATAGCACTCTCTTTCAAATGATCTTCCCAACTGACAAGAGAGATTGAAGGAAAATTGTATTTAAGGCAAAAGCACAATATAATCTTCAGATATGTTACATGGACAATCTGGCCATTTTTTGAGTTTAACTACGGTAAACATGTAGACCAGTGCCATCTATCTCTTTCATGTAGTGATATCTGGATTATTAGGATATATGTACAGAAATCCTTGGGCAGACTGGAAATACAGTGTATTGAATATTTATCAGTATATCATACAGCTTGATAAAAGGCCAAAGTAAGCCTGAAACATTGTGGTTCCTGTGATATGATGTTACAAATAAAGGCAATTAAACACTTAAATACTGGGTTCTGTGCTGCCATGTAGTAATTATCTGTATTAATTACTAATCAGCCATATATTGTGACATTTCTATTCTATGTGTACTGTATATTGTGAGTGGGTCCATAAGCTCAGTAAGTGACAGCAGCACAGAGCATGTGCAGTGAATCAGCAGAAAAGAAGATGGGGAGCTACTGGGGCATCTTTGGAGTCACATATCTTTACTGCTAAAAGGCTGTGGTTGCCTTGGGCTAGTACAGAAACACAAAACATAATGTGCAACATTTCTAGCTACTTCTTTAGTTAGGCTTTAGTTCTCCTTAAACAAACAGTAATAAATAACAGAGGTAATGAGAAAAGGAAAGGGCAGAAAAGATATGGAAATAAAAGATAGAGCTTGTGATTGTATGTGTATGTGTATATGTTGATGCCTCTGCACTTTAATGTATGAAATGATAGTAAATTCAGCAAAACAAACTTTTAGAATCTGGTGAACGATTTAAATTAGGAAGCAAGTGAAAAGGGCATTATTTCTGGTGAACTATATTAATATGATGAGTTAAACTGCACCTTTAGAGGGCATGTGCCTTTCTACAACAAATCTTTAAACAATAATTACTTAAAGGGCACCTGTCACCCATGCATAAAAAAACAATATAATAAAAGTCTTTTTCAAATTAAATGTGAAACCCAAAATCTTATTTTTTTATGAAAACATCCACATCTGTTAAAAATGTATTCTAACTAGTGATGGGCGAATGTATTTCGCCAGGTGCGAATTTGCGGTGAATTTGCGCGATTCGCCGCCAGCGAATAAATTCGTGAAACGCCAGCGAAAATTTGCCCGAAAATATTCGCCAGCGTAAAAAAAAAAAGACGCCGGTGCCGTTTCGCAAATTTTCCGCCATTTTGTGAATTTTCCAGCAAAGCGAAACGGCGCAAATTCGCCCATCACTAATTTTAACAACTGTCAATCATTACCTGCATGAGGCATAGGGGCAAATTCACTAAGAATCGAAGTTGCGCCAGGCGCAACTTCGCCAGGCGAATTTTCACCAGCGCTCCGCAAATTCACTAAAATGCGAAGTTGCGCACAGGGGTAGCGTAAGTTTGCGAAGTTTTGCCCTACACATGTGCCCACTGTCTAGGTAAGTTGCCATGAGTCAGGAAAAGTAGGGGGGAGGAAGGGGAGCCCCAAAAATTTTTCGATCTTTTTCAGCCTATCAGCCATCATGTAGAAAACACGCCAGCGTTTTTTGGGACTTAGAAAAAATTTTGACTTTTTTTGAAACAATCCCTATCTACTCTATTGCGCTTCGCCAGGTCTGAGGTGGCGAAGGAAGTCTAGCGTAAAATGTAGCGTTCGCTACACTGCGCAAGTTAGTGAATTTGCGTAGTTTCGTCGCTAGCGAAAATTCGCCTGGCGTAAGGTTGCGAAGTAACACTAGCGAAACTACGCCAGCGTTCGTTAGTGAATTTGCGCAGTAGCGAAAATGCCGAACGCTAGCGAAAAAACGCTAGCGTTCGGCGCTTCGCACCTTAGTGAATTTGCCCCATAGAGGCAGGCAGGCAGGCAATTGTTTGCACTTCCCAGTATGCATTTTTTAGATGTCACTGCACTTCACATTCCATACTTGTCCTCAGCATCAAAACATGGGGATTTAGTGCATAAACCATACCACCCAACTGTCCCGTTTTTAGAGGGACAGTCCCTCTTTTGACAGCTCAACCCGCAGCCCCTCGTTTGTAATGACAAGTCCCGTTTTTCTCTGCACTGAACAGCCAGAAAAAGAAACAAAGTTTTTAACAAAGCTTTTGGCAGAGAGCCTAGAACAGCCACATCTGCATATAAGATACTTTTGTAACAATTTTAATAACAGGTCCGTTGGGAAAAGTTAGACTCACAGATTCAAGTGGTGGTTCACCTTTAAGGTAACGTTTAGTATGTTATAAGCTTGATAAAGGGCTGGAATAGCCCGAAACGTCGCTCTGCTAATGGCATGAATAAATAACCTTTGATTCACATATCGGAGTGCTGCTGGAGTTATTGCTTTTCATTTGAATTTTTCCTCGGGCAGAGAGGAACACAGCTGTGCACCCGACGCTGCAAAAGGTGATTCTGTGTGAGTGTGGCACCTTAATGATTTGATTTGTTTAGTATGTTATAGATTGGCCAATTCTAAGCGATTGGTTACAATTTTCTATTGGTTTTGATTATTTCTTTTTTATATTTTATCATTATTTACCTTTTTCTTCTGACTTTGCAGCTTTCGAATGGGCGTCGCTGACCCCTTATAAAAAACAAATGTTCTGTAAGGCTACAAATGTATTGTTATTGCGACTTTTTATTACTCATCTTTCTATTCAGACCCTCTCCTATTGATATTTCAGTCTCTTATTCAAATCAATGCATGGTTGCTAGGAGAATAAGAACCCTAGTAACCAGATTGCTAAAATTGCAAAATGAAGAGCTGCTGAATAAAAAGCTAAATAACTCAAAAACAACAAATAATAAAAAATGAAAACCAATTTCAACTTGTCTCAGAATATCCCTCTCTACATCATACTAAAAGTTATCTCAAAGGTGAACAACCCCTTTAAAGGGCAATTCACCTTCATTAACAAAACTGTAATAACTGGAAAAAAAAACACAGAAATATGTTCAAAGTTTCATAACCTGCCAAATTTTGTAAAATGAACATGGTATTAGGGGGGAGTGGACCACAAAAATGGGCGTGGTCAAAAAAAAATATTTTTTGTCCCTCTTTTTATTTCCAAAATGTTGGGAGGTATGCATAAACAAGTTTTGGCATGATGCAAAGCTTCACAGCAATAACAGGCTGGCACAGCTGCTTAATAATTTATCAAAGGGTTCCAACATCCTTTCACATTGTACAAAAAAAACCTTATCCGTTTCATGCCTACTAGGGGCACTTAATTATAGGCCATTTTCTATACAGGATCTGATGTACTTAGATGGGGACTTTTTCGAATTCTCAGAGGTTTAGCTACTAATAATTATATTATATATTATATGTTGCTGCCTTCAGCAACAGTGAATGGTGAGATACTGGTTAAGTTCAGCATACATTTTATAATCTAGTTTGTATGCAGAATGCAGCCATTATTTCAAACCCCAAGGTACTTTGAAATAAATGTTTATATATATTTTTTCATATTTATTTACAGATATTAATATTCATGTCAGTCACTGTCCCAGAGGAGCTTACAGTCCAAGATCTCTATCATATTCACACTTATTGTGGTCAGTTTTATCAGGAGCCAATTACTGTAACCTGTCTGTGTTTTTGGAGTTTGGGAGGAAACTGGCAAACCCAGAGGAAAGCTACACAGACACAGTAAGAACATACAAATTTGCAGATACTCAGGACCCCAGCGCTGCAAGGCAGACATGCTACTCGCTGAGCCACAATGCTGCCTGTATATCCTTTATCTGTTGGTAGAAACCTGGACACTGTTATAAAAATAGTTTTGTTTCTAACTGTACCTTGGTGTGCATTCTGTATAATGCAACTGGATATATAAACATGTGGGTTGAGTGTAGTGAGGGGTAGGCAAAGATAATGCCATTTCCAATTGTTCATACTATCCCTACAACCTTCTCTTTATGTCAAAATTAAATGTTAGTCATGTACTGAGCAATCACAGATGAAAGAAAAATACAACAAGCATTATGACAAGGTTGCAAGTAGGTCCTGATTTTCTGAATGCTGAAAATGCAGTGGGTGAATAGACACTGTCCGTCCCTGCTGTGAGAGAAATATCTGCTCTTACATTCTACAGGTCAAACAATGGAACACTAGTTAAGTCAACTTGCAAGAACTGAAGAAAACGTAATGGTTCTTCTTGATGGAGATAGGCACACCCGCAGAAAAGAAGTTCTCTCAAAGCAAATTTTCACCCTTAGATTGAAATTGCACCCAAAAATTGGTTAGAATTTGCCAGGTGAATATTTGCACTCCAAAGTTAATGTAGCTCAATGGCTAGAGCATGCTTAAAGGGAAGTGTGAGCATTAACTTCTAAAAAGTCAGTCTAATCCATTTTTACACCAAACAAATTTGACACATAAACAATGAAGTTGAAGTTTATATATGAATAAATATATGCATATTTATTAAAAATATTGCACAAGTTATATAGAAAAAGACAGATATTAACAGATAACCCAACCTGATTTTAAAAATTTGACTTTCCCATAAGTCTTTTCAAGGCCAGAAGAGGTTTGGCACTGAACTGGTCCCAAGTATTAAAAGTACATAAGAAAATATATGTAATTTCTTCTAATTACAACTTTACTTTGAGCTGTGCAAAAGAGACAATCAGGTCTATATAGTTATTCAAAATGCAGAGTTTCTCAGGTTGAGATCTATGCTGGTTAAAAACATTACCAAATAATGTCCTTAGGACATAGGTCTAGATGTAGTACATCATGCTTGTGGATTTAGGGTTCACCTCTGGGATGATAGTTGATAAATGTTTTGAAGGCCCATTGTACATGTGCAATCCTGATAGTAAGAGCAAAAATGTATATGAGATCAGGCAGGAACATGTTCTGCTCAGGCAGTGCATATAAATGAAAATTACCATCTTAATTCAAGAGGTACAAAAAAATGTCACCTGTTTATGGAACCCATTATAGTCTCAACTATTATTTACCAAACTGGCTCTGCTATTGAGATGACATATTTAAATATGTTCTACAACATGACCTTTGATGATGTAGAAGTGCAGAAGATGCCCAAGTAGTTAGAAAATGGATATAATGAGGCTTATGAAAAGACTAAAACATTGACATTAGGAATGCAGAAGAGGCAGCCACTTTGGTTAAAGACTCATTTTCAGTATGTCTCCACAGCATGAATAAAATGGATAGATGATGGATATAATGAGGCCTATGAGAATACTAAAACATTGACATTAGGAATGCAGAAGAGGCAGCCACTTTGGTTAAAGACTCATTTTCAGTGTGTCTCCACAGCATGAATAAAATTGATGGATAATGGATATAATGAGGCCTACGAGAAGACTAAAACAATGACATTAGGAAGAATGCAAAAGAGGCAGCCACTTTGGTTAAAGATTCATTTTCAGTGTTTCTCCACAGAATGAATAAAATCTCAATGTAAAACTGGGTAGTGTCTGTATGTTAAGTCACCACTGGGTCCATTCTCTTTCCAAATCTGGATCCTTATGGAGTCCATGAGTTCTATATGTTCAGGGGACAGGGACACGTTAGATCCAGCAATGATCTATGCCGAAGACAGATTCTTCAGGTGCTCAACTTCCATCTGAAAATACACAAATCATTTATTGGCATTTAACTCCTGTATGATTTATAAATGCTGGGGATGATAAAAGTTACAGGTTTGTTCATACATATAATTGCATTAAAATACGCTTGTTTTAAAGGACCAAATCAAACTCCAGAGTGAAAAAGCATTTAAACCTGCCATTTTTAAGAACCAGCGGATTTGCAAATTGCAAACTAATAGTGACACCTCAATTTGATTTTACAATATAAGTAGTTTAGCTCAACACAGATCTTCTTTTCCCTGCAACCTTCTCTTCACTCTGCTTACAAGCCTTTCGAGTTTATTATAGAGCAAGGCTTTGTCTCTTACATTACCTGGGTGCATGGGCATGGACACACAGAAAACAAATACCCTGCCTGCTAGAGATGAACACAAGACAAAACTCACCCAGCAACATGGATCAGAGAGAAGATAGACAGTTGAAAAAAAGTTTGGGCACCCATTGCTAAAGTAAATATTTAGTTAATTTTGCAAGTGAAAAGTAGTAAATGACTACTGCAGAAATCAGTGTGTTCAAATACAATCTACTGGGAAATGTAAATGCTCAATTACATTTTATTTGACAAACATTAAAACATAGCAACAAAGAGTATATGTAAAAGTTTTATAGATGCCAGTGTCATTTGAAGACTTTTCCTTTTGACATGCATACAGGGTTTTCCTATTTACCTGGAGTGCTAGGCGTTTGGCTCTCTCTTCATTCATCTCTGATCTGATATCTTCCATATCTTTTCTGCATAAACAAAATCATAAGAAGCAGTCCACATTTTGTCTACTGTATTAGCACAGTACAGACAGACTTTATTCATAACAATTTTTCCCCTCTAAACTTTTTCTCCATTTGTAGTCAATGAGTGTGTGTCATATACATTTCTTGCACAAGCAAAACGAAATACAAAAGGGAAGTGAGATCCTGTAAAAGGGCTCATTTACAATTCATTGGTTCATCGCTAGGTACAAAATGGGCTTAGCCATGCTATACCAATTTATGACCAGTTCGAGCCTACTTTGGAGCTTGAGTTGCAATGTGCAACTTAAATTGGTAGCTCTATACCTAGGGCTCCCTTATTCATGAGCAGTACGCTCAAGTGTAGGGCTTCCTTCCTACCTGCATTGTGCCTACAGGTTCTCAGTGTTGTACCTGTTACTTTGTTGGTAAAAACTAGGTATGCACTGGATGCCTATATTCAAGATTCAGCCAAACACCAAGTCTTTCAGAAAGGATTCATCCAGATACTGAACCGAATCTGAACCCTAATTTGCATAAGTCATTTAGGGAACGGAGGGGGTAAAGAAAGTCCACACGTGGCAGCATGCAGAAATTTTTTTTGAATCCCTCGTGATTTTAAGGATTCGGATTTGGTTCAACCAGTGCAGGATTCAATGCATCCCCAACTGAAGCTAGGATTTGGTGCATCCCTAGTAAAAATGTGTTTGTTGGCAATTTGCCCTTGTTTAGTAAATAAGTCATAAGGATTGATATATGGAGGAAGTTAGAAAATGGCTGACATACTACTTCTTAGCATACCAAACCCTAAATAAAAACATACGCATGTTTGTTCCTCAAAAGATCCATCATGAACTTGAGTGATGCAATCTCTGCTGCAACGTCTTCTACTTTTAAACTCTGCACAGAGGATACATGATTTTCAGAAGTCTCCTGGCTCTGCTTCATTGTTGAGGCAGCTAAGGGAGACAGCGAGCTAGTCTTAGTTGGTGAGGATGCTGGACTAGTGGTGCTGGAGATCCTTGGATCCTGTTAAAGAAAACAAAAATGACTTTTTACTAGCAGAAATGCAATAAAATACTATGTATAAAACCAAGCCATGAAAGCACTGAATTTGCTTACTTATTTAGACTTAGATATATGCATGAATAGGTTTTGTTTAGAAACAAATCTAAAGCTGTAGTAAGTTATAAACTAATAACCAATGCATAGCAAGAACTCTTGCTTCTAATACACTGTCAACACAATAATTATATTGATCACAAAGTAACAGTAAGACCTGCAATGTTATCTGCTTTATTATTTGCTTTTTTGTGCTATTTGCTATTTGGAACTGGAACTAAAAAGACTACAGGAATCCACTATAACAAATGAGAACTGATAGGATAAGGGATGTGGGGTTCATGAGGTCAGGATTTAGACAAAAGTGCAGAGAACAGAGAAAGAAAAGGTCCTTGCACTCCTACACTCACCCTCATCAATATGTTATAGAACATTATGAAATTTTTGACATAAAAACATGCCCTCCCTATTAAAAGTAATAGTATAATCAAAGGGATGCCAAAATGGTAGAAAATCAACAGTGATTGCAACCGCTTACCTTTTACCCCTGGCAGGTGATTCTTTTCATTAAAAACTGCACCAATTCAGGGCATGTTTGTTGGAGCTGAATACAACCAGCTTCTTCTGTATTTTCTTCATTGCAGCATGTGCAGTAGCATGAAAAGCTAAATTTAGAAGCAAAAAGCCAGCGTTTCATTCTACTGTGCATGCTTTGGCCGGGGGCTGTCTCGAGATAACGTTTGGTACCCCCCTGTGATTTTAAAATTCCTTATCCTTTTAACAAAACAGCAATTGATGTCAATATATTATACTATATTTGCGATGGCCGGAAACTTTAAAGTCACCCTTAGTCTTGCCAGTCCTTTCATCTGATTCATCAAGAATTCAAATATTTATTTTTTTATTTTTATAGGGAATAAATTTTATAGCAAATTGGCTTTTCCAAATGGTTGTCTTTTTTTTTAAAATGCTTTCTTTGGTGTAGTTTGGTGCACAACGTAGTTGGCCACCTTAACTATATTGCATATTGCTTGTTGGAAATTTTCCTAAATCATAGGAAAAAAATCTCATATAACTTTAAAGAGTGATCCTAAGTAAGGTGTCAGTGTTACCTGATGTCTAAATAAATATTATAGGCTTTGATTTCCTTCTTTTCTTTCTTTTTACCTTTGCGGATGAGGATACTTTGTTATGAGAATTCACCTTCTCTTCAGCTTTTTTATCATCTGATTCTGCTACAGGTTTCTAAAAGGAGAGAGAGAAGAAATTAAGCTCCAAAAAAAGGTAATTTTAGACCACCCAATGTTGTTCTGGTCTTTCTGGGAGCTGGTAAAGATTTAATTTGCAATTATTATTATTTTCTTTATTTAAAAAAATCGAAACTCACCTTCCCCTTAGGTAGTCGTTTGCCCATCATCTTTGGTCTGTCTGCAGTAGGATGTGCCAGCTTCACAGAAGACAACCTTAATCCATCTAAAGTATCTGTATGGGGAGACCAAACATATCCATCTACATTACACTATATACAAATACACAGGGCAACAAGCCAAATAAATATATTTGTATGTTTTTGTTATTTCTTTCAAACATTGAGTGTTTCTGATGTTGCATGAGATAGAGACATGTTGAGATATTAACCTCCAAGACCTGCAAAGCAATAAGCTGGAAGCCAAAAATATCTGGGCTCTCCATCTAGTATGACCTCAGTTAGAACACTCATTGCCAAGTTCCAAATTGTCTTCTGCAGCAAAGTCAGCAGCAGAACTATTTATAAGTTGCATGGGGTTTTCATTGGTGATAACAGGCAAAAACTTAACATTACTATGTGCAATGTCAAGCATCAGCTGGAGAAGAACACTATCTGCCTAAATATATAATAAAAATGGTTTGTTAGATAAGGAATAATAGTCTAAGACAGTTTTCCATGGTTTGGGCTAGGTCCACAGGTTCCATTCAAAGCAGACTAAGGGCTGCAGTGCACAATGCCATTGTTGGCTATTTCGGGCTTCCTGCTTTGTGGCAATAGTTTAAAGTAGTCTCTCCTGTTTCTGAATGATAATGCCACGTAAATAAAGAAAACAGAGTGTAATAATTTGACTGGCCTGTGCTAAACCCTAACTTCAACTCAGCTAAACCTATGAGGAATTAATTTGAACACTACCTCCTCCCCAAACTTAGCACAGTGCTTTATTGGCTGAATGAAAGCAAATACCAGCAATTTTGCAAAATCTAGTGAAAAGCCTTCCTAGAAGAGTAGATGCTGTTATGTTGGTCAGGCTCTGCTCTGGATTATTTTACCCATATAGTGTAAATATAGTGAAAACTGCTCTTTCAGTTTACATCTATGCTTTCATGCAAGTATACACTTTTAAGGACATGTAAACTTAATAAAGATACTTTGCCTTGGCTGTAGGTTGTGAGCTTGATACCCAAACCCAACATTCTACTGGTGAGTGTCTGCTATTCAACATTCTTGGGGGTTATTTCTTACACAATAAGTAAAGTAAGCCTGTTGGAGATGATTTTTAAAGTCATTAGGACTTCTGCCTAATAATTTAAATTTTTCCTTTTGTTTCCAATATTAACAGACGCATAATGAAAATTGTGAGCAGGTACAATCAGTCCATTCAGACCTGACCAACAGCTACAACTTACTTGACTCCTTGGAACTATGATTCACATCTTCTCCCGTTTCAGTGCTGGGTCTGTAAATATAACATAGCAATTTTTTAACAATTTTTAACAATTTTTTTTTGTGTGTGCTCTCATATCTTCTGAAAGTTTAGAACATGGGAGATTTCAAAAATAAACTTGCTGTGAATCCCAGTAAGTTATAGTTAATGCTTTTGTTATATGATATACATGATATACTGTATGTATTCTGGTGAATGGCTTATATCCAATGTCTCTGTAATTACCAGTGCAAATGTCTCTATGTATATCTTACTTGTTGGAGGGACCAGCAACATTATGTTTGACCTTGTTTGGCACTGGAGGGGGAGGAGCTGACTTCTTTGCTGGCTGGTTGTTCACTTTGGGAGTATGGTCAGCCTTTGGTTCACGTTGCCCTAAAACAAAGAAAGAAACCAATATAGACTTGCTTAAACGTATGTATGGAAACGTAGCCCAACCTCTCAGCCTGTTTGGTAAGGATATTGTATCAGCTGCCAACTGAAGACTGCATGGTCTGCATCAGTTTGGCCACATTGCACAAATATCCTTCTAAATGTGCAACAGACCTATTGTCAGATATCCAAAACTTTGAAATGTGTGGCCAGATTCACAGTCATTAGTTAAACAAGGATAGAACCTCCTATTTAGCAAAGTTTTTCTTGCAGATGTATGTGTGTGCTTTATATGTTACATACTGATTTTGAAACAATTTTGCAACATTTCCATGGAAAACGACATCCCAGTGACAATACAATACACACGTCAATAATGCTAGTTATCTCATCACATTATAAATGAACTATTTTGTGCAGGCACCTCAATATGGAAATATATTTGGGTAACTGATGTGATCAACTTGGAGGATTTATTTTTACTGAAATGGTAACCCCATTCCTGAACCAGGAGGTCTAAAAGGTCACTGAGCTAATTAACTGCACCCTCCATGTGCATGTTGGGGACTTAGCAGTGTTTAAATACAACATTAAATGGACAATATTAGAGCGCACAATGAGGAATTAGTGTACTACCTAAATAATGTGTATAAGTTGTGCAAAGTGAACACAGGGCTGTCCAGACATTTTCTATCTACAGCTAAAGATTTTCCTTTAACACCAACCTGTTCATAGGAATGGGGGTAAAGGGGCAGCAGAAGAAGGGCCTGAAAAGGGGAGCAAGAGCTATAGGCACAATATGGTGGAAGGCACAAGAAATGTGCTTAGAGAGGATAATATAGGCTGGAAATGCTAGAGAAACACTTGGTGCAGAAGTTGTACATATATATGTAAAGAGGGGGTACATATGGAAGAGTATGTGGGGCTGTCAGTCACCCCTAGGGATGAAAAGACATCAAACACAAATAGTGAATAACAGCCCAACAAACCGCATTAGGCAGGCACCAATCCGGAACATCCAACGAAAGTAGATTCCAAGAGCAAAAAATGATATATAAAATATAATACTTTATTTTACATCACATCTAAAAAATAACGCCTGATACGTTTCGTGTCACACAGGCACACTTAATCATAGGCTAGGGAATAACAGCCTCCTGGTGAACCAGAGCTTTGGAATTCTGCTAAGGGATATGTCCAGCCTATTTAGAATGACTATCATGCTCCTTTTGTTTTCTTCTGATGACACCAATTAACTGTTGGCAATACAATACACCCCTGCTGAATTGATGAGCTCTGTGTTTTGCATATTTGCTAATGATTTGTATTACTGATAGAGAGAGATACTAGCCCATTTAAACATGGATGCACACACTAGAGGCAGAATGCAGCATTCAGGGATTTTTAGGCAGTGTCGGACTGGGACACCAGGGGCCCACCCAAAAACCTTAGACCAGGGGCCCATCATAAAACCTTAGATGAGGGTCCCACTCTCAGTACTAATATTCTTCATCTCCTCACTCAACCTATATTCTCCTAGTCTGTTTTTTTACATACTATAATCTATTATTCCATCTATTTAGCCTCTTTGTTCTCAAAGAAATAGGGAATGGTCATGAAATAGGCCAAAAGTTTAACAGCATGAGGGCCCACTGACACCTGGGCCCACTGGGAGTTTTCCTGGTCTCCCTGTGGGCCTGCCCGACACTGTTAGGCAGCACACTTGTGATCACTGCATTCTGCCAGTTATTTTAACAGGGACTGTAAAGGTACAGAAATAAACTATTGATTACAGTAAAAACCTACTACCTCCTGCCCTTCTCTGCTAAAGTCTGCCCATATGTACCAACTGAAAGCTTTCCTGATTGGTTGGTCGGCTTGTTATGATGACCTTGTGGCTTTTTATTGCACATGAGCATTGCCATGACTTTTACTGCAGATCAGAAACCTCTATAGAGGGTTATTGCCAATACATGCATGTTACAACTGGTTTAATATATATTTAATAATTAATATATATATATATATATATTTGGGGTAATTCATATATTTAAGGGTAGGGATAGGAAGGTTATCAGAAGTGATAAGGAAAACACTGGTTAGCTGGTCTGAAACAATACCAGCAAGACAAGGCTTAATAAATTAAAATTGCTATAAAGGCATGTTAGGAAAAAAGTAAGTGAGGAATAAGGATTCAATTGCATTTTCATTAAAGAAAAACTTTACCCCCAAAATGAATATTTAAACAACAGATTATATCATATTAAGTGACATATTAATGAAACTTACGAAACTGGTAATTGGCTAATGTGACCAAGGTTTGTTTGGTTTGTTATGTGCACTGTGATACCAGAGGACAGCCCTTATTTTCTAAAATGGCAATTTTCTATTTATGATTACCAATGGCACATACTACTAAAAAAGTATATTATTATGAAAATGGGTTTTACACATGAGCTATTTTATGCAATATCTTTTTATAGAGACCTACATTGTTTGGGGGTATAATTTTCCTTTAAAAAAGAACTACTGCTTTGATTGCTTACCTTTGTATGAGCTTCAAAAGGTATCAGAACTAACTGGCCCCTGCACTGTTCACATCTCAGATTCAAGCTGTAAAAGCCCTGCATTGTGCACACTTCATACCCATGTATTTTTCACAACTTTAAGACAGTGTTTTGTTCACACCTCAGACTGTCAGTTTCCAACATTGGTCACCTATTCACACCTCATAGTTACATAGTTACATAGTTAAATTGGGTTGAAAAAAGACAAAGTCCATCAAGTTCAACCCCTCCAAATGAAAATCCATCATCCATACACACATATAGACTAAAGGAGCAGCACTGGTATTGTATCACCTTACATAGTACAGTACATACTGTACCTCTTAGAGTGGCCCTGTTAGGTTTCCCTTTCTCTTACCATGCTCTACTTGTGACTGCTCTACCCTACCTATGTGTGCCATACTCTGCCTGCCCAATGCTCCCTTTGTGTGCAATACTCTGCCTGTGTGTGCCATACTTTGCCTTCCCTATGCTGCTTGTATGTGCCATACTCTGTCTTTGTTAAGGGGCCCCCAATGTGTTTAATTGTGTATTGGGGGTTGCAGTGTTATCCACAGGGGAGGAAGAGGCATATGTATTTAAAGATATGTCTTAATATGACTCATTTCATGTTTTTCACATATGAGTAATGAGTGATATCCCTGCAGTGAGAACCAACCATTCTACCACCAATGTGGATATTGTCTTAACATTTCTTGTGATAATATGGGTGTGGTTGTTTTTAAAAGGGGAGTGGTCGACATTGGCTTCAGTTATTGGCCGTCCATCACTTAGGCCAGAAAAATTCCGGCCCTGGGTACCACAAAAGTTGGAAAGCACTGTTTTGTATTATTATTATTTATTATTATTTTTTTCCTTCCTTTGTTTGGTATCAGCAAGTGGGATATCTCTTGCAATGGAGGCAAGCAGTATGGCATTTATACACATAGACAGAAATGCGAATATAAAGAGAAGAAAATACAGTGCACACAGCAATCTAACCTTCATTTTTTGCTCTCTATCAAGTGGAAAATACACCCATATGCAAGTGCATGTTTATCAAGTGTTAGTACCAAAAACTATGCACAAGTGACTGCATTTTAAAGTGTCTCCTCATCTACCCAACCTCATGACTCATTTCAGAAAAGCTCTGTCTATCTGATCACCCATCAAGAAATCTGTGTTTTTTTGCAATTTCCTGTAATATGCAACCTTATACATACACAACCGTTTTGGCAACTGCAAGTTCAAAATTGCTTGTTTCAACCACAATTCCTTAAGAATTAAATTCAAAATGTTTGATTAAAGCAATGCTGTTTCTGTAGCATTTTTATTTTAAGATGACAAAAGACTACAACGTGCAGGTTATTTGATCTAGAAAGCCAACTAATAGAAATGGCCACAGTAACGTTTCTATACACTTGTGCATGTTTCTCTAAAAATGTGACCTCAGTTAGACAAAGTACTAAAGCATGACAGAAAAATAAGCAGAATTAAATTGGGCAAATGTTTGAATTCAATGGAGATTAATCTAATATAAATTCATGGGGCAGTATAATATTCAGTTTTTCTGATACTCAAATTTCAGTCCTAGGACACAAATAATTCTACTATGGAATGATTGTAATTGGTGATAATATTTAAGCATCAAGGATATATTTTACAGGCTATTTATGAATCCTACATATTATATTGGGAATAATAAACTAGATGGCCATTAGAAATCACCAAGAAGTTTGATGACCATATACAAGTACAAAGCCTTAGTGCTTTTACACAAGTAATGGAATACCAAGTTAAGGTCTAGGACTGGATTATTTCCTATGTAACTGAATGAAAAATGCAGCACATCTCCTTGCACCAGTGGTTAAGGACAGCACCAGATTTATATCTCCTACCCAATTGACACATGCAAAATAATCAGCAGAAACTAAAGAGGCAGCCACATCCCTGACCCATGTATATTGGGCCACACCACTAATATGTAAATATTATTATCCTATATTTATGTAACACCAGCACATTGAATGCAGCAGTTTGCTTTGTTCATAGGGGGATTCTTTTGTGTCTCCCACCCCTTACCAATACAGTGTGCAGAGAATGCACAATGAGCAAAAGACAGGGGTTATTTACTAAACCTTGAATTTATCTGGTCAGGCTTTTTGTTGCAAAAACTGCATTTTTGGAGTTTTATTATACCCCAATGCTGCAAAAAGCCAGAATCTGAAAATCCTCCATCTCAAACCTGTCGAAGTCATGTATAAGTCAATGGGAGATGTCTCTACCCCAAATGGAAGATATTGTGGTCTGCTAATACACTGGGTTTAAGCCGATAGATCTAGGGTTTTTAGCCAAAAACCCTAAAAAAAATTGTACGATTCGGGGTTTTGCCGATTTTATCAAGTTTTTTACTGATCCGATTAAATCTAGAGGTTGTTTACCTTTAAATGAACTGTTAGTATGATGTGAGAGTGATATTCTGAGACAATTTGCAATTGGTTTTCATTTTTATTATTTGTGGTTTTTGAGTTATTTAGCATTTTATTCAGCTGTTGTCCAGGTTGCAATTTCAGCCACCTGGTTGCTAGGGTCCAAATTACATTCATTTGAATAAGTGACTAGAATATGAATAGGGGAGGCCTCAAATAGAAAGACAAGTAATAAAAACAAGTAATAACAAAACATGAGTAGCCTTACATGATGGGGTCAGTGACCTCCATTTCAAAGCTGAAAAGAGTCAAAAGAAAAGGGCAAATAATGCAAAAACTATAGAAAATAAATAATGAATACGGATTTTAGTAAATAGCCCCCACAGTGTGCAAATTGCAAATAAAAACTAGCCAGTTACGGGGGGGTTTTTGTACTTTTTTTTGCAAATAACCACTAATTAGTTAAACGATTAACTAGCCACTGTATGAAAATAAACAACGAAACCTAACTTTACATAAAATATATTCAGAATATATTCAAATATATTCAAAAAATCAGCAAAAAAAGTATTTGCTAATATGCTGGACATATATATGGTGAGGCTAATAATTATGGCAATCTTCTTTAATTCATAACTCACTAAAACTAAAATATACAGATAGCATTACCATTAGATTACCATTACCATACCACTAGCATTAGGCAGCTCATGTTTTTTTTGCCATTGAGCAGCCAATGGGTCATGCTATCTGTTGTTATACCCTGGAAACTCTGAGTTTTCACCTAACTGCTGAACTGAACAGGAAAAGCTACATACAGAAAAATACTGCAGTTCCTTTTGCTATCCTCAATGTGTGCACCCATGCCTCATACCAAGTTGTCTATTATATTATTTACCAAAGGACAATGGTTTTATAATTATGAAATACAAGTATGGCAAGCCTTTTCTGGAAACCCATTATCCAGAAAGCTCAGAATTACAGGAAAGCCCTCTGCGAAAGTTTCAATTTTAAGCAAATAATTCTGATTTTTAAAAATGATTTCCTTTTCTCTGTAGTAATAAAACAGTACCTTTAATCCCAACTGAACTGCAAGAATCCACATTGGAGGCAAAACAAACCTATTGGGGATTTATCAAAGTTTGAAATTAAAGCTCACTACAGAGCTATGGGATGTTTACATATTTATAAAACTCAGAATTTTACCCATTGATAAATACACTTTTAAAAATCCCATAGGAATGAATAGAAAGTGGGTGAGTTTTTCTGTGGTGAGTTTTAATTTCAAACTTTGATAAATCTGCTCCTTACAGTATGCAGATCCAAATTCCAGAAAGATCCAATACTTGTGTTCTGTATGTGTAATGCATATGATTTGCAAATTCAAGAATATAACTGTCTTTGCCTATATCAATGAAGCCTACCATACATTAACAGATCCATAGGTCAAATATGGTGATCAAACTGGCTGAACCGATTGTTTGACCACTTGGCCAAAGACTTGTTGCAAATATGGGTCTTTACAGACCCATCAAATAAGGCTAAAACACATTGAAGCAGTTATTGCCTTTTGGAATTTTCAAACCTGCCCAATAGATATCTGGCCAGCATACATTGGCCTATAAGCTGCTAACTTGTGATCTAACTGGGCCAATCAGCAGCTCATTTCAGCCAATGTATGGCCATTTTAAAAGGGAATTATCATGAAAATGAAAAATTAATATAAATTCAGGCTTCATCATACTGAAATAAGAAACATTCTAAATTCAATCAATTAAAAATTCTGTATTGTTTCTGAAATAATCAAGTTTATCTTCACTATCCCTCTCTCAGCATCTGTTTCTCTTCATTCTGTCTTCTTACAGGAGATGGGTGTCAGATATTCATTGACAGTATATCAACATTGACAGATTCAATATATCTTATAGGTGTGGATATAGGTGTTTTATGCCTAAAATATGTATTAGAGGTCACTCTATTAAAATCACCAGACATCATGTCTCTATACATGTGCAAAAGGCAATTATTTTGTTAGATTTTCTTTGAACTGGAATCAGTTATTTAAGCGAGCTCTACTGTAATTCATCTGCTAGGAAAGGGAGTCACCCTATAAGATATATTGGATATAATTGTCAATAAATATCTGACACCCAACTGCTGCATGAAGACAGAATGAAGAGAAACAGATGCAGAGAGAGAGATAGTGAAGATAGTTACAGTTACATAGTTAAATCGGATTTAAAAAAGACAAAGTCCATGAAGTTCAACCCCTCCAAATAAAATCCAGCATCAATACACACACTCCTCCATACCCTCACATAAATTGTATAATTTATTTTCTTTAGTGGCCACAGAATGACACTGCCCGGAATTAGACAACTTGTTATCTACAAAACCCCTAGATCCTTCTCATTTAAGGAAACTCCCAACACACTGCCATTTAGTGTATAACTTGCATTTATATTATTTTAGCCAAAGTGCATAACCTTGCATTTATCAACATTAGACCTAATTTTCCAGATTGCTGCCCAGTTTTCAAATCACTCTGCAAAGTGACAGCATCCTGCATGGAACCTACAATTCTGCACAATTTAGTTCTCTATCCAGGTACAAATACTATGTTCCAGGCCAACATTCCTTTAACCAGTAACCTTCTGTGTGGCACTATATCGAAAGTTTTAGCAAAGTCCAAGTAAATCACATCCACTGCCATCCCAGAATTGAGGTCCCTGCTCATCTTCTCATAAAAAGAAATTAACTTAGTCTGGCAAGATCTATTAAGCATAAAACCATGCTGGCACAAACTCATAGTATTATGATTTGCTATAAAGTCCAGTATCTTATCCTTTATTAACCCTTCGAAAAGCTTTCCTACCACTGACGTCAGACTAACTGGCCCATAGTTTTGAGGCTGAGAACTGGATACCTTTTTGAATATAGCGCAGCTCCACATTTTTTTTTGCCAGTCTCTCTGCACCATGCCAAAACTTAATGAATCCTGAATAATTAAGTGAAGAGGTTTGGTAATCACAGATCTAAGCTCGCTAAGTACCCTGGGATGAATACCATCTGGCCCCGGACCTTTGTTAATCTTAACATGTTGTAGTCTCTTTTGAATTTCCTCATGTATGAACCAGGCATCATTAGTTGTATTACTAGAATTGGCACTATTAAGAAGGAAACCATCATTAACTCTGATATTAAGGGTCCCTTCCGGCTTCATTTTTTTACTATTTATATATTGAAAAAATAATTTTGTATTATTTTTACTGCTTGCTGCAATATCCTTTTCCATATCGATTTGCTTGCCTGATTTATTGGCCTCCTTATACCTTATAAATGATTTGGCTGTCCCAGATAACTTGAAAGCCTTAAAAGCACATCTTTTCTTACCCACTTCAACACCAACACTTCTATTGAACCAAAAAGGTTTTGCTTTGCAATGACGTTCCTTGCTTACAAGTGGAATATACTGACAAGTATATTTATTAAGCAGCATTTTAAAGACTTCCCATTTTTGTTCTGTGTTTTACCCTGTGAAATGCATGTCCCACTTAATATGTTGCAGAGATGCCCATATACTGTCAATGTTTGCATGTCTAAATTTTGGTCTTTTAGTTACTCCCTTATAGAATTGCTTCTGCAACAGCATCTCAAAGGAGGCCATGTTATGATCACTATTCCCTAAATGCTCACCCACACAAATGTTAGAAATGAGTTCAGTATTATTAGTTATTACAAGGTCCAAAAGAGAGTTATTCCTAGTAGGTTCTTGAATGAGCTGTAATTAAAAGTTGTCATTCAGCATATTTACAAACCTACTAGCTTTTTCTGTCTTAGCAGCCCCATTACCCCAGTCAATGTCTGGATAATTGAAGTCACCTATAGTAATAACTTGACCTAGTTGTGAAGCTGCTTCTATTTGTAAAAGTAACTGGGCTTCATACTCGTCACTTATACAAGGTGGTTTATGCTATAAACCACCTTGTATAAGGGACAAGTATGAAGCCCAGTTACTTTTACAAATAGAAGCAGCTTCATACTCGTCACTTATACAAGGTGGTTTATAGCATAAACCAATGACAATTTTCTTTGTAACCTTTTGCCAAGTCAAAATCTCTACCCAGAGGGATTCTTTACCCTCCCCAGTGCAATCAATGGTTATTTTTTTAGTGCATGGCTTTAATTCAGGCTTTACATACAAACACATTCTTCCACCTTTTTAATCCCTCTGTCCCTCCTAAAAAGGGTGTAACCATTTAAATTCACAGTCCAGTCACATGTTTCATCCCACCAGGTCTCATTGATACCAATCATATAATCATTTTTAGAGCATGCAATTAATTCTAGGTCTCCCATTTAACCTGACAAACTCTGTGCATTTGCCAGCATACAGCAGAGGTTACTACTTTTACTTTTTAAATTTGCATTGCTTAGTGGAGAATTATATGTTAAGTTAGTATTAGCCTGTTTTCCTTGTAACAGAGCTTGTAGCAGAGCTCCTTAGCTGCTTAACTGTAGGTCCCCCTCACTCCTCCCCATGACCCCTTACTAATCCCACTGCCCCGTCTACCCTAGCTTCCCCATAATTCTTTATCTCACCCGCCCCCTTGCCTAGTTTAAAAACAACCCCAACCTCTTAGCCACCCTTTCCCCTAGCACAGTGGACCCCCCTTCCATTGAGGTGCAATCCGTCACGATAAACTTGATTATTTCAGTAAGAATGCAGAATTTTTAATTGATTCTATTTAGAAAGTTTCTTATTTCAGATGAATAATATATTAAATAGTTCCCATTTAAGTCTACAGTAGAGACGGTGTTCATTCTTACCTTTCTGGCCCTTAGTTGCTGTGGGTTCATGTTTGTTGACTTCTGCAGCGGACTTGTTAACTTCTTGAGGCTTTTTATCCATGATATTTAGGTCTGATTTAGTCTCTGTAGAGATACAGAATATAGAAAATTCACAATGATGTGAATTCTTCTAGAAATATGATTGGAAGTCACTTACTGGAGTGATTAAATGATTAAAATAATTAACTAAAAAGGCAATTGTGTTATAAGCATCACCCTCAGTATAACTTCAGATTGGCATTATTTACCTAATATCTGTTTTCGCTTCTGGATAAGTTTCTCCTGAGACAAGACGTAACAATTAAAAATCCAACACAAATTCAAGAAAAAAAGGATCTTGGAGGAATTTTGCATATCTTGTTGAATGAAGAAGTGAATAAACACGTTCGTATATGTGCATGTGCCTAATGGTACATCATGATGAAAATCAAGTGTAGACGGAAAGTGTGCTGTATTTCCTGCTGCTGTAGTGAGAAGTCTTACCATGTGTTACAATGCAATCTTTTCAATAGGCTTGAGGTTGAGTGTAATAAATTTCTTCTCAGTATCACCACACAGGTTAAACAGCCTCTCTTCCTGTGTGGGTTAGAAAATTGCTGTCTGTGCAAAAAACCCCACTATTCTCAAAAAGCAACAAAGAAAACCATAGGGCTCTTTACAATAAAGTGGGAAGGTGAAATATTGCACCTTGTATAAGAGCTTCTCTTGGTGCTTAGAGACTCCTAGAATTAAGCATGAACAGTTTAATCTCTCTGGTGCTGCCTGGGTTTGGCATTTCTCCATATATCAGGGGTATGAGGTGGTTGGCATATAGACATCCTGTCGTATGTGCCTCGCTTGTGTGTCATTCAGAACACTCAAATCAGGAACATTGATCCTGCAAGTCTGCTTATTGTAGCCATTAAGTAGAAAGCTACCTTGCAGCAATCAGCACTTCACTATACCTCTTAAACCACAATTAGCTCATGCAATGCTAAAATGACTAGGTGCTTAGGCCACTACCACTCCTAAAATTGGGCTTAGATTTTTATGTATGACCCCTGAAATCTATTAAACTACATACTGTGATAGTAATGACAAGCAATTGCCCCAAACCATTAGTTTGCTTATCAATGCTACAATAGTTAGTTGAATGTACATGGCTTTGACTCCAACCCCCTACCCACACTGCCGCCTCCAGGCCTACATTTGAAGTGGGCTACTTCATTTAAATACCTGGGTGTCAAGACCCATATTCCTTTGTGCAACTCAATCTAGACCCAATTACTGACTCCCTCTCCCTTAAACACTGGGCTAACCTACCACTGATGCTATGGGGTGACTGAATATCATAAAGATGGTGTACTTACACAAACTTTTGTACATATTTCACAACACTCCCTTCATTAATCCCTGTTCCTTTTTAAAGAAATTTATCAAAACAGTCCGTTCACTAATCCCTGTTCCTTTTTAAAGAAATGTATACTCCCATTTATTTGGAATAAAAACCCCTGTATCTCCTAGGAAAGACTAAACACTCCCATTACCAAAGGGGGACTGCCCTTCCCACACTTTTATTTTTATTATATAGTTTCCCAAATCAACTACATACAATGGTGCTTTTTTCTCAACCCTAATATGGTCCGCCAAGTCTCCATTCTACATTTTATGGATGACCCAGTACCTACCACTACAAGCACCCTTCTGCAATGGGTACCTTGTCTGACATACTTATTACTCCACACAAAGCATGGACTATGGCTCTGAAGCATTTAGGCCATCCGTTACCACATCACCCAACCTTCGCCTGTGGGGCAACACAATTCCTCCCCACCTATTTCAAATACTGCTCACAACTATGCTTCAAAAAGCTTTCTGATCTGTTACCAAATACACGATTTCCTACATTCCAAGACCCACAAGAGTGGCTACCTGATCAACATATACAATTCTATAGGTACATTCAGATTAGACACACCTTCCAGAAGCAGTTTTACACTCTCACCCCTGTAATGGCCAAGGTTAACCTATAGAGCACTGTCCATCAACCCTCTCTTGCAAAATATTGCCTATACTATATCAAAACAGTATGGAAGCAGTCAAACTTCCTTTTGATAGAGCCTACCACCTTTAGGCACAGTCTATTCTTGACCTCAACCAAGAACAGTGAGAGGAAGCAGTAGACACTGCTTGTAGTTTCTTAATCTTGATAAAAGGCAGATTTATACAGTATAAGTTTCTCCATCAGGTTTATATAACCCCCTTAAACTGTAAAAATTCAGCAAAAGCCAGGATGATCTGTGCCCCCAATGTAAATTGGGAGTGATTGACGATATAAAACCCACCATTGCAGCAAGAATTTGTCTGTGCTCCCTCATGTTTTATGCCAAGAAGGCAGTGATCATGCACTGGATGGGGAACATCCCCCCCACCATACCATTCCGGAGCCAGCTGATAGATTCATCTCTCTCACTAATCAAACTGATGTATGAAATAAGGGGTGCAACAGACAAATTTGACAAGGTGTGGGGGGCCTGGTGTGATCCAGACTCCCTGACGTATACATGACCTGCACCTCTCTGATGCAAAACCTCCCTATCCACTTTGGCATCAGCAACTATCAGTGACAGCAACTTGATGCTGAGAGTATGCAAGAGACCATATGTGAACCAGCACCGATCTACATCATTGTAACACATCACAACAGTCAATTGTTCTACTTTCTTTTGGGTTGTTTAGTGCTTGTTAAAACAACAAAATTGCCTTTAAAAAATGGACATAGTTTTCCCCATTGAGGGATTTCTGTTGGCCTAACCTAGAGATTGTCACCATCCTGCTATAGGGCTTAAATATTCTCAGTGTGCCCAGGTAGCCCTTGTGTTGTCTATGGGTGGGGGGGGGGGGGCGGGACGCAGTTAGCATAAGGCATGAAAGGGCCCTCTGGTCACTGACCCATCTCCTCAAGCTGCTCTCTGCTGGGAAGAGAGCATGTTTGGACTGAGATTCAATATAGGTCATATAGGCCAAAACAGTCCCATGCGGGTTAAATTTAAGAACTGGTCTGTGACAGCTAGCAGCAGCCCCATTGACATTTGATAGACTATCCAGTTCGCTAGTTCAGGCTGTGTCGGGAGTGTAGGCTTGGCTTAGCTCCATGTCCCTTGTGGCCCCTATATTTACTCTAAGCTGTAATACCACAAACATGAGCATTACTATTGAGCCATCACTGAATGGTGAGGCAAGTACTTTACCCAAGCAGCAACCCTAATGCACTCCTACAGAATATATGAAGACAAACATCATGTATAAAATAGGAATTTTGTTTCTTACAATACAAACAACATGCTCTTTAGAACAGTGATTTCAAAATAAACCTATCCACACTCACTGACTTGTAACACTGCTGCAGATGTAGATCTGCACCTGAGGAATGGAGGTGGGAGCCCCCGAAATGTTGTGCATACCACACACTGCATGCAAGTTATAACTTAAAAAAAGATTTTAAAGGAAAGGATGTAATTCCCTATTGATTGTCAGTGTGCTTGCCTCAATTCTATTGCATGTGAACTTGCAGTAAGACCTACTGTCCCAGGCCCAGGCCTGAAATTTTGGACTGTGTGAGTGAGTTACAATGCTCAAAGTGCCACACATAGAAGTACAAGGGAGCTCTGTACTTACCATTAGGCAAAGTATAAAGTACAGGGCACCGTTTGTGAGTTGGCAAATTTTTTTGTGATCTACATAACTGAGGGCAGTGAAAGTGCACTTCTCTGTTCGATCAAAAATAAACAAAAAAATAAGAATGAACTACATTTCTTAGGACAGGCTAGACCAGATCCTTGCTGCCATAATACAGTTGATTCTATTTATATTTATACACAGTAAGAATGACTGTGTTTGTTGTCAAAACATGGATCCTTACCTGGGCCCTTTATAGTTGAAGTTCGAGTTGGAAGTTTGTTGGTTTTCTGCAGATTATAATAAATAGATACAACACTGTTACTTCCATTGCTGAAATTAGGCTTGTCGGTCTAATAGCTGCTTGATGCAAATCTGACTGGTGCAAATGATTTTATGCCTTTTTTACACAATAAAGTAAAAAGGAGTGACCCTTTCTGTCCCATTCAGCTCTTACTGTTTAAAATATTTTATTTGATTTTCATATTAAACAAATGAAATCAAAATGACAACAAATGTTATGCAGATGAACAAAATAATGTTGCATATGAGACAATGGCATGATATTATCAAAACTATATCATTCATGAAAAATAACAAAAACTAACTAAAAATTAACTAAGCCAGTGGATGCACATGTAATAAAAGAAAGAAAAAGCCCATTTATCATCTGGAATGTCAGATAGGTCATCTAACTATTGAAGAAAGTGCATTATTTGATCGCCAGTATTGGAGTTACAGATTTCAAAATAAGGAGACCAAACCAGCCTAAAAGAATCTTTGGAAATACTTCCTTTAGTTTTAGTTATTAAGCCTTCTTGCCAACTAAGCTGATTCATATAAGAAATGATGTCCGATAATGAGGGGGGTTCCCATTCCGCTCTTAATGGCATAGATAATAGAGCACATGGATCTGCAGACTACTACCTGAGGACACAGCCAGAAGCAGTAGCTGCCTGCCATTTGTAGCTGCCACTGCTACCCTCCATTATGGGACTTTCAGTCTATTCTTCACTAATATAAAGTGAATGCCCTATGAGGCAATGGCACATGCAGTTTATGTGATCAGGCATCTAGCAAACTTAAAGTGGACCTGTCACCTACACATAAAAAGCTGCATAATGAAAGTCCTTTGCAAATTAAATATGAAACCCCAAAAATATTTTTCATTAAAATATCCATACCTGTTATAAAGGTGTTTAAATATCTAAACTGTCAATCAAATATTACCTGCCCCGCCTCTATGCCCGTAGCATAGAGGAGGGGCAGTCAATTACTTTCACTTTCCATTCAGCACTTACTACATGTCACTGCTCTCCTCACATTCCCCCTTCCCTTCCCTCCTCAGGCTCTATAATTGTGTAGGGCACTGCACATGGACATTACGTCCCCCATTCTGGTGCATACACAAGATTTTGGGGTGATACACAATTTCCCTTAATAAACGTGTCCACAAAATGGCTGCTGCCTGCTTGCTGTTATTGTATAATTCCAAGACAGAAGGAAACAAAATTTAAATAATAAATACAGTGTAAGTAAAGTTTATTTTGCTCAACTAACATGATAGAAAATAATTTGAAATTATTTCTTAGGGTGACAGGTCCCCTTTAAGGCAATACACCATCAATTATTTACTGGCTGCTTTACACTGCTCAGCCTATCACCGCACACATGATTTAGCAATTAAATGTGCATAAATATACATTTTAGTGAAAGATTGGGCACTGTAAAATTATAAACTATAACTTAAAACCTAGGATTACAGAATTGGTAACATTAAAAACTGGCATTTATTAATTATCAAAGGGGAACGTTTACTGATACACGTGCACCAAAAAAGGGCTGTTAACCACCATCATTTTTCCAAAAGTCTCCTGATCTAGGGCAGAGCTTGGTGAATGGGTGGGGCATGAAAGAGGGTGGTCAACAATGTCAGACAAATCATAACTAGGAAGTCAACATCTCTACCTAGACTATAGTGGGTGCATTATTATTATTATTGAAATACTATTTTTAAATAGGGTTCTTAAATGGCAAGCACACTGCCTATAACAGACATTGGCACTGACAAACTTAAAGGGGAACTCTGGCTTCCAAACCAACATGTGATAAAGAGGCCCCCATAACACAGAAACCCCTAACATATTCAACACAGTTACCCATTTCTTCAAAAAGTACGAATAAATGCAATTTTCTATGCTGAAATCCAGCTGTTTTAACAGTTCTTTTCTTTCTGCATTGTTTGAAATCCTGGCAGGGAAGGAGGGACTAAAACACTGACAAATTGTAACAATTTCTCCACAGCTTAAAGACAGCATAACCCACATAACTACATAACTACATAACCCACAATGCATTGCACTGTGATGTTCCATTCCTTATTGAAATTGTGTGTGCAGGGAATTGTGGGGTTTGGAGGATGCAGACTGAGGACAGCTGGCTGTTGATACAAATTAAGAGTAGTCAGCCAGCTCAGCAAAGTAGTCAGAGAGATCAGCAGGAGAGCAGAGGGCTAGGCTTAGTGAACTGTCAGAAACCATTAAAAATAATGAAAGTCTGCATATTTTTTAAACGATGTATACTGCAAAGTTGCTTGAAATTATGTTTACTTTTCAAAAAGCTTAAATTATGTTTTTGTGGCGTTCCCCTTTAATTGTCTTGTAGAATGTGTCTGCACCCATTGACTGTACCATAAACTTGTGTGTAGTATAACAGAAGAATTTTGCAGCTGGATATTTGCCATCTCCAATGTAATGTTACAGAAAAATCTTTCATATCAGAATTTCAGCTAAACATCTACATTCTCTTCATTTTGCATTGATACAAGTAAAGTGGAAGCATAGTCTGTGGTTAGATAAGCAAAAGAAAACATAGACAACTATACATATACACATATACAACTCCAATTGGCAGCATCTACAGCACACACTTACATTTTGCATATCTGGAGGAATTGGTATAACAAAGTTGTCTGGAAACAGCCCAGTTTTCCCATTATGTTCTCCTTGCCACCAACCTTCATCTCCTGTCTCCTATAAGGTAAAACAAGAGTATATTGACCAACAGAGTTAGTATTGTGATATTAGGGGCCCATCTACTAAGGGTCGAAGTGAATTCTAAGTGAATTTTCAAACTCAAAAACTTCGAAGTAATTTTTGTATACTTTGACCATCAAATAGGCCAAAATTTGATTCGAATTGAAAAAACTTTGAATATTCGACCATTCGAAAATCGAAGTACTGTCTCTTTAAAAAACTTCGACTTCGACACTTCGCCACCTTAAACCTGCCAAATTGCTATGTTAGCCTATGGGGACCTCTTAGAACCTATAGCCAGTATTTGGCTAAGTTTTTAGAAGTCAAATATTTTTTTTAATCGAAGTATCACATTTGATGGTCGAATTGCTAGGTTTTTTAACTTCGAAATTCGACCCTTAGTAAATGTGCCCCTTAATTATTTAAGCTTTTAAAGGTGTAGTATATACCTACATGCAACTTTATTCATTATGAACAAAAAATCAAATTTTCTGTCTCTCAAGAACCAAACATGGAATAGCTTTAGTTTCAGCACAAGAATATATGAGAAACATAGTTTTATAACGCCCCTTGAAGAATTTTATTTGCCACCCATGTGCATTTCAGGAAAAAAAAAATTTAAATAATTTTTTAAGAATGTGCAACATGTCAATGCTAATTGATAAATGTATTAAACTTAACTGGCTGTCTTAAAGAATTCATATAAATGTTCTTTGAGCTATACTAAGGTAAAAGAGACATTGCTACAACTGGGTGGGTGGCCAATGCCTTCTGATAAAATAGATTATAGTGTTCCATATCAGAGTAGAAGGGAGAAATTAATTTACATATGGGGCCTGATCGGTTGACATGAATCACTGCACTGGTGCAAATATGCATCTGAGTCAAATCTCAAAATCCTATTAATAGGTCAATTGCAAAGCATTATTACTACAAACTGTGGGCTCTAGCTCTTAAATAAAGAGATAAATAGAAGAAGCATGCCAGCTCCTGTTAGTATCAATAAATTATGTACAGAAAAAGATTCTATATCTGTAACATGGATGCTACTTTTTAAATCTTAGTTTAATTTATGGAAAATTACATATTGCTAGTGATTTTACATTAACCCAATCATACCTTGCTTATGAGCAGTATCACATCACCCTTCTTTAACGCAAGTTCATCAGGTAGAAAAGGTATATAGTTGAACATGACCCTACAATATTCTTTGGCCTGAGGAAGTGAAGAGTCTACTGCAAAAAAAAAAGCAATGGTACCAGTATGGAAACACAAGCCATTTTCAGTAATCTGTGAGTAGATTTTTGCAGCATAAACTGCAATATAAAGCTCCTTTCACAAATCCTAAACTTGAGCCAAAGTGTAGGTAATAGCAGTGTAGCCATAGACGTTCTAGTGTGAATCTAAGCCATATTTATATGTCTATGTAGGGACACGGAAATCCCCTGCTTAGACTTGAGCCACAGTGTCTCCTAGAGTTTTGGCAGGGGCAAGAGCCCTTGTGCCTGTGCAGCATGGCAGATACCGGAGGATGTCACTAGGTGTCGCTGCCACACCCCTTTACTGTAAATAGGAGAGATGTTTTCACACATCCATTACTGTCTTACTGCTGGATGCTACTTCACTGAGGGGAGAGTTATTTCAGCAGCCAATATGTAGAGGCAGGAGGCCTCTACTGATTCCCAAATCTGGACTCGGAATGCTCGTGCTATAGACAGTGCTGGGAGCCAGGGCCGGAACTAGGGGTAGGCAGAGTAGGCAAAGCTTGAGGGGTGCCAGGCACGCACCTCTCACTGCTACCTACCCCTAGTCCGGCTGAGTAAGTGCCGCTCCAGTCCATGCGCCTATTTGTGCGCATGCGCGTACATGAGGGGGAGAGTGTACCTGGAGAGGAGAGGTCGACGCGTGTGCGCGCCTCCTATGTGATCGGTCAGTGCGCATGCGCGCTGACGTCCTATGTGCACGTCAGTACGCATGTGGAGCGGAGGGGCCGTCACAGCTGGCTGGGTTGCCTGGGGCGCCCAGCCAGCATGGCCCGGCCCTGCTGGGAGCTACAGTTCAGCTATGGGTTTAGCAACAGTGTGCTCACGCTATGGACAGTGCTGGGAGCTATGTCTGGAGGATAAAGCAAGTTGCATGTGCTTCACGGAATGGATTTCATCGCTGTGGATGCCTGCTCCAGCTCTGGATGAGCCTACCCATGTTAGTGAATCCCCAGGGTGAGTGGTGCCCAGGGGAGGATAGAAAAGGAGAGGATCCAGCATGTTTTCCGTTTGTGACACAGGCTTTGTTGATGCCAGCCACATGGGAATAAGTACCGGGTCCAGTGAGGAGAGGTATTTGAGTACTAGCGCTACCTGGGACCAATTGTGCTCATTGGGGATAAGGGACTGAAACTCTGTATCTGATAATGGAGAAGTGCGGGACTTTGCCTGGTAGGGAAGTGCCAGGACTGGATTGTTACAGGGTTTTCAGGGTAGTGGGGCATGCTATTTGAATGCATAATTGTATTATGACAGTTTTACTTACCCTTTAAACTGCACTTTCGTTATTATAAAGTTGATATTTTTATAAAGCAAAGTGTCTGTTAAATTCCCAGTACCCTTTCATCTTGCAAAGGGGACTCAGGATCTGCACTGGTGTTTGATAAGAATGTACAACCTTGGCACCAGGGGGGTCGCCAAGAGGGTGTTACATCTGTTATTTCAGTCTCTTCTTATTTCAGTCCCTTCTTTTCTAGTTGTATTAACCCCCCACATGTTGTTCTGTGGGAGCAATTTTATTACATATTCTTTCTACCTACAGGGAACACAGGTGCCTGAATATGCATGCAAATAGGGTAGAAGCTGTGTGGGCAGGGCCACTCTCAGTGGGGGTGGCAAATGGGAGCCCTGTCAGTGGGTCTAGATAGACACCACGGGGCCTCATTCTACTTGTTGACAGGGGCCATCACCCTGGGGCAGGCAATATATTAATAATGAAAAGGACTATTAACTTTGCAGTAGTTGTCCCCATTCTTTCTCATTTGTGTATGTTTTTCAGCTGCAATAATTAATATTAATATATGTAAATATTAATTGCAGAGGCCCTCCTCTTAGAGATCATGGCTACATAATATATATTTCAAATATTACTGGATTGTAACTCAGGAAAAGGCAATAGTACTTCCCTTTATTTGCCTTATCAAGGCAGATCTCAAAACTGAAGGAATTCCATACAAATGAAGGTGCAGTTTACATGGACGTGAAGTCTTTTGTACTGTATTAAAGAAATTCGTTAATTCCAAATATTTAGGTTCCCCTAAGTATTCCCTGTAAAAACCAGCAGATGAATTTGGAAAAGATGGGTCCCCAAGTATAGCATCCACAATGATTGCAAAATATTATATGCTTCTGGCTGTTTGCCAGTTCCACCCAGAAAGTTACCTTTGCTTTGGTTCTCTGGTACTGGTTTATCATCTTGTTTACACTGTAAAATGACAAGAGCAATCAATGACTTAAGCAAAGCATGTAACCAGGGTGCGGAAATGGATAAATAATATACTAGGTAATTACTCAAAGGTCGTATTTGTCACATGTTTGCCTGTTTATGAAAAAAACCTGAATGTAAAAAAATTGATTGAATCCAATAAGGGGCAAAAACTCGAAAAAAAAAAATAACCCTCAAACACCTCGAATTGATAGGAGTTTTTGAGCGAAAACCACCATAAAAAAAATTAAAAATCATGAAGGCAAAACACATCTTCAAATGGTTAAAGGGACCTCTGCCATTGAAATCTACATGACCTTGACAGGTTTTAGCTGGAGTATTTTTGGATTCCGGCTTTTAACAGCTTTTTAAATCTCGAAAAATTCGAGTTTTTTCTTATTCCCCAAAAATTTGTGTTTTTAGTAAAACTACTCCCGAAAAACTTCAATTTTTCAGGAAAAACACAACTCGACCTTTAATAAATGACCCCCTAAAAGTCGGTGCTATGGTCTGGCATTGTACACAATTATGTACCATGCTTTATTCAGCAATTGGTTGGACCAACGCAGAGGTGGGTCAGGCCAGTTGGGTGCCCTAGGGGTAAGCAGAAGAGGTACCTGTCCAGCACCCACAAATCATTCCGCCCTAGGCAGTTGCCTCTTCTGCCTACCCCTAGTTCCGGCCCTGGATCAACAAGTACTCTGTGCACAAGTTACATACAGTATTTCTGCACTGTTTGATACTATCACCAACACAATATATATTGCAGGACATTTTTACAACCCAGGGGCCATATATGAGGGCCATGAAATCTTGCCAGGTGTCCATCACTGTTCTAAAGCATAGTATATATTCTCTTTTCTCTTCATCTTTATTCTGCATTTTTTTATGCTCTTATCTCTAACCTTCCCTTCTTCTTTGGCTGAGAAGTTAATATCCATCATTGCTGGCCTCTTTTTGGCATTTTTTGAATGTTCTGGTATTTTATCTACAGACAAAAAAAAATAGTTTTACTTAATGGAAACATGTTGCTATGTATTAAATGTATTTTACCTACTGTGTCCCCAAGCTGATTTTATACAAATGATGGTTCACAAAAGAAATACCCGAAGACATCAGATATAAACAGAATACAGAAAGGCAACAAAGTTGGAAACTTTGACACTGTTCTTACCAGAAGGAGGCTCTGGGATTTCTTTTACAAAGTTAGATGGAAAAGCACCAACTACATCTCCTTTCTTGCCTAAGTACCAGCCATCTTCAATCTAAATGAGAAAATAATATGGTAGGGATCCGATGTTAGGAAATTTTACCAAATTACTTTGTTCCACTAATCCTACTTCAGGAATACATCCTGATACCAACATTCATGTATTGTTGTCCAACAATTTGCATTTGCATGTAGTTAGCCAAATATTCAATATACCAAATATATATAAAGACATTTATGTTGTCTTTGGACATTTTTGGGGACTATAAGAATCTTTTGGAGGTCTGTAGGCTTCCAGATGGACAACACTGTAGCAAATGATCCCCATATAACAACACTTTGTTTGGATTCAAAATAATTGAAGTAAAAGCCACAGGGCCTAATATAATAAAAGGTGCAAAAGTTGCTCCAGCCTTAGTATTATAACAGTCAGTAGTAAGATTTAGTTATATGTAGGCAGATAAACAATGTATTACTATAGTTTACTATAACTGAAAAATGGTGTATTTGTTATTATATTGTTAAAATTTTATGTGCAAATTGCAGCCAAAGAATTTGCTTCTTCTGAGAGATGTTACCAATCTCTTTACCTTTTTGCATAAAATAAAGGAAACTAACCTTAATATAGTGTTATCCAATTTCAACTTTTAGCAGTACTTATACATGTTCTGCTTTGGAACCACTGGCTCATGCATGTCCAATATAAGGATTCAGACAGGACTTCCAACATTTGTCAATTTTAAAAGCCACTTATTAGGAAAGGATTTTCTACAACTAAAATTACTTCTTTCTCCTTTGAAGGCAAATCAGTCCCTTTGTATAATTCACATAGACTTTTTAAAAGAATAAATTTACACGCAGAATGGAGAAAATAAAAAATAGCCATTCTGTCCTCCTCACCTCTTCTAATACTTCAAAAGTATCCCCTACAGAGAGATCCAGCTCATCGGCACTGCTTGCTTTGTAGGTATACTCGACTCTGCACCAACGTTTCTTCTTATTGACCCCAGCTGGGAAAGGAAAGATAAAAAAATTCCTTTGTAAAATGGTGAATTAACACAGGTCTTTAGCTCATTCATAAGCTACAAATCAATATAAAAATATTGGCAATTTAAGACATAATAATATTATATTGGAAAACCTAAAATCTATACAGGTTTAACAGTTAGAAAGGCTTTTTTAATAAATGGGCTAAAGGGTTATTTGCCCAGGGCCCACCAAAACTTTCATCTGCTATTTAAGTATCCCCCCAAAATGGCAGACCAATTCAAATCAACTGATATAGCACTACAACCAGAGGGTATTTATAATGAAAATTTATGGTTATCTTGGTAGTGGAGAAGTTTTTGGGGTTGTGGGAGCCCATCTATAGTACCTTGTTATGTGATTTATAGTAGTATACCACTATCTTATAGATCTATACCATATATCTCTATACCAAGTTCAGGCTCTGTTATAATGTTTGTTTACAGATACTGCAATGCACTACTTAAGTTGTTAAAGTTGTTAGTTAAGTATTTAGGCTAATGGTACACCGGGAGATTTGCATTTACTGGGAGTGACAAAAAATGTTTTCCAGTTGGTGATAAATTAAATTTGCAGATGGGAAAATATATGCAGCACTTTATTTTCCAAAGTTGCCAGACACTAATTCACAAGGAAACCTCGGGCGACTTGGAAAATGAAGTCCCATGTATGTTTTCCCACCAGTGATTTACTTAATTGCCAGTGGTAAAGCATTTTGGGGAGATTTGTCATCCGCAGTATCGCAGATTTAACCGTGGGCAACAGATCTTCCCATATGCCAGTACCCTTATACATCTGAACTTTCATATAATTTGAATCTTCCTAACCCCACAGCAGCTGTGTAGTTTCTGTAGCTGCCTCGTTTACTAACAGTGAGCAAATTTGTACCTGGGCAATAACCAATTTGAACAAATCAGTGATTAACTCTGATCAGCAGGAAGATGGAAAAAAAATATTTGAATTGGTTGATTGTATTCTGATTGGTATGATCCTCAAGGTGGGCATATTGAGGAAAGATCAGCTTGTTTGATGGTCTTGCCAAATAAGTGTATCTTTCCATGTATCAGCTAGTTTTAAATAAATCAGCCCCTTAGGTAGGCTGCAGACTGCATTAAATAAATGCTTACTGGTCAGTGTAAACCTAACTTAATAGGGCACAGTCCAAACCAGAATGAGAGATGGATGCACGTTGCCTATAATAATTTAAATAATAATATTTTATGGGTGAGAATAATAACATACTATAAGGTAAACAACATACTCATCAAGTTCAACCCATCATTCATAAAATACTACCTAGCTTATAGATGAATCAGAGCAGACCTGAGGCATGGTTCTAACCTTTCCTAATGGATATACTGTAACACACTGCATGCACACATGCACAAACTCAGCAAACATCTGTCTGAACTTTAGTTCAAAGGTACATTTACATTACCATAACCATCATCAGTGGGTGCCTGTGTGTCTGGGAGCTCCTCCTGGGGATTCTTAGGTACAATGGATGCTGTAGATAGAGAAATAGTATAACAGTTCAATTAAGCCGTTTAAAGTTCAATTCCAAGTGCTATGGGTACAAGTCACAGCTATGATAGTTATGGGAGGCAATATCCTTCTGTAGAAGCACTAAATCAGCAGGGTTCATATGATGCACAGCCTTCAGATACACAGTAAATTTTAACAGATAAAGCTATGTAAGGCATGAAACAAAATCACTGTATAGTTCAATAAAAGAAACTATGACAAGCCACATAAGTGTCTGCATTGCAAAATTTCCCCACTGTTCTGTTTTATAATGACTGCTTTGCATCTAGGTTAGAAACAAACGTACCGCCTTTAGGCACAGAAGTGTTAGACTTACCTCATCTTAAATGTATTTAATATGGTGTGTTATTTCTATATTTGTGTCCAAATCCTTCCAGTGTGTAAATATGCCTGCAGACAGTTTGCTAGCCTAAACATTTGGCACACCAATGTATGACCAATCCAGGAAAGAAAACATCTCACCCTACAGACAGCTACAAAATGCTTTCTTAGGGGACTTTATCTGGGGTTGTTTAAAGGGAGACTGTCATGGGAAAAACTTTTTTTTCAAAATGAATCAGTTAATAGTGCTACTCCAGCAGAATTCTGCACTGAAATCCATTTCTCAAAAGAGCAAACAGATTTTTTTATATTCAATTTTGAAATCTGACATAGGGCTAGACATTTTGTCAATTTTCCAGCTGCCCCAATTCATGTGACTTGTGCTCTGATAAACTTCAATCACTCTTTACTGCTGTACTGCAAGTTGGAGTGATATCACCCCCTCCCTTTTCCCCCCCAGCAGCCAAACAAAAGAACAATGGGAAGGTAACCAGATAGCAGCTACCTAAAGCTGGCCATAGATGTTGAGATTTTTAAAAGATCAGATCCTGATTGTGAGACCACGATCTTCTCAGAACGATCGTACGATCGTACGAATTTACCATCAACTAAAAAGACCAATTTGACAGGAAAACAAAGGGGAGCTGCCTGCTTGGCCCTGCAAACATAGATAGATTGCACTGGGACCGACAAAGATTTTTTGACCTGGCCGATCAATTTCCTGACAGATGTCGGCTGAAAAATCGTAAGATGTACGATCGTTCGAATCCCACTAACCGCACGATAATTTCGAAGGATTGGTCGGGATTCCCTAAAATCGGTCGTTCGGCAAGAAGAATCTATGGGGAGCTTTACACAAGATAACAGCTGCCTGGTAGATCTAGGAACAGCACTCAATAGTAAAAACCCATGTCTCACTGAGACACATTCAGTTACATTGAGAAGGAAAAACAGCAGCCTGCCAGAAAGCATTTCTCTCCTAAAGTGCAGGCACAAGTCACATGACTGGGGCAGCTGGGAAATTGACAAAATGTCTAGCCCCATGTCAGAATTCAAAATTTAATATAAAAAAATCTGTTTGCTCTTTTGAGAAATGTTTTTCAGTGCAGAATTCTGCTGGAGTAGCACTATTAACTGATGCGTTTTGAAAAAAAACATGTTTTCCGATGACAGGATCCCTTTAAGAAACTCTGTCCATTAAGCACCAGGCTTGCGCTAGTCTAAAAGGTTTAAGCAGAGAAGACAATAGTATGAGTACCTTCATTACGCAGAACTAAACATTAGCTATTAAAATTTGTTTAAATGAACCTGGTAAGAACCACTTGGGCAGGAACTGAATGATGAAGTAATGTGTAATAGGCTGAAATAAAGGGTCTGGACTAGGGGTAGGCAAAAGAGATGCATGGCTAGGGTGCAATGGTGGTGGTGGTGGTGGGTGCTACCTCTTGTGTCTGCTATTTCTAGTTGGGCCCTCGGTTCCCTAACGTCACCTATCACTATATGTGAGAAGAGAAAGACACACTGGGGGAGAATGGAGGGGAATAGCATGGAGGGGAGTGGAAAGAAAACAGAATGGCACACTCGAAAAAAAGAAGGAGAAAGACATAAAGGGGAGGAATATAAGAAATGTGTACTAGCTAGTAAACAGAAATAAAGATTGCAGAGAAAACTATGGAATGACTAGAGATAGAGGGATCAAAAGGTAAGATAAAAGGCATTCCAATGTTCATGAATTTGTCCTGCCTGTCTGCTGCCCCTGCTTGCCTGATTTCCCTGACCTCAAGTAAAGACTTCATTTGCTGCTGTCTCTCTGTGGACTTCATTGGTTCCCTGTATTTAAGTTATTAAAATATGTTATAGTGTTGCCCTGCACTGGTAAAACTAGTTTATATAAGCCAACTGCTGTGTAGCCATGGGGGCAGTCATTCAAACTGGAAAAAAAGTGAAAAGGCACAGGTTACATAGCACATAACAGATAAAACACCATTGTATTCTGTTTATCTGCTATGTAACCGGTGCCCTTTCTCCTTTTTTTCCATCTTGAATGGCTGCCCCTGTGGCTACCTAGCAGCATGTTTATATAAACTATAGTAGTCTTTCTGAAGCAAACACATAGCTTTTAACAGTGCTGGGTAACAGTATATTATATGTTAATTACTTTAAAACGCTTAAAAACTGTTTTTTGGTGTTACTGTTCCTTTAAGAGTGGTTTACTGCCATTATAGAAAAGCTGTGTGTGTCAGAAGCCCCTAGAATCCAATCTTCTCCAAAGGCAAGTGAACACAGTGTAGTGTGATAAGAAAAAGAATACTGCATGATACAGTTGTCGATAGTGTAAGAGGAAGAATGAACAACATATGGTGAATGCATAGGGGGAAATTGTGTAACAAGGTTAGGAGATCATAAAAGGAAAAGGATGAAGAAGATGAAATAATTGGTTAAGACAGGGGACAGCACACTACAGAAAATTGGAAAAGAAGAAGATAAGGCAAAGAAGAGATAAAAGCTGTACAGACAGTGTTGGTTTTGGACACCAACGGCCCATCAGTGAACCTTAAATCAAGGGCACACCAGCCGGAACCCTTCAACTTTTTCTTATTATTAAGTACAACTCTGGTATCCCCATGTTTGAGAAGTTCATTGTTCAATTGTAACTGATTAATATAACCTAGAAGGCACAAGTTCACTGAGGTCTCTGGGAAACATGTTATTGATAGAGATATCACAGCAACCAGAGCGGCTGCTTTCAAAAAGACACATTCAGGACTAATTCTACCAGGGCTGGTGTGTTCTCCTGCATGTTCTGTTTGTTGTATTATTGCTAGTACAAGCTGTGTAAGAGCACAGAGCAATACATTGGATACAGACAGATGGCACAGACAGCACTGATTCTAAGTAAAGCGCCGTCTGAGGCCTCCCCCCTCGCCGGCTTACCTGTTGGGAGGGGAGGCAGGAACACTATTGCGGAGAGTGCAATTGCGCTCTCTTGCATTAGTGAAGCCGAATTTCCAGTTTAAAAAATGGAAATTCAACTGTTAAATGTACCAGGAGCGTTTTTTGCCGCCCCTGGTAAACTCTGCAGCGTGCCGCCTGAGGCGAGCTTCTCAGCTTGCCTCATTGCTTCGCTCCCCTGGGCACAGACCAAGAGACAGGGAGGTGTGCAGGTGGAACATCTCCATCCCTGTGCTGTTTACAGCCCAAATTATATGATTGTTTGAGCAATCTATTCGCTCTTGTTCCCTTATTTAGGGTATGGCCACACTGGGCTATTTCTCGGCCTGCGTATATACGTAGGCTGAGAAACAATACCTCCACTCGAATTCACTTTACCTTTTGTCTGCATCCAGAGGCCCTGGATTTTAGTGTGAAAATGCACACTAATGAATTTCAGAGCTGAAATACGCAAAAACAGCTAAGTATGGCTGTATAACTATACTGTGCAAATTCTTTTTGAGAATCTACCACTGCCAGCTCTATGTAATTAATAGTCTCCCTGGATTCTCCTGCTTATCTGTAGCAAAAAATTTGGCCTCAGTCATTTCTCCACTGTTTTGCTAATTAAAGTAACTTACCAGCTATGTGTCTACTTCTTAGAGAGATATAAGTGACATTAGCATTTGTTGCTGCATTATGCTACATATAAGCAGTGGCGTAACTAGATATTACATATATGATTCTTCGGGTCCCAAAAGAGGTTGGTGTGTTTTACTAATATGTATTGAAATGGCATATGAATTAGGGCCTCATGAGGCCCCTATACCTCCTGGACCCCCCTGTAGTCACGTGGTCTGCATCCTCTGTAGTTACGCCCTTGGCTATAGAAAACATGTAGCAATAAGATGGTGGGATGGAATATTTTAATAAAGATTTGCACCTGGGCAAAAATTACCCATAACTCCAATTGGTGATGTGTTTTCATAGAGTTGAGAATAATAAAAGAAAATGCATGACTGGTGGCTGTGAGTTACTGAACTAGAGCAAAGTTGAACCTAACCTATATCATTGTCAGTCTTTCTCACTGACTGCATACCTGACTTATAATGGACCTTTAATGTGCCGTGTTACACTGCACAAGATTTCTGTCTCTGGAAAAAAACAGATATATGTTTATGTAGAAAATCAATGTCTATATCATATTGAAAGATGGACTACCCCTTTAACTATGTGTTGTTCTGCTGGATGCATATCAAAGCATAAAGCAGTAATTCTACCTCTTTATTTTTTGTTAGCTGATAAAAATAAATACAGGGCCTATGTCTCCATTTGTTTCTATGAAGCCCTGTTGGATTTTTTTCTGCTCACCTTACAAGCCAATAATTGAAATATATATATTTATATGCTGTGTATGAGAAGAAAGCACGATGTTCATCCACCTGTAGTTCTTATTTTATGTTACTTTTCCTTTAAATGACCTAACAAAAAATGTTATCAAAGAGTTGCTCATTGTTTTATAGCAGTGAGAAAGTTAACGAAAAGAACAAGGTGAACAGGCCTAGAAACCGTATTACTCAATTGCTGTTTACCCACAGAAATACTTTCAGCAGTTCATTACTGGGCTGTGCCGCTGCAACATCATATTTATACACCCACAAACCAATCACTTAGTGTATACCCAGCAGGCAAAAGAAAAACATTTGTGGTAGGGCTTTATAAATAATGCACCGGTTCTATCAGAAGATCATTAACACAGCTTGGAAACAACAGTGATTCATATACTGCAGGGCATACTGAAATTGCCACAGCACTTAGACTGCAGTCAGACATGGCTGTTTCTCAGCCTGCGGATAAACACAGGCTTAGAAACAACTTTACCTCTAACCTCCCCTCAGTGTTGTTTCCACACCTGCGAGCATGGCATCAGCCTGGAGTGAATTTTGCCATGACAATGCATTCTTTTGGCTTTTTCTCGCACCGAAATCCGCTGCGTGAGTTTGCACCCAGGCCGTGCCTGCAGGAGCAGAAACAATATGGAGCAAAGGAGAGCAGTCCGGCTGTTTCTGGAGACAGGGGAAATATAAAGTATCTTACCATTAGGTTTCCTGATCGACCTTGGGTACCTCTGTGCATTGTCATTTAGGAAGAATGGAGGGATTTCCTATGGCAGTAATGATAATAAAGCATTATACTCAGCCACTTATTAAAAGACACAGATCATTTGTAAATTGTGGATAGTGATTGCTGGACACCTTTGGAATGGTAGGACAAAAGCTTTCTTGAAACATAACCGTTCCTTTCTTCTTGTACCAAAATGTGTATAATATCAATTTTGTGTCTTTGTTCTATGACTGACAGTTTTTCTTGTATTTATGCAGCCTTTTGGGGTGGATACCCTAGGCCAATGGTTCCCAGGGAGGGCACGCCATTGGAAGGTTGGGTTGCCACCTTTTCTGGAAAAAAATACTGGCCTTCCTATATATTTATCTTTTTTTCCCTATAAATAACAATTGGATCAACCATCATTTTTACCGGCCAGGCTGGTAAAATATTGGCCAGGTGGCAACCCTTTTGAAAGGGGACCAGAGAAAATAGCAATTATGGTGAGATGTGAGGGTGAATGCTTATATACAATCTTGGAAAACATAGGAACATGACTATTACAAACATGTTTTTGAATATCGGCACCATCTTTAGGAGCTAAGGGGGAGGAGAACAAGTATTTGACACACAAAGGCAGTGGCGTAATTTGATGTTATGGGGCTCCACAGCAAATAAATTGCAAGGCCCCTTAAAATGTCCAGAAGTGACCTGTTATAACAACATATATTGAAATTGCTGATCATTTAAGGGCTCACAGGGCCCCTTATTTCTCCTGGGTTCCCCTGTCGTTGCAGGGTCTGCTTCCTATGTAGTTACACCCCTGCACAAAGAGTAGCTAGAACCAAAAATATCTATTGCCCAAGACTGCTGTTTCCTGAACTGCAGCATTGTATTACAAAAGGAGCACAAAACAACTAATGTGTTGACTAAAATTTAAAGGATAGTTAAAGGACCAGTAGCATCAAAAAACGAAAGTGTTTTAAAGTAATACAAATATAATGCAGTGTTGCCCTGCACTGGTAAAATGTATGTGCTTCAGAAACACTACTACTGTTTATATAAATAAGCTGCTGTGTAGCAATGGGGGTAGTCATTCAAAGGAGGAAAGGCAGATAGCTGATTAGCTCTGTAGAACATATTGGTGTTATCTGTTATCCACTATTTAACCTGTGCCATATAGCTTTTTTTCAATTTCCACCATTGCTACACAGCAGCTTGTTTATATGAATTACTGTATAGTAGTGTTTCTGAAGCAAACAGATTAGTTTTACCAGTGCAGGGCAACACTGCATTATATTTTCATTACTTTAAAACACTTTCATTTTTTGGTGTTACAGTTACTTTAAGATAAAATATGGAGGGAATGGTTATTTACTGCCAAACCTTGATTTGACTGAGGGCAGAGACAAATGAAAAGATTTGGGGAAATTAGTTGCCCGGCAACAAATTGCTTTTTCTTCGGGCGACTAATCTCCCTGAACTGCCCCCCTGCAGGCTAGAATATATATCGCCAGAGGGATGGCACTCAGAGCGCTTTGTTTTCCGAAATTTCCTCCTGAGGCAATTTCGGGCGACTTCGGAAAACTAATCAGCGGTGAGGAAGTTCCGGTAGGTTAGTCGCCCGAAGAAGAGGCGATTTGTCCCAGGCAACTAAATCTCCCCGAATCTTCTCTTCTGTCTCTGCCCTTAGGGTTTAGACCAACATAGCTACTAGTAGCAGCTACTTGTTGTGGCTACAAAATACCCAGCCATAGAGAATTGCTTCTGCTAAAACACACGTGTAGGATTATGTAATAAATGGCAATATGTTTGTTCAGGGGCAGTAACCCATAGAATCAGCAGGTAGAATTTATTGGTCACCTGTTTAAATGGAAGCATTGTATTTGTTGCCATGAGTTACTGCCCCATGGCAAACTTAGTGCCTTTTATTTCATTTGGGGGGTAGTGTCGTAGCAAAGTCAATTATCACTATTGTCTTTTTTGTAGCCGTGAGAAGTAACTGCTACTAGTAGTTCTTTATGTCTTCACCCTTAAGGTTTAGTCCACACGAAGAGATTCATGGAGTTTAAGTCGCCTGGCGTCTCTTCTTCTGGGCGACAATCTCTTCGAACTGCCTCTGTGTGTCTTCCCATCCGCTATAATGAAAAGTCGCCTGCGCTAAAGCACATGTGGCACTTTTTCCAAAGTCGCCCGAAGTTGCCTCATGAGGAAACTTCAGATGACTTTAGAAAACAAAGAGCCGCATAATGTTTTAGCACAGGCGACTTTTCATTATAGCAAATGGGAAGACACGCAAAGGCAGTTCAGGCAGATTGTCGCCCAGAAGAAGATTAGTTGCCATGCGACTAAATCTCCACGAATCTCCTCGTGTGGACTAACCCTTAAAGAGGGGCTTAAAACTAAATACTCTGAAAACATGTCCTAGGTGAAAATTGCCCAATAGTGTTTATGCAGCATAAAGTTTTAAGGTAATCTCTATCTGTGAAAAAATTCTTATTTGCAGATTGGAAGATGCGTAACATTTCATGCAAAACATATAACTCTCTTGTGTGACAGAACTTGGCCCCCAAAATCACATATAAGAAATGTACCATGCATATGTCATAATCATCAAAGTCACTTTGTACTCTCTTTAATCAAAAACGATTAAATCATAAATTACCACCAGATCATTTTTTAGGGTGTATATTTTTAATAACATACTTCATACCTCATAACTGGAAATTATTGTGTAAGCTGTTTGTGCAGATGAAACTGAATGACTTCAAGCTATGTTTGTTTTAATCTACGTAACCCTACTAATGTGGAGGTGAGGCTTTATATGCTATGCCGTGGCTCATGACCAAGCTGAAATCATGCTTGACACAATGCAGGCTTCTAGGGCTCCATCAGCGTACAGTATAAGAATTAGATGTGTGCCAATAACACTAAGATTGTTATTATATCACTTTATACACAATAAAATGCCAAATATAAAACTTCAGCAAAGGGCAAGATGAATCATTAACACAAATGTCAATAACTGAAGTCCAGAAAGGATTGTGAAATATTAGATTCTGGCACTGCAGCTGTAGTTTATATTCTAAGGAAGACATGGGCAGATAAAGAGGATTTACTACATGTTTGTTAGGCCTGGGCTACATAAGAAACTTTTATACAGGACGTAAAGACCACTATGCTGTAGCTAGAAGCAATATATTGCAGGCAAGTGAGCAACAGTACTCCTATATACTGTATATATATAACAGTTTCCAAGCCGTTTTTTTAGGTACTAATGACAATTACAGTGGAGGGGTATAAAATAGATTATATCAAAGCAAGTTCTCTTTCATGGTTGCTAGTGGTCGCTGGACTAGAGGCAAAATTGTAAAGCACAGTAATATAAGACTGAGCAGGGCTCTTGTCTTTCCAGATATCATAAATCCAGTTTTAAGCCTTAGAATAAATTATTAATGTCTGTGTGCTTCAGACTTGTGTAGGTCCTTACTGTACCTACAGCCCACATTTTTACCACAGTTACTATACCCACAACTCAAGTCAACTAGATTATTTCTAAATCTAAATAAGGCAAACAGGGAAATTGAAGCTACCCCATGTTTGGTCCTTGCAAGATAGATATTAAAATTCCAATAAACAGTTCCCTTGTTTTTTCCTTAGTTGTGACTGTTGCCAGAAGTCATTATATGGCGGTAGGGTTGCCACCTGGTCGGTATTTTACTGGCCTGGCCGGTAAAAATGGTGGTTGATCCCAATGTTATCAATAGGCAAAAAATATAAATATATATGAAGGCCAGTATTTTTTTTTTTCCAGAAAAGATGGCAACCCTATATGGCGGGATTATCATAATTTATTATCTAGCTATCTAAGAACAAACATGGAGTAGCTTCACAGAAATGGGTGGGTCTATGTCAAAAGTGGATGAGAATTTACACAGGCATGACCTCAAAGGAACAGGTGTCCAAACGTAAATGCTATAAATTACAAACTGAAATGTTGAATGGTACAAAATTGAGCATCAGTAACACTTCCTGTATGTTTCAGTGCAGGTATGGGATCTGTTATCTGGAAACTCGTTATCCAGAAAGCTCCGAATTATGAAATGGCCATCTCCCATAGACTCCAGTATTATCTAATAATTTAAATTTTTAAAAAATTATTTCCTTTTTCTCTGTAGTAATAAAACAGTACCTTTTACTTGATTCAAATCAAGATATAATTAATACTTATTGGAAGCAAAATTATATTATTGGGTTTATTTAATGTTTACATGATTTTCTAGTAGACTTTATCTATGAAGATCCAAATTACCAAAAGATACGTTATCCGGACAACCCCAGGTCCCCAGCATTCTGGATAACAGGTCCCATACCTCTATTATGTCAGTGTCAAAATTCAAGGATTTCTCATTTACAGATGATATAATATACTTTTTTTCATTATTTCAGGGTATTTAAAACAAAGTGGCTGCACAGTTACTAAGCAAAATATGTATGGTTTAGTAGATATGTGATTGCCCTTTCCCAAGAGGACCTACTGTATATCCATATTGGTGTTGGAGTTTATTTACCTTCACAAACATTTGGGGGAAGAAGCCCCTCTTCCCATTGAACTCTCCTTCTAGCCAGCCTTCTTCTGCTGTTTTCTTCACATTCTGTATGACATCTCCAGTTTTTATTTTTAACTCATCATCAAGTTGCCCCTTAAAGTCTACTAGAACCAACATATCACCTGTAAAACAACAGACACAGGCAGGTGAAGGAAGAGTCGAACTGACATTCTGAAATGACAATGGCATTACAGTACATACAAACACTGAGTAATTGGGAATGGCAGTCGAAAGATCATATATTGTAATTATTCCCCTATTTCAGGGTCAATTGAAATTTAGTATCATGTTTATTTGGAAATATAATTTCCATTTACTTTGAATGTTAAACTGGGAAAACTGCACATCGTCACATAGCAATGATTTTCTTTTGTTGATGAACTGAATGTATAAGTCTGGAAGCGATTTGAAAATATTTTTTATGAAGGTTGTTTCTTGCTGCATCAGTATCAAATAAAGCAGGAGGACATGATATGACTTCCACTTATTGTGGCTCAGTATTGCATTGGTGTGCTTGTATCTTTTAATAGTATTGATAATTAGCACAAAACCACAGTCAGGAAGCAGTGTTATCTCCTCAAAACACGGAACATTTTCCGTAAAGGGTTAAGCCCTTTTTTTCTCCATTTCTAGTCATCATAATGATCAGGTAGGTGTCCAGGGAATGATATAAGCACCGCTATTATATAGATATTATTTTGGAGTGGAAAGGTAGCAAAGCTCATACCTGGAGAATAGGGTGGCACCAGACTTATGATGCCTATGACTCCATAGATTCATTGGGGCAGATTCACTAAAGGGCAAATTGTTGCCAGCGAACGATTCACCACAATTTTTTACCATTCCGCTAATTCATTAAAATGTGAAGTTGTATGCTGGCGCCTTTTCGCTAGTGTTACTTAAGCAGTGTGAGGGTTTCAAATCGAAATTTACACGTGATCACTTCTGCCTAGCGAAACTTCGTTAGTCCTCTAATGCTTAGGTCAATTTGAATAGGGCGGGTACATTAAAGTCATATGGATGTCTTTATTAGAGATGTTGGTGCAAATGCTTGAAGTGGCCACGTATTATTACAAATGTCCAAGGCACCTGAATAAAGAGAAGCTCTAATGCCCTACACATGAGCCCATCCTAAATGTTCCATGTCCCTCAAATGTCCGGGAAAAAATGTTAACCCAAAAAAGTTAAATCCTTCGGACTTTTGCAGGCAATCCCGCTTAAAAAAAGGACAAGTCGCCAGCATATTTACAACTTGAATGCATTTCCGGCAGACAGGATATAATGTAAGTGACATAAGATTGAGGAAGATGTAGCTTCATTTTAGCAGTTCGTCCTGGTCTGAGAGTCAACTCTGGCGAAAGAGGTAAAGTTCAGTAAAATTCGCCAGATGACCGTTCGCCAGATCGAAAAGTCACCTGTGATAGGGTGCGAACGAACGATAATAACGGTCCAGTTCATTAGCGAATTGTCACCTACACCTTTAAATTATCAATGTACCTGTGGATGGGATTTTTGGCAAAATATCGCTAGACCTTTAGTAAATCTGCCTCACTGACTCAGTGGTGACCCTTGCACTATAAATCCATATTGCAGTTATCACAAATAAGCTCCAGCAGTAACTTCCAACGAACTGTTTTTCATGAATGAATTATCCGACTGGCTGAAAGGCTGCTCTCTTTATCTTGCAACTAATAAATAGTATCTGTTGTGAGAAAAGGGGGATAAAGCCAGTCATATACAGTATGTGTAATAAAGCTGCCCCCTTTAGTCTTAGCCGGAAACATATTAGTCCATGTACAGGGACCCCCTGACAACCTGCCCAATCAATATCTGGCTGAATGTACTTAAAGTGTTGCACTTTTTTCAGGTTGCAGTGTTTTCTAGGAAGAAAATCCAAATACCTCCAGTAAAGTTAAATGAACAATATTAAAATCTGCATTCAGAGTAAGACTTCTTAAGACTATATTGATATTAAAGCTGTCACTAACGGTGATGGCAGACGTGCAGATTCAGGGTAGAGTAGTCGCCCAGAGACAAATCTCCTCTTCTGCAGGCCACTAATCTCCTCGAAAAGCCTTCCTGCCGGCAAGAATGTGAATCGCCAGTGGGATGGCATTCAGATTGCTTCGGTTTTCCAGTCGCCCCAATTTGCCTCACAATGAAACTTTGGGTGAATTCGCAAAACAAATCAATCCGAAAATTTGGATTATTTGGATAAAATGGAGTCTATGGGAGACATTGCGTAATTCAGCTTTCTGGAAAGTAAATTCAGTGGCTGCACTAAGTAGTCGTCAATAGTGATGGGGGAATAAATTCGCCAGGCATGGATTCACAGAGAATTTTCACATTTCACCGGCCGTAAATGTTTTCGTGAAAAATGTTGTTGCACGTTAAAATTATTCGGACACCCATTGACTTTGAATTTGGACAAAATAGTTGTGCGTATAAAAAATTGTCGCTTGTGTCAAAAATTGTCGCGTGTGTCAAAATAATTTTGACACCCATTGACTTCAATGCGTTTCCCAAATTTTCACAGTTTTGCAATTTTATTTTGCCGTTTCACTAATTATTCGGTGAGGCCCAGATTCCCCCATCACTAGTTGCCAAGATTCCGATGAGATAGATGAACCTACACATAGTTTTTACATTTTGGCCAACCACCAAATTTCTCATTATCTCGGTGAGCCAATCTAAACCTGCTTACTTGCAATAGAAATATTAACAGGCCAATCATTGTATAGTATTCTTAGGGTAAGTCCACACTGGGCGTTTTGGGGAGATTTGGTCGCCTGGCGACTAATCGCCTCGTCTTTGCGGCGACCAATCTCCCCAAACGCCTTCCCTGACTCTGCGCCGGCTTAAAATGAAGAAACGCCGGCGCTAATCACACGCAGCGGTGCGTTTGGGGAGATTGGTCGCGCAAAAACAAGGCGATTAGTCGCCAGACTACCAAATCTCCCCAAAACGCCCAGTGTGTCCTGACCCTTAGATTCTGACACATCCCTATTTTATTTATTGCTCCAAATCACTCAGATATTATCTTAACTAGCACAATAGAAAACTTCCAGATGACAAACATATCTGATAATGATTAACCACATTTACACACTGAGCTACAAGAAAGGGGTGAGGGGATGAGTTCATGTTATGGAAAGGAGATTAATTTGTTTACCACAGGTAGTCATGTGACCCTGCAGCTTTTAGTAATTCATTTCATCACAAGTTGTAAAAGCTGCCGGTAAATATATCATTTTTCACTCAAATACTGTAATTGTTTGGCTGCTCATTTCCTCTTGACTCACGTTACTCAAGCCAGCATTATAATGGACTGAAGCAACTGTCTGTGAGGTAACCATTCCCGTGAGGGTTTAATAAACAGTTGAGTATTAATAAATTTGATCTTTGCATTTTTACATGATTAATACATGTTGCAGACATGCCTTTAAATGCTTTTTTTCTGTAAGGAATTCTGAGCTAACATTCAGATCTGCCCATGCCCACATGCAATATGTCATTAAGTCATTACACGCAGGAATTGCACAGACTACAAAAGGAACTTTGAAACCCTTATCTGATCTTATAGATTTGTTTATTTGAATGTAAAAGCTGTGTTGCAGTTTTGAATTAGAACTCAGCAAATATATATATATATATAAATAAGCCTTCATCACCCCTGCTGGTTAATTATTCTGTGCTGCTGAAATATATCTATATTATGCCTATGAAGAAAATGTACTCACCCAGTGTGCCCATGGTGTAAAAGTTATCCCGTGCTGTGGGCAGTGCAGTAAGAGAGAGAGATCCCTATTTCCACATACAAATGCCAATAAGACGACCTGCCTGTGGTATATATGACCCACTGCTTCCTGCTTGCTGGAAGAAAAAAAAGCTTTCTGAAGAAACAGTTCCTTAATACCACAGCTTCTTAGAAGAAAAAAAACTTGCCATGACACGAGCGAGAGGATTGGTCGGTGAGAAACAGGAAAGGCAAGTTGAGGAATGAATGAGATGTGAGACTCATGGAAGGAGCTGATACATTCCATTTAGAGAAGGCGAGGAGGGAACAGGTTTGGCAAGGAAGAAATTAGTATACAACAGGGTTTGTGTAGGGCACGTTTGGTATTTATTTGCAAGTGGAAAGGAATGTCTCTAATGTCGACTCTAAAGCTGAGACAGATAAATGAAATGTTTACACAGAGTCTCAAGTTGGAAGATCTGTTGTTCTCGGAATAGGCTCAAATGCTGAGTTTACAACAAAGGCTTTTGTGCATATAGATCCATTTTTATACTTTCATTGTTGCAGGGTAAATGTTGTGCTCTCTAGGGCACTAGGGAAAATCTGATGACAGATGGGAAAATTCATGCTAATGTTTAACCTTGTTAAAGGCTTTACATGTCCTTTAAGAGGTGAAACCCATATCCAAAGCAATCCAAGTGCATCTTGGTTTTGTCCCCACCACCTGATTGCACACCCTGTATCTGGGGCTTTTGAGTGGCAATTCCATGCATTTCAATGGAGTGAGTACAGCAGGATTCATGTTTAATCTAATAACAGTGTGCAGTAGCTGTAATTGGGAACAGTTTTCAAGCCATCAACAATTTTTCTTTTTCACTGAATAACAAATCTGACGCTGAAATGTCCTCTGTAATATTTTTTTTTCCAAATACCTGAAACTCGATCAATGTGTATTGTGTTTCGGATAATTGTACTTATAGTAGATTAACCAAGTATATTAGCATACTGAACCAGTAATTTACCTCCATAGCCACCCAAGTGTGAATGTTTATGTGGGAATAGGCACTTTTTTGAACAAGACCCTTAGTCCTCCCGATAAAGTGCAGCACTTAAATTACTGGGGGTGCCAATTTGTTATCCCCCATATCTTCCCCTTATTAGTCCATTGCTTCTATAAAGGAAGCACCATTTTCTTCTTCTCCCAGGGCTTCCTTGCATTGATTTGTTCTTGACCATCAGGCCTGGACTGGAAATCTAAAGGGCTGCTGTAAGATGCCATAGGACTATTTAATGGGCTAATACAGATTGTGGCATTAGTCCGATATATATAGAGGTAGTTGCCTCTTAGTACTTCTGCCTCATATACACTTTATTAGAGGCAGCTGTATTGCCTCTACTGTAACAAGCTTAAAGAATTTCAAATGACAAAGTCTTTTAAAAGGCTTGGAAGCAGAGCGTACATTATGCAGTTATTTTTATTAGTAAATAATCAATTTTATTGCACACTAACTTTTATTTTATTCTATCATATCATAGAATGTATGAATAGATATTTATATAACCTTGCTTCATTGAGGTTAAATAAATTCTGAATGCACTTCTGCAATTTATTAGCCTCAATAATTTATCTCTTTAAACTCAACCTACCTGTATATAAGAAGGTGGCACAGCAGAATTGTGGTTTTTCACATTTAGGGATGCTTACTGATGTGCGCTGCAGTGAGTAAATTATGGGTATGATCAGATTCTCTAGGGAAGTTGTGGAATAGGTAGAACTACACCATATGTGCCCCTTATATCAGGAAAGTATGAGCAAGTTGCAATTAGTTTAATCTATTCCATGGAATAGAGAAAAGTGGCAGCAATTAGTGTTGTAGTGGCTTTTTTATTACAGAGTCCGCTCTCAATAGCTAACTTCACTAGTAGCAGTCTAGTGACTAATAGCACATCACCTAGTCATGGACAGCTCATAGTTTTGAACCAGCACGAGGAAGCAGAAATAACTGAACTATTACCGCTTGGTATTTTCCTAACAGGTGTTTCGCACACATATTCAGACCTGTTGTCTTATAAATTAACCTTGCTTGAAATGATAGAATCTGAAAGGCTTTATTTACCTTTATGATTATTTGGCCTTTAAGGGTTCATTACATTTCCATGGCAGGGTAATTGTCTTTTTACTAGTTTCTGAAAGTTCTTTAGTTATTAAACAACATACCCCTATATAAAAAGTACAGGTCTGTTCTGGATCCATTATCCAGAAATTTCCAAATTACAGGAAGGCCATCTTCCATAGACTTCATTCTAATCAAATAATTAAAAAAAAATGTAAATGACTTCCTTTTTCTAATAAAATAGTACCTTGCACTTAATCCCAACTAAGATATAATTAATCCATAATGGAAGCAAACTAATCCTATTGGGTTTATATGATGATTGTTTTAAAAGAGTTAACATATGGAGATCCTATTGCAGAAAGACCCCATATCCGAAAAAAAAAAACGAGGTCGCAAGCATTCTGGATAACAGGTTCCATACCTGTAGAATGATGCAGCGCTCCCTAGGACCATAAAAACCACCTTTATAGTATTCGTATGGCATGATCACAACATTTTGGAGTAAAACGGTCCTCTCAAGTCAGCTGCCATCTTGAAAAGACTGTCCTAAACCAGACCGCGGCATTGATCATAACATAAAGGTGGTTTGAGGAGGCGCTGCATCATTCTACTTTTGACGTTTCCGATTTGTGTCAGTGCACACATTGTACCATGTGTACTCAAACGGAACAACGCACACACTTAGGGCCACATTTATTATAAAGTGTAAAAAAATGACGACAAAACTCGGCACACATTGCTGCATAAAAATGGAGTAATGTTATATGCATTTTTTCTTAGAGAGATTTCTACCAAAACTTACAGAGGTCTGAAACAGTGTAAAATAACGATGGCAAATATGTTGTTTTTATCATGGCATAACACACCTTGATAAATTCACCATTTATTGTTTTAGGTAGAATAATAAATAGGACCCGAAGAGCCTGTGTTGTATGCAATCATGGCTAGTGTACTAGTACAGGCATGGGACCTGTTATCCAGAAATCTCGGGACCTGTTGTTTTCCGGATAACTGATCTTTCCGTAGTTTGGATCTTCATTCCTTAAGGGTAAGGACACACGAGGAGATTCAGGGAGATTTTGTCACCTGGCTACTAATCTCCTTGTCTTTTGAGCAACTATCTCCCTGAACTGCCTCAGCGTTTTTCCCCATAGGCTACAATGAAAAGTTGCCTGCGCTAATGCACACAGGGCGATGCGTTTTCAATAGTTGCCTGAAATTGCATCACTGAGGCAACTTTGGGCAACTATTGAAAACGCATCACCGTGTGTGTATTAGCGCAGGCAACTTTTCATTGTAGCCTATGGGGAAAAACGCTGAGGCAGTTCAGGGAGATAGTTGCTCAAAAGACAAGGAGATTAGTAGCCAGGTGACAAAATCTCCCTGAATCTCCTCGTGTGTCCTTACCCTAAGTCTACAAGAAACTAATGTAAACATTAATTATATCTTAGTTGGTATCAAGTACAATGTACTGTAATTATTACAGAGAAAAGGGAAATCCATTTAATTTATTTGGATAAAATGGAGTATGTGGGAGACAGCCTCAGAGCATTCCAGATAATGAATCTCATAACTTTATAGACTAATATGTCTATAAAGGATAGAGCTATACCACTGTCTATAACCATTTTTCTTTTTCTCCACATACTTTTAACTATTAAAATTGACTAAAAAAAAAACCCCCACCCTTTTTTTCCCCTTTTCTACAACCACAATTTTACACAGAAACTGCTCTATTACCTGTGACTCAATTACCTGCTATCTGAAGCAGAAAACTTCTTCTAGGTTAACCTGGGGTATATAGCTCCATTCATGTGGGCACAAAAACTTATCAAAGTGGTTGTGTGGAAAAGCACGCACTCCTGCGACCACCGTGTTTGTTAAAAATAGATGTTTATGCCAAGGGTAAAAGCAAACATTGACGTTTGCTTTTACCCTTGGAATAAACATCTATTTTTAATGAAAAATAAATTGATCACCAATATACTTTAATTAAAAAATGTGTAAACGCTTTTATAATAATCCTGACTGTATGCAGAGAAATTCCCCCTTCGTTTTACTTGCCCAGACTGCTGTGGATAGAAAACTTCAGACAATCCCCAACTGCTCTGGAGGGAAACAATCGTACTTTCAAACAACATGGGGGAGCCCCTGACCTTACATCCCAGAACTCAAGAAGCTTTGTTTGTTTCCCTGTAGAGCAGCCGGTGACCGTGTAGAAATTTGTATCCACAGGCCCAGTGCAGCCTGTATATTCTGATTATTAATCAATCTTGCTGTATCAGCTTCTATGGCAGATATTATTTGCCTTGTGCTCTTTTGATAATTTATGACGATCCCTAAACTTAACCTCCCAACTGAAGCCCAGACCACACTGAGCATGTGCATAGTCTTAGCAAAGATGTTTAACAAAGTAACAAGATGGTGACCCCTGCAGCCAAATCAAATCACTCACCTTGAAGCCAAAACCAGGGCAGCTTTGCGGAAACCTGCACAGGCTTGGGATACTTCATTAAAAGGCCCACCGTGTTGCATGAAATAAGCAAAGTACCCAATGAATGCACTGGGCAGGTGCAATAAACAAGTTAGAAGCCAAATACTATAAAGGGAATTTTCATATCTAATCTCACTAAGATACGTTTGCTGTTCCTTTAAGAGGTCTTTAACCTGCCAAATGGCTGTAAAATGTTTATTTATATTTGATGCTAATCTTTTTAAAATGCAAAAGAAATGGGACTGTTAAGATTTTTAAGAAAGGTGGAGCAACTTGTGACTTGTACTTAAAAAAAAATATCACATTTCTACTTCCTTTAAGCCCAGTAGGTATTTAAAAGCCAGCAAGTTACCATCAAAGCAAGATCAGTAGATAGCACTCTTTCTGTTGCTTTTACAAGTTTACCATGCATACTGCATACTCAGTAGGTGTTGCGCAAACATTAAAAATAAAAAAAAATAAACACATTTGACCCGATTTATAATAAATGTTGAATTTTGACAATTGAATTTGGATTTACCTGAACTAAATGCTGCACAGCCCCCAAATGCCTGTAACCACTAGTGACAAATCTTTTAAAAAGTGCCCAATATCCCTCTCAGTGTGCCATTGGTTTTAGGCTTATAGAACAAAAACTTTGTAGCTGCTACGTATTGATTATTTAGGTCACCTAATGTGACCTTATGAAAGGCAGAAAACCATTTGATCCGAACATCCATTTGGAATTCAATCCAATGTACTGGACACCCCTTATAGCTTGAGAACCACTGCCTTAAAGGATATGCATAAGACTGTTAACACTGTGAAACCTTTTGTTTTTGATTTTCTGCAAATTTGGAGCCGTCACTCACGGATTAACATGTTCATCATACTAATTTGACTTCTGACAATGCGATTTTCTAAAAATATGAAAAAAGTTGATGGCATTATTGATTTTAACAAGCAAGCTCTATAGAAACAGAGATACATACTTTAAAATGAGGTGGCTTTTAAGGATCTTTAGCACAAACACAGTTTTGGCATAAGAGGGCACTCACAAAAAATATAGGCTCCATACCTTGAGCAATACAAAATTCCTGGAAATGCTATTGCAGTCTTTTGTACAGTAGCTTACAGAGAAAGTTATCTAAATAAAAGCCCTTAAGTTTTTTTGGAGTTAAACTTTGAGCAATTATATAGCACTTTATTTAGCTACATTCACTTTGACCATTTAGGACACTAGTGACCATTAGGACACTAGTGACCATTAGGACACTAGTGACCATTAGGACACTAGTGACCATTTAGGACACTAGTGACCATTAGGACACTAGTGACCATTAGGACACTAGTGACCATTAGGACACTAGTGACCATTAGGACACTAGGGACCATTTAGGACATTAGGGACCATTTAGGACATTAGGGACTTTGTCATCTGCAGTACTTTCCTGCTTCACTGCCGTTGGGGAAACGTGTCACAAACTAGCGTGAAGTTTTCTAGTGAGGCAATTAAGGCTACTACATAAAGTAGCGCACCTGTTTTCTCCACCAACAATTCACATTACTACTAGTAGCAATGAAACCAGGGACATCCACCCTTTCAGTGTGACGCTGCCCAAACAGTAAAAGGAAAAAAAAAAATAAATCAGCTGAAACCATTTTGGCTCAAAGCATTTTAAATATTTTCTTTAAAGTAAAATCACTGCTTTCATCAATGTATAGTTGAACAGTGTTTGTGGTTTGCTTGACACAGGCTGTGTGTATGTAGACAGAGGGTTAAAGATGAACTAAAGCAGTAGCTAGAAATGTTGGCTTCTGTACCAGTAAAGATGCGTCTCCAAAGATGCCCAGTAGCTCCCCATCTTTTCTTCTGATTCACTACACATGCTCTGTCCTACTATCACTAACTGAGCTTAGGAAATGACTCAATATACAGTACACATAGAATAAAAATGTCACAATATAAGGCTGATTAGTAATTGATAGATAATTACTGCATGGCAGCACAGAAACAGTGCAATTAGCTTAAGAATGTAATAATCAGCCCTGTAGCATCAGCTTATATTACAAGACAACCTCATTTCCTGTTTGATAATTTATGACGACCCCTAAGCTTAGCTTCTGAACAGCCGGACAGAGCCCACTAAGCATGCGAGTGTCACAGACACTTTCCAAGATGGTGACCCCTGTTACAAGTTTGAAATGCTGGATCATTGCTGCTATTGACAAGCTGAAACTTTAGCCCGGTGCAATAAATTCAGTATGTAAAATATAGCATTTGTAGCCATTCATTTTTAGGTTTAGTTCTTCTTTAAATAGCAGCTTTGGAGACGGCTAAATGGAGAAAATAACCCCATTTTTTACTTAAGCTCATTCAGTTGTATTTATGTTTAATCTGAATTGCCAAAATATATGTATTTTTACACATACATATGATTACTCAAAAACAAAAAAAAACCCACCATGGTCTGCTTCTGGCCCACATAGGTCATTCCCATGTCACCTTAGACAGACAAAGTCATTGAACCACTCCTGCACCTTGTTTCATGATGCATTACTTCAATATGTTGTCAGGATGTCATATGTCTCCAGAGAATCTGTGCAAGGGATTGAATGCTTTTTTGGAGTGTTATTGGTGCTTTCTCCGCCAGTGTGAAATTATTCTGTTACACTTTTCACTGACTGGAACTGCAAGGACATGTTTTTGTGAAACAATGAAAACAGAGGGCATTTTTTTTTTAGCATTGCCCAGTACGGTAAACCATTGTGATTAACAGTGTTATTACCTATGATCCTCTTATTTAACAGGAGATGTGTGAATGTGCTGTGTGTTAATTGCTAAAAAAAAGATACTTTTTGGTAAGCCTTCTTGGTGTAACTGTTAAAACGTGTTGCCATATGATAAAAGTAGATTGGTAGATGAAAAACTGACAGTTTGAAAACAGAATTCACCACAAAAGAGAAGCAACGCTTATTAGAATGATTGTTAAAACAACCTGTCCCGACACAATAAAAACAATATATACGCCCATATAACGTTTATTTCAACGTGTTTCCTCCCCCAATGAAAGATATAAGGCTTCAGTAACTTTTTCTCTAAAATCATACCATACATGGTAACCAGCATTACTACAAGCTTAAAACAAGTACAGATAAAAAAAATGAAAATACACAAATTAAGATGAGTGGAAAATCTGCACATTCAACTCTAATAGGCAGAAATATGAAATCAAATGATTTGCAGGCAGGCGTAGAGGCAACACAAAATCGGAACTTAATATGAAAGGCGGTTAAATCAGAGACTTGCTATACAGGGAAAGAAGACAACAAATTCAAAGGGAAGGCAGGATGGAGATATAAAACTGCCTTTTGAAATGCAGCTGGTGCCTAAGTGATACAAACTGGCTGCTGCACAGGACTTTAGAATTCAATATCACAGTACGAGAAGAAAAAGTGGTGTCCAGTCATTGCACTGAAATCTTAAAAGTGCAAATCTGGCTACTCTGTAGTAGACATGATATTGCCCTTTTCATCCTTGTTTTCGGCTCCACTCTCATCTTCTTCTATCTCTCCCTCCTCCCCACTGAACTTGTCATGGGCCCATCTTGGGCTGGTGCCCGGCTTACGGAACAAGAATCTGCCCCTTCCACGGGCGAAGTTGGCACGGCCTCTCCCACGGTTCACACCTTCCCGGTCGTCGTGCTGCAGAGAGATGAGAATGGATCAGGTCGGGGAGGAAGTGGATACTGACAGTCACTGAAATGTATGGTCGCCTGGTAGAAGAATTCACCCGCCACATTTTGCATTCCTCTTTGTTTACCACCGAACCTGAAAATGAACATGCTGCTATAAAAAGCAAAATGGCAACACTTACTGGTCGTCTTATTTGTTATTGTATACATCCACCAAATGACAGCACATCTAATACTAAACATAATCAGCATAACAATGCTAACAGTTACAACTATACTCATCGCTCGACCACATAAAATTAAATGACACATGAAAATACTCTAATACCCTGCTAGAAGAGGGTGTGAAGTTTAAGGTCTCCTGGATGCACTCCTAAAGGCACAGGTTGTCTCAGGTGAAATATATGCAGTGCAAAGCCCATATACATATTGCTGCAGAGACACAAAGGGATATGATTTCTCCTTTTATCAAATCGAAAATGCTAACTAGCTGAAATCTACAGCCACCACAAATTACCATTTTTTTTTTTTTTTTTTTAAAGACTGGGTGCCCACATACCAGGTAATATTTCTTGCTTTTAGGTGTGTACTCTGGATCCCATTCCTCATCTCTGTTGCGTTTCTGGAAGTCATTATTGTTGTTCCCGGGAAAAGCACCTCTGCCCCATGGCCTTGTTCCCCTTGCTCGGTATTGCTACAGGGTCAGGAACAATGTTTAAGAATAAAGGAGCAGTGATATCCCAGTCCATCATATGAATGTGCAGTTTCTATAGCCACGGTGTCCTGATTTAAAGGAACCCTTGAAGCACTGAACATGCACATAAGGCAAAAGATGACATGGACACATCCAAAAAGCTAATACTATACAGCATGTTGTACATACATATGTACTTTTGTTACTTCAGCTGCATGCAGAATATCAGAAACTGCATGCGATGAGGATTTTCTGGTTTGTCAAAAATTGAAGTAAAATGTATTTATCAAAACATTTATAAGACTTCACCACACAGATATAACAAGAGAAATGTAACCCTTACAAGAGTATCACCTGCTGAATGCAACACTGATGATGGCATGCAGTTTCACCAGTGAATAGGAGGCAGTAGATGTTTTGGGGCACTTCCCCACTAGCCAAAAGACTAGACAGTTTTGTATATAGTTAGTTGGTACCGACTGAACCCTCTTTATAATCACATTTAGCAATTTGCAGGGTTTAAGTATTGTCATAATTAGTTCTGCTGTCATTCTGGTAGGCTACTAAGCATACAAGCTGCACAAGTTAACACAATTATAAAGAGAGATGTAATCCACCAAAAGTCTGTTTACTTACTAAGGTTCCTCTGGCTCGTCCTCTCTCACTGGTTTCTTGAAAGTCTTTGTTAGCCATGCGTGATTTGTCAAAGCTTCCAGAACCCTCCTCTTTTTCCTCAATCTCTGCAGGGTACTCTTCATTTCTAGGTGCTCGCATAGAATGGGAGGAGTGAGAGGAGGAAGAAGAAGAGTGAGAACGCTCACGCACTTTCCTGTGCTTCCTGTTTGAAGAGAACAACGAAAAATTTGAAATAGAAATGAATGGAATTTGTGTTTTGAAAGCAAAAAATATTTCTACATGCTTTTCACTCTCCACCTCTTGACAGAATGTAGACAGATGCAAGACAGATGAAAACTTCAGATTTTTTTTTTTATGAGTAATTCATAGAAATTATAGCCAAGGCATCAAAATAAAAGCAAATACATAGAACCTGCAAAATGCAGAATAGCTTGCTCAAGGACATATCTGTTGAACGCACTGTACTAAATATTTATTTCATGTAATGCATATTTACTGCAAAGGTGATACTGTTATGCAGGTTCTGCAATTTCTGTTATACAAATGAACACCTTAGATGGCAGTAGTTTGTGCCTGGAAAGCAAAGTTCCTAAATGAAAGCATTTAACAAACAGAAGTAAATATGGGTCCAGTTGGTACAGTACTTTTGGCAACTTCAAACTTCACGTACTTATGCTTTTTAGATGATTTCCTCAGCTTTTCAGCTTTTTCTGAGGACCTCTCTCTGGAGCGACTTGAATCTCTAGAATCTCCCGAGTCTCTGGAGTGATCACGTTTGGAGTCTTTGTCCTTGTGTTTTTTGCGACGTTCAATATCTTGCCGTAGATCGGATGGCTCATCTCTATATTTGCTGTCTCCCTGATATAAGAGAAGGGGGAAACTAAGTTGCAATTTTACAAGTTTTGCCTAAATTAAAAAAAAAAAAAAAAAAAAGAAGGAAGTCCATGTTCCTTAACCTCATGCAATGATAATACTCCAATTTTTCCAATGAATAATTTAAAATTAATCTTATTGCATATATTAAGCATTGCTTCCATTACGGGAATCTTAATTTGGGTGAACCTTAATATAAAAATATTTATTAAAACATTCATCATCAAGCGAAATCAGGATATTTTGACAAATTACACAGGCAGTTTTATAAAACATTTTGAAAATGAATAGTTTAAGCACACACTAGTGAACACTCTGGTGCAGTCTGTGCATACAACAAAAATGTGACTCATTTGACAGTTTTTATAAAACACAGGTTCTCCATTTTAAATTCTAAAGTTCCTCCCTTAAGTGTTGCATAAAAATCTGCTGTATCCTTACATTTACAACTTGCATTTTCAGGTGTTCTAAGATCATGCAGTACATCACAATAAAGTGGTTCAAGATAAAAAAAAAAAATACATAAAACGGAATTGTTAGAGATATACAGTAATACATGATCCATTGCATAAAATGTGACGATCGGGAAAATGTTTACGGACAATTATCAACCAGATTAAGTGTGTCCATTTGTCAGAATGAGTTTGAGTGCTTCAAATAGTGCTGCGGTCTAAGGTCCAAGTCTGTGTTTTTGTTTTGCAGGCTGAGAAAAGCGGATCAGTTCGATCAGCTCAATAAAACTACGACATGTACAGCTTCCGCCTGCTTTAGCGTTTTTGTGACAATCCCAGTTTGGCTCAGTGTGCCTTCAGCCTAATACACCTCTTTGATTCTTTACTCTCTACTGTAGATTGCAAGCAGTATTTAATGACTCCTTTGCACTCTTGAAAAGAAATATCAATTCAGTAATAATTATTTCTATTTAGTAAAATAAAGGATAAGTAAACTTTAAAATAAGTGAATGTTAAATTGATGAGAGCGCTAATTCTAAGCACTTTTGCAATGTACATTCATTATTTTTTTTTTTCTTCCAAAATATTAATGAATTCATGTACTGTTATCAATTAATTTTTTTACAGCAACGCCACTTGCTGGTTATTTTCAGACCAGTCTGACCACCAAGTAGTCAAGGAAGTTGTCAGGAGAAAGAAGGAGGCTGCCCTGTTGTTTTTCTGGTTAGGAAAAAAAATAGAAACCTTTATTTAATCTTTCCAGAAAAACATCAGAACAGCCTCTCTTTCCCTGACAACATCCTTGACTACTTGTGGTCACAATGAACAGAAAATTACCAGTAGGTGGCTCTATTGTCAAAAATTAATTCATGTTAAAGGAAAACTATAGAGCATGTTTACTAACATTGCAGATAATTATCTGGAGAGATTTCTGGAGATATTGCCCATAACAAACAATCAGATCTTTGCTTTGCTGTTTGCTTTTATTTTCTATAGGTTGCTATTTAAATCTAATTGTCGATTGGTTGCCATGGGCAACATCTCCAGAAATCTCTCCTGATATTTCAAACTGCAAGTGCTTTCTTTTTTTAGCAGTGCTAGATAAAGAAAGCACTTGCAGTTTGAAATCACTGTAAGTAAATATTGCCCTTTTACATCTCTTGCATTGAACCACCATTTTGTGATGGTCTCTGTGCTGCTTTAGAGATCAGCTGACCAGAAATACTACAACTCTAACAGGAAGAAGTGTGAAAGCAAAAGACACAACTCTGTGTTAATTGGCTCATGTGATCTAACAAGTATAGTTTGTTAGGTATGTTTGTGTGCATAGTGAATCGTACAATCCCAGGGGGTGGCCCATATTTTTTTTTAAAATGGCTATTTTCTATTTACGATTCCCCAATGGCACATACTATTAAAAAAGTATATTATGAAAATGTTTTACTTACATGAAAGAGGGTTTTACATATGAGCCGTTTTATGCTATATCTTTTTATTGAGACCTACATTGTTTGGGGGGGGGGGTAAAGTTTTCCTTTAACAGCACATGCATCCCTTAATATCTTGGAATTAAAAAAAAGTAAATAATGACTGTACATCGCAAAAGTGCTTAAAATAGCACCCTCTTCAATTTTACTCATTTTTAAGGTTTACTTATCTATTAAGACTTTGGAGTCAATTAACAGATCTTTGGATTATGTTTTTTTTAAACTCCCCTGTATGCAATGTTTTAAACAATTCATAATTGGTCCTCATCTGATTTTTCTACACACAGACACATGCTATTATGTAAAAACAGGCGCCAGGTTGGCCCAGGTGCACTAACTCATAGCAATCAACATACTTAATGCCTTTTATTTTAAGGGTAAGTGTTCTGATCCCGCTAAACGTGTTACCTCCCATTTGCAGGCAATGGAAAGGTCCAAAAGCAGGCCAAGATCTGTGACAACCACTGTTATAACCAGTGGGGCTACTTAGAGTGCCCTCTATAGCGGCCTACTGTGTGCCTTAGCCCTTCCTTCAATGACTTCCATAATACATTGAAACGACCAAGTCATGGTCACATGGACTGGAAAAAAAACAGTTTACAGGACCCATGTTCTACATAAGAACAAAAGCAGGCAGCTTTCCAGCACATTGAGGATTCATGTTGATTCGTTTGCATTCAGTTGGTTAAACAAAGTTCAAATTCAATCTTTCAAATTCAATCTTCAATTTTTATTTTTTTTTAACAATACATGCAACTGGTAGTCATAAACACAATCTGGTATACAATAGAGTGGAATACTTACAAGTAGAACCCAAACATACATAAGGATGACTTGCTCATCAATGGAGATTTGGTTCCAAATATCCTCTGTGTTTCAAGTTCAACCACAATAGACTTTGGAGTGATTTCATTTTTACCATATCCTAAACCACTTCACAAAGGTTGTTGATATATAGTTTGTTTTATTAAAAATTTAACACTTTGCAGATCATATTTTTTTTTAGAAATATTGCACATCCTTAAAAGAAAAACACAAACTTAAGTAGAGAGCAAGAGAAGCATGTCTTAAAGATTAACACCCACTTTATTCTTATTTTACAGTATTGGTCTTTGGAGGCATGATAGAATATGCTTACCTTGTGGCTAGATTCCTTTGAGTGTTTAGCTTCTTCATGCAAAAATCCATGTTTTCTAAAAGCACTGGGAGAAATATCGATTCTCCTACAATGTCCAAGATAAAATCAGTTTAAATTAATTTTGTATAAATTTGTAACACTTTACAATTCAATATACTGGGGCTCATTTATAAAGGGCGTTAAATAGGGCGTTGGATGCTTGCATGAGCTTGGAATAAAAGTATATTCCATGTACCGGAGTGCCGTCCTTTTTTCTTGGTGTCTAATTGGCTCATTTATAAACACTTGTTAAATTTGCACCTGGGCAGTAACCTATAGTAACCAATGAGGGATTAAATTTTTTCAGCCAGCTGCAGGTTGAACAGTGAAAGCAATCATCTGATTGGTTGACATGGGTAACTGCCCAGGTGCAAATTTGCCCAGTGCTTATGAATAAACCCAAGTGTGTTGGTTCTCAGCATTGTATTATTTATATGCATTAGTTTGGTACTAAAGTGTCTATTGGCAAAGCCATTTACATAAAAGTCAGTGACGTACATTCTAAAAAAAGGCACAGCAGCCAAAAAACTCCAATAGATATAAAGATTCCACAACCTAGATTTCGGACAACTGCTGGAAGTGATTACATACGGTTTCCTAGACAGGCATGAGCCTAATACATTAAAACCTTTTATCTGTGACATCCTGATCAGGTGATATGCTGCTAGCTTAATTGCCACGCGCAGTATTTAAAGCAGTAACCACTATGACTGAATGTTTACCTTAAGACTGCTTAAATTGCAATAATGCCAGGAATCACGAAGGAAGGAAATTATGCCCACTGCATGGATTCTTAAAAGGATTCTGTCATGATTTTTTATTTCTAAATTGCACTATTAACACTGCAAATAATTCATTCTACAATATAAAATTTAACCAGAAACTTTTTTTTTTTTAGTTGTAATGCTGGTGTGTATGCAGCCATCTCATGTAGTTTTGCCGAGCCAGCACTTTAGGATGGAACGGCTTTCTGGCAGGCTGTTTCTCTCAATGTAACTGAATACGTCTCAGTGGGACCTGGATTTTGCTATTGAGTGCTGTTAGATCTACTAGGGAGCTGTTATCTTGTGTTAGGGAGCTATCTGGTTACCTTTCCATTGTTCTGTTGTTAGGCTGCTGGGGGAAGGGGGAGAGGAGTGATATCACTCCAACTTGCAGTACAGCAGTAAAGATTGACTGAAGTTTATCAGAGCACGTGTCACACGACCAGGGGGAGCTGGGAAACCAACAGTATGTCTAGCCCCATGTCAGATTTCAAAATTAAATATAAAAAAAATCTGTTTGCTCTTTGAGAAACAGATTTCAGTGCAGAAATCGGCTGGAGCAGCACTATTAACCGATGCATGTTTTTCCATGACAGTATTCCTTTAGGTTCTTGTGTACCACCATAATGAATGAAGGTCTGGATTGGCAATATGTGCATTCTGGCAGATGCCAGAGGTGCTGCTGTCAGGGCCTTTGTGTACTTGAAATGCCAGAGCCTATTTTGAATCCTGGTTCAAGCCTCAAAAGTTTTTTACTGAGTGATTCAAAACAGCATCATACATAAAGACGGTAGCAACATGTCTGGTTCAGTATTGCCAAGTTCCTCCCATGTAGTGGGTCAATCGTATACTATACTATAACATGTGATGCAATAGAAATAAAAGGAGTTCTGGAGCAGATCGGGAGAAATAATAAATTGCTTGGAAGGTTCATCTGGCTATGGATGCCCAGTGGGATGGTCCCTGCGCTTGCTGTCCATAGGCTACGTACCAAAAGTTTGGAACACCAGTGGTGTGTAGAGTGCTTCACTGGATCAATTTAACTAGTTCTAAATGCAGTGTTGGTGTGTGTAAACATACTTAAAGGAACAGTGACACCAAAAATTTAAAGTGTTTTTAAATAATGAAAATATCATGTACAGTTGCTCTGCACTGATAAAACTGGTGTGTTCGCTTTACAAACACTACTATAGTTTATATGAACAAGCTGCTGTGAAACCATGGGGGCAGCCATTAAATCACAGTATCTATCTCAATAGATAACAGATAAATTCTGAAGTATGCTATTGTATACTACAGAACTTATCTTTTGTGCTATCAGCCGTGTATCCTATGCCTTTTCTCCTTTTACAGCTTTGAATGGCTGCCCCAATGGCTACACAGCAGCTTGTTTACATAAACTATAACAGAATTTCTGAAGCAAACACACCAGTGCAGAGCAACAGTGAATTATATTTGCATTATTTTAAAACACTTTAATTTTTTGGTGTTACTGTTCCTTTAACACAATCTGGTTGTTTATGATAAACATCTTAACTATGCAGATTTTTCAGCAGAAGAAGGTTTAAGTTTCATGCGACCGGTTTGTATTTAATTACTAAATGGAAATAGAGACATGTTATGTTAGTGTTATGGTTTCTATGTACCTGTGAATTTCTGGACTCTTTTTGCTCTTCGAAGATTCCTGATCTTTTGCTCTTTTAAGGTATTTAGTGAAACGTTCACTCAATGTCATGGTGGAAGGACCAAAATGGTGCTCTGTGAGAAAACACACAGAAAATAAAAATTACACCTTAGCAGCAGCATTCTGTGCCAAACATAAAAGGTCTTTTTTCCCAGATTCTATCTAATGAGGGTAGTTAACACAACACATGCAGGTGGGTTTTATACCTGAAAAAGAAAAATGTTACAAGAACAGGAATAACAAAACCACGAATAGTGAAAATGGTAACAGCAATACAGTTCCAGTATTTAACAGATACACTCGCTGTTTACTATAGATATGCTTAAATTGAAAAGCAAATACAAATTAGAAAATAGAAATACATCGTGAAGGGCTGGAGTGGTCTCCACTGGGTAGGGTAGTGCCATGCGGAGTTGCAAAACTCTAGTACATAACATGTTGATAGGACTTTTTTTTTTTAGCAAAAAGACATCTCAAAAGAGCCTTACGCTTTTCATGCCTTATGGGCACTAAAGGTGCCCACACACGGGCCGATAAAAGCTGCCGACAGACATGTTCATTGATGCGGTCCCGCAATCCGACCGCCCATATTGCCTGCATTATGATCCAATCGTTGGGCCCTAGGGCCAACGATCGGATCATTTTGATATCGCACACCTCAATGTGTGTCGACATCGCCAAACGAGCGGATCTCTACATGTAAGGCCTCCTTTAATCATAGAGCGAGTGCCCATAAGGCATGAAACGCGTAAGGCTCTGATTTCTTTTTGCTAAAAAAAACAAAAAAACTTTTTAATAGCATCAAATAATGGAGTGTGGTCTGGTTTGTGCCAGCATATCACTACACATTAGCACGTGACAAATTATTGCACATTTGAATGATTACACAACGCTTGACAGAAGTTGTTAAGGTTGTGTCTGAGCTATATAAAACAATTTCAAATGTCAGCAAATTTAACTCAAATGTTCCAAATACTTAGCAGACTGACTCAGACAAACACAAATATGGCAGATGCATTGTCTGATATGAAGCAGAGATGAATTTTTTGATTATAACTTATAGGTCTGTAGCATACTTTACCTTTTACATGATGCACGATAGTAACAATATGCTGAGCAAACAGTTCAGAAGGGCTGCGCTGAGGCTGTGCAGACTGAATATGCTGAAAAATAGACTTGAACTCCTGATCCTTTTTGTTGCTGTGAACTAGATCACGAGACAGCTTCCGCTCTTGGGCCAGTACTCCACTTGGACTGTAAGTTATCAGGAGCAAATGCATATTGTTATCAAACAACACTTTACAGAACAAGTCTCCATTAAGTAGATGATTGACAGCAGCCTCTCACATACCGACAGAGCAAATTCAGAATCTTAACTATGTCAATGTTTTAGGAAGTATTTTGTAAATCGCCTTAGGGTAAGGTCACACTAAGATTTCCTCGTGAGGCATCTTTGGGCAACTTCGGAAAACGAAGTGCCATGCCGCATTCGTTTTTTCATTGTAACAGGCGGAAGACAGCGGGAGCAGTTCGGGGAGATTAGTCGCCCCAAAGAAGAGGCGAATAGTTAGGGATCTTTAGGATGTCATAAAATGGCTAATTGTAGGCAACTTTTCAATTGACAATTTCTTCTGTTTTATAGTTTTTTAATTATTTGATTCCTTTTACTGACCATTTTCTAAAAACAAATGCCCTGTAAGTTATTGCTACTTTTTGTTAACTCATTCTATTCAGGGCCTCTCCTATTCATATCAATAAATGGTTGCACGGATAATTAGGACCCTATTAACCAGACTGCTGAAATTGCAAAGAAAGCAAAAAAAAAAAAAAAAAAAAAAAAAAGTGCTGAAAAACCCTAATCTAAAAAAAAAAATGAAACCCAAATTGCAAACGGTCTCAGAATATCACTCTCCACAGCCTACTAAAAGTTAATTTAAAGGTTAACACCCCTTTAAAAAGGGTACATATTGTAAATAGATATAAATGTAAATTTTAGCTACTCCAAATTGAAAATATGTAAATCTATGGGGCAATCAAACAAATGCGTCTTTGATCAATCTTGAGATTGAGATGAAGCTGTCAAAAAACAGGGAATCATTTTGCTTTAAAATGCCCTTAGTGTATATAACAGAAAGTGTATGCAAACAGAAATCATCAACAAGAGAATGAAAGAGCATCTATCGAATAGTACCAGGCACACATTTTAGTGTCCTACCGTGCAAGATCTTCATCAAAGGAATCAAGTCGGACACTGGGACCAGCTTCCCGACTTATACAGAAAGTGGATTTTGTGAAAGCCAGTTCCTCCTTAGCGGACATTTTCTCCTTGTCCCTGACTTCAGCAGACTTTATGACTGGGGGTGACTCGCTCCTCTCCTTTACAGACTTAAAACCAGTCACCTTAAAATTCTTTTCTGGGAAGAACCCTTTATGAGTTTCTCCTCTCTTTGATGCCTTCTCTTCCTTTTTGGGTCTTTCCATATAAGGATCATCATCCATATCTTCCGATTTCCTACGTTTTTCTTTAGCAGATGGAATGAAGGACAACTCTTCCCACTTGGCAGGGTCATATGGGTCTTGGTTTTTGGAGTCGCTGTCCGAATCCTTTCTGGACCGCCCTTTTTTCTCCTGTTCTGCTTCCTCTTTGGCAAAACGCAGCTCTGCCAGTTTTAATTTATCCAATCCCTCTCGCATTTTGAAACGTTTTGGTGACTGGCTTTTCCGATAGGCCTTTTCTAGCTCGTTCATTGCAAAATCTGTGGGACTGCTATGATCCTTTATTCTCTCCACCTTTTCCTTTCCTTTATGGTCTTTCTCTAGTTCAGCAGCCTTATTTTTCTGTTCTTCCATAAATCTAGGAAATAAATATGAATATCTATCGTCCGTGGGCACTGAACACAATAAGTAAAGAATATGAAGACTAAAATTCTCACAGTTTATAGAATCAAAAGCCCAGCTTTACTGTAAAAGTATCTGTTTGTATTATGTTATTTCAGTTTAGTGGTAAAATAAATACAGAATACAAACCCTTTTCAGGTGACAGATTATATATATTTACATATTAGATAGAAGGAATTTCTGTGGAACGATCATAAGATGGAGCAATTCTACACTGGTGAAAAAACATCTAAAAAAGCTTGGTAATATTGTTATTATAATAACCCCTTTTCACTATCCATTCCTATCGCAATGCAGATAAAAGAGAAGGTTAAATCTGAACCAAAGGAATGTCTTAAGTTTCCTTCTCTTAGGGTCTGGCCACATGGGGAGACTAGTCGCCAGACGACAAACCTCCTCTTCTTCGTGGCGACTAATCTCCACGATCTGCCTTCCGGGGCTAAAATGAAAATCGCCTGGGGGCAGGCACACAGAGCGCTTCATTTTCCGATGTCGCCCGTAATTGCCTAACAAGGAAACGTCGGGAGACTTCGGAAAACGATTCGATCTGTGTACATGCCCCCAGGCAATTTTCATTTTAGCCGGCGGAATGCAGATTGGGAAGATTAGTCGCCACGAAGTGGAATCTGCCCGTGTGGCCAGACCCTAAAGCAAATCAAGAGATATATCAAGAGCTGGAAACAACTATTAAAAAGCAGAAATGAGACTAAACTAGAGTTACGAAAACAGCCGGTGTGTGCCCAGTAAAGTTTTTCATATTACATGTTCCCCGACATCCTGATGTAGCCATGATACCGCTACTATAGTTAAAAAGGCAATTAAATGACTTAAAAAACAATCTATTCTTTCACTAATCATCTATTGATAACTTAAAGGAATTGTTCGGTGTAAAAATAAAACTGGGTAAATAGGCTGTGCAAAATAAAAAATGTTTCACTCCAGCCTTTGTACATTACATTTTTACCTAATTAACTATATTAGAAACATTTTTTATTTTGCACAGCCTATTTACCCAGTTTTTATTTTCACACTGCACTGTTCCTTTAAAAATGTTTCCATTATAAGTAAGCTCAGTATATCCATTTTAGTGGCAAAACTGCTGCTGTCAAGATGGTCAAGTGGTGATGGCAATTTCTGCCAGGGTGCAATAAAAAATGGAACTACTTACCATTAAATGTCCTAACTTAGCTTTGGTTCTGAGAAATAAGGCTTTTTATCCAAACTACTGCAGTCACTTTAGCAACCTGCATTTGGCAGAACGGCATTTTTGATTTTGCTTTTAACCTTAACTTATTTTGTCTGCATTTTAAGATCATGACACTTTTTCCACTGCTGCGAAGACTGTGTCTTTTAAAGAACAGAGACTGGGGTAAAAAAAGCCTCAGTGGGCAAAAAAAAAAACTTCAACAATTTTTGCAAGTCTCCTAGAGGATTTAAAAATTAAACAAAAATGAACACAAAACAAAAAATATTTAACAAAAAAATAGTGTTAAAAAGCACAGAAATTAGCTGTAATAACAGCTTGTAGGCCTCTTAATGATCAATGGCTTCTTTGAATGAACACGTTTAGATTATGTCTTTCCTTGTATAATAGCTTTATGACATTTAGCAACAATTAAAGTTTCTTCACCATACAAGATACAGCGAAAATCTTCCAATCAGAATGAATTGCTTGTATAAGCAACTATTATCTATTTCAAATATAAACAGGAAGGTCTAGTTACAACTGGAAAATAAAATAATCAGTTAAAAAAACACCTTATTCTTAAATATAGTGTAAATATTTATGACAATTGATGTATGTTAAGTTGTTCGAGACTAAAATATTGACTTAACTGTATTACTACAGGATAACTATTTGAACAGTAAAATTATCTAATGTTAACTGCTAGCAATGAACAATTTTCCATCATTGTTTGGTCAATGTAAACGTTTCTTGAATGCAACTTGAATCATATATAGGTATGGGACCTGTTATCCAGAATGCTCTGGACCTGGGGTTTCCCAGATAACAGATCTTTCCATAACTTGGATCTTCATACTTAACGTCTACTAGAAAATTTCTGGATAATGGGTTTCCGTATAACGGATCCCATACCTGTAGTAGATCTGATTTAAGTATCCTTTGGTCTATGGCAATTTTTATGGCATTTAAGAACAAATACTTGCAGAAAAACTATATCCCCAAAATGAATACTTGAGCAACAGATAGTTTATATCAAATTAAGTGACATATTAAAGAATCTTATCAAACTGGAATATTTATTTAAGTAAGTATTGCCCTTTTACATATCTTCCCTTGACCCGCCATTTAGTGATGGTCTCTATTCGTGTGGATACAAAAGACAGAACTCTGTCTCTTAATTGGCTTATATGACCCAACATGTATGGTTTGTTTGGTGTGCACCGTGAATCATACGATCCCGGGGGGGGGGGGGCTTATTTTTTAAAATGGCAGTTTTATATTTATGATTACCCAATGGCACATACTACTAAAAAAGTATATTATGAAATAGTTTTATTTACATGAAGCAGGGGTTTACATAAGAACTGTTTTATGCAATATATTTTTTTATAGAGACCTACATTGTTTGAAGGGTATAGTTTTCCTTTAATTCATAGACCACAGGCTGCCTACAGCACTGCAGTACACGGAAGTGACAGATAGCAATCCCCAACATAACCAGATGGAGACAAAAATGCCTTGTGTTTTTATAGCACTTAAAGGAGAAGGAAAGGCTAAAATTAAGTAAGCTTCATCAGAAAAGTCTATATAAATACACCAGTAAACCCTCAAAGTAATGCTGCTCAGAGTCACAGCATTTCTTTCCTTCTATTGTGTATAAATGGGCTTCTGTATCAGACTTCCTGTTTTCAGCATAGACCTCCAGGGCTTGGGTTTGAGCATGCTCAGTTTGCTCCTCACTCCCTCCCTTTTCCCCCCTCCCTCCTGTAACCTAAACCCAGAGGTATGAATGAGCAGGTAGAGACTCCGGCTGGAAGTGTTTTCACACTAAGCCAATACGGCAGCTGCTTTCCTAAACAAAAAGAGCTTCTAGAGCGGTTTACAGTTTAGGTATGGTAAAGCATTCTGCAGAATAACTCTAGTCCTATAGCTTGCACTATTGTGGCTAATCTATTGGCAATATACTGCTTCGGTAGCATTCCTTCTCCTTTAATGGCATTGAAAGACTAACAATGGATAAGACTGATATCACTACTCATACTCAGTTCCTTTAGTATGTGCTAAAGGAACACTAACTGGAATGCTGGCATGGTACTGTAGCCCTCTAGATAAGCTACATCACTGCTAGCATAATCCTTTGCGGACTTTAGCCGTCCCTTTGAGGGGTTGTGCAGTGTGTACTAGTAGCTAAATATTACATGCAATACTGTATAAAGTAATGTAGTGAAATGTTTGACTTTTCTTTTGTATTTATTTTGTGTGCTAACTCTGTGGACCACATCATCTGGTATTCATATACCTTGCATTCTGGCATAAACAGAGTTATGTTTTGTGATGTAGACACATTGAGAAGCAGGCATTACCATACTAATTTAAATTCCAGACTAGAAAAGAGTGCTCAATTGGACAAATAATATATCCAACTTGTATTTCTGGCCGTTCCATATTAGATAAAACAAAAAAAGCTTATGGGGGGGGGCAGACAATTGTGTGATAACACCCTATCTTAAACTTCTATAAATTATTTCTGTGACAAATAACTATGTTTAATAACAAGTATGCTATGCGACATTTAGCTAAAGTACCTCATGAATACTCTGTTATATTTATTTAAAAATTCTCATTTTCACTTGAATAAAGATCAGAAAAGAGCCCTGGCAATACAGCTTACCTTTTATACCCGGTTCCTATTGGTGCTGCCAGCTCTGCAGACCTGCCCTCTTCCTTTAGATTACCATATAAAGGACCCAATGGTGGGCTTTTAGTAAGAGGACTCTTTCGCGGTGGGCTCAAACTCTGGTCAAATGGACTTTGGCGAGAAGAAGCCCTATATGGCCCACTGCTCTGCAAAACAGAAGGGGAGGGTGGACTGGGCTTTTGTACAGGGCTAGGTCTTGGTGAGCAACGCCTAACCACCACAGACTGAACAGAGCTTTTTACTGTTGGTGCACGCTCTGCAGGGCTATCCTGTGGAACTGGGCTTGTATCATAAGTTTCCATATCCTGCCATGCCTTGGACCCCTCTGTTTTGCTGCCAGTGTCTGCTCCTCCAGATCCAGACTGTTCTTTTGAGTCATCATCTGCAGCCTGCACAGACCCTCTCTGGTCCTTGGAATGACTTTTTTTCTCCTTCTTAGACTTGTGCTTAGAAACTTCCACCCTGCTATGGTTGGAAGAAGATCTTGAGGAAGAAGACCTTGACCGATCTGAGGAGGATTTGTCTGAATTCCTAGAACGACTCCTTGACCTTGGAGATCCGGATCTGCGCTTTGGAGAGCGGGATCGAGATCGACCTCGCCGGGGGCTGTAGGGTTGTCTGTTGTAATTCTGCCAGTTTGGGCGATAGTTTCCATACCCACCACGGTTATGCTGGCCTCTTGGGTAAAACCCTCTTCCTCGGCCTCTAAAATAATAAGGCCTCCGGTATCCTCTATTGTGGCCACGGAAATCCCGATTTTGGTAAACTCTGGGGTGATTTCTCTCTCGGTTATACCCAGGAGAGTAAGATCTTGAGCGAGACCTAGAACTGGATAAGACAAATAGAGACTGCTTAATGCAAGGATTTCAAACAGCCCTATAAGATAAATACATGTTATAAAAGGTTGTTAACAATAGGTAACATATTCTACAAACCAATCAAGTTTTTTTTTTATAGATTTTTATTGGAAATAGATCTCTGGGCTGTGAAGTACTAGGAAATTTCAGTTACAAATGGTTAAAAGGGCCAGGATTATCAAGATGGAATTTTTATACATATGTCTAAAGAGATGGTGTGAGCAGCACAGCTGGAATCAAATGTTTAATGTATAACAAAGGTTAAAATGCGATTAGTAACTGTAATGCTATTCTTCATCCAGTAGGTGGCTGTTTCATGGAACTCCTGATCTGAGTAGAGTACAAACAAGAAAAGTCGTAACATTGAGCTACACAAACTCATAGTGCTATATCTGTATAGGAAAATCCTAAACCTTATAATTGACCAGAAATATATCTTGACATCCTAAAGTTGCTCTGTGCAGACAAATCACATCTCATAGGAAGAAATATATGCAAATATATATACCAGCTTCTTGTCTAGAGCTGGTATAACTCGCCTGCTGCAGGAGATGGTTCTGGAAGTTAAAATGAAAAAAAAAAACAGAAAAACAACTTGGAACAGGAGTCAGACTGCAAAACAATCATATTTTGAGACGATCACTGCTAGTGCCTTCACTAAAGGTGCAAAAATTATAAGGTCACTTTCACTGCAAAAGTGCTGTATTTGGTTTGTGACTTTACAGTTTTAGGATCACAGATGATGCAAATTTGAATTTGCAGATGTGAATATGCAAATTATATGTTTCAGATTCAGTTCCGTATAGAGTCAATCTTTTCTGGCAACTTAGTTAAGGACTGGGTGCATTGTTGCTTTTATTCTGCATATCTGAATATATACAGAGGGAGTAGAAGGCATATTGTTGCTTAGATATAGCAAATATTTCTATATGATTTACCCATGTTTAAAATTCTATATTGAATAAACTATAAAATAAGCATATGCTGCCAATATCTTCCTATGATACTAGATGGCTTGCATTAAACTTAAGCTGCCACAGATGTAATTTTTTTCTGATAAAATCGTATATGTTTGCCTTTGTGCCCAACCCTGCCAACATGGCCGTAGTTTCACAAGTTTAAAATGGCATTGTTTCTAGATATTATTTGATACTTAAAGGTTTAGTGTACCGTAAAATTAACTTTAAGTAGAATGTAGACAGCAGTATTTCCAGAGAAGGTAACTTGTAGTTTTTTAGTTTATACGATTTATTAATTTTAAATTTGCTTATGCAGCGGTCATGCTTGGAAATATAGCAGCTATCAGTTTGCTAGAGCTTAAAGGAGAACTAAACCCCTTCAGCGCTAAAATCCCTCCCCTGTGTTGCCCCTCCTCCCTCCCAAATGCCACTAAGTTGCCAATTTCCCCTCGGCGCAGGTCCTGTCCACGGAGTTCACAGGCGCCATCTTCTCCCCTGTGTTCTTCTTCCTGGATTGCACGGTGTTTGGCGGCGCATGTGCAGTAGGAGCATTTGCCGGTTCAGCTCTACTGAGCATGCCCTGCAAGTCACAGTTTTCAGATTGCTTTTTTCGGAAACTTCGTGACTTTCATCGCATGCGCAGTAGAGCTGAACATACTGCACATGCCGGGTAATCCAGGACGAACACCGCACGGGAGAAGATGGCGCCTGTGAACTCCGTGGACAGGACCTGCGCCGAGGGGGTAAGTAGCAACTTGGGGCATTTGCCCGGGGGGGGGAGGTAGGCCAGGGGGGGCAATGAAACACAGGGTGATTGCTGAGATTTTTAAAAATGCCATAGCATCATAAATGGAGATTTGTAATGATGACTTACCAGGCACTATATTCCTATTGTTATAGATTGTGTGGCTTCTCGCTCAAAAAAAGGTCCAGTGGGGACTTGGGGCTACAGTGGCTTCAGAGTACAGGTATGGGATCAGTTATCCGGAAACCCATTATCCAGAAAGCTCAGAATTACAGAATGGCCATCTCCCATAGATTCCATTTTATCAAAATTTTTAAAAAATTATTTCCTTTATCTCTGTAATGATAAAACAGTGCCTTGTATTTGATCCAAACCAAGATCTAATAAATCCTTATAGGAAGTAAAACCAATGTTTAAAGGATTTTCTAGTAGACAAGCTAAATACGTTATCCGAAAGACCCCAGGTCCCAAGCATTCTGGATAACAGGTCTCATGCCTGTAGTACTGCGTATTTTAAATGTGGCGACTTGTGTATGAGAGGGAAATTGTAGTGATTAGTCACTGCAATCTGGAGTTTTAAAAGTTGTGGCGACTAATTGCCCTATGTGTCATTGCCCATAGGGTACAACAGTATGGCTTTTTAAAAAGAAAATGATTACACACACACACACGAGAATGAAAGTAGGCAGAAGCCTGCTGTTAAAGACAGAAACAGCAATGTATTGACCACTATTTTTCAAGCAAATCTGTTGCTGAAATAGCACGTGTTTAAAACAGTTCCAAATGGATGGCCACTATGCATGCCTATAGTCCAGTATAGAGAATAAATGTGCCAACCATGTATCTAATGCAAAAAATTGGAAGTGGCATGCAAGGTCAGTTGTGTCCGCTAAAATCAGGTGAAAGGAATTGAACAAAATCTCCCCAAAGAGGCATGTATATTGTACTTCTGCTGTGGAGCACAGTAAAGCTGTCCATAGACGCAAAGATCCGATCGTACGAATCAACGTACGATCGGACTTTCCCATCTCCCGACCCTCCACTAACCATTCAGATCAAAGTCTTTACCATTCCGATCAAATAAGAACAGATCACCCAATGTTCTGCCCCTGACAGCAATCGTACGATACTTATGTCTGACAACACTAGTGACAGTCTCCCACTGAAAATCGTACGATCGGCAATACACGCAGAGATATTATCGGCAGGCGACAGAAATTTTCTAACCTGTCCGATCGACCAAACGACCGATCTCCGACGGACGAAAAATGTTGGGACTCTCCACACATGGTCCGAAAATCGTACGAATCCACGATTCGTACGATCGGATCTTTGCGTCTATGGCCAGCTTAAGACAGATGTGTGTCTAGTCTCAGTATCAGTAGTACTCTCCCCTATATACTACAGAAGAAATCCCATTTTACATTTTTTTCAGGGGACCAGGAAAGAAAAATGGTGCAAAATTCATGAAAATACTAAATTGTGTGGTGAGACCACAAACACAATGTACTGTGCGGGTAAATTAAAATCAGGTATGTAACACTGATGTTTCATTGTATTCAAGTTTCATTCCAAAATAGTGAAATAATCAACTAGAGAAAAGCATAATATAAGCAAAGTAAGGCAGTACCTACTGACCACTGTCCCAACCTAACCAGCGAACAACAGGCAACATCCAAATATGCCAGGTGTCCTGTCCCTCAAGTGAATTAAACGTACACTCAAAATATTGCACTCTATGCTCCAAAAATGTGCCCAAATAAAGTACAAGTATGGGATCCGTTATCCAGAAATCAGTTATACAGAAAGCTCCGAATTACGGAATGCCAGTCTCCCATAGACTTCATTTTATCCAAATAATCTAGATTTGGAAAAAATTATTTCCTTTTTCTCTGTAATAATTAAACAGTACTTTGTTCTTGATCCAAACGAAGATATTATTAATCCTTATTGGAAGCAAAACCAGCCCATTGGGTTTATTTAACATTTTCATGATTTACTATTAGATTTAAGGTATGGAGATACAAATTACAGAAATCTCTTATCCGGAAAGCACCAGGTCCCGAGGATTCTGGATAATCTGTTACATCCCTGCACAAAATATTTCAAGTAAATTAGCTACCTGCCCATCGAGGATAGGGAAATTCTGTGAGTTTTAGCTTTAATTGGAGAAGTGCGTTACAGAGATCTGTTTTAGGGGAATCTTGTTTCTCTTCAAGTTTTGAATGTAGTGTAGCTATTCGAAAATGCATTGGTAGGGACACAATTTAGCAAGCTAAAGGATTTATTTCTACTGGCAAGTGTGGACGAGAGCAATACGAAACCAAGACAAAATCAAGCCTTGGTCAAACCTTTCATGTGATTCAAAGTATATCATAATTGAGATTTTAATTTTTCTCTTTAGTGCTAAAGAATTAAAAACATTGTGCAAACCAGATTATTAAAATCACTTATGTACAATACACCCGAAAGCTTTAAAAAGTTGTGCAATAAGCAAAATGACACACACTTACAGATTACCACCAACTTTGCTCATCCCACCAGTTGTAATAGTATAATAATGTTAAACTGGTCACCAGCAGTTCAATAAGCAAACTAAAAACAGTGTGTAAAGTTAAAAATACATAATGCACACAATACTGTTCATAGAGAGGTAGAGAGGACCCTTCTTTATTACAACATTTTAAACTTATCTGTGGTAAAATGTTTAAAGATCCATTACCTAAGACGAAGCATAAATTTAACATAATTAGATTGGGGGGTGGGGGGGGGAAGACCACTCTGAATATACACAGCAACAATCACTTGTCTGTGGAATGGATTTGGTAACAAGTAAAATTAAATATAGTAGTTGAAACCTTTTAACTCCTTACCTCTTTTTCTTCGATTTCATTTTATTAGGTTTAGCAGCAGCATCTGAGAGAAACGGAGCTGCAAAGCTGGTCTGCTGGAGGGGACTACACTACTGTTCTAAGCTGCCACAAGGTTGATCGCATATAAACCCAAGAGACAACAGCTTTTTCACAGTCCCCTGGGGAATATAAGATTTCAACCACCAATTTTCAAAGAACAAACAAAGTTAATCTTCTGTTTGGTGAGCAACATACATGCAAAGCGATGGTATTTTAAAAAGTCCAGTAGCAAAACAAGGTTTTCAGGGTCTTTTGGCAAAGAAAAATAGCAAATGCCACAAATGTCTAACCAGTGCTTTGACAGAACTGTCAGACAAATTCAGATAAGGAGGAGTTCAGTTGCTTGGAGATGAGCAATAACACCTCATGGGACAAGAACTATCAATTTAAATCACTTGTCACAAATGGCAGGCTTAAAACGCAAGGGAATAGGACCTCTGCCTAATAGGCTTAATTATAATTTACAAACTTCCCAGTGGGGGTTTCATTTTTAGCTCATAGAAAATTTAAAATGTTACCCTATAATCATAACACAACTGCATGAACAATATTAGAGATAGGGAGGGGGGGGGAGAGACGGAGATAGGGAGGGGGGAGAGAGAGAGATCGAGAGAGACCGAGATAGGAGGGGGAGAGAGAGAGAGACCGAGATAGGGGAGGGGAGAGAGAGAGAGAGACCGAGATAGGGAGGGGGAGAGAGAGAGAGAGAGAGAGACCGAGATAGGGAGGGGGAGAGAGAGAGAGAGAGAGAGACCGAGATAGGGAGGGGGAGAGAGAGAGAGAGAGAGAGACCGAGATAGGGAGGGGGAGAGAGAGAGAGAGAGAGAGACCGAGATAGGGAGGGGAGAGAGAGAGAGAGAGAGAGACCGAGATAGGGAGGGAGAGAGAGAGAGAGAGAGAGACCGAGATAGGGAGGGGGAGAGAGAGAGAGAGAGAGAGACCGAGATAGGGAGGGGAGAGAGAGAGAGAGAGAGAGACCGAGATAGGGAGGGGGAGAGAGAGAGAGAGAGAGAGAGACCGAGATAGGGAGGGGGAGAGAGAGAGAGAGAGAGAGAGACCGAGATAGGGAGGGGGAGAGAGAGAGAGAGAGAGAGAGACCGAGATAGGGAGGGGGAGAGAGAGAGAGAGAGACCGAGATAGGGAGGGGGAGAGAGAGAGAGAGACCGAGATAGGAGGGGGAGAGAGAGAGAGAGAGACCGAGATAGGGAGGGGGAGAGAGAGAGAGACCGAGATAGGAGGGAGGAGGGGGAGAGAGAGAGAGAGACCCGAGATAGGGAGGAGGGAGGGGGAGAGAGAGAGAGAGACCGAGATAGGGAGGGAGGGAGGGGGAGAGAGAGAGAGAGAGACCGAGAAGGAGGGACCGAGATAGGGAGAGGGGAGAGAGACCGAGATAGGAAGGGGGAGAGAGACCGAGATAGGGAGGGGGAGAGAGACGAGATAGGGAGGGGGAGAGAGACCGGAGATAGGGAGGGGAGAGAGACGAGATAGGAGGGAGAAGACCGAGATAGGAGGGGAGAAGACCGAGATAGGGAGGGGGAGAGAGACCGAGATAGGAGGGGGAGAGAGACCGAGATAGGAGGGGGAGAGAGACCGAGATAGGGAGGGGGAGAGAGACCGAGATAGGGAGGGGGAGAGAGACCGAGATAGGGAGGGGGAGAGAGACCGAGATAGGGAGGGGGAGAGAGACCCGAGATAGGGAGGGGGAGAGAGACCGAGATAGGGAGGGGGAGAGAGACCGAGATAGAGGGGGAGCGAGACGAGAAGGGGAAGGGGAGAGAGACCGAGATAGGGAGGGGGAGAGAGACCGAGATAGGGAGGGGGAGAGAGACCGAGATAGGGAGGGGGAGAGAGACCCGAGATAGGGAGGGGGAGAGAGACCGAGATAGGGAGGGGGAGAGAGACCGAGATAGGGAGGGGGAGAGAGACCGAGATAGGAGGGGGAGAGAGACCGAGATAGGGAGGGGGAGAGAGACCGGAGATAGGGAGGGGGAGAGAGACCGAGATAGGGAGGGGGAGAGAGACCGGAGATAGGGAGGGGGAGAGAGACCGAGATACGGGAGGGGGAGAGAGACCGAGATAGGGAGGGGGAGAAGAGACCCGGATAGGGAGGGGAGAGAGACCGAGATAGGGAGGGGGAGAGAGACCGAGATAGGGGGGGAGAGAGACCGAGATAGGGAGGGGAGAGAGACCGAGATAGGGAGGGGAGAGAGAGACCGAGATAGGGAGGGGGAGAGAGAGACCGAGATAGGGAGGGGGAGAGAGAAAGAGGCAGGGAGGGGGGAGAGAAAAAGGCAGGAAGGGGGGAGAGAAAAAGGCAGGAGGGGGGGGAGAGAAAGGTAGGAAGGGGGGGAGAGAGAGTTCTGAGGGAGAGAGAAAGAGAAAACTACTATGAAGGTACTATTGCCTACCCGTAAATGGGAAACATCCGTGAAATGGAAATGGAATTGGGCTACCTTATCTCATGGTCTATCTTAATTATAATCAAAACAGATTTCTCCAGAAGGTTTTTGCATTAAAACAATTATGAAATACAAGAAAGCATAACAAATGTGGAGTTTACATTTTTGCCCTAAATTTTTCATTTAGATTTGTAAATGAAGGCACTATGTGGCCCTATACTAGATAAGCATTCAATTTGCGTGCGAAAACTTCATGATGCAACATGTAGGTAATGGTTTTTTGTTTTTTTTTTTAATAGTAAGTAGGTGGAGCTAGGAAGCATCTGGATTTTACCTACAAATACAGAGGCATTCTAAACAGTATTTGTGCCAAGGCAAAGGTACTTGTCCCAGCTCTCCTGCCGATACTTAATCCCCCCCACCCTGATCACTCATTCCCTTGCTGACCTAATTTCCCCTCCCCCCACCATGCTTGCACCCTGGGCAGCCGTCTCTTCTGTATACCTCTAGTTATAGTCCTGCGTAGCTAGGATTCGGTGCATCCCTAGTACGTGACCCAAAAACCTTCAGAACTGGGTTTTTGTTTCAGTTACATTGATATTGCTATTTTGTCCCCTAATTTTTCTGTTTTGTATGCCTGTTTTGTTGAGAAAATTAATTAAGATTACCGTTAAAAAAAAATGCTCTGCCATAGACAGTGCTAAAACTTAAATCGCATAATGGCTCAAATATCGAAGGCATTTTAGAGGGATTACATGATATAAGTGTTTTAGCAGAGACAATTCTCAGTATTGTCTATGGCAGGATATTTTCTGGAGTTTAGTAGCCGCAACAAAACACTGAACAACAAATAGACTAAGGGCAATAATACAAGGTGCTAAGGCCCCTAAAATATTTACACAGTATTAGAATAGAGGCAGATGTAATCAGAAACCAAATAACCCACTTGTTTGTTAATGGCATATGATAACCATAACCAGAGCATAGAGCTATGGTCAAACAGTTTAACTATTCCTATGGTCCAACATATGCTACCATTCATTATCAAGCATAATCACTCAACAGAACATCTAAAGACACAGAGGCATGCCATATGCATGTTTGTGTTGAAACAGCAGAATTATTTAGTCACACATCTGACCACCAAGACTATAGCCACTTCTGAATCTGTTGGTTAAATCCCACATATACCAGAGTAAGTCAACAGATCAGATTCAGATACCGTCTTTACATGGTAACTGCAATCTAGTAGGGTTGCACAAAGCTCTTTTAAAGCTGCAACTGAATCCTAATAAAAATGGTTAGAAATGCTGCAGAAAAATCAAATAAACTCTGGATTCTTACCTGTGTCTGCGTTTTCTAGAGTGCGACAGAGACCTTGAACGAGAACGTGACTTTGAGAAGGAGCGGGACCGTGATCTGGACATGGAGCGGGAAGATGGGGACCTGGACTTTGATTTGTTTTTTGACATTTTTAACCAAAGTCGTCTGTTAAACGATTAAGCCTGTGGAAAACATAGGATAATTCAAACCCAAATATAAAGCCTGTACATGTGCCTAAAAACAAATGTGTAATATTAAGTAAAAATCTAGAAAACAGATTGCACAGGGAAGTGTAATCAGATCATTGTTTCCTTCCTGCCGCTCACTAATTGTCAAGCTTTACACAGAATAATGTTATGGTCCGATACAAGCTGCCCAATTAAGCTGGTCACACACAGGGAACATTTAAAGGAACAGTAACATCAAAAACCTAGTAAAAGTTGTAATAAAAATATAATGCAGTGTTGCCCTGCATTGGTAAAACTGATGTGCTTGCTTCAGAAACACCACTATTGTTTATATTAATAAGCAATGGGGGCAGCCAATCAAAGGAGAAAAGGCTCAGGTCACACAGCAGATAGCAGATAAGCTCTGTAGAACATAATGGTATCCATTATCCACTATTTAACCTGTGCCATATAGCCTTTTTTCATTTTCTGCCATCGCTACACAGCAGCTTGTTTATATGAACTATAGTTGTGTTTCTGACGCAAACAGATCAGTTTTACCAGTGAAGGGCTACAGTACATGATATTTTCATTACTTTAATTTTTTGGTGTTACTGTTCCTTTAAGCTGCCGATTCTGACCCTTCAAACAGAGTCAAAAGGTTATCTGCATGTTTATGGGCACTCCCTGACTGCCCCCCCCCCATAGATATCTGGCTGTAAATTGTTCAGATATCCATTGAGCAGGTCTGAACATCCCGATGATGCGGTCCTCTCCCAACAGGCCTGCATAGACATCCATTGTGATCAGATCATCGATTTAGCCCAGAATGCAGGCGTTCAATTAACCTGTAAAACATTCAGCACTTTGGCTTTACTTTAAATGGACCCTTTTACCCTTTAAAATAATTCAAAATCCTCTGGTTAAAGGGCAAGGAAAGGCTCCTCAGTCATGTTCATCAAACACAATAAGCATTACTTTCTTTAAACATATTATTCAAATACTGTTCATATACCCTTCATTTGTTTCCATGATCACAGCAAGCAGAAAGATGCCATTTTGTGGAAGTTCCCACCCATTGCAAGCTTTACATAAATGTCATGTGTTCTACAGATAGAAGGGCCTGATGAATGAACTCAAACACAGGCTATATAATATTACACATAGTGAGTAGGAGGGGAATGTGAGCCATGAATAGAAGAGAACAAACTGAAAGTAAACATCTAAATAGAGCAAATATGAACCTTTCAGACTTTGATTTGTCAGTGTTGTAAGAGTACAAAAGGTTAACAGCATTTATCATTATTAAACATTAAACAGGGGTAGGACATCTGTGTGTAAATCAGCAGAGAACAGGCTTTATTACAGTGAATACACAGATCTCCATCGGACCAATGTATCAGAGAAAATACATGTTTCAGGAATGTATTCTTTAGCTATAACTGACAGGTGTATTACCAAAAAGATTTAAGAGAAAAATTAGTATAAGTAAACATTTAAACAAAAATACTGTTTTGTGCACGAGAAGTTGAATCTGGCTTGTGCATTTGGCTAGCAATAGTGACTATTTTCAGAGGGACTGGAAAGTCGGCTAACCAGGAAAGTAAAAACAAAACGTACAAGCATAAAGGAGAAGTAGCAGAATCACGTGTTTTATCAGCTCCAAAAGAAAATAACCAGAAAAATAAAATAAGAGAAAAATACTCACGGAGTGCAGAGGAGTAGCAAAGTAAGCAGTCTTCTAACAGAAAGGTCATATTTCCTTCCTGGTAAAAACTACTTAACTGTTAAGCAAAATGAGTGGAAACTCCACCCAGAGATCAGTTAAAGTGAAACCACACAAGGCATGCCGGACAGGGAATTCTCCCAGAATACACGTGATTTCACAGAGCTGGGCAATACTTATTCAGTTGAGATGGGATTCAAAAAAAAGCCAATGACAAATAATTACTTTGAAATGACCGAATATGTAGTTCACTGATTTAAAATCTTTTCCAGAGAATACAGTGATAATCCAACATGTGTTTGGGGGCAGCAATATTTACCACAAAAAGCATGCTCCATTTATGCTCCTCTAATATTGCTATGTTTTAGATGAAATGAGCCTGTATATTAGGGTTTGTCAAGCAGCTGGATTTTTAATGGCTAGCCCAAAAAACAAAAACAGTTGATTGCTGCAGCATTAAAAAGGTGGGGTTAAAAAGAAAAGCTAGTAAAAGTATCTATTCCCCTTGTTACAATCTAGCCAAGATGGATTAAAAGGTGGTTAAAGGGCAAGGAAAGGCTTCATCTGCATCCCACATAATATTATAGAGCCACCTTTGCCTGTAGCTGTTCGCCAACTTTATTATTTTTATTTATTTTTTTAAATTCCACTCGTGTCTCCTGCAAACGTTTCCCCTTTGCCGCGTCCGCCATTTTAGTTATTAATAAGTTATTAATAAGGTGCTGCAGAACTCCATACACAAACCGATCATCACAGAGGAGGCTTTCTACTAAGAAGAAAGCAGAGCTTTCGGGGTTCAGTGCACCTTCTTGAGAACTAGGAGCGCTCACAAAGATTGCTTATGCACATGCGCTGCCTGTCCTTGATCATTTTGCACATGCCATAAAGCCTTGGTCTTAATTAAAGAGCGATGTAACACATGTTACAATTTTCCATCATGTAGTGAGCGGGTTTTTGACTATACCATGGGGATTGCACTGACAAAGTTCTTAATCAAGAGGAGAATGAAAAAACTCAATGGTATCACTGGTATAGCTTTTAAAGGAGAACTAAAGCTTAACTAAAGAAGTAGGCTAGAAATGTTGTACATTACGTTTTGTGCTTCAGTACCAGCTCAAGGCAACCACAGCCCTTTAGCAGTAAAGATGAGTGACTCCAAAGAATCAAAAATGTGTGTGTATATAATCTGTTTCAAAGACACTTCACAATGCGTATTAATTAACCATCTTTAGTGGGTGTAAGGTATGTGTAAATGCAGTTTGGGTCACGTTGCAGCTAGTACTCACTATAGAAACAGTGTAGCAGAAACCAGCTGATTACAACCCTGTAAAAAAAAAAAAGCACGCAAGGAACTGATTTGTGCTGAAGAGTGGTGACTTTTGCTACATTGTTCCAAGGTACAGAACCAGCAGTGCAGAAAGGGCCAGGCAATTAATGCTTAGAATTAGATTTTCTTTCATTAGAAAATATTTAATTTTGAATTAACCTAGGTTGACTACATGCAGTCAGCTATTTCATAAAATATGCAGTAAGGGAGCAGATTCTGTAGGATACTTCATTGCCTAGTTTCTCCATCCATACCGGCCATGTACATATTTGCAGAACAAAATCAATTTTTCCCATCTCTGAGCTGTGCAGTGGTTAGAAGTCCCAATAACCCTTCCTTCATCTCTATTTTAACCAATACGGGGTTTTAAAATTTTACTTATAAAAGCTATATTTAACCATCATTAAGGAGCAGATTTATTAAGGGTCGAATTCTAATTTTTTTTGTTTTTTTTATGGTCAAAATCGACTAGGGAGTTATTCAAATTCGATTGGAGTTTATAAAAAAAAAAAAAGATTTTCGAGATTTATCATACTCTGGCACTTTAAGAACTCAAATTCAACTATTCGAGTTGTTTGCAGCCTTCCTGACAAAGTTTTTTTTTTCTGAGTTTTTAAATTCAATACGAGTTTTCGGGTTGATTCTATTCACTCGACTTTGAAAAATTTGATTTTAATGATAAACTCAAATTTTTTAGTTCATGGGAGTTTTAAAAAACAATTTGAAATTCGACCCTTGATAAATCTGCCTTTAAATGTGGGGTGGTAGACTTGTGTTATTATACTAGCATCGTACGCATGCCTGGGTATGCACACATCTTTTTGCCCCTTTATACATGTCCATGTATAATCATACCCTCCATCAAGGAACTACTGGCTCTGAAACATTTTATAAATCAGTGCAGTGCACATTAGGCGTTCAAAGCAATAGGAAACTACCTAAAAATATGTTAAGCTATACAGAAAAATAACTATCCCATTTAAACCCCCAAACAGAAAGCATTGGCATATTTTACATTTAAACACCAAAAATGACGTTTTTGGAAAGCATAAAACTGTAATGAGAGAATGTGCTGCCAGTTATCCATGAACAAGAGAAGGTGTTAATTTCCCATCACATTCATTCCAGCCATGAGTGAATACTTAACCTATAAATACTAGTTTAATTAAACAGGCAACATGCATGAAAGCAAACAGCTGTCTTTGTTGCTGGCAAGTATGAACAGAAAATTAATATGAACAGTACTGAGGGCAGTAAAGGCTTTCTGTATCCATCTACATTCAGAAAATAAGGTTTTTCGGTTGTTAGTTGCAAAGATCACTAACAAGCTTGCACAACTTGGCCTAATAGGTTTTGCTCTCACAGCATTAGGCAACCCAATTAAAGTGCCAGTGAAGCCAAAAAGGGAAGATATTTGTCTTTACGTTTGATTCTGTTGATCAAGCACTACAGATAAATTATTTTTTTTGTGTCTTGCATTATATGTTATATTTTCTTTCTATGTGGTAGAACCATGAATTGCAAAAAGGAAGAACTTACACTCGCACACCCTGGCCGTCCGAAGTCACACGAATTCCAGGTGCTAGAGGAATTGGACAACCTCAAAAACAGCGTAGACACAAGACACACCAGCACAACATGGATAATTCTAGCAGGATTTAACCTTGCTCGCATCCGCAAATAAACGAGCAAGGTTAAAGGGGTTGTTCACCTTCAAACAACTAGTTGTTATCAGATAGATCACCAGAAATAACGACTTTTTCCAATGACTTTCTATTTTCTATGTGTCACGGTTTTTCTAATATTGAAGTATAAAGTGTCATTTCTCTCCTTCTGAAGCAGCTCTGGGAGGGGGGGGGTCGCCGATCCTGTAAACTGTTCTAAATGGATACATTTAGTTGATACATTTCTTATCTTTGTCCCTGCTGAGCAGAATCTCTGGGTTTCATTACAGGCAGCTGTTAGAATTGATACAATTGTTGCTAATACTCCAGAGATGCTGCTGAGAAATGTATCAACTAAATGTTGCAAAATTGTAACAGTTCAGAATCTGCACCTGGATTACTGAGCTGCCAGACTCAAACACCAGAGACAGGAACATTCAACTTTAAACTTAGATTTTGGAAAAAACGTAAAAAATAAATAATGGAAAGTAATTGGAAAAAGTCATTATTTCTAGGGAACAATCTAAAAACAACTAAATTGAAAAAAGTGTTTGGAAGGTGAACAACCCCTTTAAATCCTGCTAGAATTATCCATGTTGTGCTGGTGTGTCTTGTGTAGAACCATGAATGACATTCCCCTATACCCTGTGTAAGAATTGAGAGTATTGTACTCTACACATCAATATTTGTAAAGATGTGCCTTTTGGCAAAAAAATAATTTAACAGTGCAGGGTAACACCACATTATATTTAAATGCATTTAAAGGGGTTGGTCATCTTAAATCCTTAGTATGATGCAGAGAGTGATATTCTGAGACAATTTGCAATTGGTTTTCATTTTTTATTATTGAAGGTTTTTGAGTTATTTAGCTTTTTATTCAGCATTTCTCCAGTTTATTCAGCAATCGGGTTGCTAAGGTCCAATTTACACTAGCAACCATGCATTGATTGACACTATCACTGATGCACTCAGTACTATAAACCACACCAACTTTTTTGTGATGTCACTGGCATGGTTTTGGCGCCATTTTGAATCCTGTGTGTGTATATAACTTCATGTTCACTTTAGGCTCTGCCCTTCCTTATGACGGCTTGAGTTTGTAAGCCGAAACGTTGAAATAAATCTACAAGCTTTTTTTCCACTTATCAAGACCTATGTGTGCGGAAGTTTTTTTGATATACATATAAAAAAGCAATGAATATCTCAAATTATATCCTTATAAACGGTGTGTACTAATGTCATCTGTGAGTAGTAACGCCATTTTTGTCACATGACTAAAACTAACGTTTCGGCTACCTCACTTTGAGAAAGGCTAGGGAGCTAGCCGAAACGTTAGTTGTTTTTGTCAAACACGTTTTTCTTTATTTGCAAGTCCTGTGAGTGAGAGCCTCTGTTTTGCCTCCACACACGCTTTCACTTTCAGGGTGATTCGTCAATTTAATGTATATGAAAATTCGAAAGGGACCAGCACTCCAATATTTTTTTTTTTAAAGATGTAGGAAGTTACCTTATTCTGACTCGCGGGTCTTCAGAAAGTTGAAAATCTTGTCTATAGAAGTGATTTTTTTTATGACTGGTGTATTCTAGGCAAGAGAGGAACAAACTGTTAGTGCAGCTTCTGCTACCCTTACAACATGAAAATTCAAAACACATAACTGAACATCATTTGATGGTACATAACGTATAAATGCTGTGTATTTCCTTTGTTAAAAAGTTGTATTCTGCCTCAAAGTCAAACTGATCAGGGTGAAGACACACAGAGCTTCTAGTAGCAGCTATTTCTTACGGCTACAAAATAGACAACAGTGATAATTGGCTTGCTAAGTCACTGGGTGTGTGAGGGTATTTTTTTGGGCATTTTTTTAGCCACAACAATTAGCGGTTACTTGTAGCTCTGTAGCCGCTTATGGCTAGAAAATACCATGCCATATACAATATGGAGAATTGCCTCTGCTAAAACACATACAGCTCCTTAGCAAAGCCAATTATCACAATTGTCTATTTTGTAGCCATGACTAGTAGCTGGTACTAGTAGCTGTGTGCATCTTTACCCTAAAGGGAGCAAACCCAAGTGAAAGAAAATGTATTTCTAAGCAACTTTGCAATATATGTCATAACTTTTTAAAGATAATTGTGAAGGTAAGTGCAATGGAAAAGTGATTGGTCTGGCTGTTTATGTTTTCTGCACTTCTGAAACTATGTTGAAAGCCAGCTGATAAAAGCCAATTAAAACCTTGGATGAGACCCATACCGGTTACATTGTTTTAAGAGTCAGGCCCTAATAAATAAACAAATACCTGTACTGCTTTTATCTGCAATGTTATATACAAATACCTTTAAATCCATTATTTATTACATATTTATTGGACAGTAGTAAGTAGGCTTAAGCTGGCCATATGTATGAGATGTAGCCAAATGAGCAGATATGCCCACCTTGAGGTTAGCAATATTGGGCTGATCCAATCGTGGGCCCTAGGGCCCAATGATCAGATCATAATTCATGGAATACGGGCAGTCGGATCACGGGACCGCATCAACAAACAGATGCATCTGTGATCCGACTGGATTTTTAGTCCTGCTCGATAAGACATCTGGCCGACTTTCACCAGATATCGATCGGGGAAGTCTGTCGGAGGGCCACATATACAGGCCAATAAGCTGCTGACTCGGACTGTTGGCAGCTTTTATCAGCCCATGTATGGGGGCCTTTAGGGCCAGGGCACAGAGCGCTGCCTCTGCTGCTCTCCTCCTGCGTTTCATGGGCAGGCAGAGAGAAGCGGATCCTCTCTGTGCTTGTGTGCTTTCGGCATTAAAGTTGTAACGAGATCAGAGAGTTTTGTAAATTATTTACAAGTCATTATGACTTTAGTGAGGTTACTCAAGTATTAAACACCCAAGCAACACTACAAACTTATAGGAGAATTATGTTCACATTTAGTAAATTTTCAAAGAGCCTCCCATGATCATGTGCAAGTGCTAGATTCTTATTGAGATACTAAAGGGACTTTACTGCTGTATGACTGACCATATTATACAGAAAGACAGCTGCTATGTACTTGGACAGTTGAAGCAATACCTACAGAGGGATTCTGTCTGTGCAACCGTAAAGGGACAAACACTTTCCATATGGGATTTACAGTGCTTTAAGTCTGGCAAGGAATACTTGCAGCTGTCATTGAGACCACTTTACACCTCTATATTAAAGTCCCAAGCCAAGAGAGCTGTTTTGGAGCTAGCTTGGAAACAGGACAACTGTAATAACCTGTGACAAGGCTAAAATGAGACATGATATTGAAGTGGGTATTAATATTGCAAGTACAAACAGAAAGAAATAAAATCAAGCTTGAATTCATTTTGTTCATGTTTAAGTAACGTGAAAGGAAATTTCAAGAAGCATAAGCCTACATATTCATTTATTTCTCAGCTAAAGTTAATGTTTTTCTTTACATAAACTATATTAATGTCTGGATTTGTATCTAAACCTAATAAAGGAACAACTTGAATTGGCTTGTAACTATATACTGATTCACTAGTGTGCTACGCAACAAGAGCCACAGGCAAAAAATAATTGTCTAATATTTATCATGTATGGTCTTAGCTGGATCAATCCTGCAATGTAACAGCAGTTCCTTAATGTTAATCCCCAGCACCTGTTAAGCATTTGCAGAGATTCATGTAATCGTATCCAAAGGCATAATATTAACTATTCACTTACTGGTCACTTCCGTGGACATGCTCACTTTTCAAAATTATAACCAAACTAAATTGAACTCCAAGATAGAAATAAATACTAGGATATATCCTACAAGCTGCTTTTCTTACACATAAATATCCATTGCTTGGGATCTGCCTATAGTTAACATGTAGCAAGATGCGTCAGAATTTTTGAAGAAACCTGTATTTTAAATGCAGTCAATGAGTCCCTGGATGATAAGGTGATAAAAGTAAGAACTTCCCTTGCCCTGGTAAAGGTCAGTTTCACTAAAAAAAACCCTAGTGAATATAATCGTTACATTAGACCCCAGCAAGTGCCCCTATTTGCTGAAAATTCACTTCACCGGTGTACAATCCTTTGAGCATTGTGCCACAATCGCTGCGCTGAACAGTGCACATGCAACGTAGAGTAAAAATAAAAACTAACTTCAGATTAAACTTCAGATCTGCAGTCATGGCAGTGTGGTGGCACTATAGATTTGACAGCATTATTTATTTTGGAGGAACACGTCACACCACATATACAGGTTCGGTAAAGAATAACTTATGCTCCACCAGCAAACAAAAATCTCCTGAAAATACCTTAGAACTGGTGCAAATGTGCATCTGCAGAATTTCCTTCAGAATTTTCTAACTTTACTCTTAGTAAAGTATTTTCAGGAGATTTGCCAACTGGGGTAGAGCAAATTTCTCACAGGCAACAAATCTCCTCTGCCATTACCCGATCTGGCGGTCGGATCTGAGGACCGCATACAAGTGGCCACAATGCAAAAGGATTTTTTAACCTGCCTGATCGAGATCTGCACAACTTTCGGCCAGATATCGATCGGAGAAGCCCGTTGGATAGCCCCGTTGGATGGCCAATAAGCTGCTGACTCAGAATATTACAAGAATAATAATTATTTTATAGGGTAATGGCCGATGGGGAGAGTGGGCTCCTACAGTAGTACAGTTATACCATACTTGTTTTAGCCCAGTCATAAAACACTTTTCAGGGGAATCTATTCATATGGTAAGAGTGCCTATCCTATATACTAACCGAAGGCCTATCTATGTCCCGAGTGGAGGGGAGGCAGATGCGCACGCAACTTCGGTTAGGATCTATGAGATGCGCGCGCAACTTCAGCCGAAAGACATAGATGCGGCCTTCGATTAGCAGATGTGCTGGAAGGTTAGGATCAGAACAGGTTAGGATCGGGGAGGCAGATGCGCTGGAAGGTTAGGATCTAGGGAGGCAGATGCGCTCACCGTCTCCTTCTGCCTCCCGCCGCCTCTTCTTTCCTGCTCACTCAGGCGGCGACCGCTGGAAGATTAGGATCTAGGGAGGCAGATGCGCTCACCGTCACACTAGGGGAACCGGTTGCGTACCTGCACGAAAGTCTGTATAAGCGTCGGCCATCTTGCTACTCCTCTGCGACTTTGTCATCCGCCCACTGCCAAATCCGCCCACTAAAGTCTGTATAAGCGTCGGCCATCTTGCTACTCCTCTGCGAGTTTGTCATCCGCCCACTAAAGTCTGTATAAGCATCGGCCATCTTGCTACTCCTTTGCAAGTTTGTCTAATGGCGGCGCTAGCGTCACTCTAGGAGGGGAACCGGTTGCGTACCTGCACGAAAGTCTGTATAAGCGTCGGCCATCTTGCTACTCCTCTGCGACTTTGTCATCCGCCCACTGCCAAATCCGCCCACTAAAGTCTGTATAAGCGTCGGCCATCTTGCTACTCCTCTGCGAGTTTGTCATCCGCCCACTAAAGTCTGTATAAGCGTCGGCCATCTTGCTACTCCTTTGCAAGTTTGTCTAATGGCGGCGCTAGCGTCACTCTAGGAGGGGAACCGGTTGCGTACCTGCGTGGGTGGCCATTTTTAGCAAAACGGGCTATATTATCTCCAAAAAATATTGATGTTGACATGATAAACAACCAAGTGATTGCATTACTTCCTGGACAAAGCTGTGTCTTTCTGAGTACTGACTGTATTGATTCTGAAGACGAAAGTGAGAAACTTAACTTCCCATTAGAATATTTAAACACTATCAACAATGCTGGATTACCACAACACAATCTTATACTCAAAGTAGGAACAATAGTCATGCTGTTAAGAAACCTTAAGGGTAGGGGCACACGGCGCGATTTCGCCGCAATTCTGCGCTAAGCGAGTTGTCGCTGCGTTTTTTAAGCCGAAATAGCTTTGCTAACTTTGGCGCTGGCGTCAATGCAAATCGCGGCAAAATCGCTGCGCTAATTCACACGCGGCGATTCGTTTTCTATTGTCGTCCGAAGTTGCCTCGCTGAGCGTTTCCGGGCGACAGTAGAAAAAGAATCGCCACGTGTGAATTAGCGCAGCGATTTCGCCGCGATTTGCATTGACGCCAGCGCCAAAGTTAGCAAAGCTATTTCGGCTTCAAAAACGCAGCGACAACTCGCCCAGCGCAGAATCGCGGCGAAATCGCGCCGTGTGCCCCTACCCTAACACTAAGCAAGGTTTATGTAACGGTACACGGTTGGTTGTGAAGAGCATGAGACAAAATGTTATCAAGGCAGAAGTGCTTACAGGATCCCATAGCGGTGATACTGTTTTGATTCCCAGAATTGACCTTACCAGTTCTGACCAGGAATTACCTTTTAAACTTAAACGACGACAATTCCCCATTAAGGCTGCATTTGCCATGACAATCAACAAATCACAAGGACAAACATTGGATAAAGTCGGCATTTACCTATCTGAGCCTGTGTTTGGTCATGGTCAACTTTATGTTGCATTTTCAAGAGTGCAGCGTTCATCTGATGTTAAAGTCAAGATTTTAAGTACAGCTCACCAGGGAGAACTCATTCAAGGACAGGAGAACATTTTCACAAAAAATGTTGTTTATAAAGAAATTTTTCAGTAACACTTTACTACCAATAAACTCAAAATTTAAGAATTCTAATAGCAGATAGGTAATAACAAGCAATAGGCACAGATTCACTCTACATCCCCACAAATTAGCGTCGCCAGTTGCTGCCTGGGGATGCCGAGTGAATCAGCACCCATCGCATTTTGCTGCCTCACTGTTGTTACCATTCTTTCATTAACGATTCTTTAGAGAATCGGGGGTTTACTGGTACTTTACTAATGCGGGGTCTACTTTTAGTGATGTTGTTCCATAATGATCTACATACATAAAAGCATTGTTAGCATTCTGTTCTGTGCAAAATGTTTCTTAAATATTGTATTGATTTGAGAGAATTTATATTGCTATATATAAATAACACTAACTATTTGTTATGTAACCTTAACATAATAAATATCTGAATGAAAAGCATGAAACAGGAGGGTGATTTAGACAAGCTGTCTCTTAGTGTCTTGAGATCTACTGATAAACAGCTAAAGGTCTACTGGTAGGTCACAATCTTCCTTTTGGGCACCCCTGATATATGGCTTTATGTGCCCTTTGTAGAATAATAAATGGTTTCAGAATGATTAATGGTTGGCATCTTGCAGAGAGATCTACTCCAAATGTTCAGAGGATTAGATATGAGCAGCGGGCTAGAGAATAATGAGCCTGCTCACTAACTTGGAAATTATAAACAATGAAGCAGAAAGCTCAGGCAGATGTATACGAGAGTGTGGCATTACTGCTGGGGAACAACAGAAGTGCCATTATGTCTAAGTGGAGCCAAGCGAGGGCTGATATTGGGCGACTCCGAATTGTACATTTATGCAGTTTATAAATGTTTTGTAGTTACTGAGAACATATTCATAGCTTGGAAAGAAAGTGGTTTGGGACAGGCAACTACTTTCTCCTGTGTTGCTTAGCATATGGCAACAGACATTTTTCTTCCCCACACCACAATGTCATCTGCATGGACAGGAAAATATCAGCAAAAGGAACATGTAGGCATGTAATCTATTAACCTAGAAGCCCATTATCTTTTCTCTATACAGGTATGGGATCAGTTATCCATTAAAGAGATACTGACATCAGAAAATAACCTTTTTTGTTATCTATCATAACATTGTCTTTGAATGCTATTTATAATTTTGACATAAAAATATTTTCCTGATGCTTTTATATTAACTTTCTTACTACCCTGTTCCTGTATGAGGGGGCTGCCATATTTGTGCAGCAGGAGTCCGTTGGCATTAGAAACTCTGACAGGTTAAGAAGGGACAGTCAGGTTGTCAAAACAGTCAGGTTGTCAAAACAGTCAGGTTTAGAAACTTCTAATAACAATTATTTACAAAAGCAGAACCATCAGCAAAAAATGATCAACATGACCTATAGGTAACTTTTAATGTACATTCATATTTTCAAAAGAAAAATTTTAGTGTCAGTATCACTTTAAGCTCTGAAAATGGCCGCCACCCATAGACTCCATTTTATTCAAATAATCCACATTTTTAAAAATGATTTCCTTTTTCTCTGTAATAATACAACAGTACCTTGCGCCTGATCCAAATTAAGATATAATTAATCATTATTGAAAGAACCAGCCTATTGGGTTTATTTCATGTTTACATAATTTTCTAGTAGACTTAAGCTATGCACATCCAAATTATGGAAAGATCTGTTATCCAGAAAACACCAGGTCCCAAGCATTCTGGATAACAGGTCCCATGCCTGCACCAGTTCACTAGCCACTTAAGAGGAAGTTACAGATGATTATTTATATTTCATAGTTGTTAGTTGTCAAGACGTGTTATGGAAGCATATTCCTTACAACATACCTATTGCAACAGCTATTCCCTGTAAATTTTCCCTGGGTAATAGTAGACAACCTAAAGTGGTTGGTAGATATACAATAACTTTTTAAACATTCCGTAACTTTAAAAATGGTGCCCCTAATGGCAGAAAGATATTCAAGATAATAAATCCAATAAATGTATCTGAAAGGGGGTAGGGAAAATTTGTGGCTTCTCTCACTTTGACATAAATCAACATACCATCCACCTTTTGAGAAGGTACTTCAACAGATTTTGAGCTTGGACTGACTAACCGCAATCCAGCAGCAACCTATTACATGAAAACATTTCTAATTCTATACGTCTAATTCTTGGGGGGGGGGGGGGAGAATCATTAGTCAACAAGCCTAAATTACTAATGACTTCAACAGCAGCCTACAATCTCTATAAATACATGTTAATAATAATTATCTGCAGTGTGCACTTAAGTGGGTAGTTCACCTAACAAATAGTATGTTACTGAAAGTCCTATTCATTTTTGTTACTTTGGGATTATTTGCCTTCCTTTTAGGTCTTCTAGATTTTAAATGAGGGACACTGGCCTGGCCAGCCAAAACACGATTGCTCTCTGAGGCTATAATTTTACTGTTATTGATGCTTGGGAGCTGGAGATTTTTGGATAAGGGGTCTCTAAGTAATTTAGATTTCAATAGCTTTGGTCTACAAAAAAAATAACATTTAAACATTAAATAAACCTAACTGTATTGCTTGCAATAAATATGAATATTTGCTATCTTAATTAATCAAGCAGAAGTCACTATTTTATTAGAAAAAAGGGGAATCGTTTTTAAAAATTATAATTTTATGATGAAAATGGACACAGATAGAACCTTCCCATAATTTCAAGCCTTCTAGATAACAAGTTTCTAGATAATGTATTCATACATGTACTGTTCATGCCCTCTCCTGTGCATCTTTTAGTCCCTGTCAAACCACTCCCACAAGATTGCAAATGTACACCATAAATATGTATCACATACAGTGGCTTTTTATACAATTTTTTCAGTTGCATGTCTTTTTCAATCAACACTTGGCAACAGCTGCAAGAAGATATACGAATGTAATTCATTCATCAAGGCAGAACAGCTGTGGTGTAAAGTAATACTTTTGTTCCAGCATTGGGAAAAAGTCCTGTGAGCTGAAAAACTGCATCAGAACTAGATAAACATTATGCAGCTACGTTTACACTACCATGCTGCTAACAAAATTGTAATGTTGTTCCCAACTAACACTGCAGTCATCAGTTCTGCAGTGTTCAACTATTCACCACTAAGTGAAGCACTACAAAGCAAGCAAAAAATCTAATTTTTCATCAATGTATCTGAATATATGGAGAGCTATGGCAGCAATACATACCGTATATACTCGAGTATAAGCCGACCCGAGTATAAACCGAGGTACCTAATTTTACCTACGAAAACTGGGAAAACTTATTGACTCTAGTATAAGCCTAGACACAACTACAGCCCTGTCTCCCAGCAGCGCACATTCTGCCAAAGCGACCCCCCCAGCGATCAACCGGACTTCTTTGCAAAGTTGATGGTGACAGAGAATTGCCAAACGGATTACTGTGTGCATTGTCCCACTGTCCCACTACCATGTGCAGAGGGTGCTGTTTGATATTGCCATCACTGTTAATCTTTCGTATAACCAACAGAGGGCGCTGTGTGATATTGCAGTCACTGTTATTCTTTCATATAACCAACAGAGGGCGCTGTGTGATATTGCAGTCACTGTTAATATTTCATATAACCAACAGAGGGCACCGTGTGATATTGCAGTTACTGTTATTCTTCCATATAACCAACAGATGGCGCTGTGTGATATTGCAGTCACTGTTATTCTTTCATATAACCAACAGAGGGCGCACTGTTATTCTATCATACAACCAACAGATGGCGCTGTGTGATATTGCAGTCACTGTTATTCTTTCATATAACCAACAGATGGCGCTGTGTGATATTGCAGTCACTTATTCTTTCATATAACCAACACAGGGCGCACTGTTATTCTTTCATACAACCAACAGATGGCGCTGTGTGATATTGCAGTCACTGTTATTCTTTCATATAACCAACAGATGGCGCTGTGTGATATTGCAGTCACTGTTATTCTTTCATATAACCAGAGGGCGCACTGTTATTCTTTCATATAACCAACAGAGGGCATTGTGGGATATTGCAGTCTCTCCCCAAGTGTACTGTTGGTATAGGACGATTAAAAGTGACTGCAATCCCAGCTACTCGGGTCGGATACCGCTGACCCGAGTATAAGCCGAGGTAGACTTTTTCAGCACATTTTGGACGCTGAAAAACTCGGCTTATACTCGGGTATATACGGTAATCTTCATTTAAAAAGTTACAATAATCTAAACAACCATTATTTGGGTTAGGTACAGCATATACAGAGTATGGGAACCGTTATCCAGAAACCCATTATCCAGAATGCTCCAAATAATGAAAGGCTGTCTCCCTTAGACTCCATTATAATAAAATAATCCGAATTTTTAAAAATTATTTTCTCTTTCTCTCTCTGTAATAATAAAACATACCATGTACTTGATCAAAACAGTTATAATGGGTCCATGGGTTCAAGTAAAACAAGTACAGGTATGGGATCTGTTATTTGGAAACCCGTTATCCCGAAAGTTCCGAATTACAGAAACGCTGTCTCCCATAGACTCAATTTTATCCAAATTTTTAGAAATAATTTCCTTTTTCTCTGTAATAACAAAACAGTACCTTGCACTTGATCACAATTAGAATATAATGAATCCTTATTGGAATCAAAACCAGCTTATTGGGTTTATTTCATGTTTACATGATTTTTTAGTAGACTTAAGGTATGAAGATCCACATTATGGAAAGATCAGTTATCCAGCAAACACCAGGTCCTGAGCATTCTGGATAACAGGTCCCACCCATGCCTCTACAAAGTTGGAATAAACATATTGGATTAAAGGAGAAGGAAAGGCTTTGTGCACTTGGGGTGCCAAATGTTAGGCACCCCCAAGTGTTTGTATTAACTTATCTGAAACCCCGGACCAGTGCTCCTATCTGCAGAAAACTGCACCGGCCCGGGTTTATACCAGTGAGCAGCACTGCTCTTCTGTCATCCTCGTTCTTTTTGAAGAAAGAAGAAGCCGGAAGAGGATCGCTCAGTGGTGTTCACTGGTATAACCCCGGGCCGGAGCAGTTTTCTGCTGATAGGAGCACTGGCCCGGGGTTTCAGTTAAATCAATACAATCACTTGGGGGTGCCTAACATTTGGCACCCCCAAGTGCACAAAGCCTTTTCTTCTCCCTTAAAGCATCCAATTTCATTTCAATTCATTGTATGCTATCAGGATGAGTATCTCCAGTCTACCTTCGGCCTAGTGTCAGCTGTGTGTGAGCAGTGTGGCATTCAGGGAAGAGGAGAGCTGGAGTTCTGGCACTACTATAAACAGAAGATTGGGGGAAGCAGGAACAAAATTTTGAAAAAAAAAAACGGATTGCAAAACAATAAACTTAATTTCCGGTTATAAAATAACCTCTTGCTGGATTAATACTTCCCTTAAAAAATTTGCTTACTAATTGTACTAATTGCTTACTAATTTCCGCCAAGCAATACCTTAAAATGCCCCCATAACTTAGCTACTGTCGTGAGAAATTACTTGTCTGCCATTGCTACACAAGTAGAGTACTTAGTCAGCAGTCAAACATATTCTCTTGATAATTATGGAAGCCAAAGCCACGATTACATGAGGGGGATACCAAGAACAAATAGGTAGTGCAAGACTTACAGGTTAATATAGTGGAAAATGTATACTACTACTGTCATTTATAAAGCTATTAGAAACAAAGGAGTTTTGTGTCCATATTAAAGCACTGGCTATAATGGCTAATTAAGTCATTTTAGCAGACGTTGAGCGCAATGAAACAGCCAGCTGGAAACTTTGAAATATACCAATTGTATAGCTGCACAGTAAGTAATGTGTTTGAAGTCTGCCTAAAAAAACCGAGGATAACAGGTTTAGTAAGACATGCAATAAAATAGAAAAATATCTACACATACAATTTGGGGAGAGGAGGTCCCCTTCCCTAATAGTTTAATAAATCACAGGTTCAGTAATGGACAGATTATAAACAAAAAGGTGGCAATAAACCAGAAATAAAGTTATGATCTACTGAACTGTTGGAAACAACAAGGCATTGCAAGATGAACTTCCCCTTTGACTAGCAATGCAGAAAATTGTTACATCTTGTAAACAAAAGTATTACTGAAATGTGGCATTTTCTGCAGCCTTCTAAAAGAAGAAGTTAAAAAAAAGTATTTTTACAACTGATGATCCATACTTAAATAAAGTACTCTCTTCTCTCCTCTCAGTTGTACCATGAGTGAGAGAGATAAGGTGGGACACTAGAGTACATGCTAATAGGCACCGTAGAAGTATAGCCCTGAAGAGGTAGAGAGAGAGAGTGTGTGTGAGATGAGTAAGTGAGTGTGTGTGTGAGAGTGTGTGTGTGTGTTACCCCTCCAACAGGACTACCAGTACAAAACCTCAAATAACTATTTTGTACATTTAGTAAATGTAACGTATTGCAAACTAGCTATATGAAGGAAGGGTGAATAGAGGATTCAAGGCAAAATGGTCAGCAGAGAAATGGTGCTCAAATAGAAATGTAACTCAACTGTATGCATTACGTACATTAGATATAATAAGGACATTACTGAAACATAGCCATTTTGAAATCAGTATTTAGAACAATCGGTTATTTTATTATTAATAGACATGCTGGATTTAATGTCATTAGGGATGCACCGAATCCACTATTTTCGATTCGGCCGAACCCCCCGAATCCTTTGTGAAAGATCTGGCCGTATACCGAACTGAATTTTCATATACAAATTAGGGGTGGGAAGGGAAAAACATCTTAGACATCCTTGTTTTGTGACAAAAAGTCACGCAATTTCCCTCCCCTAATTTTCATATGCATATTAGGATTCGGATTCCGTTCAGTCCAGGAAGAAGGATTGGGCCGAATCCGAATCCTGCTGGAAAATGCCGAATCCCGAACCCTGGATTCGGTGCATCCCTAAATGTATAATGAATGAATAGTAACAATGCAAAGATTCTAATTCAAAAACTACACAAAACCCCAAAACACTACAATTTGCTTACCTTGGCAATATCTTCAGGCAATAACAATGCAAATCAAATACTGTAGATAGTGCTGCATCTGGGAAAAACAGAAAAAGAAACCTCTTGACGGGTATTCTACAGGCTTGAACACAACACAAAACTGAAATAAATTAAAAAACAAGTGCAATCAGTCATTTAATATGTAATAATGTCATACTAAGCTGTGTTTAAAAAAAAATAATTAAAAAGAAATCTCGAAAAAGGTTACAGTATTAAACAAGGTCTTGCATTAAAGTGCTATTTATTAGCATGTGATAAAGGAGCAGTCTACATTCTATTAAAAGTTCAAGGTGAAATACTCCTGTAAGGTTTGCTATAGGTCAGCATAGCTGAAAGGGGCTATAATACTAATGTTCCCTTTGCAAAGGGGCTTATTTGTTGTCTTATTCTGTTACTAATTATACATAATAGTAATGGGTATTCCTCCTGGGGCCCATAGGCAACTATAACGATTGTGCATAACCCACTGGGAAGCTCTAGCCTATACGTATTAAGAAAAAATAAACATTTCAGATTCCGAACTAGATTTCCTTCCCAAGAATCCCTCTGTTTTGGGCAACATCATCAGTTTGTTGCACGAACATTTACCCCATATCGCGCCTAGGGCCTACATCACGCAGCAGTCCCGCTTTTTCTTATAAAACAGACTACAGTCCACGGATTGCGCCTTAAACATCCCCACACCGCCCAACAATCCAGTTTTTCTTAAAACAGACAACAATCCCGGATCTATACATAAAGACGCCGCAAATCCATATATACCTAGCTCATTGACTCCAGCAGCATACCTAACCGAGACGTCACAAATCTCGTCTTGCTTCTCGCGAGGCTGTGGCGTCACGACGAACACCGTGTATAAGCGCAGTGACGCTGCACGTAGAAGTAATGCGGCGCATCATTCAGTGTTGTGCAACAACAAGTCGCTTGTAATTAGGAGGGTTTGCCATATACGGCTCATGTTTAGCTACCGCGACATTACGAAAGATATAAAGGACTACTGACGTTCTGTACGTTTCCCCATAAAATCGCCAGAGAAGCAGCTGCGCATTTAAATTATTCTAAATATATAAAGCCACATTGGCCATGTTACATGATACAATGGAGAATCTAATGCAGAGGCTCAAGGTTGTTTGTGTGTTGTGTATTCCCTCCAAGGCTCAGGTCATGCTTATATGTCTCTGCTAGGCCACGAGTAAAATATAAAAGCCTCAGGAACATAACCAGCCCGTAGACTATATTGTAGATGCGACAGAGAGCGGCATGGGGCTACAGTTAACAGTGACAGGAATGAGCCTAGTCTGCTGCCGCCTGCTTCTTTCTACTTACGAGCCGTGCATGTTGTCATGGCAACGAGGCCTTCACCAAAACACGCTGAATGAAGTAGCGCATAATTGCTTCAAAATAGAAAGTGGTATTGCTATAAATTAGAAGACTTTTTATGTCCTAATAAAAATGTAAACTTTTTACAACTTCTGCTTATTATTGAAAGGCTCACATTTTTTACATATTATCTGAAGGGACATGTGTAAAGAATAGGGATGCACCAAATACACTATTTTGGATTCGGCCGAACCGGCGAATCCTTCGCAAAAGATTCGGCCGAATCCTAATTTGCATATGCAAATTAGGGGTAGAAAGGGGAAAACATTTTTTACTTCCTTGTTTTGTGACAAAAAGTCACGCGATTTCCCTCCCCACCCCTAATTTGGATATTCAGTTCCGCCGGGCAGAAGGATTCGGCCGAATCCTGCTGAAAAAGGCAGAATCCTGGCCAAATCCCGAACCGAATCCTGGATTCGGTGCATCCCTAGTAAAGAGTTACAAATAATACAATTCTAGTAGGCAGAACTGAATATAAATACCAAAATGCAAAGCAAAAACTCTTTAGCAACCCTAAATTCAGAGGCTGTGTGAGCGGCATTCTATCTCAGAGTGGGTATCCAAACAGTCTTCCAATCTAGCTGTAAGATAATGTATATTTTGAATATGGTTGAGTCTCTGGTGTAGCCACAGTAAAGATGATTTGGGGGCCAGTATTTGAAAGAGTAGCTTCCTGTGAATACACAGAAGTATTGTGTGTGATACTTCTGGAGAAGGAGATATGTTTTTTTAATATTTTCGATGCCACTCAATAGACCTGAGTCCAAAAAGATTTCACTCTTGAACGGTGCCACCAGGCATGCATATAGTCTTCCATTTGGTGATGTCCACGAAAACACAAAGGCAGTGTCGGACTGGGACACCAGGGGCCCACCCAAAAGCCTTAGATTAGGGGCCCACCAATTAATCTTAGACCAGGGGCCCACTCTCAGTACTATTATTCTTTCTCTCCTCACTCAACCTCTATTCTCCTAGTCTCTTTTCTTTACATACTATAATCTATCATTCCATCTATTTGGCCTCTTTGTTCTCATATAAATAGGGAATGGCCATGAAATAGGCCAAATGTTTAGCAGCAGGAGGGCCCACCGGGAGTTTTCCTGGTATCCCTGTGGGCCAGTCCGACACTGCACAAAGGTGAATCAGATGGGATGACTGCGTGTTTCCAGAGAGGAGTGATGTTCCACCTGGAAAGTACTTTATAGGCCTTCTATTTAATGCTTACATTATGGCCCCACATATTAGTGTGTTTGACAAGTCAGTAGGGAACCCCAGTGGCAGAAAAGCTCGCTCTATTTAGGGTGTGGAAGGAAAGGGGGTCCTTGTCAGGGCTCTGAAGAACAAAACTGCTCTTCTCAGGGCATGGAAAGCCACAAAGAGTTCTTCTCAGGACTCTGAAGTTACTGCCACATAGGTGGGTATTCCCCTCAGCAGCTCAGAGATAAAACCATGTGAAATATTATGTGAAGTTGCTCCTGGATGGCAGGCTGTGTGTATCACTGTGTCCTACAAATAAACCCCCAACCTCTCCTCTGTGTGGGATTGTGGCTCAGGGAAGGGCCCAGGGAGGGGTCTCACAGCTCAGTCTGTCCTGACCCCAGTCATAGTGTATGTGCTCTCCCCTGTAGCCCAGACACAAGACTCCTGTAGCACCACAAGGAACAAAATCACAGCTAGATTTCCTATATGAATAGGAAAGGGGCTGAATAGAAATAATAAAAAGTAGTGTTTTTTAGACGGGGTCAACGACCCCCACTTGAAAGCTGGTAAGAGTTAGAAGAAGAAGGCCAATAATTAAAAAAAAACTTTAAAAGATATATAATGAAGGCTAATTGGAAAGTTGCTTAGAATTGGTCATTCTATAACATACTAAAAGTTAACTTTAAGGTGAACCACCCTTTTAAGTGGATCTGTCACTCATACACAAAAAACTGTATAATAAAAGTAATTTTGAAATTAAACATGAACTCTAATTTCTATTTTTTATTAAAGCATTCATAGCTGTAGTAAGCACATTTAAAAATCTCAGCTGTCAATCAAATATTGTCTGCCCTTAACAATTACTTTCACTTTCCATTCAGCACTTACTAGATTTCACTGCTCTCCCCATATTCCCCCGTTCTCTTCACCATTTAATTGTGTAGCCAGGGCATGGGGTTGGATATCGGGTCCCCTATTCTGGTGCACAAACAAGATTCTGAGGTGATGCAAGGCTTGTCTTAATAACAGTGTCCACAAAATGGCCTCTGCCTGCTTGCTATAATTATGAATTCCCAGACTGAAGGAAACAAGATTTCTGGGACACTTGTACCCCCTGTCCCGCCCTGATGCCTGCCCTGGCAAAACGTGTCACTTCACTCACATGGGAATATATATTTAACTTATATGTGGGCTGGGAGTGTGTTTTAGTTACCATTGGGGGGTTAGGACTACCATAGAAACAAGTAAGGAAAGCATGCTATTGGTCAGGGGTCACACTCTTGGACCACAGAATGGTGAAAAAATTTTTTGCACTGTCTGTGAGAAACGCCATGGCGTAAAGATAAGGAACATCGTGCAAACAAATAATACTAATTTAAACAAATGTATTTTAAATTGGATGTGAGGCTTCCATTTTTATTTGGTATTTGTAGATTGCTCTTCACTCCTTTCAATGAATTAGCCAGGTGCAAGTAAAAGTCCCTTGATGATCTTCATAGGTTGTCCATCCTTAACTGGAATAATTCATGAACATCACTCTGGCTCTGTTTTTGTATCCATCTCTTAGATCCGTCTTCCTTTTATGACATTTTCCGTAGGTATACTTTTTCAGGTTTCCGTTTCTGAAGATTCTGAACATACTGGATAATCTAATTCCTTTAAGGCCATTTTGGTTTCATTTAACAGCTGTAATGTAATATCTGGTGGTTCCAATGCAATTCCTTCAGTGCAGATCTCTGGAACTTTTATATTAGGAACAAATGGAGGCTGGACTTCTTTTTTCTGTAAAGCCTCCCAGTCTAATCCCTACAAAAGAGGAGAAAGAAAATGGCAATTACAAGCAATTCTGTGCTTGTAAAATAAATCCAGATGGGCAAGAGTAAAACTGTATAGAGGATGTGAGTAATATCAAATAAAAGGCATAAACAGAGGGACTTGCATCAATCGCTCCAAACATCGAGGCTAATCAAGATGCCTAAACAACTTACCTTAAAGGAAAACTATACCCCCCAAACAATGTAGGTCTCTATTAAAAGATACTGAGTAAAACAGCTCATGTGTAAAACCCTGCTTCATGTAAATGAACCATTATCATAATAATATACTTTTTTAGTAGTATGTGCCATTGGGTAATCATAAATAGAAAATTGCCATTTTAAAAAATAAGGGCCGCCCGCTGAGATCGGAGGATTCACTGTGCACACATACAAACCACATGTAAGGTCACATGAGCCAATTAACAGACAGAGTTCTGCCTTTTGCTTCCTCACTTCTTCCTGTTACAGTTAGTGTTGTAGTATTTCTGGTCAGGCAGCACAGATAAGAGTCACGAAATGGTGGTTCAAGGCAAGAGATGTAAAAGGGCAATATATATGTAAATATATATTCCAGTTTGGTAAGATTCTTTAATATGTCATTCAATTTGATATAAACTATCTGTTGCTTAAGTATTCATTTTGGGGGTATAGTTTTCCTTTAAAGAAATCACTTTTCTTTACATCCTCAGCACCATTTATGTCAGACCCAAGGCGACGATATGGGGTTTTGGTCAATAGCTGCAAAAAAGAAATAACATACAAATTAAAACTAATTAAACAATACACAGACAGCATCGTCTTAGCAACAAATTAAGATTATAAATGGGTTCCAGACCATTCCAATCTAAAGGGATTTGTAACCTATGGAACTGGGGACTTGACCACCACAATGTCCTCAAAGGGTGAATCATTTATGAGTTGGACCTTTGCTATAGGCTGGACATTCAGAAATAGTAACTGTACATATACTTTATTTAATGGAAGAATAATATGCTAAACATAAACAGGTATGGCATCTGTTATCCAGAAATCTTAAATTACGGGAAGGCCATCTCACATAGACTCAATTTTAATCAAATAATTAATTAATTTTTTTAAATGATTTTCTTTTTTCTCTGTAATAATATAACAGTACAAGTATGGGGTCTGTTATCCGGAAACCTGTTATCCAGAAAGTGTTAAATTATTTAAAGGCCGTCTCCCATAGACTCCATCCCAATAATCCAAATTTTTAAATATTATTTCCTTTATCTGTACAATAATAAAACAGTAGCTTGTACTTGATCCCACCTAAAATATAATTAATCCTTATTGGTGGAAAAACAATCCCATTGGGTTTATTTTATCTTTAAATGATCGTTAGGCTGATTTAAGTATATGGATGCAATTTACACTGATCTGGAAAACCCTGGTCCCGAGCATTCTGGACAACAGGTCCCATGCCTGTACAAACATTTCCATGGCACAGACCTGATTCCCTGAGGATAATTATTTTTTAATTCCCCAAATTGCCTAATTTTTGGCAGTTTTAATCCACCTAGTAAATTGGCCAGGAATTCCAGGGAAATCAGGGGAAAAGAGTATAATATAATTTGATAATAAGAATGTAAAACTGTGTGTCTAACAGTAAGGACAAATATAAGTGTGGGTGTGAGTGATAATGGAAGGGGCCGTCTCACATTGCACATTAGAACTCACTTGTGTTATTATATTGTAGATTTCCGGGGTTAGGGATGGCGGATATATCGGCTCTTCGTAGACAATGTTATCAATAATTTCATCAGCGTCATCTCCTGTAAAGGGCATCTGCAAGACAAAAACAACACTAGGGTTTTCTAGGGAATTAACTTGCAACGATAGCAAGGCGCTATAACATATGGGCCTGTGTTTCTAGGATTAAGTCCATAACCCCAATAAATCTATAGGCAAGCACCATGGAATCTATTGAAGTACACTTACCTGACTGAGGCGCATTAAATAAATGCACACTCCCAATCCCCACCAGTCCACTGATCTTGTGTAGGGGTATTGTGTAAACATTTCCGGGGCCATATACGGCAAAGTTCCACATTGAGTTTGGCTTCTGTCTGTAAAACTCATTCCTGAAGTAGAAAATAAAAAGTCAGTCAAGTTGGATCATTTCTACATTTATTTTCCTTTATTTATAGAGTGTGAACACAGATGATAATTTTTATTGGTCTCTGCCCCTGAGTCACAGGCATGATACACAAACTAGTTTCAATTATGTTACAATGAACTTGCATGTAAGGGGGTACATTTAGGGGTACACAGGGAAGCAGACCCTGTGGCTGCAGGGGGGCCCAGGAGGTATAGGGGCCTCATGAGGCTCTAATTTATATACAATTTCAATAAATATTGGTAAAATAGATCAACCTCTAGATATTTTTGAGGCCTTAAAAATAATTTGCTGTGGGGCTCAGTAATATCTAGTTACACCACTGGGAGGAAACCAACACAGATACAGTAGTTATGTGCGAGTCATTTTTTTCCCCGATCCGCTGCCCCCTTCCCTTCCACCACCCGCACCACCCGCACCACCCGAATCTGACTTCAGGCTTCCCTTCATTGACCCACCCACACCGGTAATAACATCACAAACAGGGCAGGGAGACCAGGCATGCAGCTATAAAGCCGGAAGCCGCAAAGGGGGGTGAGAGGTTGGCCTGAACTGTGGGACCCGCGGGTATCGGCCACGGCCACACATCACTAAGACACAGGGAAAATGTACAAATTCCAATAGCAGTTCTGCCTCTGCCCTTCATGCCGCCTTAAAATTACTCTATTAACTGGACACATTAATTAGTTTTCCAATTAATAATGTGTTTTTTTCTTACAAGTGACATATACATAGAAGTATCATCGCCACGTCCTTTATTGTCTTGAAATAAAATGAGAGTGTGATTGGAAAGTTGTGTTTGTGTGTCAGAGGCAGATACATCACTCGCTGTTGTGTCCATTTGCTCATCCATTTGGTTTGAACAAATTGAATCAATCCCCATCTAGAGTTTAGTGCTATGGAATTATAACTAGAAATCTTACCTTCTTTGCTAATGCCAAAGTCAGTAATTTTGGCGTATCCATCTCTATCCAGTAATACATTTTCTAGTTTTAAATCCCTGCAAGGAACACAAATGAACATTTTAAAATAAAACTAAATAAAAACATTTCAATTAAGTAGAAAGAAGCTAAATAAGGCAGAAATGTCAAAGACTCTGGGGATGCGGCTGTGTAATTAGGGTCAGACTGGACCTGTGGGGCAATGGGGGAAAAAACCCAGTGGGCAAAGCCAGACCCACTACTTGTGCCACTCCCTGGTCTCCTCTACTGACCCCTATTCCATCATGATTAGACATAAAAGAGCTCAGGGACCAGGTGAGAAGGTTGTGACTGGGGCAGGGGACTGGGAGAGGTGGGTTGTGGCTGGGGGGTTGTGTGGGATGCCCTGATTGATCCCAGATCCTCAGTCTAACGCTGTATGTAATGTTCAGTAGTACTTACCTATGGGTGATGTTCCGATCATGCAAAAACTGCAGCCCAAGTACAATACAGGCGGAATAAAATCTGTAAAGATAAAAAAACACAAATATATTAGAGTAATTCATTTAAGTGCAACAAATGGCAGTTATTCCTGAACGTAAATATTCAGCAGGTCATTGTCTGTGTCACCTTCCTACAGAGCACCTAGATTGGGATATTAATGGTAGGGAAATCTTTCTTAAATCCTCTAGAGCACAGCCATTCTCTTTCTTCCCACTGAAATTAATGGAGGGCTGGGTTTTACTTCTTGGGATCTAGATATTCTTATAAAAATGTTGGTGACAGTTTTCCTTGGGCCATGAATGATCAAAGCATTTTCCTGTTGACTGATCTTATTATGGAATTAATTCCCAGGGAAATACTGGAAGTACAAAAAGTTCCAGCTTGTCTAGTGGGAAAGAAGCAATCTCCCTTACACTGTCTATGGATATCTCAATGGTGCTATTTAGGTGCAATCGTGAGAATAACATAAGGATAAGACCTGCCACCTTCCCTAGAACTCCCAGTGGTGCTTACCTAGTTCTCTCCTGTGACATTCCGTTTCTGACCAAATGGGATGCCAAGTCTCCCCCTTCTACAAACTCCATAGCCAGGCAGATATAATGTTCCGTAGAGAAAGAGGCGAATAATCTAGTAAGGAAGTGGCAATTTTCCTTCTTGGCCAATAGCAGGATGCGTTGCTCTCGGAGAACACTGGCAAAGAAATAACAACGTCAGTTTCAATACAGGAGAATCATACACAGGACTAGTTCTACAACTGCGACTGGGGCAGAGCCTTTAATGGGGAGGCCCGTTTATAAAGTAACCCCCCCAATATATCAATTATTAACTCAGGGTTTGTGGTTTACAGTTCCATAGCTGTATTAAGAATCAAATACAATTCGAATATAAACCCACCTGAGACAATTATGGTGTGAACCCCAAAATTAATAAACATGAATTTATGTGAAGCCTTTTCCTATTTTAAAAGCATCACATGTCTAAAACTACAGGGCAGCAAATGATATATATTTTTATGGAAAAATATAATGTTATTTAAAGCCTTAAATTCAGTCTTAAAAGGAGAACTAAAGCTTAAAGGAAAACTATACCCCCCAAACAATGTAGGTCTCTATTAAAAGATACTGAGTAAAACAGCTCATATGTAAAACCCTGCTTCATGTAAATGAACCATTATCATAATAATATACTTTTGTAGTAGTATGTGCCATTGGGTAATCATAAATAGAAAATTGCCATTTTAAAAAATAAGGGCCGCCCCCTGAGATCGTAAGATTCACTGTGCACACATACAAACCACATGTTAGGTCACATGAGCCAATTAACAGACAGAGTTCTGCCTTTTGCTTCCTCACTTCTTCCTGTTACAGTTAGTGTTGTAGTATTTCTGGTCAGGTGATCTCCGAGGCAGCACAGATAGAGTCACGAAATGGTGGTTCAAGGCAAGAGATGTAAAAGGGCAATATTTATGTAAATATATATTCCAGTTTGGTAAGATTCTTTAATATGTCATTCAATTTGATATAAACTATCTGTTGCTTAAGTATTCATTTTGGGGGTATAGTTTTCCTTTAACTAAAGATGTAGCTAGAAATGTTGTACATGATGTTTTGTGCTTTTGTACCAGCCCAAGGCAACCACAACCCTTTAGCATTAAAGATCAGTATCTTCAAAGATGCCCCAGTAGCTCCCCATCTTCTTTTCTGCTGATTCACTGCACATGCTCTGTGCTGCTGCCACTTACTGAGCTTAGGGACCCACTCACAAAATACAGAACACATAGAATAGAAATGTCATAATATAAGGCTGATTAGAAATAAATACAGATAATTACTACATGGCAGAACAGAAACCAGTGCAATTAGCATCAGAATTTAATAATCAGCCCTGTAGCATCGGCTTATATTACAGACAAACGTAATTTTCTGCTGGATAATTAGTGATGACCCCTAAGCTTAGCTTCTCAACAGCTGCTCAGAGCCCACTGAGCATGTGAGTACAGTGAGTGTCACAGACACTTTCCAAGATGGTGACCCCCTGTGACAAGTATGAAGTCCTGGATCATTGCTGCTATTGACAAGCTGAAACTTTAGGCTGGTGCAATAAGTTCACTATATAAAATATGGCATTTTTAGCCACATTCATTTTTAGGATTTGGTGCTCGTTTAAGAATAACTCACCCAGCAAACGCCGTAGGTTGATCCATATAAAAGCTTTCAATAGTCTTAATGGCAACGGCCCTTCCTGTTTTTCTGTAGTTTGCCTTATAGACCTGAAATGAAAAAGTGCAGCGTTTATACACAATGCATGTTTCATCTTACACACAATTAAATGAATTAGCAACAACAGTTGCTCATGTAGATTACTTGTCTGTAATGCATATCTGCAAAACTGGTATTTTAGGGGTTCATTTAATGACAGTTTGCACTGGGCCTAGTAATCCATAGTAACTTATAGCCACTAGGGGATACTGAACTTTATGCAGACTTTCTGATGTCCCCCATAATGTGCCAAAAGTGTAAGAGTTGGATGTTATGCAATATATTGCTCATGTGTTTCAAGTCCAAGAGGGTTATTTACTAAAGTCCGGTTGGGCTTTTTGGTGCAAAACTCAAATTTTTGGTATTTATTAAAGTCCAATGCTGCAAAAAGTTTGAATCCAAAAATCCGGCATCTCAGACCTTTATCTAATCAATGGGAGAGGTTCCTATCCTATTTGGAAGTTTATGTGGTCTGCACTGAAATTAGCCCAAAAATCTATTTCAGGCAACAATCTGAAAAATGTGGGCTTTTCAAGAAAAAGCCAGAAAGAATTGCACGATTCGGGTTTTTGCTCGATTTAATCAAGTTTTTCTCCAGTCCAATTAATTGTGCTTTTTCAATAATAAATTAGGATTCTAGTTTGGTTGGACTTTTTTTTAACTAAGTAATCGGAAAAATTTGAATTTAAGTAAATAACCCTCCAAGTGTAAAACCCCTGAGTATGTTCATAAAGATCTATCGTATTTAAAGGCAAAGTAACTCACCTTTCCATATGATCCCTCACCAAGAAGTGACTGGATGTTGAAGTCATCAATAGATGGTGGGGTTCCGCACACAAGCCTAAAAACAAATAAATACACTTGATTAACCCTTTTGTTTGTTTCACTGGTAGAACTTTCACAGTTCTAGACTAAGAATCCTTTGTATAACAGGCAATCTAATGGAACATATATCCACCATCAACAAGACCTCATGCAATATGCCATCCAAAATGGACACCAAGAAAGCAACAGACAGATCTTATATCCATACCTTGTGTGGTTCAGGGCAGTATCAATCCTTTGGATCGTAGTATCAAAGCGAGTATTCTAGGGAGGAGAAGGGAATACCATTAATTTAGGCTCATGATGTCATTTAAGAATAAAATCTCCTGGAAGTTTGTTTTAAAATATCAAATATGAAGACTTACCCTCTGATTCTCAGGATGAGCAAAGCTTAGAAGTCCTGTAAAAGAAAAAAAAAGAAATGGTTCAGAAAGAAGCCGCTGCAACCACCAGAATATTTTGGAAGTGAGTGTGAATAAAAAGTCTGTAGCGTAACTAGATGGTTTTGGGCCCCACAGCAAATTAATCTTAGGGCCCCCAACATATATAGATTTTGTCCTGTTTTACCAATATATGTTGAAATTGATCATTACTTAGGGCATCATGGGGCCCCTATACCTACTGGCCCCCCTGCAGCCATAGGATCTGCTTCCTCTTTAGTTACACCCCTGCCTAAAAGTTACGCCCCTGCCTAACGTCTGTAGGTTTCTTGGCTTCTGTCCAGGAATGGCTGATCCCAATCCTATACCTGCACCTTCCATATACTTAAAGTTTAACTGCTCAGTCTGTGATGTGAATATATATATATATATATATATATATATATATATATATATATATATATATATATATATATATAGAGCAAACAAAAAACCGCACACACAGGACTTATGAAGTGCAAAAAAATAAAAAAATTTATTGCAACGTTTCGGCTCCTGTACTCGAGCCTTCTTCAGGTGGTGTCCACCACCTGAAGAAGGCTCGAGTACAGGAGCCGAAACGTTGCAATAAATTTTTTTATTTTTTTGCACTTCATAAGTCCTGTGTGTGCGGTTTTTTGTTTGCTCTATGTATGATTGATCATAACCTGCACCCGGGCAATTGCCTAATGGATTAAGAGTGCTCCAGCCGCTAGAACGAGTATATATATATACGAGTATATATATATATATAGTAAAGAATGGACCCGCACTCCAATGTTCTTAGTGAAAAAAATGATGTGTTTTATTCACAATGCATATCCAACGTTTCGGTCCACGCTGGGACCTTTCTCAAGGATCCTTGAGAAAGGTCCCAGCGTGGACCGAAACGTTGGATATGCATTGTGAATAAAACACATAATTTTTTTCACTAAGAACATTGGAGTGCGGGTCCATTCTTTACTACATATGCAAAAAACTTGACCAACGCACCCATCATCTAAAAAATCCGGTAAGAGTGCGCTCACCACAATTGACTTTATATATATATATATATATATATATAGATAGATATAGATATAGATATATATATAAAGAGTGGAAGTGGAGATCTCTAGCCCAATATATATTTAGTATGGGGATCTAACTGTGATGATCATTGTGCTTGGAAAGCAGAATAAAACTCAGAATAACAAATATTTATTTTAAAAAAACTGCACCTGGAGGGGCCAGAGCTATTCTCTCACTATCTATCCTTTCTACATTTTCCATCTTCTCATTTTTATCTTGATTCACTGAATAAAATTCTGCCCTCTCTTCTTTATTTTCATCTGCCTCCGGAGCAAACACTGAGAAGAGTATCTTGTCCTATTCAAATGAATAAAATACGTTTTTAGAAAAAATAAAATGTTAATCATTATGATTCTTTAATTTGACTTCCATTAATGTAAGATGCAAGTTATCAGAATTGTAAAAATATATCTGTTTCTAACCCCACTGTCAAATCACTTCCAGTCCCCATTTCTTGGTAAGGTAATGTAATATATAGGTATGTACCGAATCCAGAATTCGGTTCGGGATTCAGCCAGGATCCAGCCCTTTTCAGCAGGATTCGGATTTGGGCGAATCCTTCTGCCAGGCTGAAACTAATCCAAATCCTAATTTGCATATGCAAATTAGGGGTGGGAGGGAAATCGTGTAACTTTTTGTCACAATACTAGGAAGTAGTATTGTGAAACAAAAAATGTTTTCCCTTTCCCACCATATGCAAATTAGGATTCGGGTTCGGTATTCGGTCGAATCTTTCGCAAAGGATTCGGGGGTTCGGCCGAATCCAAAATAGTGGATTCAGTGCATCCCAAGTAATATATATATATATTGTTTATATAGATGTGATAAAGAGAATACTAGAGTATGTGTAGCACGTGGTGCCATTAAGCCTCACTACTGAAAGAAGTTCTATAGCTTAGTATAAGCTGTAATTTCTGGGTATCAGAGCCTAGGATTTTCCCTTACAAACATTAAACTCACCGAATCATTTTGGGCAGGTACTTCATGTTCATTGCTGTAACTTTGAACAAAAGAAGCTGAAATAAAAAAGAACAAATAGCAGTTTACCTACTGAGCATCAGTTTCTACCAAATGCTATTAGGAAATATGATGAATGATTGGAAAATAGAAGAATCTGACATTCAATTGAGAAATTGAAATACATTCCAGGCATTTGAGCTGCTGGCAGAACATGTTACACCTGCAGTAGCCATAGTGATCATTTATGGGATCTGTTTGTGCAGATTACGTGATTTGTGCTGGACGTATTCTTTTACTGGCAATTCTCAACCAACCAGTCCCCGAGTGGTGCCAGACCAAACCCATCTCTTTTCATTTCTATAAATGGGTTTTGGACCATATTTGCTCTTAAAGAAACTTTACCTGGAGCGATCATTCGAATTCGCTCGTGCTCCTCCTCGATCCACTTTCTTTGACTGTCGTTAAGTTTAAATAATACAACTTCATCGTTTTCATGGGAGCCAAAAGGCATAGGCGTGATGTTGCTACTACAGCTCTGTAGTCAGGAGAAAGAAAAAAGCATGTTAAGAACCGAGTGCTAAAAAGTACACTATTTAATAAAACCAAGGTCTACAATGTATTGAAAAGATAAAGCCCATTCATGAGTATCAGGTTATTGTCAGTACAAAAATAATATAGTGTCAGTAGAGTTGTGGTGATGAGTATATTGACTCAGTTTGTAGTAAGTAGCACCGAGACTCATTGCACAAAGCTAAAAGTCACTCTAACCCTAATCCTAACCCTATCTTGCAGTTGTAAGACCTGTATAAAGGCAATTTCCCCAGGAGGAAACAAATGCTTTTATCCTTCCCAAAAAGGAAACTTACCGGTGGCTCCCAAGCAAGATCTTCATTTTCTATTGAGCAACTTCTCCTTGAATAATCTGGGGGGAAAACAAATAATGGTCATCTCTATGTATCAAACACCATTAGGAACTGTACAGACAGGCACGTTTCAGGGGCTGCTGCCGCCTGAGGCAGCAGCCCCAATGCCGCCCCTCCTCCTGCTCCGCTCTTTTAACTACCAGCTTATTGCGCTCGCTGCGCTAGAAGAGCCGAATTTCTGTTTTAAAAAACGGAAATTCGGCTCTTAAAGTTACCAGAGGCGGCTTTTTGCCGCCCCTGGTAACTGGCCGCTCCGTGCCGCCTGAGGCAAGATTCTCACCTTGCCTCATGGCCGGAGCGGCCCTGTGTACAGATAAAATGATTGGGCAAAGGAAAAGCCTCTCTTATTGACTAGAGGGTTTTAAAGGCAGAGCAGGACTTGATTTAGTACCAGGCATTTAATCTGCTATTAGGAAATGATAATGCTGCCTCATCCAGATACTACTATGGTAACTCTTTGCAGAAATAAGGTGAAAATGTAACAGGCTTCTGCTCTGGGTAAAGTCTGGCTTATAATATTACTAGCAGTTTTAACAAACAAACATGCCTTCAAGTAGTGTCAGTCCAAGACCCTCTGATCAAGAGACCACATTCTCTGGACACTGTAGTAGAAATATGTATAGAACTTTATAATACACAAAACCATGAATATCTTGTAAATTATATTCTTATAAACGGTGAGTTCTGATGTCATCAGTTATAAACGGTGAGTTCTGATGTCATTCCTGTCACATGACTCACTGAAATTTGTGTATTATAATAAATAAAGTACCCCCAGTTGCAAAATATATGGATATTAGAAGTTACCTCGGAGTTCCATAACCTGTATAATAATATTCGGCCTTTGGCCTCGTGTTTTTATATGGTCATGAAACTCCTCAGTAACTTATAATATCCTTATAATTTATAAGAGGGGGTACTTTATTCACAATATAATACACAAAAGCCATGAATATCTTGTAAATTATATCCTTATAAACGGTGAGTTCTGATGTCATCAGTTATAAACGGTGAGTTCTGATGTCATTTCAGTCACATGACTCATTGAAATTTGTGTATTATAATAAATAAAGTACCCCCAGTTGTAAAATATGAGGATATTAGAAGTTACCTCGGAGTTCCATGACCTGTATAAAAACACTCGGCCTTCGGCCTCGTGTTTTTATATGGTCATGAAACTCCTCGGTAACTTATAATATCCTTATATTTTACAAGAGGGGGTACTTTATTCACTATATAACTGCCATATTACTACTTAGGGCAGGCCAAGACCTTATATTTAGAAATGCTCTTCCCCTGCATTTACATTAATATCCTGTTTCTTACAAAATTTACCTGGAGTGATCGGTCTAATAATATCTTCCTCGATCCACTCTCTTTCTATGTCATCCAGTGAAATGACTTCAGTTTCATCATCTTCCAGGTAGACAACAGGTGTAAATTCTATGTTGTTGCTACAGACCTATAGAAAGGGCAAATAAAAAAAAGAGACTGTTAAGAAAATAAGGAGAAAATAAAACTAAAATGAATGCAACAAGTACACAATTTTAATACCAAAAAACTTCTAATCTAATTCGATCGAATGTACTAGTAATTCGATTCAAATTTAGCCAAATACGGACCTATTCGACCAAAAAAATTTTTGACTTCATTTCAGTTGGTCATTTTGAATTCAAATTTCGAAGTTTTTTCAATTCGAAATTCAACTCTTGATAAATATGCCCCTTAAATAAACTTGACATTCGAATTCAAAAATTCTAATCTCCAATTCGACCCTTGATAAATCTGCCTTGTGCATTTATAGCATCGTATTGATGTCTGTACAATAAACATAGTACATTTATTCCTGTACAATTGAGTTGAATTAGAATGATTATTATGACATCACCATGTTATTCCAGGTGCACAGGAAGTATTCCTATTGACTAAAGATTATGTTAACTAATAACTGAATTGAGATAAACAATGCTAAGAAAATGTTTAATAGCATCAACATTATGTTATAAAGGAACTACAGTAAAACATCAATTTTAAGTTTTCCCTTATTTTACATTGTTGTTTGTTTGTGGTCCCACCTTTATTTTATACATTATACATTTCCCTGATTTCACTAGGTTTTGTAATGGCATATTTATCAATGGTTGAGTGCAAATTATCCTAGCAACCATGCATTGATTTGAATAAGAGACAGCAATATGAATAATAGAGGCCTGAATAGAAAGATGAGTAATAAAAAGTAGCAATAACAATACATTTGTAGCCTTACAGAACATTTGTTTTTTTAGATGGGTCAGTGACCCGAATTTGACAGCTGGAAAGGGTCAGAAGAAGGCAAACAATTAAATAAACTATAAAAAGAAAAAAACAAAGGCCGATTTCCACTTGCAATTGGGGTCAGGAAGGATTTTTTTCCCTCTTGTGGCATAATTGGCACTGGCTTCAAGCTGGGTTTTTTTTTTTTTTACCTTCATCCGGCTCAAAAAAGCAGCTATATGATCATGTATTTTACATTTTGGGAGTTATTTAATAAAAACTGAATGTTAAAATCTCAAAAAACTTGAATTTTTAGAGAAAGAAAACCCTCAAATGTTTTGAGATTTATTATAACCCAAAAAAATCCGCCATCTCAGACTTGTCAAGGTCCTGTATAAGTCATGGGGGAGGCACCTATCCCAATTTGAAGTTTTTGTGGTCTGTGCTGGATTTAGACAGAAAATCCGACTTCTGTGGGGTATTTGGGCAAAAACTGCCTGCCTCCTGTGTTTGGGTTGAGCCATCAGCAAAGGTGGCAACCCTATGTAGCAGATACCAGCTGTAAAATGTATTTTGTAAAGAAGACAACCTACTTTTTAATTTTAAACTATGCAAGTCTATATCGCACAAAGAAGATTTTTTTTATGTCTCTTTATTTATAATTTTTAACATTTTTGTCACAAAACAAATAATAATACAAGAAAAATGAATAAACCATGGACATTACATATTGAAAGAGGTGTTGATCGCAGAAGCATTAATATAGAGTTGCAGACATAATACCCAGATAGTATTAGCATGAAGCCATTTAAAGAAAATTATTTCATTTGTCATAACATCAGTCCATGGGACCATAGCGGTTTTGTAAGTGTCCCAAGGAGACCATATCTCAGAGTGGGTATCCAAACAGTTTTGGATAGAAGTCCAAATCTTTGGCCATTTGTCATCCATATCCTAAAGATAAAGATTGGTTTTCCAATGGGACAAATATGAGAATTCTGAGTCTGGAAGTAATTCCATAAGTAGGTTGTAGATTACATTAATGTTATTGATAGTAGACATTGGATGTAAACATCTCCTTTCAAACTGGGGCCCCTCCAGTGTTGTCTGATGTGGTGCCTGGGAATGGTAGAGGTGTGAGATCTGTTGGAATCGAAGTATCTCATACGGGGGGGATATAATCTATTTTTGTAAATACTGGAGTGTTTTAAATCTATTTGAAGTAAATGATGTATGTATAATTAGCAGGCCCTTTTGCGACCACCAATTGTGAACGGGCCAGACTTGCCATTGGATATTTAGTTTGGAGGAGGCAGTATACCAGAGCTATAGATGGAAAGATATGTTTGTATTTTGGATTCTATATTGTCAAACTTTTGCGGGGGTCACCCACACAAGCGATGATATAGATAACGAAGCCAACACATTGGAGAACATCTGGGTTTTGCGTGCCATTGGATCAAATGGGCCAAACATGCTGCTTTGCAATAATTGCATCGGAGTGGTACCTTTAACCCTTCTTGATATGGCAACCTGTACAATGTTGATTTGTTAACCCTATGATATTTGTTTTGCCAAATGAAATTAAGGATTTTTCTTTGTAACACATCAATATCTTTTGTATTAACAGAAATCAGAAGGTCTCTATAAAGTTGATTTTTTAAGGGGTGGTTCACCTTTAAGTTAACATTATAGAATGGCTAATTATAGGCAACTTTTAAATGATCTTTATTTTTTATGGTTTTTGAATTATTTGCCTTCATCTGATTTTTTCACCTTTCAAATGGTGGTCACTGGCCCCCATCTAAAAAACAAATGCTAATGTATTGTTATTGCTACTTGTCATTACTCATCTTTCTATTCATCTCCTATTCATGTTCCAGTCTCTCATTCAAATCAGTGCATGGTTGCTAGGGTAATTTGAGCCCTATCAACCAGATTGCTAAAATTGTAAACTTGAAAGCTGCTGAATAAAAAGCTAAATACCGGTAACTCAAAAAGCACAATTAATAAAACATGAAAACCAGTTGCAAATTGTCTCAGAATATCTCTACATCATACTAAAAGTTAATTTTAAGGTGGACAACCCCTTTAATAAACATTTAAGAAACTTACTGATTTGTATTCAAATTTATTCCAAACAGGAACGTGTATGGGGCTGTTTACTGTTGAGTGAACCAGAATGAGACTTTAAATTATTGCATTGTGGTTTTTTGGTTTTTTTTTTTAAAACATTCAGAATTTCATTCTTTAAAAATCAGCAGGATAAAGGCCCATAAGTCTACAACTGACCATTAATTCTTTTTGTTCGCTAGTGATCCTTTTATTGTTTTTCATTCTAAAAACTGCTGTGTTTTTAATATCTTTTGATTGAACTGCCTTTTGCTTGTGGTACAGAATATCACAATGACTGTGTATGTTTTCATGTTGATGCTTTCATGAGTTTCCTTTTGAACACTATTGCTGGATTTTTTTAGGCATTTTGATGTTGCACTTTTGTGACGCTAAAAACTGCTAAAAGGAGAGAAAAAAACCTTGCTAGGGTTATAACAACAGAGAAAGATAAGGGTCTGCTAGGAGCCCAACAATATAGAGGGCTGACTGATATCCTAATTGATGAATTAAGTAATTTCCCTTATCTCCTTTTTATTTTTTATTTACAGAAAACTAGGAAGTTACTCCCTGAGGAAAATGCGTTGCACCAAAATTATAAGGCCCTGTAGAGATGAGCAGATGAATATGCACATAAGAAGATTAACCCAGGAAGCCAACTCTCTTCTACACACCCTAAATAGAGTTTATTTTTCTACATAAATCTGACCTTTATTCCAAGTATCTGCCTTAACCTCTTAATGCCCAGAGAGAAGGGCAGTCCTTCCAGCCATGGCTCCCCGGAGGTTTCCTCCACAGGTGGTTTTTCCTCTCCTGAGTGCTGAAGGATGACTCTTCGTGAGTCCAGAGGTTCCTCTAAATATTGACACTACAAGATTTTATTTCTTTAAAGAAGCAGTGAGCGATTTATACATTAAAATACTTTAATTGATCTTGATTGTCCTGTTTATACTTTCAATGATTTAGGAAATCCACATCTCTGAATGTAAAGAAGTTGGGTCATTTTGGGGTTTTTTTCCCAGTAAAGGCCAGGGCTAGAGGACTAGTTTTTACTGTCAAGTACATTGTCGATAGTTTTGTAATATTGACTCCAACCTTGGCTGGTATTTTAATAAGCAATATTAGCACTGGCTACCCCAGGCCACTAAGGAAAAAGGGGCAAATATAACATTTCTTAACCAGTGAGAAGGGTTGCCTTGTCCTTGTATGGAATAGGCATAATCTCCTGCTCAGAAACAGCAACATGAGATGCAGATCATTTTAATTGCCCATCACCTTTTAGTACCCACAAGTTGCCAGGTTACAACCATCACGATTATAAACTTGCTTTCTTGACCTTTGAGTTGCACTATATTGTCAAGATGGTTTAGTTCTATCAACTGCCAGACTAAAAATAAGTCCATAACATGTCATAAAAACGTCTTGGCCCTTAATAACAGCAGGGCGAATGTGCAGGACTAGAAAAATGAGTCCAGGTTACTGTGTCCAGTGTTTGCTTGTCCAAGAACAGAATGACACTTGGCATGACTCCCAGAGCTTGGCCCTTCTCCATTCACATGTGAACCTATCAGGAAGCCCGCAATTCTAAAATAAGATGACTTTAGATTCCTGTTGGTATAAAACAGAAAGAGATAAGACAGAGAGACACTAATAATACTTTAACTAATGCATCATGTACACAACCTTTTACATCCCTTAAATACACAAAATTCAAATGATGTGGCATAAAATATAGCTGAAAGCACAACTGCATCTATGGGCAAAGTTCATGTATATTTCTTGTTGTTCCTGTGCAAAATGCAGACATGGCTCTTATGTTCAGTCCAACACAAGTGTGCATGAAAGGGGGAGTTCATTCCTGCTCTCTAATCATTGGCAGATTGGAGAAGCTGTATACATATGCTAAACTACACAGACAGGCACAACACAGCATTAACCTAAATGATAAGCAAGTTAGGAGATGGGGAGGGGTCCCTAAATTCCTCTGCCTACTCCTGGTGAATTCAGTGCCACCAAACACAGGCATAACTTTATACATGGAGGGACACAAGTCCTTGTGCTGCTTTTTAGAGCACATGGACCTGTGGCCAATGGGAGGGCACTTCACATTTTGCCCTGTCAGAAGTAAATGACCCCCATTATTTAAATAGAAAGTTGAGTTATGCTAGTGAGTATTCCCTAGAGTTGAGACATTTTGATATCTGCCCAAAGTCTGTATAAAAATGTGTTTGCATGGAAAATGCTTCACTTATGACATATAGAGAAAATTAAAACGACCCCCCTAGGGAAGAGTCCAGGCCCAGTTAGTTACATAGTCCTATTCTACAAAAAATTTAATATACAGTTGGTGGGCATTTTACTTTTTCCTGCAATTAATGGTCCATACCAATTCTACGATCAAATCTCAATATGTCCCATTTTAATTTTTTTTTCTCACCTGAAAATGGTAAACCTTGATTTCACTGTATACATTAAAGGGGTTGTTCGCCTTTAAATTTAATTTTAATATGATGTAGAGAGCAATACAATTTGCAGTTGGTTTTCATTTTTAATTATTTGTGGTTTTTGAGTAATTTAGCTTTGTATTCAGCAGCTCTCCAGTTTGCAATTTCAGCAATCTAGGTGCTAGGGTTTATGCTACCCTAGTAAGCCTGCAAGAGACTGAAATATGAATAGGAAAGGACCTGAATAGAAAGATGAGTAATAAAAAGCAGCAATAGCAATCAATGTGTAGCCTTACAGAGCATTTGTTTACTAGATGGGGGTCAGTGACCCCCATTTGAAAGCTGGAAAGAGTCAGAAGAAAGCAAATAATTTAAAAAACTATAAAAAATAAATAATGAAGACTGAAACATTGCTTAGAATTAGCCATTCTATAACATACTAAGGTTAGCTTAAAGATGAACCACTCCCCCCCCCCCAATCTTTAGAATTATTAGAGGGGTAATTAAATGTATAGTCCTCTAAGAAAACTTGCTTAAGCAGGTCCTTCGCTATGTTTAGAAGTACAAGATCTCTGGGCAGTAGGATAGAGAATTTGGCCAATACAGTAGTTTGAATAGATGTAGCACTGAATAGTTGAGGTGAGATTATCTTAAGTTTAGTGAAGCTACAGAACTTTAGTTCAGTTTTAGCCAGGCCTTTATTTTAATCTTCTAAGGCGGGGGCTCCCCCTGCTGTTCATAAGTATGATTGTTTCCCAGCTCAGCATTTAGGGACCGTCTGACAATTCCTATCCACAGCAGTAAATGAAGGGAGAATTTCACTGCATACAGTCAGGTTTCTTATAAAAACGGTACACATTTTTTAATTAAAGTATATTGGAGATAGGTTTCTTTTTCATTAAAGAAAGTAAAAATGGGATTTTATTTTTTTGCCTTTCCTTGTCCTTTAAACAGGACGGTTGGAGGGGATGTGGTGTGCAAGGTAGTGTCACGTAACTGTAGTAAATGGCATGTATTCAAAATGCTTTCTGCCTGTTTATTTAAACAGTGGGTAATTTTGGACCAAATTACCCTACACCAGCAATATATGTAAGCGGGATGGGGGGCATGGGAAGAAAGGGTGGCATTTGCAGGCCTTTACTGGGCCACCACAGTCATAGGGACTGCTCCCCATTAGTTACACCACTGCTTTCAAATAGCTTCTAATTTAACAAATCCAATTCTCAAAAGAGCAAACAGATTTTTTTATATTAAATTTTGAAATCTGACATGGGGCTAGACATATTGTCAGTTTCCCAGCTGCCCCAGTCATGTGACTTGTGCCTGCACTTTAGGATGGAACTACTTTCTGACAGGCTGTTATTTCTCCTACATCCCCTTCCCCTATTTCTCCTACTTCCCCTATCTGCTCTAGCGATTCCATAAGGTTTGCCCCGTCAAGTTAAGGTAGATTTGCCTCCTGTAGGCTTGTTGAAGGTTTTGTTGGTCTTCCATGAGGTACGGCCTTTATCGTTGGGCTTACTGCAAAAGTATGAAGCTGTTTTTGTGTGTATAGCGTGTGCTTTGGCCATGAAAAATTTTCCCCATCTGGCTTTCCCTGAGGATCTGCTCTTGGCCTGAGGAAGAAAGGTACTTTTCCCTCCTGTAGCTTGTGAAATTATTTTCTCGAGTTCCTCGCCAAACAGACGGCCCTTGAAGGACAGCAAAAAAACAAGTCGGCTGACAATTTTTAAGCCACAAGGTTCTACACGCTGCTATGGACAGGGCTGAAGTTTGAGCTGTGATCTGTGAGACCATTGGAGCCCCTTGCCCCATTGAACAGGATATGCACAGCGGTTCACTCTGGCCCCCTGCAATTTTGGACTGACATTTTCTACATACAAAATATGTCACCTGTGCTGTGGTGGGTGCTCTCCCCCCCATCCTTGTGAATAATCCCACTGGCCTACCTTCTGCCATGGGTATCAACTGAGTGGCGAGTCAGTGTGCTGGGCTGAGATAAGGTGCTTGCTGTGCCTGCTTATAACTGTGACACTTCACCACAGCTATGAGTCAGCTACTCCGGTGCTGCTTGCCCAATCGTGCGGTCTTACTGAATGGAGTGTTTCCACTCTGGCCCCCTTGAGCTCCCCCATGCTATCCGCTGCTCTGCAATGTGTGTGTGCTCCGCCGCACGAGTGAGACAATATGGCCGCTGGAAGGCAAGTGGGTTCCACCTGGAACCTAACCCAAAATCGCGCCGGGCACCAAAACGCAGTGGCGCCAAACTCTCCATCCCTCTTCGCAAGTTGTAAGGAGAGCCTCACCGTTTCCTCACAGACGGCACATAGGGCAAGGAAGGAATGCCCACCACGGGAGTATTCACAGGCGCCATCTTCTCCCGAGCGGTCTTCTTCCTGCTTTGACCGGCGCATGCACAGTAGGAGCATTTACCAGTACGGATCTACTGCACATGTGCCGAAAGTCACAAAAACTTTGTGACTTTCGTCGCATGCGCAGTAGATCCGTACCAGTAAATGCTCCTATTGCGCATGCGCCAAAAAACACCGGTCAAAGCAGGAAGAAGACCACTCAGGAGAAGATGGCGCCTGTGAACTCCATGGACAGGACCTGCGCAGAGGGGTTAGGGGCATTTGCCCAGGGGGGCAGGTAGGCCAGGGGGGAGGAGGGATTTTTGCGCCTAGGGGGGTTTCCTTCTCCTTTAACTAATTATTATCAAGTGTCCTGCCTCCTGGACGGTGGAGCTTAACCCAGTCGTTCCCTGTGACCCCCTAAGACGACAGAGGAAAATTTTTTATGATATAGTTAGTTAGCCAAAAATTGCAAACTCACTAAACAGTTACAGTATGTCCCATGTGGCCCCCTTCAAGTAGCTGACTAACTCAGAGTTATGGAGAGCAGAAAAGCAGGTTTGATTCTGATCTGTTAGACATCCAGTCACTCCAGCCTTTATAAATTACATTTTTGCCTAACTAACTATATTAGAAACAATTTTTATTTTGCACACCCTATCTATTTACCCAGTTTTTATTTTGACACTAAACTGTTCCTTCAAGGGTGGTTTTATCATAAATGATACTTTACCAATAATTTACTGGTGAGGGACCATGCACCTGTATACATGTAAATCCATACTTTGGATCCTCCAGCTGTATTTACAAAAGGTGGGTATACAGGGTTTAAGAAAATATCCAGCAAAATACCTACCCTTTACCCTATGTGTGTTTAGTGGTTACCTGTGATATTGTGTCCATTACCAATTCCAGTAACAAAGTAAAAATATACAGTATAGGGAATAATGTAACCCTACTAAGGAGTTCCTTCAAAATATATCAAAGTGCTTTTATATTGGGCATAGAACTCTAAGGGTAACAGTACCATTGGCACACTCCATTCAAGGGGTGGGCAGGAGGAGGCATGTAGGGGTGCACCATTCCCACACCTACCTTGCAAGTCATACTGAGACATAGGAGCAGCAAGATGCACAGCCAGCAATGGGGCCTTGTCCTTAAGGGGAGCAAGTGCTTAGGAAATGAGCACTAAGAGGTGCACTCTTGTACATCATGAATGAACGAACCCCCATATTTTTCAACATCTGCTTTATCATAGGATTAACTGGCATTTGTCTACAAGCAATTCCCCTCATGTGCCGACAGTGAAACACATTGGGTTGATATGGGCATTAGTTCCCACAAAACTAGATAACCCGTATTGTTTTATTATTGTAATATACTTACATTGTTAATATTCCCATGCAAAAAAAAAAGAAAAAAAACCTCACGCATTTTCATTCCTTGATGTAACACTGTGAGGTTTTATTTACAGAATTCACATACAGCAATGTACCCAGCAGTCTCTGGTAGTTAAATAGCTACATAATTAGGAACACCAAAAAAGCTCTTTCAAACAATTTTCAGTCATGTCTGAGATACTCAATCGTCTTCTTCTTCCCATTCTTTAGTTTTTTTTTTAATATTATTTCCACCATCTCTCAGTGGCGAATTAAACCATGTCAGTTTTTTTCTTTAATATAAGGTGCATGTTAAAAAGAAAAACACAAAAAATTGTAAATTATATTAACACTAAGAAGTGTCCATTATTCATCTGTGGTGAATACACTGTGGCACTGTAAAGTGGATCTTGGAAGTCTCTTTCTTAAGCACTTCAATGCCAAATTTATTCGGATAACTGATGCCATTTCCAGCTCAAATCGGCAGTGACCGAAAACAGGAACAGGGACAAGCCCCAAAAGGATTCTGTTCCCTTGCTCGCCTTCTGTGGCTTCCAAAACGTCTTGCAGTCAGCAGCAGTAGAGATTCACTGTAACAACTACAGAACTTCTGGGGAGAAACAAAGGGGGAGTATATTACTAAGTGCTTTCTCTTAAATTATAGTATCAAAAGCAGCACCCTATATCTCAGCCTTTAAATATTGTATAATACCAAGCTAGAAGTTAAAGGGGGACATATAGCCTCATTTTGAAAACTCTATAATGGCTCCTAAACTTAAAATCAAATAACTTTCCCAGGAGTGTGGGTGGCTCGGGTATTCACAGGAGCTCTATACATAATGAAAGTAGAAAGAAGTGCTGTTTTTTGTTTGTTTTTTTCTTGACAATGGTACATGTGTAATACGTTTATAATACACAAAAGCCATGAATATCCTGTAAATTATATCCTTATAAACGGTGAGTTCTGATGTCATCAGTTATAAACGGTGAGTTCTGATGTCATTTCTGTCACATGACTCATTGAAATTTGTGTATTATAATAAATAAAGTACCCCCAGATGTAAAATATGAGGATATTAGAAGTTACCTCGGAGTTCCATGACCTGTATAAAAACACTCGGCCTTCGGCCTCGTGTTTTTATATGGTCATGAAACTCCTCGGTAACTTATAATATCCTTATATTTTACAAAAGGGGGTACTTTATTCACTATATATTATCAAGTGTTTTATTTATGTTTATTAACTAATGCAGAGTTTTCACAATTAGGCTATATGTCCCCTTTAAAGGAGAAACAAACCACTTCACGGTTCACGGCAGCCATCTTCCGGCTCTTTGGTAATCTGACAATGAGACCGGAGTGGCGGCGCATGTGCAGTTGGAGCAATTTCCTGGTTCACGGCAACTGCGCATGCCTCGAAATTAACAGAAATTGCAGAAGCTCCGGAAGAAGACACAAAGACCCGGAAGATGGCTGCTGTCAACTCTGATCCCTGAATCTGCACCGAGGGGTAAGTAAAAAGTTAGGGGTAGCAGCTAGGCTGGGGGGGGGGGTCTATGTGGGGTAGGGTTTTTTTTTTTAATAAGGGGCTTGGTTCTCCTTTAAGAAATGCAGTTTTCCTGTGCTGCATTTAGTCTTCTTTTATTCTTCAGATGTTTGATTTCTTCATATAAAGACAAAAGCCTTCCAATGTGGACTTTACTACTACAGCCCCACTGGCCAGTACTATTTAACCTGTCCATAAGGAATACCACACCTACTCCTTAGTAACAGAATAAAAATACCTGGGCCTACCCAGTTCCCTTGAGCCCAGAAGCAGAGATTGGTAAACAAACTTGAGCAAGAATTACGGTGTCAAAACATGTTAAAAATAGCATGGGGAGGGGAAAGAGTTAATGCCATTTAAGGTAGGCTGAACAAAAGAAAAGAAAAGGTTATTACAGTATAATGGTCATTACTAAAACCTAGAAAAAAAAGCTGTAAGTGTACATAGAGAATATTACATGTCCTGTCTTATAAGCATCAAGCTGAATGTTGGAGTAATTAACATGTTAAAGGACAGGCACAGCTGTATCAAACAGGAGGAGTTGTTCATTCTTGTTGTTTTTACTAAACTCGCCCTGCCTCCAAGTGGACAAACCCTAATTCAATGGTTCCTGTGTCTCTCTGAGGCAAACACAAAAATTACCCCTGGTTATCCAGAACATTACACAAAATAACACACCAGAGACTGCAGGATTTAATTAGCAACCAAGTTATCATTGCACCCGCTGGGCTGAACACTACATTTTTTTGTCAAGATGAAAAACATATATAACAGTAGGTAGCAGACTTAACCACTGTACTAATATAGCATGAGCACCTTGCTTGGGTAGAGGGTGCAAAAATTGAATTAAAAAAAGCAGTCAATGCAAGGCAATTGCAAAGAAGTTGTGGAGGGGGGACGTGTGTCTACAGAAGGGGGCAGTTGCCCAAGGCAACTTTGGGCGACTATTGAAAACGCATCGCCGCGTGTGCATTAGCGCAGGCGATTTTGCGCTGTAGCCTATGGGGAAAAAACGCTGAGGCAGTTCGGGGAGATAGTCGCGAAAAAGACGTGGCGATTAGTCGCCAGGCGACAAAACCTCCCCGAATCTCCTCGTCTGGCCTTACCCTTAAATGAACCCTCAGCAGTGGAATTCAACTTACCTGTAACTTGAGGGGGTTGCACAGTGGCCTTCTTAATGAAAGAGTCTTTGCTGCTGAATGCAATAATGGGGTCTGCAGGTGGTATTCCCTTCTCTCCATTAGAGCCACTTCTTTCAGCCAGTGTTATCACCTCCTCAAAGACAGATGAGGAATCCTTAGAAGAAAAGCCATTTTCCTGTTTTGGAGGCTGCACACCATTTAATATAGCTCCGGTGACCCTAAATAAAGTTAAGAGAAGGTGGTCAGTAAACAGTGCCAGACACAAATGATGACAGACCCAGGGTAAAATTTGCAACTGCCCCCCTACCCTGTTTGTAACAACCCACCACCTTCCTTACAACCCCTGAAACTGTACTCTCAGTGCAGCTTGAAATGATATGGACATGCTGAATAATAGGAATCATGTCACTGACATAGTCGGAACACTACTGCTGAGGTCCCATTAAATAAACAGAAAGTACTTACCCCTGAGAGGGATCCGATGTGCCCATTCTGTCCTGTAACCACACGGACTTCTTTTCTGGATGCTCAATCTTTATAATATCTTCAGAGGACTTGGCTTCATCTAGAAATACATGACACACATTTTAAATTGATGAACTTTAAAGGGATACACTGAAAAACTGTTCAACAAGAGGAAGAGCTGGTGATTTGCACAAGGCTGCACTGCCCAGCAATAGCGTACCCACCCTCAAAAAAAATTATTATTAGAAATATACCCCTTATACCTGCAGCTGTCTTTATGTTTTTGTAACTTTGACGCCTTTCCCTACATGAAATACATATGCTGGCTCTTGTAGCATCAAAAAATGAAATGGTTTCAAAGTAATTAAAATATAATGCTAAAATTGGTCTGTTTGCTTCAGAAACACTTCTATTGTTCATATAAATAAGCTGCTGTGTAGCCATGGGGGCAGCCATTCAAAGGAGAAAAAGCTCAAGTTACACAGCAGATAGCAGATAAGCTCTGTAGATAATCTGTTATCCACTATTTATCCTGTGCCATATAGTCTTTTTTAAATTTCTGCCATTGCTACTCAGCAGCTTGTTTATATGAATTATAGTAGTTTTTCTGAAGCAAACAGATCAGTTTTACCAGTGCACGGCAACATTACATGATATTTTCATTACTTTAAAACACTTTTATTTTTTGGCTTTACTGTTCCTTTAAGATGATGGCAAACAGGATATTTTCTCCAGCCATGATATAGTGCTCTGTGCTGCCTTATACAGACAGTGGTGGAACTACCGGGGGAGCAGGGGGTGCGAGCGGGCCAGGGCCCGCACCCCCTCAGGGCCCCCCGGCAGCCCGTGCGCCACTGAAAATGCGGCCGTACAGAGGGGGGCGGGGCCCGGCTGCACGTCACGCACCAGGGCCCGCCCCCCTCTAGTGAGGCTACTGTATACAGAGTTTTAATAGGAAGTGCCTGAAAGCACTGGTGCAAGGTAATTCTCAGAGCAATAATATGCATTACAGTATCAGTAAAATGACAGCCTATGGTTCATTTACCTTTGCTAGGAATTGATTCTAGCTTGGTCTCCTTTCCATTTAATGCTTGTTTATCTTCTTTCTTCTGCCAATAAACAAAATGTTTTATCATTTCAGGAAAAACAACCACCCAAAAAACATATACCATTTAAAGCAATAGCAATATCACACATCACAGAGTTGAAGTTCTTTAAACTCTATAAAGACCAACAATGTGTTGTTGAAATGCCCAAAACAAACCCTTACCCTTAATTCGGTGTGCACATTAGGGAGAACCTGATTTCCTTTTAGTAAAAAGATGAAAGACAAGTCTTTTCTCCTTCACTATGAGTAAAGACAAATAAATGCCATGCACAATGCTACACAGTAAAATCTCAAAAATGTATGAGCAATGACTAGGAGATTTATGCCAGTTCTTTCCTGTACCACCAAATACTGTGAACTCATTATCATGATTACCTAACTCCTCACTAGTGCTAGCTTGCTACATCAGGCCAATTTAGCACATTTGGCCCCCAAATGTACAATAACTCACGCATACCAGTAGGCAGTATTTTGGCCAGTCTATCATTTATGAAATCCTCAGTCCAAATGGATGGGCCATTTTACTCCTGTGTTTTGCTATGCTCCATCCATGTGACAAAAAGAGCCAATAGCAGATAAGAGTTTCCGTTCTTGAAACAAGTCTCAAGCTTAATTTACCTTGTCAGTAGCATCAGATTTCCTAGTTCTTTTCATAATCTCTTCCAGGCGCTGAAATATGAAAGCATATGGATTGGTTATAGCCTTATCATTTACAGCAGATAAGCTAGTCAAAACAGACATTGCATATGGGAATGGGATATATTGCACACATTCAGGGTGACCAAGAAAGATTGATACTTTGAGGTTAGAAAATTATTATTTGCAATCTATTCCAGCATGGGAAGGAAGAGAAGGGGGATCTCATTAAATGAGTTACCGTAGATTTTAGTTACGCAAATAGAACTGCTGGAAAATTGTATCCTGCCTTTTTTTTGTTATGTATATTTTTGCTCCTGATGAAGACCTTAAACAGTCGAGACGCGTAGGGCCTATATTTATGGGGCCTTTATGTTTTGTATTATTTACTTGATCGAATAAATATATTTTTTCAATTTCTGAGTGTGCAGTCTTCACCTTTGGAACGTTCTATACCCTTGGTGACTCGATTGGTACTGCACCTCACTTTTGTTATGTGCGGTCTGACTTTTTTGTTTCCCAAAATTGTATCTGACAGTTTGATCAAATACCTTTTTACGCTCTAATCGTTCCCGTTCCTCCTTCTGGAAATGCTGTTCCCTCTCCAGCCTCTGCTTTTCAGCTTCTTCCCTGGCTTTGGCTTCAGCTTCTTCTCTCTAGAAAAATGTAATAGATATGTTTTTAAATTAGATGCATTTTATGATTATTTTACTCTCCTTGCAGGTACTTTTTTCAAATCACTTTGTTACTGCAGCAAAGTAACATTCATATTACACAATAAATAACTTGTAAATAGACTTAGCGATAAGACCATCAGTTACAGTAAGTAACCAGCACCCCATTGTGACCTACATCCTCTCAATAACTTGCACATTTAGGGGGTTGGAAGGAAAAGCCTAATAAGGGTTCTCTGTATTGACAGAGTTAGTCGCAGGAAGCCTTTGGCAATTTGTCAAAGGTGGAAGTCAGGGTGCAAAGAGCAAACAAATGGTGACTTGTGCCTGTTTTTTGCACTTTCACCATTTATCTGTTGGGATATTAGCCATTTTAATGGGGATGTAAAGGCAAAAAACAATATTGAATCTACAGCTGCTAAACCTAAAAAGAAGCATATTTGCAATGTACTTCTATTAGAAATTCAGTACTGTTTCTATAATACACAAGAACCATGAATATATGGTAAATTATATCCTTATAAATAGTCCTCAGTGATGCCATTGGTTACAACTGGAGCTTAGTGATGTCATTTCTATCACGACTCACTGAAACTTGTGTTTTATAATAAATAATGTACCCCTTGTTGCAAAATATGAGAATATTAGAAGTCACCTCAGAGTTCCATGACCTGTGTTTTTATACCGAACTCCTCGGTAACTTAAAATATCCTTATATTTTATAAAAGGGGGTTGGGTACTTTATTCGCTATATAAAATAAAATTAGTCTTGTTCAGCTTGTTAGTCTACTACCAACCAACACCGGTGACGGTGCACAGAGGATTTCTTTCTATTTAGAGTAGTAAGAAAACTATCAGCGCTGCTCTGCATTCCAAAGGGCAGGGAACTAGAGTGGGTTGGTTTCATTTGTTTATTTATCTTTGAGGATAATCTCAGAGATAAAACCATGAATATATGGTAAATTATATCCTTATAAATAGTCCTCAGTGATGCCATTGGTTACAACTGGAGCTTAGTGATGTCATTTCTATCACGACTCACTGAAACTTGTGTTTTATAATAAATAATGTACCCCTTGTTGCAAAATATGAGAATATTAGAAGTCACCTCAGAGTTCCATGACCTGTGTTTTTATACCGAACTCCTCGGTAACTTAAAATATCCTTATATTTTATAAAAGGTGGTTGGGTACTTTATTCGCTATATAAAATAAAATTAGTCTTGTTCAGCTTGTTAGTCTACTACCAACCAACACCGGTGACGGTGCACAGAGGATTTCTTTCTATTTAGAGTAGTAAGAAAACTATCAGCGCTGCTCTGCATTCCAAAGGGCAGGGAACTAGAGTGGGTTGGTTTCATTTGTTTATTTATCTTTGAGGATAATCTCAGAGATAAACCACCCTGCTCTGATTCTCTGCCTGTCAGAATGCACAGCAGCGCAGATAAGCTTCTTTTTAGGTTTACACAGTGTAGATATTATATAATATATATGTTTAATGTATATGTATATGTAATAGATGCAATATTGTTTTTTTGCCTTTACATCTCCTTGACCATCTTGGAGATCTTAGCCTTGTGCTTTCATAGGGTCATGAACTCCACAATATCCTTAGTTACGGTACAGGTATAGGCTTAAATGCCCTATACACAAGATAGCAGAAAAGAAAATACAACAAACAACCACAGGGTGGCAGTAAAGGAATGTTGTGGACCACTGTAATACTTTATATACAAGATATCAAAATTACCAATATCTGTTTGGAATTAAGTGATTCCTAAGGCCAACGTCATGCCTCGGTTGTTGGACTGAGAACCAAGTTTGTCAAAATGCTCTTATCTCCACCTTTTTCCCCATTCGATTGGGTGTCACATGGATCCCTCTAGGCAGAGAGTTTAGGCTGTTGGCACATAGGCTGATGGCTCTGGCTGTTGTCAGGCTGCATATTTTTTCAGGCTGAGAGAAGCAGATCTGCTCAGTGCCCCTTCTTCATTGATTTGAATTTGATTTGCCTTTGTGCGGTCACTCACTGACCTCAGCTTCAGCTCCGCTGTGTGTGACTGCACACAAGTTGATCAAATTTAAATTAACAGAGCAGGGACACTAAGCAGATCTTCTTCTCTCAGCCTGCAAAAATACCTAGGCTGACAACAGCCAGAGCCATCAGACTGTGTGCCCTTGGGTTGCAGTTGCAGAGAAATAGAGTCCTGGGGATTTAGGAAAACTTAAGACTCAAACTTAGGGGTAAAAAAACCCAGTAGGTACCCAACTGGTTGCTCTCTGTCAACTCAAAGTTCCTGCATCTCACAGACATTGTATTTGAGCAACAGCTTGAGAGTTTACTGTTGGTACAAGAAATAGCTAATGTAATAGTATAATGAAGAAAACCTTGCCTAGACATTTGACTTGGATAGCTCACAATGCCATCATTTCATTGGATCACCTTAAATAAAATGAATGTTGTGGCTGTATTTTTACCAGTTGTTCAACATTATAGAATAGTGATATTATGCCACACCATGACGCACTAATGCATGCACGCAAAGCTTTGGAAAATTATAGTAAAATCAGTACTTTATAGAAGAAAAATCATAATCCCCACACTCAGCACTATGATTACAGTAAGGGAAGTACAATTCTAGGCTTTAGTCAGAAGCACAGCCCATTGCACTGTGTATTCTTCTCTGGCACATGATCCTGGAGCAGGATATCCTTGTATCTGCCTCAAGGGGTTCTAATATAAAACATAAGGTAACTAGGCATTGTGATGTGGAAAGCATGCTGACACTGATAAAGAGCATAATGTTTAAGTCTCTAGCATATGTGCAAAGGCTTCTATACAAAACCAAAACTTTAACAAGATTTGCATGTTTTAGGCCTACCAAAGGAGCAGCACAACAGTGTTCTACATATTATATGTAAAAAGAGGAAACTGTCCACCCATGGCACACTCTCCAGAATAGACATGGCTCTAGCATCTGCCAATTTTTGCCAATTAGTAGACGCGGCTACATACCTCCCTAGGGCTTTCTCCGACCACTCTCCATTACTGATCTCAATCCTCCCCACTACCGGGGGCAAAAGATCATCCTGGAGATTATCCCCATTATGGCTTACGGTACCCCTGGTTAGAGAAAAAGATCAAGAGGAATATCTCCGGTACTGGGAAATCAACCAGATGACAGCACGACCAGGAATACTGTGGGAAGCATCCAAAGCTGTGGCTCGAGGGGTCCTAATATCAACAATAACAACAGCAAGAAGGGAGTCTGCTGATAAGGTCAAGGAGGCCGAACACAACTTAGCGCAGGAGGAAGAGAAGCACAGGGATAACCCTACACCAGTGAACAATATCACTCTATCTAATGCCCAGAGAAACCTGGAACTGGAACATACCCAATTAACTAAGAAAGGTCTATTATACACCAACCAACGTATCTTTGACCAAGGGGACAAGGCTGGCAAGCTCCTAGCATGGCTAGCTAGCTCCAGGGACTCCCAAACATGCATACCCAGAATAGCCAACTCCAAGGGAAAACTCGAAACCACGTCCCAAGGCATACAAGAAGCATTCCTAAATTACTATACTGACCTGTACAAATCCAGGGTTAACTATACCCAACCACAACTTGAAAACTATCTTAGCCACATCGAATTTCCCACCCTATAACGATGTGAAGTGCTTGACTTGGATGCACCAATCACCCTACAGGAAGTGAGGGAAGCAATGGCCGCCCTCCCACAAGGCAAAACACCAGGCCCAGATGGGTTCCTGGCAGCCTGGTACAAGCTACACAGCGATAGCCTGCCCCAACACCTCCATGAAAATATACTTAATGCAGTGGAACAACAGCTTAAATCTGCACTATATATGTAGAGTAAACCTCTACAAAATGATTTATTTACCCAAGTTACTCTACAGACTCCACAACTCCCTAGTATGGGTCCCTCTAAAACTCTTTTTCCAGATCACGTCTATTCTCACACCATTCCTCTGGGCCAACAAGAACCCCCGTTTGTCCTGGAAAAGCCTGACAGCCCCAGTAGATCAGCCCTTATCTTCATCCAGGGCCGGATTTAACGAAGCGGCGCCCCAAGGCAGCACGATCCATACCCTTGCTGCTTCCGGTCGCGCCGCCCTGTGTCCGCAGGGTCCTAGCGCCGGCTGTGGCGCTCGCTGAGGCAGAAGCGCTGGGGAGAGTTAAGTCTCCAGTGCTTCAAAGATGCGACTGGGCAGCATGCCGCCCTAGGCCCTGGCCTATGTGGCCTCGCCACAAATCCGGGCCTGTCTTCATCTATACTTCCTAGCAAGCCAGCTATTCCACATCCACACTAGGTTTCACCTTGAGGATGATGACCCTGGACTAGTCTTACAAGCAAGCCTGGTGGGCTCGTGGGCGGGCATCAGAAACCTTCCTTATAGGAGACTTACAGACTATGACAAAGAACCCTCAACAATCACGACTCCTTATAAAGCATGGAGAGCAGCATGCAAGGTGATGAACTGTGCCCCACCGATCCTCTCACCCTTCCTCCCCCTCTGGCTGAACAGCAACCTTCCTCAACTCCGTGACCTGCAAGACTCCAGCTACTGGCCAGCACGGAACATTAAAGTCTTGGGAGACCTACTAATGGGAAACCAGTTCCCCACGCCTAACCAACTTAAAGAAAGCTCAGGGCATCAGGGCATACAATTATACAGATACCTTCAGCTAAGACATGCATTTCGATCCCAATTCTCAACTTTAACTATACTATATGCAACAATCGCATTCGAACATGTCCTTAGGAACCCGCAACGCAGCAAATTGACTTCCAGGCTTTACAAATCACTACTCAAAGTATCTCCTTCCTCCTTTGACAAAGCTCTTTCAAAATGGTAAACTTTTCTCCCTATAATAACAAGTGAGCTCTTGGAAGATGAAAGAGGTTCTATCTACTCAGACCTAATTTCCTTGAAAGATAGACTGATTCAATTTAAATTCATGCACCAAGTATACATTACCCCCACCAAAATGGAAAAAATGGGAAGGAATACAGGAGCCATTTGCCCCAAATGTGGCGAGGGAGAAGCTGATTTTTTCCACATGACTTGGAACTGTCCACACATCAATAATTACTGGAAACTAATAGTGAAATATATGACGAACTGTTCTATCAGGGCCCCTGCTCCCCAGAAGTATGCCTACTAGGCCTAGTTGATGACATAGCACCCCTAAACAGAACTAGATCGTTAATCCAAACACTTCTGTTCTATGCCAAAAAACTCCTCATAACCAAATGGATGGCACCCCATCCCCCTACAATACCGGCTTGTAGGGGGATGGGGTGCACTTATCAACAAAATCCTACCTTTGATTAAGCTCACGTATGAGGGGCGTGGCTGCTCCAAGAAGTTTGAGAAGGTTTGGACACCCTGGCTCGAATCTAACCCTGAAGCACAGATAGATTACTAGCCAGACACCTGTAAGACCTAGTAGTGGTCACATCAATGAGGTTCCAACACACTACCCCCTTAAATAACTCCGCTGGACTATACTTGATAAGGGTCACTTTGTATTGTCAAACGCAAATATTCTCTGCTCTAATGTAAAGTATATGACGCAAGGTTTCTTTCAATCTTATAATGTTAAAGCATAAATAAAACATTTAAAAAAAATTAAATTAAAAAAAAAAGAGGAAACTGTATTCTTTTTGTGTGTGTTTATGGGTCTCCCATACAGTAATAAATACAAATTAGCACCTTTTACTAGTTTAGAGCCACTGTCAATATAGCAGCTTCTGACCTGTTTCTGAAGACGCTCCATCTCTTCTTGTTCTACTTTGGCTTTTCTTTCCACTTCTTTTCTTTGCTCTTCTTCCTCGCACTGGCGCCTCTCCAGTTCTTCAGCCTTTTGCTGTTCGTCCAGCCGGCGAGCTTCTTCTTCTCGCTGCAGCCTCTCCTCAGCTTCCTCGCGAGCCTTTTCCTCCCTCTCCCGCCTAAATAAGGAGATAATTCAGATCTATCACCCGTATAATGGCCCAAAATGATGATCCATTTCAGTAATTTAAGCGCAGAAAAAGACTGCAAACTCATGCTGAATAAGGTGAAAATTATATTTTTACATGCTATTGACAACTTCACATTGTTTGCCTACAAATGTTGACAAACATTTAAAGTGAAACTAAGACCAACAGATAAGTAGGATTACATTTTTTAATGTGGAGGGTTATATTGAACATCTGTCTATCTATTAACACTTATAATCATATTATGTCACGATTAACAGTCATACTACTGTTCTCAAAAGACCATTAAAATATGTACCCTCCAATGGTCTAAAATGCAGCATTTAGGTGTTATGGGTATGTAGCACTCCACCCATTTATCTGTGTTGTTCACAAAGGCATTATGCATGCTTGGCAGTGTAACAATTACCTCTTCTGTTCTTCCCGTTCCCTCCTCTCCTGCTCTTCTCGCTCTCTCTGCTCTCGGGCCTGTCGTCTCTTCTCTGACAGCAAACGGGCAGCCTCCTCTTTGTCTGTAGTGCCTGCCATAGTCTTGCCAGGAGAGGGAGCTGGGGACAGGGAAATCACTGCAACAGGGGTTGGTGCTATGGGCTTGCTTGGAGATGGTGCTGGTGAAGAAGCAGTTGCAGCAGGTGTAGATACAACAGGCTTACTAAAAGATGGAGTTGTTGATGGGGCAATAACAGCAGCAGGTGCAGCTGCCATTGGTTTGCTGGATACGGGTTCAGAGGAAGGAGTGACCAATACTACAGGGACAGGTGGTAGTGCTGATGTTGCACTGGTTGCAGGAGGAGCTATAGAGGTTTCATCAACATCTGTGACACAAACAAAAATGTCAAAAAGTTCAGCTGCATAATAGAGAGAACTGTTTATTTAAATATATACACACAAACCATATTTATATAATATATACTTTATATTCCAGCACTAAGAGACCCATGCATCTACCCCACTAATTTATATCTTGAAAGAAGCAGCATACCCCCTTGTTCAACATGAGTTCAGTTAATCGGGCTTGTGCTGAATCTACCTTTTGCACTTTTATTTTAGAAATGAGCTAAACAGGGCAAACAGAAAAATTAAAACTACTCCATGTTTGGTTCCTGTGAGTTAGATAATTGTCAGTGCACAGATAATTCCCTGCACAATAAAAGGGGATGGGTTTGTTTATATAGATCTCATTATATCTAGCTAATTCAGCTAACTAATGGTAAGATACACATTATATATATATATATATATATATATATATATATATATATATATATATATATATATATATATATATATATATATATATATATATATATATATATATATATATATAGTATTAGGGATGCACCAAATCCACTATTTTGGATTCGGCCGAAAACATTTTTAACTTGTGACAAACTGTGTGATGCATTTGTGCATCCCTAATATATAGATAGATAGATAGATAGATAGATAGATAGATATATATATATATATAGATATATATATAGATATATATATATATATAGATATAGATATATATATATATATATATATAGATATAGATATATATATATAGATATAGATATATAGATATATATATAGATATATATATATATAAATAAATATAGATATATATATATATAAATAAATATAGATATAGATATATAAATATATATATAAATAGATATATATATATATAGATATAGATAAATAAATATAGATATAGATATATAGATATAAATATAGATATATATATATATAAATATAGATATATATATATATAAATATAGATATATATATATATAAATATAGATATATATATATATAGATATATATATATATATATATAGATATATATATATATATATATATATATAGATAGATAGATAGATAGATAGATAGATAGATAGATAGATAGATAGATAGATAGATAGATAGAGATATATAGAGAGAGGCTGGCAGACCAATAAAACTGCATTGTGCAGTATAATAAGAATGTTAGAAACTTGCATAAATTTTTATTTACTGGACTAAGACGAAATAATAATAAAAACAAAACAGAGAGGTGAGCAGGGGATGAATTTGAAAGCTTTTTCTTGGTAAAGCTAAGGAATGAAGTGACACTGAAAGATTACTGTCAAAATGATCAGTGTTTGCATGACTTCATTCATAAGAGGAGATTGAGGATGTGATAACATTAAAGGGGAGAGAGAATGAAAGGGATGGCAGCAGTGTGAGGTGGATTGAAACATTTGGAAAAGCGTAGAGGCAAAAACATTCTAGAAAGGGCTGTGAAAAATAAAGAAGCACATGATATTTACTCAAAAAACTAAAAACAGCTGGATAGGAAACCGAAGGAAAAGGCTGTGACAAAATAATTCTGGCACAAAGCCACTGACAGAGCAGGAACATGTGGGATAAGATGGTAGGAATGATAACAGAGGCAGACACAAGATAAATAAATACAAGAACTGGTTGTACTTAAGGAGCCAACCTATAGTTCATTGTGACAAGGCATACTTTGGTATCACACATACTGTATCTGCCTAAATGGTTTAAATTATATAATTAGATAATTTTGTCCCTTCAGTCTTAACCCATCTTCCTTTTGTATTTTAAAAAGTGGAGTTCGGGAACATAAGAAAAGATTTGGACTTAGTGGTACTGACCTGTACTTTTTTCTGTACATTCAGCAACTTTTTGCTCAATAGGCTCCTCTAATTTGGGGACAGGAGTTGATTGCTGCTCCTTCTCTGCCTTTCGTTCCTCTTTCTTCTCTTTAATTTTGATTGGTGTCTTCTCTTCCTTTGACTTCTCTGTCTTAGGTCTGACCTTGGTTGCCCCCTGTGCACTTTTAGGTGAGGTCAGTTTTGGTGTTAAAGGCAACGAAGTGGCTGGGCTGGGGGAGGCTGGGCGTCGTTTAGGCATTGATGGGGAGGAAGGTCGGTTTTTGGATTTCAAGCTCCTGAGCAGGATAGGAACAATTATAGAAAATATCTCACACAACAATATTAACAGTGAAACATTGACACTGAACCTACTTTATTTCAGATGGAGTGGCTGACAAATGAGCTTTGGAACTGGGCAAGGTCTGACGCTTTTTCAGGACACGCTCTCTGCTCAATGCATTTTTCTCACGCTCGTTTTCTCGATCTTTTTCCTTCTTTTCTTTCTTTTTCTAAGGAGAACCAGTGAATAATATTAAAGTGGTTAAATGACCAGGTCAATGTACGGTATATATAGGGGCCAAGTACAAAGGAAGAAGAAAACAGGGCTGGACCTTGAGACACTATGACAGCCCCCAAATTAATGCAATCCTGAGAATATCCTCACGGATCATTAGGTTTGGCAATGGTACATGGGAAAAGAAGAATAATAGGATATATATATATTATTGCTAAATAATGCTGCTCTTTTCTTTGAGGATCTCTGATAAACCAGCTCCGAGGCAGCAGTACACAGTTTAATTTATAACATACTTTCCATTCTACATGCAGCTGATATCTTGTATTATGAATTAACTTAAATCAGAGTGACTTCAATGAATATATCCTGTTTGGAATGTTTATGTATATATTGGTTCCTAGGTTATATAGAATAGAGTTCACCATTTTTACTAGAACATTCAATAAAATAAAAAACAGTCATGCAATTTCTTTCATCTCCTAAGTATTTGTATTAAATACTGACCAGCAGAATTCATAGTGACTAACACAATAGGATGATTTAGAGGTCATCAAACTTCTTTAACTACTGCGGTTGTTTTCAACATTTACAAAAAACTCTGCTTTATTTAAAAATTTGCATTACTCAAAGGTTAAAAGACGGTGTTTTGGAACTTACTGGGGATGAATCACTCCTTTTTTTAGGTGTCACATCCAGGCTACTGCCTATAGTCCTTCTGCGTTCTGGACACCGGTGTTTGTGAGCATTGCATGGGGTTAAGGGACTTGCAGAGGCAGAACGGGGACAGACATGAGAATCTGGAAAGGTGAGAAGGAAAAAAAGACTTAAAAAAAAGAGGAATTTATGGGAAACTAAGGAATGGCTATAAATCCTTTTTTGGCTAACCTGCAAGCCTCCCCCTCTTTATCATGTCTTACTTGTATCTCTGCTATTTCCAGGGAGTATGGCTGCACTGCGGCTCCGTGCTAGGAAGGAGAGTGTTGGAGTCATCAGTCTGTCCACAATACTGCTCTCCCAAGGGCTGAGCTGTAGGCTTCGATCTGAATGGGGGTTACAGAGAGAAAAAAAACAGAAAGACACACACATGATGGTATTTTTTTGTGCTGTTTTCAGTTTTTCATTGTCTGTAAACAAGAGGTCCACCATGATACATGTTTTGTGATCCTTTGGTTACCAAATACACTTTTTTCCATTCCCAGTTTAGAGCTCATGGCAAGATGTTTTGACTGGCAAGGTCCACCGTGGTTAAAATTCCCTTTTTTGCTACCATTCACTTTCCATTTTTTTCAATCATGAATACACAGTTATTGGCATTGTCAGGTGGGTATGGTAAAACGGCAGTCCACAGGAGAGGGTGTTCTAACCAGCCAAAACGCAGTATCCGACTAGCCTAAATGTCTACCACTGCAGAGAACTGAATGCAGAAGTTGTGCATTTCTCTAGAGCGGTGTCAGAGCAGTGATCCCTAACCAGTCAGCAACATGTTGCTCTCCAACCCCTTGGATGCTGCTCCCAGTGGCCACAAAGCAGGTGTTTAGTTTTGAATTCCTGCACAAGGTTTAGTTGCATAAAAACCTGGTGTACTGCCAAACAGAGCATCTTGTAGGCTGCCAGTCCACATAAAGGCTACCAATTGCCAATCACATCCCATATTTTTCAACCCTAGGAACTATTTGCATTATTATGTCGCTCTGCAACTTTTTCACATTTCACCAGTAAAAAAAAAGGTTGGGGACCACTGCCCTAGAGTAGGGCTTTTCAGCAGAAGGTTCCCAAACAGGATCTTGCCCTTTACGGCATTTGTACTGCTCCCCACCTGAGTGTGCATCCCATAGACAGGCACGGATTTGTGGAAAGGCCACCAAGGCCCGGGCTTAGGGCGTCAGGATTTTAGGGGATGGCATGCTGCCCAACCACACTCATATTGGTTCAGAAACACTGGGGATGCATAGGAGATACAATAATTGTTTTCATTTCCCGTGCGCTTATCCCCATTGCTCCATGCCTGATGATGAAAATTTGCATGAATAAAGGGTAGGGGACAGGGGCGACAAACGGCAGTGGGCCTAGGGGTACCCGCTATGTAAATCCGGCCCTGCCCATAGACTTCTTATTTAGGATCATATTCACTTAATATGACTACTATAAAATCGACCAAACACATTGACAAAATTAACTATCAATAATTATTCGACTACTGTAGGCCTTTTCAAATACAGACTACTTATTATTCAATAATAGATGGCACACTGTCCTTAAAGCGGCAGTATACCCCCTTGTTCAAACAATGATATGCAGAATGTATTTTCATGGTATGTTCTATTAATTTTGCTGATGATAAAAAGGTTTATATAGATGTATACTGTCCCTCTATGTTGTAATGTAAATATTGGGGAGCCGGAGGATGCATATTCCTGGACAAACATAACAAATGGACATAAAAGTTTCCAGAAATCAGAAAGAAAGCAATACATTGAACAGAAACTTTGCATGGAGGGGGATTTCACTAAAGTGACACTTGTTTTGCAGGGCACTGGTATAGTGTTTAAACTTGGTGTTTTGAGTTACAGATCCTGGGAGTAGAACAGTTTTGTATGGTACTCTGCTGTGTGATTATTGAAGGACAGTAAATTCTCCACCCTGTTACAAAATAGAACTTCCTCCTCCGCTATCCGCCTGGAAATAGTTGTGAGGCCAGCAACATTCCTGAGAAACAAAACTATTCAGGAACCTGCTGTGTTAAAGGGACAGCTCTTCAGTAAATAGAAGGATTGTATGATGCTTAGGCAATATTAATCGTTCTTAGGAAAGCCATTATGCTGGTTAGAAAACTGCACAAATTCCCAGGTAACTTAAGCTAAAGAGCAATTATTTTATTAGTCATTGCTTGTCCTGGGGAGGTGGTTTACATTTCACAGATGGCCAACTGACAGGGATGCTAGCAGATATGAGAAGCAGTGGGCTGGTAACTGTGCTGAGCAGCAGCAATGCATTGTGGAACATAGGGACTTTTACAAACACTGTGAGTTTGGCTTATTACGTTTATTTACTAGTAACAGAGGCAACAATAACACATTTAGAAGATCTATATAGTAAAGGAAACATCCTGCTTTAAAGGGGAAGTTCACCTTATAAATAACTTTTAGCATCTTATATGTGGACTTATTCTAAGCAAGTTTTAAAGGTCTCCACCCAAATACTGTTTTTTTTTTTTTTTTTGTAGAGTTAAAAATGTTTACCAACTTTATTTGAAGATATAAACTGAAATGAGTATTTGTTCACCTTTTTATTCTCTGCTCTCACTCCTGGTTGTGGCTCTTAAAACAATGTAGCAGAGGACATTTCCTTCAGGTTACTCATCTGCTGGCTACTACTATATTGTTTCAGCAGTCAGAACCAGCAACGCTGATGTAAAGTTCATAGAATTCCATTGTTTAGCTTCATTTTATATGGTTTTAGGCATATAAGCCTTTCTATTTTGCCTCTTCCTGGCCTGAAACTAAAATGTTACCTGGTTGTTTATTTTACAGCTTATATTTACATTCAGGCTCTATTCGTCTTTTATGCTGACCCCAAATGCTTTCAGATTGTTGGGTAATTCAGGTAATGCTCGGTAATCCATTTAGCTGTTTAAATTGCAAGCCTGCATGCTGCATAAAAATTAAAACTTAAAAAGAAAAAAAGAGACCACTTGCAATTTATCTTCAAATACCACTGTCTACATCTACATCATGCTGTAAGTTAATTCTAAAGTGAACAACCCCTTTTAGAACTGTGCGCAGTGAGATGTGTAAGCACTATATCAAATAAGCAGCATTAGGTTTTTCAGCACTTACTTCTACTTGGGGAGTTCCAGAGGGTTGCAGATGACTTAGACAAACGTTTATTGATTATAGAATCAACATGTCTGGGAAGGTTCACGGCAGACACTGAACATCTGTTTGCACCTGGGGTAGATGAATGGGCCTTATTAGGAAATGGGTCACACGCGGGAGGAAAAACACATATCTGTTCTATGTGCCTCCTGTGGTATGTTTAAAAATGACTACAGTACGCATAATAATGTGACGCTAGGTACTGCTAGAAGTGAAGTGTTATAGTTTAGCAGTTGAGAGACTGCTGTCATATCCAAAAAAAAGTAAAATATTAATTTGTATATTCTTAATAAAGAATACATACGATAATAAATAATTGCACATCTCCTGTGTTCTCACCCCAGTGATCCATTTATGTTATTTTAAAATATAACCAGGTCTGTTGGCAGCTACGAAATTAAAATAAAACTAGTTATGAAAGTGGATCAGGAAATTCAATCCACTATCTTGGGGTCAGTGTAGGAAAAAGGCCATAGACTAAGGATTTTGAAACTACCGAAATCTAGAATGGTGAGCAAAAGTTGCCCCCAGCCCAGGCACACTAACGGACCATGAGCACAAACCAGTAGCATCTTTTTCATTGAATAAAAAAACAGCCTGAAGGGCCAAAGGACAATCCTACATGCAGGGGTTAGAGAATGTTGATAGAGGGGATGGGACTAAGATAATGGTGGTGACCGATATGTGTGGATGGTAATGTTGGGGTGCCCAAGCCCAAATCTGGCACCAGGGACCACAGGCTTCTAACAAGGTTACTGAGTCCTAGCATTAACTGCCAAGAGCTGCTGCAGAATGCTAAAGCTATCGGTCAGTGACAGTTATAGATCACATTCTAGGCAACAAATTAGTTCATGCACAGACAAAGAAGCACACATAGGTTAATATTTAGTAGATTAAGAAACAATATGGAAGGCAAATGGTACTGGGTTGGTGAAAGCGATGCGATGAAACTACACAGTGACAGGCTCCACTGCAGAACCATGCTTTTTACCAGCCCTTTGACCATGCCGCAGCTTCAGGGTTTTATTTTTTTAAATAAAAATATGACAACAGTTTTTAAAATTGCCTATTCTATCTTCTCTAGTAGGTAAGCCCACATATCTACTATAGCTCTTGCACCGATTGGAAATCTACCCCTGCACCAACTACTCATGCTGTTACTTACTCACCCCCTTTATGTCCAGGAGAGTTTCGATTGAGTGCTCCGGCCCATGACCAACGCTGCTGGCGTATTTCAGCCCACGTCTTCTTAGTATTCCGGGTTACTGCAGATTCATAGCGTTCCTACAGATGAACACTTGTCATTAGCTGCAGTATGGCACCGTGGCTTTATAAGACGCTCAGTAAGAAAGGTTCACCATACCATTTTAAAGGTGGCCATAAACATAATAATTATCCTCTTTCCTGTGACCAATAGTGATGGAAACATTGCGTGTTTTCTCTATAAATACTAAGAGCTGAATCGTCCGATATGCAGGTATAAACAATAGAATTCTACCTCTATCTGATGATTCAACAATAACATTTTGCCAGTGTGTTTAGTCTCCTTCAAATGCATCCGATAAAAAATATTGACATCCAGTCTGATCAACAAGGTGACCAATAGCCAAGGCTTTTGCCAGTCAGTCACTTTGTTTCCCACCACACACGCATGTAATATAATATTGGTGTGTGTGTGTCGCCACCTTAAAATTGTATATCTCAACTTGTAAACAATCCAAGAAAACTTTCATTGTACCACAAAGTCAGACTGACAATTACTTAGAAATGAATACAGCATGTGCCTTAATATCAGAAGGTAAACATCAAGAAAAAGACCCAGTACTATACACTCCATTCTCTTTATAATTTCAAATTAAAAAAAACATTCACATTATAAACCTTTGTTATACAATAAAAGGTGTACCTTGATTTGGCAATGGCACACATTGGAAATTCTGGAGTTTGAGAAGCAAAATGCCTGAAATCCCCCTACACTGACTTAAAGGTGATCACCTGAACCCTGTTGGTGCACTCATGCATCAGGCAATTATTGCTCTGAAATTACACCACCATTTCTTAAAAATATTCACACAGACCAAGTCTAGGGGATCCCCATTTAGAAAACCTTGATTTTTTTTTCCAGTCGTGGTTTTCAGGGGAAAAAGGCAGATCTCCTTAAAATTGTTTATTGACTTCATGATCTGCGCTGATAATCTGAAAAATTCAGGGTTTTTGGCCAATAATCCGAAAAAGTAGAGTTTTTGAATTGAAAACTCATTGTTCTCAAAAGAGCATTCTTCACTGCTTGGCATTTATATGTACAAATTGAAACTCTGCAGAGGCCTCTTTATTATTAGACCAAGAGGTTCTCTGTTACTGAAGTATAACATGCCAAGTAAGACAAGTCTTACTGTTAGAGGAAAGGAATGTTTTGTGAGCACAATAGTGACCTTATGTCTAAATACTCAATATACAGGATAAGTTTTTCCTTTCAATTTCATGTTGGGTTTTCTTAAGAGGTGGGCGGGGGACATCTCACGACTTTTTTTTTTTTTTTTTTTTTTACAGGAAAAGGAGAAAAAGTTTGGAGTGCTGGGTTTCACCTTAAATGATTTTGCTGTGGAGCAGTGACTTTTAGTTATGTCACTACAGCTAATCCCATGTAACCTTTCATCCACTATGCCATAGTGAATACCACCTATTCTACAGAGTGAATCTAAGGGGAAGAGTTATCAAAATATGAGATTAGAGCTCACCACAGAAAACCCCAATAAATATAAATGCAGATATGTATGTCTATATATTTCCAGTTTTCTGCCAGAAGGATAACAGATTCTGCTTTTTGCAATCATATCATAAAAGAAGAAAGTACATTATCTTTCTCAATAATTGCAATACCACTTTTTTATTCATTCCTATGGGATTCTTAGAACCGTATTTATTAATGAAAATTAGGGTTCACCACTTGATAAATATCCATAAAATAAAAATCCAATAGAAATGAACAGAAAGTGGGTACATTTTTCTGTGGCGAGCTTTAATTTCAAACTTTGATAAATCTACTTGGATCATTTGCTTGGATCAAATAAGCCAGCACTGACCACTAGTGCCTTTGTCCCATAGGAAATAAGCAGCATTAAACATTCATCAGTTTGAAAATAAAAGCTATGGGCAACTGCATTGGAGCAATTTATCACTCATGTTAGCAAATCAACCCCCAGATATATTGATTATATAGTGCTTAGCTTTGTTTACAACTAAACATCTTTGCTTGGCGTTTCTATTTCAAGTAAACTAATGGCATGTGTGAACAATACTTTGTTCAAAAGGTATTGCATTGCAAGTGGTTACCCTAACTAATAATCAGTCACTTGAAGAAAACGTTTTATTAGCATGTATGGCTGCTACTGTATATATTTGTCAGAGCTAGAGTACCAGTTCAGCAGCTCATACTCATGTAAATAAGCATATATAGGCTGAATAAGGCTCTCTGTGCAGAATAATCCAAGAAATACATCTTATTAAGTGCTTTAACAGATAACAGCTCTTTTTAAAGAGGCTGTATTTCCCTTGAGCAAATAAAGTGGAGAACTATGGGAAGAGTTCACAAGGCTTGGTATTTCTTAGGATAGAGTAACAAGAAGCTGATATATTGTTTCCAGGTGTAACAAGATATCTCGACATAACACACTTGTTAAAGGTGCATAGTGCAGCTTCTCTTCTAGAGGCAATGGGCTCGATTCAAATGAACAGGAAAAACTTAGTTTATGCTTTATCATCTGAAAATACATAGGAGAAAAACTTTTCTCCTAATTCAGTTCCAGTTTTTCCCATAGACTTCAATGGAGTTTTCATATATAGTAAAAATGTTCTCCATGAATTGCATATGGCTCTATGGGACAATTTGGAACTGAATAAGGAGATAAGCTTCACCTATCAAATTGAATCTGGCCCAATATTGGGTAGCATCATGCACTTAAAACGAATGTCCCACGGGGGCGGTTCCCGACCTGCATATAAGCGCAGGCTAAAACTAGCTAATCCACGGGCATCATCTCAGTTTCCTGTCTGCACCGGGAGCCGGTCCCTTGGCCCAGGTGCAGACACAAAGTGGATTTCGGTTTCAGTTTCTTAATCTGCTCTGTGCCAACGCAGTAGCTCTGGGTACAGTCTCCCAGGATCTATATGAATATGGTCCATAAACTGGCAAAAAGTGTCAGATGCCCACAGTTTCAGGCTGGTCTTCAGGGATACCAGGAAAACTCCCGGTGGGGTGGGTGGGTCAGTGGGCCCTCGTGCTGCTAAACTTTTGGTCTATTTCATGGCCATTCCCTATTTCTATGAGGACAAAGAGGCTAAAGAGATGGAATAATTGATTATAGCATAAAGAAAACAGACTAGGAGAATTGAGGTTGATTGAAGAGATGAAGAATATTAGTACTGAGAGTGGGCCCCTGGTCTAAGGTTTTATGGTGGGCCCCTGGTCTAATATTTTTGGGTGGGCCCCTGGTGTCCCAGTCTGACACTGGATGCCCATAATAATCACTTTCCTCTGACTTGGTCATTACATTGTTCAGTGCAACATCTCTCTCAACAATGGATCGTTGGGCCACTTCTAATGTGACGGAGATATCTTGGAAAAAGCAGGAAAGTTACAGGAATGTGGGCAAAGCCTAAGCATCTTAGTAATTGTGCTTTAACTTGCACATCAGATGGATCATTAACCATGCTGTAATGCTTGCTTAAATTTAAGCACGAACTTGTTGCTTTCAGGTCATGACTGTAAAGCAACCCAGTTCCAGGCCTCATTTATACCACGTACCTTGTTCTTTTCAAATTTTATCCGCTGACGTTCCTCCAGCACCACCCTTTTTTTCTCGGCTTTTAGCCTTTGCTCCTCCAACTTTTTCCTTCGATCCTGCAACTGCTTCTCCCGAAGCTGCTTAGCCTTTTCCTCTTTCTCCAGCCACACACTTTTCTTAGCAGCTAAAGGAGGTTAAAGACAACACATTGTTAACTATTTTAGGTGGGTATATATTAGTAGGTTATGGTTCAAAAAACATTACTGATGGTATTAAGTTCATTTTGAAATTGTCTCACACTTGGGGAAAGTGAAACGTTACTTCACTACATTAAAACTTGAGCCCCCAGCATCTAGTGTACGGGTCTGGCCTAGAAGTCCAATAATAGCAGGTTATATCAAGATGGAGGTATTTTACTTATTCTTTTTTAAGGGCAATGGTATACAGGGAGATTACATTACTCACAGCGATTCAGCTTAATCGCAGGACATTTCTGGGGAGATTTGTCACCTGCAGTAGTGAATTTTTAACCTGGGCATCAAATCTCCTTGTGGGTCATTACTCTAACTGAAAAACAGTGCAGGTTTGAGGAATATATATGAACGGTTCCTATTTTGGAGGATTAAAAAAAAAACATTTAGGCCACAATCGCTCAATGCTTCTGATGGTTCAGGGCACAAACATTGGCAACCTAATCATGACACCAGGTAAATACATTACCTTGGCATGCACAGACATATGCCAGTGATACTAAGATATATGCTCAGCATTTTTTACTATACAATTCATGTTACAGCCATCTCATGCCTGTGGAGATGACTTATATTAAATTAAACAATATGGTCCTACTCAGTACCTATTAAGTACCTTCTTGCTGCAGTTGTTTGGTGTGATGTGGGTATGCAAGGAGGCCCACTTGTCCTGCACAGAGTTCTAATATAGACAGCAATGGAATAATGGAATATCTATTATGGTACTGCTAACCACCTTAAGGTTTTGTAAGAAGAATCTAAGGGAAAAAAAAGAGAGCTACACTTCTAACTGCATGGATGTGCCAATAAGAAAACAAATTAGCAGAATGTGTTGGGTCTAAATAATAATAATAGATTCGATGGATAGTCACAATAAACATAACTGTACCCCAATCCCACCCTAAAAATATAAGCAGACAGAAGCTGTGTCATTAGCACAAACGGTATATATCTGAGTGACATTGAGAACTGCCGAAATACAGAGGGCACTGGAAGATTCTGCAGTAGGTGTGGATCGATGTCTGTGTTTAGGATAAAACATTATAAAGCATCAGATCAATACCTGAAATCCGGCAGTTTATAAAATTTGGATGTATGCCACACAGGCTATTCTCATTCCATCACATTTATTTAATAGCAGCATAGAATACAAGCACATTATGTTTTATGTAATGCAAGAACATAACTGCATGTTCAAGAAAACGAAGGGTTCATAAGATTAGTAAGTTAGAAGAGACTGTACCAGGAAATCTATCTAGTTGTAATGTTATGGGACGATTGGGAAGCTCACTAACAAAGGAACCTTTAATATGCTGTAGGCAGCAGAAAATGATAACAGATCATTGTGCATGTTGATTTATTTTTCTATATTGATTCTCTCTGGTAAGTCTTTTTATCTGCTGTATGGCTGCCAGGCTCATGAATGTCAATTTAATAAAAGAGGCATCAATGTTAGGACAAGGTTTTATGGACTTTTTGCCCACTGGTGTTGATTTGGTTGAATTAAATACAAATCCTAACCATAAACAGCCAGACTCATCAAATATCTACAGATTGGCGGCAGGATCGCATTGAGATTCAGTTACAAATCACAAAAGGGAGCAGACATATAGAATAACCAACCTTAACTCTGTTGGTTGGATCAGACATTGATAATTCTGATTGATTGCTTTTAACCTAGACACAGACTAATTAGCAGTTAAGTATAAAACCAACTGCAATGCATGATACTCCATTTATTTTTAATTTAGCAAAAATGATATAAAATGTTAAATTATAAATAGAGAATGGTTCTCCTACTTATTGCCCGAGATGGGTTCATGGGGTAGATACTGAACGGGCTATACACCACAGCCCAGATAAATACAGTGGCAACATTTTCTGTTCTCTGCACTACTGGTCCTGACTACATGTACCAGTGAAAGAAAGTGCTAGTAGTTAAAGGGGGCTGTTCACTATAAATTAACTTTTAGTATGATGTAGAGCTTGATATTTTGAGACACTTTGCTATTAGCTCTCACTTTTTATTCTCTGTGGATTTCAACATGGCAGCTCTCCTGTAATTTTAGCAGGTATCTGGTTGCTAGGGTCTAATTTACCCTAGCAACCAGGGAGTGGTTTGAATGAAATGCTGAAAAATGGCTATGGGGTCTGTGACCCCCATCTGACAGTTGAAAAGAGGAGTAAGAAGAAGTTAAATGAATACCAAATGAAAGGTTACTAAGAATTGGCCATTCTTTAACATACTAAAAGTTAACTTAAAGCTGAACCACCCCTTTAACAATCTCAAAAAATTTATTATTTGGCATTGGTTCCCCTTTAAGACATAAGGTGGAGTGCACAGAAAAAAAAAGTTCTGAAATATGAGAAGAAAGAAGATATAGACCTTGGGTTTTTTGCATTTGTGAACAGTTTTTACATTTATATTAACCCTTAGTAATCTTTCATTTAACAGCAAGTTCTTTCACGCAGGGATCAGAGACTTGCAGGCTGATAAACATGCAAAGCATAGGGTGACTGAGCTACTCCTGTTCCTCTGGCGTCTCCTGACATCTCTAGTAGACATGTGAAATATTTATGCCTCTGCACGTCCATAGTCCATGAAATATTCATTTGAGATTTCCTGACAAGCTTTGTTTGGGGTGTCTGGATGCCAGCACTTGAACCCTTTGTCTGCCAGAACATGGTGCATAGGTCTAATGCACCATGTAATTAGTTTAAATAATAAGACATTGAAAATGAATATCTAACCTGCACCTCTTAGTCTGCATAGAACATGTTTACATTTTTTAAGAGAACTGCATTTTAAGACAGTTTGCAATTGGTCATTACTTTTCTATTCTTTGTATTTTTCATAAATCTATTTAACTTTTTTTGTTCTGCAGCCCTCCGGTTTTGGAACGTAAACAGTTATTTGGTTACTAGGGTCCAACATACCCCAGCAAAAGGGTCACTGTTTCAATCACTGATTTAAAAATGTACAGGAGAGGGAAATAAATATCTAACCAATAAAATAACAAAAATGTTGAATACATCTGATTGGATGGTTGCTGGATAAATTTCAAATTATATGTCAGAAAGGAAAGAATAAAAAAAACACAAAGGAAATCAACTGCAAACTTTATCAGCACATCAATATCACATTAACATTAATTCTAAGATGATTCAATTTAAAGCTTACCGTAACTTCTAAAATTTTCCCAACAACAAAAGGCTTCTAAGGTGCTCTTAGGACTGCAGGTTATACAGCCCAAAACTCACCCAAATACTTGGCTCTCTCTTCTCTCCTTTCCTTGGCTTGCTTCTGCCGTTGCTCTGCTTTCTGTGTATCTAGTGGAGTATATACAAATTAAACGAATACAACATAAATTCTAGAATACAGACATTCTGCTTCTGTCACAGAGACACAAAAGTACATAAAATTTGAATTTGAAAATCTGGGGTAATATAATGTTGTCACAAGTAAAAAATGTCATTAGACTCATTCAGACGTCTTATAATTCCATTATCCCCAAATCTCCTGTATATGCTTTAAAGTCTCCTGAAATGTAATTAAGCAGGTTCTGCCCATGATGAAGCCAATTTATTTAGTCTAATCCGTTTTGTAAGTTGGCTAAACCCATTATGGTGTAACCAAGTGATTCAAATTGTTCCTTGTGTGCTTTACACACCTACCAATCATAAAATTAAATGCTGCTGTTTAGACTCTAAGTGGCACTGTATGTCCTGTTACTAGCCTGTGTCTACTGGGTGATCTGTGTGTGTGTCCTTGCAAAGACACCTCAACTACACAAGCTTCTTGAGACATGAAGGTACCAAATTTTCATGGAAAGAGACAACAATTATATATTGAATCTGCTATTTCCAACTACATATACATACATATATATATATATATATATATATATATATATATATATATATATATATATATATATATAATATATATATATATATATATATATATATATATATACATACACACAGTATATATGGTAATAAAGATAGAAAAAATAAATATTTACAGCACTTATCACTCGTCGTCCTAAAGAAGATAGCTTCCAAAGTTGGACTGGGCCGATGGGACACTGGGAAAAAAACCCGGTGGGCCCCATCAACCCAGACCCGTACCTCAACTGAAAGGATTAGCATTCCCCCTCAATATTGGTGAAGTAAGTATAAGGTACATGCAGGGGGTGGGCAGCGTGTTGCAGCAACCGCTCATGACTGGGGCAGTGACAGACTCAGATTTGTGGAAAGGCTACAAAAACCAAGGCCTAGGGCAGCAAGATTTTAGGGGTAGCATGTTGCCAATTCCCATCCACATGGTTCTGAGGGCTGTGGGCCTCTGAGGTATTGTGGGGGGCCCTGGGATGTCAGCCCTGTTGGGCCCTGGACCACCCTCCAAGTGATACTCCATTACTTAAAAAAAATACTTGGTTGGGTTCATCACTAGGCAGCATGAGACATGTGGTGATGGCAGCAAAGAGCAACAATAGACAAATAGATATTAGGTCCCCTATTACCACATATAAAAGTAGGCCAACATTACAAATTTTACTTAATTAAAACATATTAAATAAATATAATATTATGAAAAATACTAAACTATCACGTGCATGGAGGCACATAATGCATTGGTCCATTTTTTGTAGAAGGAGAACTCTGAATAGCTGCAGCTATCAGCAGCTGCTTGAGGTACAATGCAAGCCTTCAAAAGCAAAGCAGTGCTTATTGCTGGTACTGCACCGAAAGGAAGAAGATTGCACTTTGTTGTGAAAAGTTATGCCTTCAATATTTTTACAGCACTGCAACACTTGCCCTGAAATGACACAGTTACTGGGGATCATTTACAAACACTGGGCAAATTTGCACCTAGGCAGTAACCCATAGCAACCATTCAGATGATTGCTTTCAGCATTCATCATGCAGCTGGCTGAAAATGCAAATAATTCATTGGATGCATAGGGTTACTTCTCAGGTACATATTTGCCCAGTGTTTTTAAATGACCCCCACTGTTTTCAGAAACATTTGATATACTTGGAAGGATTTTCAACATATTTACTTAATCATTTCATTGAGATATTGTGATCTTTCTGTTTTCCAGCTCCATACTGCAATGTAAGTATGTATGTCACTGCCTGAAACAATTTGACTCACCTGGCTTTTGTCGAGGGCTAACTGCAGAGCTGGGAGAAGGTACAACAGGTGGAGATGATCCATCATATTTTACATTTTGATCTAGTTTTGGGGAGCTATGTCCATCAGAAAAAGGTGTTATACTCTGACCTTCAGTCTGTGGAGAAGAACTTTGACCTTCAGGGGATAACCGAGGTCCTTCTACACTTGTAAAGCAGGGAGCTTTAGTTTGAGATGGGGAAACCGGTTTTTGCTCTGCTGGAACAGTAGCATGTAAAGTAAAGGTAGCACCGTTATCTGTCATAGCAGAACTGGGTCCATCAGTCTGTGGTGGGGAGCTGTGACTGTATGCCACTGGTGTTGGGGTAATTGTCTCTGTCTTTATTCTCTGTTGATCAGCTTGAAGCCGAGATTCTGTGTTACACGTTGGGGTCTCTGAAAAATGCTGAGGTACATCTTCTGCATCGCCATTTAATAAGGGATCTGGAAAAAAGTTAAAATATTTTTGTTAGTGGGAGCAGGTTCTCAAGACACAAAAAAACGACAGTATTCAAAAATAAAGTACCAACAGGATGGGGGGGACAAACATTTCCCATGGCTGTTGTTATACTAATGAGGCTATTAGAGCAAAGTTAAGTTCTAAGATACAAAAACTGTGGAGTTGGCCTTTAGAAAGAGGCCCTGAGTGATGCAGCTGTGCAGTCATTGTTATACAGGAAGGTGGAAGGGAAAAAAAGGGGGATTAATGCAGACAGAGGGCAGGCGACAAATGTAGTAGAGAAGTCTCCAAAATAGATTGTTGCTAAGGGAGTGCTGAAGTGGTGATGAAAATTGCTGGGCAATGGCAAGCACTTGACATCAAACAGATGAGTGACAACTGCACTATAATAGCTAGCAATTCAGCCAATTCTACTGGACACTCCTGTGAAGTTATCAGTAACGTTGCCTTTGCAGATGCTTTTGCAGAATAAACTTTACAAATATATTTGATTAATGATTTCAGATTATAGACAGATTTGACAGAAAACAAGGGCAACAAAAGCAAAGGGATTAGAAGAAAGAGATTTTACAATTCAAATGCCACATGCCATATATTTAACACACTTTTATAAATATTTATATTGGACTTTTATAAATATATCGAAATATATAGAATTCTGAGACACAAGTCACCAACGACAAAATTGAATGCAGAACATTTAGAATTAAATGGAATAAAGAGCACAAAAAGCATTTTTCAGTGAGATGAGATTAAAAAAAAAAGTAAAAAAACTTGTAAGATTACTCAGCACGTCCACTTGTTTAAGAATTACTTATACTATATATGCCATGACCTAGATGAATGAAAATCTTCATAGTCATTATGCCTCTAAGTTCCTTTTGTGTAGATTAAAAAAAAAAGGCAGCAGCGATGGCTGATACACAAATCTTGAGCAAGTAACCACTGACTGCAGCAAACATGGTTAAATCTCGGTGGAAACATTTATGCATATTTCCCGTCTGTCAGCTTCATTAGAAATCTTTGCATGTGACCCATCCCATCAGCAATGACTGAGCCGCAGAATATTTTTAGGTCCTATGTGGCAGCAACAGAAGATGCTCGTGTCAAATGTGACACCCTTTAGGCACTGGAAGAAAACGCAATGGCCAGGAGCATGGCCTGGTTAGAAATGCCTGGTGGTTCTACACAATATTGCATCTTTCATTTAGCCTTGCACTAGGTAAACCCAATCACTGCTGCACAATTAAAGTGCCTTTGCTACTAGCAATGGTTCTTTAAAAGGAAAGGAGATCCTGAATCGCTATTGTTCCATTCATGATGTGTCTATCTCCCCATGCCCTCTGAAGAAAAGAAATATGCCTTAATAAGAAATGTTGTGAAGGGATGGGGGCCTACCATCCCAGCTGCCCACTATGCATTCTCCACCACAGCTGCCCTCTCTAGGACTGTCAGTAATGCAGCACCTGTCAACTGACAGTTTGTCTAGGGCACATCCCAAACCACAGGGCTCCTGCCAGCTGCCAGCCTGGTTACACAGTGACACTGACTAGCTTGTGACTAACCTGCACTTATCCCAAACAAAGTGTACTAATGAAATGCACACACACACTCAGCAGGCAAAAATGGATTAAACATTCAAAGGTGACATTTAATTTACTGCCGATTAAGGAGTCGCTTAGATGTATTATTACAAGAAGCTTATGTGGTAAAAACCGGCATACAGAAGTCAGTATGCTTCAGAGGAAGGAGTTTCCCTTCAATGCTGCTGACAATTTCACAGACATAAGAAGTAAAACGGACAATAGTTACCAGGCCCCAGATGTTTTTCAAAATATATTAAACGTTTCCATGTTCTTTCCAAACAATAAATAAACTGAAAAGACACTGTTTAAACAGTAACCTTACCTCATATACCTAACTCCCAGCTGCTATCAATAGCTTCCTTTACATGTGCAATATACATATGTAGTTACCACGTGGCTGCCAGCTCAAACTGAAAGGCGTAGGCCAGCTCTCAGCAGCTACCGCAGTGTGCAGGAAGGAACTATATTTAAGGCAATAAGCTATTGTTAAGCAAACCCTTCTTTCATTAAAGGAGAAGTAAAGGGGGGTGCCAAAAGTTAGGCACCCCCAAGTGATTACATATATATATACATATAAATACATATAAATATATATATATATATATATATATATATACACACATATAAATATATATATGTAAGGCAATAATTCACAACAGGTCAATATGGCAAATAAGATGGAGATTTTATTTGGGACCACAAATAAAATCTCCACCTTATTTGCCATATTGACCTGTTGTGAATTATTGCCACATATATATATATATATATATATATATATATATATATATATATATATATATATATATATATATATATATATTTCAGTAAATGGACCCGCACTCCTTTATTTTGGTGAAATACATCAATGTGCTTTATTCACAAATTCATCTCCAATGTTTCGGTCCTCTCTGGGACCTTTTTCAAGGACTAACTTTTGGAACCCCCAAGTAAACAGTGCCTTTCCTTCTCCTTTAACAAGATTTAAAATTTAGTCCAGAGGTGGCAGATCACAATCATGCAGACAAATGTCCGTTTTGCCCCAGTCCCCAATGTCAATAAAGACACAGGTGGTGTGTTCACCAGTGTGCATCACAGGTATACTGGTAAACATTTATCCTCTGTTTTTAAAAACAAAAAAACAAAAACTGCATGTTGTAATAAGCCATACATATATACATACTTGATACTCCATGTGCTGCTTTCAGAAAATAATATGCTAGTTTATGTAACTAGTACCAGACAGGATAAGCATGACTGTACACACATAAATTACATTTTTAGGGGACAAATGGCAGATGAAAAACCAAAAATCCCTGCAATTCGTTAGTAGGGAGTCGCTATACAACGTGATTTCAAAAAAGCATGCATGTGACAAGAAGGCTGCCAGGTTTTATCATCATCAAACTAAGGAACACTATAATTTCCTTTGTGTCTGGAGTTTTCTTGTAATGCTCACAGACATATATTATCTCCCCATTATGTGAAGCAATTTCGTTTTAACACACTGGCAATGAACATGTTCAATGTCTAAATTAGCACAGGATTAGAGTTGATGCTGAGTGTCAGATTCACACTGGCAGCATTCACCCATATCTGACCTTCACAGAACCTCAGAGAAGGGTCCTAAAATGACCTTGCTATGCCTATACTGCAGTGTGACTGCACAGCCTTACCCCTCAAATAACAACCATTGCCAGCAGTCTGTCTAATTAATCAAGCAAAAAATATATTAATAACTGTTAATTTAAAAAAAAAAAACAACAAAAAACACTACGATTGTGCCAAGATCAGCGCCATCTTGCCTGAACTTTTTTAAAAACCAGCAGAGCCTGCAATTTAGGCATTTTAGCTTTTTATAAATGGGCAGTGTTGCAGGGTATCCAACTTATCAGTTCACATCATCGTCAGCTGCATGTTTAATTGTACTGACCACTCCACTGACCACTACAATAGTCCAATTTTCCATACAATGGTCCAATTTTCTATCTTGATCAATTGTGGTTAGATTAAACCAGAGGTACCTACTACAAACTGATTATTATTATTATATTTATGCACATACTTTCATGCAGATTGGTTGAATAAACACATATACATCAATTTAAAATGAAACCTTTTCTCCAAGACCCTTTCAGTGATGCCCAGCCATCTACTAAAAACCTAAGACATTTGTGATAGATGACATGTAGCACAGTTGGAGACATGCCTGCAAAGTCTTGTTCACAGACATCAGTCTGTAGGTTTTCAATGTGGGTTTGCTTTCATCATGCCTTGTTACATCACTGCCATGCCCCCAGCATTACTCAACATCTGTATCTGAGATAATTTCATGGCTGGGCTGTTACTGTTGGAGGCTAAGAAAGCCCCAGAGGGCACCATATACTGTATGGATGACATCTGAAAAATTTTGGAGAGTTGACATGCCTACTTGTTTCACTCAAAGCACAACATTTTCACACAAGAGCAAGCTAAATAAATAAGGCAACAAGCAACCCAAATGCTTATATGGCACTGGCCTACATAGAATTAACTTTGCTGTGTACTTTTTAAGGTGAATACTGTCCAGTAGACATATATATACACAATATCCAAGGTTGTGTACTATTATTAAGGGAAAGTTTACAGGGAATAGCAGCTGCAATCAGTATGTTATAAGGAATATGCTTCCATGACACACTGTCTTGCCAACTAACAATAAGCATCTGTAACTTCCTCTTAAGTGGCTAATGAACTGGTACAGGCATGGGACCTGTTATAGGGAACTGGGGTTTTCCAGATAACAGATCTTTCCATAATTTGGATATTCATACCTAAAGTCTACTAAAAAATCATGTAAACCAGCTGATTTTTAGAATTATGTATTTAAAATGGAGTCTATGGGAGATGGCTTTTCCATAATTCAGAGCTTTCTAGATAAAAGGTTTCCGGATAATGGATGACATACCTGTATGTTGTTGTAAATTTCATGAGCATTATTGTAGACAGCCCTTACACATATATTTGTTGCTTTGTAAATACATTAATTAATTAATTAATTAAAAGGTGGCGAACATCAACATAAAGCTGGTAACAGGCATTTGCAGAGACAAATAAGTTCCAGGAGCATGCATGACCCCCAAGGAACCATAAAAATATATTTAATAAACAACAATACTACTGAACTTATTTGTGCAAAACACCGCAAGTTTGCTCATCACTATAGGTACTTTTGTCGGACAGCTTACAGTGTTTTTGTTTGTAAGGTTAAATCAAGCCATAAAAACCTTTGTCTGTCTATGTTTGCAAGTTCTAGCTTGCATCAATCAGTCTTTTCTGTGTCCATTTAAAGGGGGAAAAACTTGGGTAGGAGAATAAGTTAAGGAGGGGTTTCTTAAGGGGAGACACAAAGCTTAACAGGCAGGCATAAAAATAATGATGGGCCATGGAGAGTTTTTTAAACGTCAATGGCAAGCCAAAAGAAAAGGGGACAATGGCTAAGCCAGGCATTTATCCTGCCTTTGACCGCTCAAAGACACCATGGAATAGACAGGCAACAGGGTGGGGGCTCAGGAATAGATACACAGTGGCTGAAAGATTAATATACTCAGGCCACACATTGAAACGCTCATTCACACACAGCCCAACATGTGACTCCAGTCAAGCACCAAGGGACAACAGTGTCCCCCTCCCTGCACTACCGACTAGGCTTAAGTAATGCTGGAAGAATGTATCTCCTAACAGAACACCCTCACTAACAACACTTACCAAAGTGCTTTTTATTTAGAATTTTCTTCAAGAGACTGTGCAAAGTACTGAACTTAAAGCATTCTGGCCTAGCCAAAACAGTAACCAAAGTTAAAAGTCAAAGAAACCCATTGTACTGTATATTTCAGTAAGCATCCTCCATTAACATAACTACACCTATTCCTATAAATAACCACACAAAATTCCCTCCGTTGCCTTGTTGTTATAAACACTACTGCAACCAAATCTTGTTAACGGAGGTTGCCTCAGGGAAAGATATTAAATAATGTGCTGTTTCCACAGATACAAAGTTTATCATCCCAACACAGTGCTGCCTTACAGTCCTGGAGTCTTCAGTTCTGACTAACAATGGCCATATCTGGGCTAATAAAAGCTGCTGACCAGGCCTGGACTGGCAATCTGTGGGTTCTGGCAAATGCCAGAGGGGCTGCTGTATAGCTCCGTAGAAAGTTACCATATAGTGGGCTGGTAGGGATCTGTTTGGGCCTCTGTGTACTTGGAATGACAGGGCCTATTTTGACTCCCAGTCCAGGCCTGCTGCTGACCCAGTCTCTCCAGACCCAGATGAGGAGTTCAGCAGCTTGTTGATGTGTTCCTCGCTTGACAGATCTCTATATGCTCCACTGGATGATCTGGTCATTGGCCTGATTTGGCCGTGCGTGTGGCTATATATAGCCACCTTAGGGCCAGGGCACATAAAGCTTTGGCTCCACTGCTCTCATCCTGCATTTTTTCTTTTGGCATGCTAAGAGAAGCAGATCTGCTTCCTTCCCCAACTACGCTGATCTGCACTGAAAATGTGTCCGCTCGCAAGCAGAAGCTGGGGTAGGCTGCGGATCCATGCACATAATAAGTGCACTCATTGTGCCCCAACATGGCACCCACAACAGAAGCTCCCTCCCAGTGATGGCAGCCTAGCACTGACGGGGGCAAGTATTTTGAAAAAAAGACTATTTTATCCCCCAACTGGAGAGTGGACTAGGTTGCACCTCTAGCAGGGTAAAAAAAAAAAAAAAAAGGTGACCGGTTTAAAAGGCACCAAAAGGAAGATACAGGTATTTGCTAAAAGTTCAAAATCAGTAAAGCAGAGAGAAAGAGGAATCACAGTCATTATGTGATCACTGGCATTATTATACTTGTATTATTATATTTGTATAACCAACATATTGCACAATGTTTTTCGGAGGCTGGTAATCAGTCATCAATTCTCTTATTAAATGCCATTAGGATCACATGACCTGGAAGTGACACACCCCACCTGAGGGTATGTTTGTCTCTGTATCATCTGTACCTGTCTACCCACCTAAACATGAGTCAAAACTACTCACTTCCTGACCCTCCCCAAAACATGAGACAAACACAAATGCTTCTATAACGAAAGATAAGGAAAGCTAGGAAAAGGAACGCATGCAGATCTGGATTCCTCTTATACTGTACTGAAAGCAGTGAGCTAAAACATTTTTGCAGCTTTCGCCCCAGGGCAGACATGGCCTATTTATCCACTGTAACTAGACTACAACTCCCTGATATCTCAGGCTGCATATTGCTGACACATACATAAAGTGGGAGTAGTTAACCAACACAAACTCCTTACTCATCATGTATCATACATACTTCCTCGTGTAGTCAACTATTCTGCCACTAGTGCTCCATGTGTGTGTGTGCATAATTTAACACACACAATATACAGTAACAATGGAAATAGGTACGCATGGTAAAGCAGAAGCAAAATTTGCATGGAAATATTGTCTCCATAACAGTGATGGGCAAATTTCTCAAAAAAAATTAGCGAAACGTGAATACCGACGCCATCGACATTGGACACCCATTAAAATCAATGGGTAACTGTTAATCTTCGACGGTGTCTAAATTGTCGCTGGTGTTGGAACTGTCGTTGGGAGTCCAAAAAACTTTGACGCCGGCATCGGAACCGTCGCCTGCATCAAAGTTGTTCCGACACCGGCAAATTTTCGCGGCAAATTTATTTTATTTTTTTATGCCGGTTGTGAACCACAGAAGTTCACCGCAAATTAGCACCTGCCGAATAAATTTGCCCATCACTACTCCATAACTTTCCTCATATAACATTCATTATCACTAGTTAACAAATAGAGGAGTCGCTCTTCACTCAGATAAGATATAAGCAAGATCATATTTGCAATGACCACTTTTCACAAAACCGATTTCTCCCGCAGGTATTCAGCACAAGTGTAAAATATCTAAATGGAACCGTGTATTCAGTGGTTTTGTTAATGAAGGACATTGTACAAACAGCTCATGTAGCCCATGTTACCAAAGGAAGAAACAATCCCTGTGTGCAGAAATCTCCCCCCACTCCTTCCAACTCCCATTAGATTTCCCAGGGCTGAGCTCATCCCCTCCCTTCCTTTTCTGTGTCATGACAACTGGTGTAAGGCACTGAATATTTCCGCACATTTATATAACTTCTCTCCCCTCTATACAAACTTTTTATACACTCCCAGCTAGTACAATAAAACTCGGACTGGGAATTATTAGAAGCATATTTGTCTAGTCTAATGATGCTACAGCTTCAGACAAATTAAAAACTTGGGGGTGCATACAATTACACTACAAGCACAGCAGCCCCAGCCAGGGGAGTAAATAACGTCCTCACTTGTAATAAAGCTGAGCTATGGGCCAACATAGAATGTTTATTGTAGTGCAAGCATAATGGGAGAGAGCAGCTCATAGACCTGGAAAAACCAGGAGACATTAGTTCAGGGCAGGGCTGTTTAACTGGAGGTTTGATGATTAAATGAACCTGCCAAAAAGGATAGAACTCTTTGTATGACATAATTTTGCCTCCCTAGCATGAAGTATGATGGATAACTGGCCCTCACTAGAGAAAAGTTGAAGAGTATTGGTCCAAAAGAATAAAAGGATCAACTTAGTTCCCAAAATCTTCCTGTCTACAGCATCAGTATCTGTCACAAGTATCATATTTCCCATTTGTGTGAATGGTGTGATGCTGCAGGTGGGTACAGGCATTTACATGATGCATATACACAATGCCAGCCTTTGCACTGGCACTTGAGAAAGTAAATAAGAGAGTACAAATCATCAGAACACTAAAAAGGAAGCTCTCTTATGTGTGGTCCCTTGCACCCACACTTCCAATCGGCCCATGGCCCTTATGATGCAGTTCTTAATATGGTAGATGGACTTCCTCTACTGCTAGGGACTGAGGAAAATCAATATTTGCTGCAGATTTCACATGCACATGTACAAATGGAGGGATAAAATGTGTTCTATAGTAGCAATGACAATTGATCAATAATAGCAACATATGGATATTAGACCTTTTTTGTTGAACATTTGAGCCACAGTAGGACAATACACATACATATAAAAAACACATCAATATATGAAATAACCCCCATTATATGCACATTATATGCTATGTACTGAATTTTATTGATGGTTCTAGCTCACATTCATGTATCAGCTTTGCATCTATTTTCAGTTGGATGCATATAAAACATTAGCTTTTTACATGCATTTATAGATGCAAATTCTACTGCTGTGTGAGCACTCTCTCTACATCTCACAATATACTATACCTTGGTGCATATATAAACACATATTAAACCCTATGAGGCACATTTATGAAGCATTTGGGTGAAATTACCTGATTGCAATTCTTATTTTTCATTGTTGCGGATTATTCAGGCACAATGAATGCATGTCCAATAGACCGTACAATGGTATGATGTAAGCTTTTGGCACTCGAGGCACAGTGAGAGTAAACAACTTTGTCATTTGGCACAAAAGTGATCAAGAATCAATAACAGTTCCCCCACTGACCAAACAAATAGACTATCCCTGGGAATGCCTGAAAATGCCAGATTAAATTTTACAGCATTGACACTTCTATCCAACATAAACAGAATAAATCAAGCTTGTATGAAATATAGGGTTGCCTTATTTTCAACTAAAAATCACATGCAATGCTGAAAGGTTTTAGGGCTTGATCAGGCAACTAAGCTGGTAAAAGGTATGGAAAATCTTAGCTATGAGGAAAGACTGGCCAAATTGGGGTTGTTCACGCTGGAGAAGAGGCGCTTAAAGGACCAGTAACATCAAAAAATGTAATTGTTTTAAAGTAATAAAAATATTATGCAGTATTGCCCTGCACTAGTAAAACTGCTGTGTTTGCTTCAGAAACACTACTATTGTTTATATAAATAAGCTGCTGTGTAGCCATGTGGGCAGCCATTCAAAGGAGAAAAGGCTCAAGTTACACAGCAGATAGCAGATAAGCTCTGTAGTACATAATGCTATCTGTTATCCATTAGTTATCCTGTGCCATATAGCCGTTTTTCAATTTCCGCCATTGCTACTCAAAAGCTTGTTTATATGAACTATAGTAGTGTTTCTGAAGTGAATAGATCAGTTTTACTAGTGCAGGACAACACTATATGATATTTTCATTGCTTTGAAACACTTTCAGTTTTTGGTGTTACTGTTCCTTTAAGGGGTGATATGATAACTATGTATAAATACAGTATATAAGGGGATCGTATAATCTCTCTGATGCTTTATTTACTAGTAGGTCTTTCCAGCTGACGCAAGGTTGTGAGGTCACCCATTCCGATTAGAAGAAAAGAGGTTCCGCCTAAATATTCGGAACAGGTTTTTTTTTACAGTGAGAGCTGTGAAGATGTGGAATTCTCTCCCTGAATCAGTCATACAGGCGGATACATTAGATAGCTTTAAGAAGGGGTTGGATTGCTTTTTTAGCAAGTGAGGGAATACAGGGTTATGGAAGATAGCTCATAGAACAAGTTGATCCAGGGAAAGGAAAAGTCTTTGGAGAGGCTTCAAATGTTTTTTTTTTACCTTCCTCTGGATCAACTAGCAGTTAGGCAGGTTACAATAGAGTTAAAAGGTTGAACTTGATGGACATATGTCTCTTTTCAACCTACTAACTAACTAACTTACTAAATAGGTTGCAGCTTGGTAAACCAGAAGGAAAGATGGTTTGGAGAATGTAATTGGTTTGGGCCAGGGTCGTAACTGGACAGACTGCAGGCTTATTCCACATAAAAAACGACTATTTGCATGATGAATGAAAAGACAGTTCTAAGCAACCTTTTAATAATTATCAATACAGATAATCAATACAGATAATTATTTTAATAGCAGTTCTAAACAAAGATTTTCAATGGTTTTAATGTTAATGAAAATTGCTTAGAAATATATTTCATTCACTAGGCAGGATTCTGGCTGAAGGACCCCTTAATTTAAAATGTCCATTTTAAAAAATTTGTCAGATTTTGGGATATCTCAACACATTTCCAGGGATTTTAGGGTCTGTTTTATGTTTTGCTAATGAAGGCAACTTGCCCTTTAAGCTAAAAAAAAATCATTTCTCCCAAAAGACCTGCTTGTATTAAATAGTTACAATTGTATCTTTGCTAATCTTAAATAGTTACGAATAGTATCCAAGTGCAGAGGCTGATTATTTTGGGTTTTCTGCCAAAAAGCCTCTTATTTAGTTAAGTTTTAGTAACTTTGTAGAAACTGACTGCAGGCTGAGCAGCCAAAATTGAGAATGTCCTGTGAAATATGGGACAGTTGGATTGTATGCCATGCCATGACTAAACAAGTCCAATGGAACCCCAGGATTGACAGGTATGTAGTAAGCACTGGTTCAATGGATACAACCCAGCAACAAGGACAAGCTGGATTCCACAGCTCAAAGTGTGACATAGACCGATCACTAAGCGGTGCATATTGCCAAAACGAAAAACAATGAATTCTTATACACAGTAAGAACATCTGCCCCATCACCACTGTGCAATGCATCGCTACCCACAAAGCTGGCTAGGAGCAGAAATTTTAGAAAGCTGAACTAGGAGTTGGAAGGTAAAGGCATGTGCCTAGCACCCCCAATCTGCTTATTGCATCCTTGACATGTACATCTTTTGCCTACAATTGCATTAAAAATCCCAATACATAGAGAAACCTCAACATTTGCCTGCAAAAAAGTCAGGCATGCAAGTATATTACTTCAGCTGCTCTGCTTTCTGTACAAGGTACCTTTTGTCACTGGAAACACCCTATGATTTTTGACAATGGTGGCTACTTATCTGTTGAATGCATGTAATGAGCAGCACTGCTAAAATTCAGAGTTTATAATGATTTTTTTTACAAAAATGTTAAAGGTGATACATATACATAAATTCGACATTTGTCAAATCTAATTTATTCTTTTAAATAAGAAAAAAACATTCTTATTTTTATTATTAAAAAAATCATTGTTTTGTTTTAACATTTACTTCCTCTTGCTCTAATCAAGTTTGTGGTTCTGAAACTCAGGGACTCTCCTCTAGGGGATACCCAGTGCGTGAGGCTTGAAGGTTAGATAGGGTGAGCCCAGGCTGAGGATAAGATAGAGTAAGCTCTGAGGTCCACATTTATCCTCTGTAATGGATATTCTTTGTGCATTGACTGGATTACCTACAGAAAAATGTTTTCAGTAGTTGGCATCCTTGTTGTGCGATTATGGGGGCCCCAGACACGGTAGCCATACATGCGCGGATTCAAGATGCCGATTTGGGTCCTTTAGGCCAACCTTATCTGCCAGTGTATGGGGCCCTACAAGAATGATATCTGTTCTAAAATCGTCCAGATATCAATCGGGCAGGCTTGATTTTCCTGCCTAATCGAGGACCCCATCGACTAGTTAATGCGGTCCTCGTCGCGCCAGTCTGTATGCCTGTCAATGTAATTAGAGTGGTTGGCCATAGGGTCAAACTATCGTATTAGTTCCGATATCACCCACCTTTTGGTGGGCATATCAGAGGAAGGTCCACTTGCTTTGGTGACCTTGTTAAATACAGGCATATACTGCCAGTTATGCTCAAATTTCACATTCTGTTGCTCCCTGACATCTTTTGTTCCATATTAGGGCTATAGCAAAAAAGAACAGGGCAAGAAAAAACATCCCGAATTGCAATATATACTCTTGTTTCTATATATTTTATCTTAATGAACGTTCTACAAACAACAGGCTCACTCATCCTGAGGAAACCCATTGTGCAGTCATATATTCATCACAACAGAAGTGCATAGTTACTTGCCTTTCATAAAACCAAATTACTTTACAGAAATCCAATTAGCCTGTAAATGTTTGTTTTCTGTGTGGACGGAGTAAACAAACTAGCACCTATCATACGTTATAGGAAAAAAGATGGATCAGCGCCTTTGGCAACGGAGTCGAACTCACCAGAAACAAAATGAAGGGAGGAAAAAAAGAGAAATCGACATATAGTATTTTCGGAAATATTCGTTCCACACCAGGTGCTTGTATACAAAATTTCTATTTTGTTATATTTGTTCCCCTTTTTCCAAAATTTCCTCTATTTTAATCCTCCATTTCTGGGGCTGTGCTTTTACTTCTCAACATGCATGTGTATCTTCCACCAACAAATGGTTAAAGTGCCTACTTACAAGACTTTTTATTTTTTCAACCACGTATAATAGTGTTTTCTTTTCCCTTTGGGACAAACTTCTGTGCCTTCCACCAAAAAATGGCTAAAATGCCTACTTACAAGACCTTGATGTATGACTCGCATGTAGTATTAATCGCATGTAGTATTATTTTTCTTTTCTCAGTTCCTCCAATCACTTCCACATGGAATAGAGACGTATATTGTGTAATACGTTTTAATAAATATTTAAAAACTTACATAAAAACCACGAGGGATAGGAAAAGCCGGCTCTTCTATTCCTACCCCGGAAAGACCTGGGCAACCTGCTAAGGACAGCTGATTTTATCGAAATGTTTGTGAAACTCGATTAAAATGTGAGTGTAAAAATTTTTATGTAAGTTTTTAAATATTTATTAAAACGTATTACACAATATACGTCTCTATTCCATGTGGGAGTGATTGGAGGAACTGAGAAAAGAAGAAAGGGTCGTAAAATAATACTACATGCGATTAATACTACATGCGAGTCATACATCAAGGTCTTGTAAGTAGGCATTTTAGCCATTTTTTGGTGGAAGGCACAGAAGTTTGTCCCAAAGGGAAAAGAAAACACTATTATACGTGGTTGAAAAAATAAAAAGCCTTGTAAGTAGGCACTTTAACCATTTGTTGGTGGAAGATACACATGCATGTTGAGAAGTAAAAGCACAGCCCCAGAAATGGAGGATTAAAATAGAGGAAATTTTGGAAAAAGGGGAACAAATATAACAAAATAGAAATTTTGTATACAAGCACCTGGTGTGGAACGAATATTTCCGAAAATACTATACTATATGTCGATTTCTCTTTTTTTCCTCCCTTCATTTTGTTTCTGGTGAGTTCGACTCCGTTGCCAAAGGCGCTGATCCACCTTTTTTCCTATATGAAGCATTCCACAGTTGAGAGACTGAATTAGGATCGGCAGGAGGGGACTAAACTAAAGGACTAACTTTTTTCATTTCTGGTGCATATTTTACATTTTGTGCATGTATTGCATTTAGAGAATTTCTGTGTAATTTTGTTGTATTACCTATCATACGTTGCTTGAATGAAACTACAGTGTGTTGGCTCAGTGCAATACAAAGGAAGATCCGTCAGTTCAGCAAAACAGCTTTTCATAATTTGCCCAACCAGATGGTGGGATAAGCTGGCATTCATCACAAACGGGGTCCAATGCAAACCTACCGAGAAAGGACCGAATCCAAGTCATCAATACTGATCAATTGATATCTGACCATAAAGTAGAAGGGAGGTGTTGCCCCTGCATTTTCAAGTCCTCTGAGAACTGAATACATATCATGGAACATGTTTTTGTTGTCCTAGTTAATGAACTCTGGTGCAAGTATACCAGAGGTTTATTGGCCTAATGATCAAGTTAAAGGGGTCTTGCATACAGAGATGATACTTCAGTTGGTAGTTTACATACAGCTCAGTTGATGAGACTGTATAAAAAATATGTGTAACCACCACCACCACAATTTAACTGAAGTCATATCAAACAAAAACTCCCAAGCAGGATGCAGACACACTACTTAAGATTTGTTTGTGCAAATACCTTTTAAAACTAAATAACAGATCACATGCCTTTTATTTTTTTAGACTGCTGTTTATATATCTGATTAAGACACCTAAGCATCTTGCATTGTTTTCTGTGGGATCACAAATACTCATATGACTCAGATGGTATTCTTTGTAATTTTGAAGCTCAGCTGCAAACGTGTAGACATGAAGTTGCATTAAAATAAGAAGTTGTAATAAATTTGTCCAGGTATTAACTAGGGTACCTAGCTTCAGACATTTTTACTTGTCTCTGTACTGCAATATGACCCATGGTTGTTTCTGAAGTGAAACAATGTAGTTGAAGTCAGCAGATGAAGGACCTGACTTGCCTGGAGAACTGAATTGTAGTATATGGTTTCCAAAAGCCAGAACTAGAGGACAGAAATAAATAAGTGTAACTTGGAAAGTTGCTTTTACCTGAAGAATTTTCTTTCTTCAGGTAAAAATGTATTTTTTAGTTTAACGGCCCTTTAACTGTAGTTCCCTGAAGCTGTTGTAGTTCCCTGAAAATCTCCTCTTGAGAATAATAATAATAATAGAAATGAATAATGAAAATGTAATACATCTAAAAAAAGATAATAATAACAACCATTGTTTAGACTGCAGGTAAATAAGTCACATAATAAATGTAATGTCACAAAACAAATTAAAGCAATTCCTTTCTTCCTTAAAACTATTTTTTAAAAAAGTGATCACCAATCTATGTACAGAAGGCCAAGGTTGGCTTTGGCCTTCAGCATAGGGAAGTGGATCACACCTATATATACACCTCATTCTAGAGCATACAAAAAAAAAAAAAAATGTTTTTCCATGGATGTTCGTTCCACAAAAGCCTGATGTGTTTCGTGATTCTTAGTCATTGGAAGTTTGCTTTGGTGTGACCAATAAGTCACTCCTTGAAACAGATGAACAAACCTCTATACTACATGAACAAACAGACTAATTAAAGCAATGTCAGTCAGAGAACTGGACAGGCAGCATTACCATATCCACTTATGCTTCTGAGCAGATAACCAACAGCTGTATGTATCTAGAAGTTCCTCGATGCCACAACTAAATATTTTTAGCTCCCCAAACTTTGCAGAAGACAAATTTTGTGAATATGTGGTGGAGAACAACAAGAAAGCATATATGTGGAGTAGTATGTACCAAATACTTTTTTAATGTGATTATCAATAAATTATTTTTGTTTTTACTCTAAGAGGCCTTGGGACATATATCTTTTTTGATATAAACCTTTTTGCAGTTTGATTGCCTTTGGAACTGGAGCGGGTCCCTTCGGCCTGGTTGAATAGTTATAGGGACTCCCGATCCCTCAATTGATATATGAGATAAACAAGAAAGCACACATTTTCCGGCCAATCTCTACTATGCTCAATGTAGTTGCATCTAGGCCGAAGCTCTGCCTGGCAGTGCAGAGAGGATCTGCTTCTCTCTGCCTCATTTAAATCCACAGCTTGAGAGAAGCGTTTCAAAGAAATGTGTCTTTGCTCTTAAATTTAATTTTCCAACTCATGCCTCCATGGATTGCCACGGAGGGGGGGGGTGGCAGTGACTGTAAACTGCTCACTAATTTGATTAATTTCTTCATTTATATTAGTCCTACTGAATTTAATCCCATAACCATAATCTGAAAACAACTGTATTGGAAAAAAATGTTTGGAAGGTAAACAGCTGCTAGAATGCATACTGGAAAATCTGTAAACTCAGGGGCGGAACTAGCGGGGATGTGACGGGTGCATCCGGCATAGAAATTGCATCCTGGGGGGGTCCCCGGGTGCACGGCCTGCACCAGGGCCCGGGAACTACTAGTTCCATTACTGTGTAAACTTGTAAACTTTATGGGGCTCTTTACACATTGCACTTGATCTTTATAAGTATATATGTATGTTTATTTATTTATTTTTAACTACTTATGGAAATTTTAAACCCATCCATACTTTTGCTATATAGCAAACCCATACAGCACTGTGTATACAAAAAGTCTTTTTTTTTTTTTTTAACTTTGTCCTTAAATACATCAGCCGGGCTCCCAGTTATTTATTGCCAGGAAGTGGATCAGTCAATTTAATCCCCACATTTGTCACTAAACTGACCAGAGATCATTAAGCCATCAGGAAAAAGAATCAAATTTGTCAGTATCTTTCTGAAATATGACACAAGTAGACAGAAAGCACAAATACAATCACCAGGACTTATTTCTTTTTGTTCATATTGATCCCCACATGCTTTCTCATACAATGGAAGGCAGGCTAAATAAAAGGGGGAAAAGGGGGAAGAAAATCTCTCCCTGGGCCAGAAGATTATTTGTGGCACATTGCATATGCTGGCTATGCCAAACACTCTCATTATAAAACATTCAGCAGTAGTAAAAGGAAGCAGTGAAGCATTCAGCCTTTAGAACAATGCTGGATAGGGAGGGGGCAGGGAGAACTGCTGTTACAACAGTGCTCCCTAACACTGCTTGCTGCTATATGAAATTTAACAATCATGCTATGGGCATTTTAAGCATTTCTTCTGTATGAAGGAGTATTTCTAGTTTTCCGCATAATCCATGAAGAGAGAAATACAATTCGTAACATGTTAAATGACACTATAAAGTATTATTTGATATCAGGGAATGTGTAATTTGCACAATTTGCACAGGCACCCCATGTGATCAAAATGTTTTGTAAGTGTCAAATCAGCATATCAGGATAGTTGGATGAAGGCTGAAGCTTTAATTATTTGTCTGGTAAAATTCTGTACACTAAATAGATTAATGAACTCTGTTAAAATTAAACTTTTCAGCAATAAGATATAAAATATCATTCTACAACTGTATTCCAGATGCCTTGTCATAATTTTGAAAAAGTGCATGACATCAGTTCAGTTTTTCTAAAGCTACCTCTAAAATATGGTAAGTAAATTCATTTAACCAACCATTACGGAGTTTTGGGCCCTTCTGGTAGCAGTTTAAAACACATTTTTATGCATTTCTATCAAAGCAAAGCATCCTTTCTGTTCAACTCATGGGCCAGAACAAACATCTCAGAACAATATGGCCACCTATGTGTGTGGATCAGCTCATTTTGGCAGCGCAAGGAAATTGGACTGTCTGGGGCTGCCTTAAGAGAATAATATCATCCCTATAACAATATTTGCTGCACCAATCACTGAGTTAGGGTGCTGGATTGTATATAAAAGTGAATGATGAGATGTGGCAGAAGCAGCTGCATGCACCGTTGTGCTGTAACCTATAACAGCTTCTTGGAAGACTTTTGCACCCTTGATAGCAGCTGTTAGGGGGAACTCAATATACAGTAGCTGTAATAGCAACAAACTTTATTGTGTTTGCAGCAAACTGAAGAAGAGGAGCAGAGGAATGAGACTTTTTTAAGTGGAGGCTTTCTGTTGGAGCACATACACATTAATATATAGAAGTTTTTGAGGAAGAAGAGTGTGCCCGTCACCCAGACATGAAAATCTGTATAATAAAAGTCCTTTTTAAATTAAACCTGAAATCCAATTTCTTTTTTTAATAAAGCATTCATAGCTGTTGTAAACTCATTTAAAAATATCAGCTGTCAATCAAATATTGCCTACCCCACCTCTATGCCTAGGCATAGAGGCGGGGCAAGCAATTACTTTCACTTTCCATTCAGCACTTCCTAGATGTCACCGCTCTCCCCACATTCCCCCAGCTCTCTTAACGATTTAATTGTGTAACCAGTGCATGGTGATGGGCATTGGGTCCCTGTCCCCTGGTGCACAAACAAGATTCTGAGATTATGTAAGGATTGCCTTAATAACAGTGTCCACAAAATGGCTCCTTCCTGGTTGCTATAATTTTGAATTCCCAGACTGATGGAAACAATATTCAAATAATTTACACAGTGTAATTAAAGTTCATTTTGCTTGACTAACATGATAAAATAGGTTTTGGAATAATTTTGTTTGGGTGACGGGTCCACTTTAAGCATGGGGTCCCATGACTTTTCAATGGATGTTTTTACATACATAATGGAATGCTGTGGTCTTTCCATAATAAAGGGTTCCATTTTAGGCATCAATGTGGCTGGCACATGTAATTATAGGGATGGGTTCTGGAACAGTAATGCATAGCATGGGTGAGGAGTAAGACTATTGCTTCTCATGTTTGAGCACTGGTGGCTTAATCAGTTAAAGGATCAATAACCTCAAAAAAGTGTTTTAAAAGAATTATAAAATAATGTACTGTTGCACTGCACTGGTAAAACGGGTGTGTTTGCTTCAGAAAAGCTGCTGTGTAGCCGTGGGGGCAGCCATTTAAGCACAGGAGATAACAGATACGTTTTGAGGAATCCTACAGTATACTACAGATCTTTTTGGTTATCTGCTGTGTATCCTGTGCCTTTTCTCATTTTTAAGCTTTGAATGGCTGCCACCATGACAACAGAGCAGCTTGTTTATATAAACTTTAGTAGTATCGTTTGGACCGATTTGACAGCTTATCTGCCCGTGTATGGGGGCTTCCGACGGGTCTTCCCGATCGATATCTGGCCACGATATCGATCGGGAAGGTTGGATTTTTACCCGACCGACCCGTCGGAGCCGCTTGGCGCATCGTAATTCGATCATTCGGCCATACGGCCGAACGTTCGAATTACCCCCGTTATAGCCATGCAGTTTAGTGGCATATCGGGGGAAGATCCGCTCGTTTGGCGATGTCGCCATACGAGCGGATCTTGGAGTCTATGGCCACCTTAAGTCTCAATTCCCCCATGAGACCTGCTTATTTTAAAGGGGGTGGCTTGCCTTTAAATTAAAGGGATACTGTCATGGGAAAAAAGTTTTTTTTTTCAAAATGAATCAGTTAATAGTGCTGCTCCAGCAGAATTCTGCCCTGAAATCCATTTCTCAAAAGAGTAAACAGATTTTTTGATATTCAATTTTGAAATCTAACATTGGGCTACACATATTGTCAATTTCCCAGCTGTCCCAAGTCATGTAACTTGTGCTCTGATAAACTTCAATCACTCTTTACTGCTGTACTGCAAGTTGGAGTGATATCACCCCCCAGCAGCCAAACAAAAGAAAAATGGGAAGGTAACCAGATAGCAGCTCCCTAACACAAGATAACAGCTGCCTGGTAGATCTAAGAACAGCACTTAATAGTAAAAACCCATGTCCCACTGAGACACATTCAGTTACATTGAGAAGTAAAAACAGCAGCCTGCCAGAAAGCATTTCTCTCCTAAAGTGCACAAGTCACATGACCAGGGGCAGCTAGGAAATTGACAAAATGTCTAGCCCCATGTCAGATTTAAAAATTTAATATAAAAAAATCTGTTTGCTCTTTTGAGAAATGGATTTCAGTGCAGAAGTCTGCTAGAGTAGCACTATTAACTGATGTGATTTGAAAAATACATTTTTTCTGATGACAGGATCCCTTTAACATTTAGTATGTTATAGAATTACCAGTTCTAAGCAACTTTTCAATTGGTCTTCATTACTTATGTTTTAAAGTTTTTAAACAATTTGCTTTCATGTTCTGACTCTTTCCAACTTTCAAATGGGGGGGGGGTCACTAACCCCATCTAAAAACAAATGCTCTTAAAGTTTACAAATATATTATTATTGCTACTTTTTCTATTCAGGACTCTCATATTCATATTCCAGTCTCTTATTCAAATGAATGCAAGTATCGCGAGTGCCATTGCGCTGACGTTTTCTCACTATAGTTTGGGGAGATTGTCGCCCCGCAAAAGAGGCAATTAATCGCCAGGCGACTAAATCGTCCTGAATCTGCCCGTGTGCCCCTGTCCTTAAAATAGGGATTGTCCCAGAAATGACAGTTGGAAGGTATGCACTGGTTAATTACAATTAATGAAAAGACATTTTTTTACCCATTAGCCAAGAAACTAAATGCTGTACTTAAAAGTTCTTAAATGGTATTGTATACTGTGTAGCTCTTAAAGAAAGCAAACAGAATACTCCTATTAAATCACTACTGAAGAATTGCCATCATTGGATGTAATTGCTTCCTATGAAGCAAGGCAGACAAACCAAATCAGTTGAGACAGTTGTTAAACTCAGCTGACAACTTCACGGTGACACCTATGAATGGAAAAATGCAGGCAGCACAAGCTGTCTACCTGGCTGTAGGCCAGCAAGACAGATTGTGTGAGAACCCTGTTCATTAAAAGCCAATAACAGTATGTACGACTGGGGGGCAAAGAAAATGTTCCAAGTATGAATGAGTGTCAGTACCTTTGTGAATATAGCATCTATATTGGCACAATTTATAGTGTAAAGCTAGAAAATGAACCATACTACCTCTAAAAGAATTTCTTTGGAACAGGAAGATATTAATTTGGTTTCTAAATAATTTAACCTCACAAGTGTTCCAGAACCATGACCAATAAAGTTTTTCTTGTGATATTTCTGAAGCCAGTGGGGAGGAAGCACAAAAAAAAGCTTGTGCTTATACAAAAAAAGACAGGTATTAAAGTCCTGGTCACAGACCCTAAGGGCACAATTGAATGGATATTGGGGGATTATTGCAGCATAAACAATTTCTGTTTTTAGAATTTTGATTTACTTAAAATCTCCTTTAGGACAACAGTTGAAAGATACCTGTGCTGGCACAGGTTTTCAGTTGAGTCTGAGTACATAGTATCTATAATTAAAGCACAATAGAAAGGCAAAAAAATTTAAGTAAATCAAATGAAATATTTAGCTAAAGTATGAGTCAGTGGAAACAGCAAATAAAATAAACCCATATTCAGAAACATACCTGTCATTGGTGCCTGCAGCAGAATGGTACAGTAGTCTAGCTAAATGAAAAATGAAAGAAATAGCAAACCATACTGACCATACTGTCCCTTCTGACACACTTTTACTTCCACCTATAAAACTACTAGGTCATATAAATGAATCTACTTTGGCTGCTTTTCAGCATTTATATTACCACAATAATGGATTTTTTGCAATGTTACACTAGGTCACATGTAATAAGAAAAAGAGCTGGTTCTTTGTTGTCATTTAAACACAGTATATTAAAATGTGCAACAACTATATAAATTCTTAAAGTCAACAGACACTCCCCATCTAACCATCAACTCAGCCACACCAAGGTCCTATTTAGCTATTGTTATAATAGGAAAAGGTTGTTAAGAGGGAGTGGTATATGCTCATTAACCTTTTCAACGAACCAGGATATTCGATCATTAAAATTGTAGACATATTATTAATATATATATATATATATATATATATATATATATATATATATATATATATATATATATATATATATATATATATATATATATTTATTTAGCAAAACATCAGATAAAAAATGTAGTATTACTGTTGGGGAAAGCATTTGTCCCTTTGGTTAAGGTCATGTCGCACAGGAAAACCGACCAACACAGTGTGCAGCCCTTGTGGTCATCAGTATAGATGAATTGGGTTCAGTCCTTTCAGGGTTTAGGTACTCTAATTAATGCCCATGTGGACAAAACACATTAGTTGAATGGGGTCAAAATACAATGACACTGATACAAAAATCTGATGGGTAAACTAAATGGAACATTTTTCATCCAACATGACACAACTGTCAGATGGGAACGCTGCATGCTGCATCTTCATCAGACAAGATAAAATCTGGTGGCCTGACCGACTTTTTTTTTTTTCTTCATTGAAATACTGTAGAAAGAAGATGCATGAACAAACTACACTGTCTGACTTTATCTTGTGCTGTTGTGTGGTGTTGCATGCAATTGCGTGGCAAGATCAGACCCACAGAATCTGATCAAAATCTCCCATGTAGTTTTACCCTTAGGCTTTGGGCATATAAGCATAAAGAATGCTTCTCTCAGCCTAATGAATATTAATGATGTAGTGAGAAGCATATGCACTTCCTAGAACTGCATGTGTGCGGCGACATAGAGCTAAGCGGAGTGGATACCGAGCAAAAAGAAGTTAATTGAGCGCTAAATTGTGGTGTAATAACTTGATTGCAGCTCCCCACTCTGCCAGACAAAGTAAAGTAACAATTCTGTAGGGAAGCGCAAAAAACAAACCCCTGGTGCAATACCATCAATTAAGTAAATTACAGTGCAAAAACAGTTTAATGCATAAAAGAATTAATTAAAAAGGAGAAGGAAAGGTTAAAGGGGACCCCTCACCCAAAAAAAATATTCCAAATCCTATTTTATCATGTTAGTCAAGCAAAATAAACTATAATTACACTGTATAAATTATTTGACTCTTGTTTCCATGAGTCTGGGAACTCATATTTATAGCAAGCAGGCAGGGGCCATATTGTGGACACTGTTATTAAGGCAAGCCTTGCGTCATCTCAAAATTTTGTTTATGCAGCAGAATGAGGGACCCGATGTCCATCCCCATGCACTGTCTACACAATTGAATGTTTAAGAGAACAGGGGAATGTGTGGAGAGCAGTGACATCTAGGAAGTGCTGAATGGAAAGTAAAAGTAATTGCTTGCCCCGCCTCTATGCCCAAGGCATAGAGGAGGGGCAGGCAATATTTGATTGACAGCTGAGATGTTTAAATGTGTTTACAACAGCTATGAACGCTTTAATAAAAAAAAAGAATTTGGATTTCATGTTTGATTTGAAAAGGACTTTTATTATACAATTTTTTATGTCTGGGTGACGGTCCACTTTAAAACTAAGTAAGCTTTATCAGAAAGGCCTATATAAATACACCAGTAAACCCTCATTGTAATGCTAATCTGAGAAACACAGAATGTTTTTCCTTCTATTGTGTACACATGGGCTTCTGGATCAGACTTCCAGTTTTCATCTTAAACCTCCAGGGCTTGGGCTTGAGCATGCTCAGTTTGCTCCTTTCCCTAGTTGCTGTGATCTGAGTCCATGAGTGAGCAGGGAGAGACCCGGACAGTGATGTCACACCAAGATAAAATGGCAGCTGCTAAACTAAACAAACAGTGAGAGTTTCTAGAGCCATTTACTCAGGTATGTTAAAGCATTCTACAGAATAAATATAGCATTCTAGCTGGCACTATTGTGATTAATCTATTAGTAATAAACTGCCTTGGTAGATTTTCTTTTCCTTTAAAGTCCAGGAACTGGATCTCAGAATTTTCATGGACTTTAAAGACTTTTTATTTAATGTTTTTATGAATCTCTGTTTGTGAGTATGCCATTTGTGTTTCTAATTATTTCTTATTAAAATGCTATTACACTATTGTGGCGCACTTTGTTTTCAGTGGATATCCACATAGGATACACAGTCCCTGATGAGAGATTGATGTTTGGCTTGGCTATAAATGAATCTGGTGAGTAGGTGATTCAGCAAGAGTGTATTATTTAGATCACTTTACACCTACACGTATAGGCAAGGAAAATATTTGCACTTACACTTTTAAGGAAATTAAGTAATAATACCGGCACATATGCACTTTCATTTATTTCATTGAAGGTTTGCACCAGGAGTTTGTTTTTTGCGCAAACAGAATTGTTGATTTTAATAGGAGTGCATATCTGCCTGAAAAACGAGAAAGCAGAAAATGTTTTCAGACATAGGCCTAGACATATTGTCAGTTTCCAAGGCACGAGTAACGCGGAAGAGGAGCCGGAGCACTGGGGAACTGAACGTCCCCAGTGTTCTCAATAAAGTGGCTGGAGCAGCATGCTGCCCCTAATACTTTGCCGCCCTAGGCAGGGGCGCTCCGCCAATGAGGCGAGCTGAGCCGCTCGCCTCAGGCGGCAGCGCCAGACAGGATTCCAGGGGCGGCAAAAAGCCGCTCCTGCACCTTTAAGAGCCGAATTTCCGGTTTTTAAACCGGAAATTCGGCTGCACTATTGCGAGAGAGCGCAATTGCGCTCTCCGCAATCGTGTTCCTGCCTCCCCTCGCCGACAGGTAAGTCGGTGCGGGGGGCGGCATTGCAGGAGCCGCCTCAGGCGGCTCCTTCCCCAGAAACGGTGCTGGCCCTAGGCCTGTCAGTTTCCCAGCTGCTCACAGTCATGTGATTTGTGCTCTGATAAACTTCAGTCACTCTTTAGGGTCTGGCCACACAAGCAGATTCGGGGAGATTAGTCGCCCCAGTGACAATCTCCCCTTCTTTGTTTCCGAAGTCGGCGAAGTTGCCTCACGAGGAAACTTTGGGCGAATTCAGAAAACGAAACGCCGCGTGTGCCTTCCCTCAGGCGATTTTCATTTTTGCCAGCGGAGGGCAGAGGGAAGGCAGTTTGGGGAGATTGTCAACTGAAAAAGAGGAGGTTTGTCGACGGGTGACTAATCTCCCCGGATCTGCTTGTGTGGTCTGACCCTAACTTGTACTGCAAGTTAGAGTGATATCACCCCCTACCTTCCTCCCCTCCCCCAACAAAGAGCAATGGGAAGGTAAACAAATAGCAGCTCCCTAACACAAGATAACAGCTGCCTGGTAGATCTTAGAACACCACTCAATAGTAAAATCCAGATCACACTGTGACACATTCAGTTACATTGAGTAGAAGAAACAGCAGCCTGGCAGAAAGCAGTTCCATCCTAAAGTGCTGGCTCTTTCTGAAAGCACATGACCAGGCAAAATGACCTGAGATGGCTGCCTACACACCAATATTACAACTAAAAAAAAAAAAAATACAATTGCTGGTTCAGGAATTAAATTTTATATTGAAGAGTGAATTATTTGCAGTTGAAACAGTGTCATTTAGGAATAAAAACCATATCATAAAAATCATGACAGGATCCCTTTAAGGGTTACTGATTTTGCTAATTGAACCAAAGTACAGGAATGTCATTTACACAATGACCTTCAATGAGAGCTGTTGAGCCAAAAGACTGGTATTATCAATCTAAACTGGTCTAAATGTGTTAATATCTCAGAAACAGCTAAAATACAAAAATGAACGTAAAAGGGGTAGGAGGACCATAATAAGTAGATTTACATTAGTTCTTTGCGTTTAGATCCCATTTAAGTAGTTTGTGTATCTTCTCAAATATTGGTCACTGCTTACTGCAGGATAATTTGAACCTTTCTAAACCACACACATTTAGGATTCAACTACTGCTAATTGACAATTTGGTGGACATTCAGTTCCACTGTGAAATGTTCAGGCTTTCACTTTTGTAAACATTCCAATTACATTCCTCACTGTGCTGCCCTAATGAAAACAACTGCATGCCTAAGCTGCTCGCACACATCCACACAACTACAGCCCTACAAAACACTCTGCATCTGGATTTTTGTTAAGGTCTTTCTGGTGGCACACATAGTATGCACTATTCTGTAGTATTTTTCAGTTGGCAGAGAAGTGCCAAAAGCAGGCCATTTGTTTAACTCAAAACCACGGATGGAGAATGCGTCAAGCATATGCCTTGAGCCTAAGTGTTTGAAGAACCATAAATATTTTACTCAAGTTTATCACTTAAAAACTGAAACTGAACCATTCTATTCTAAACTGAATACCTATTACCTTTTCTACAAAATGAGAGAGAGCACCGTTCATAATAGCTACAAAGTTCAGATATCTGAACAAGCTGTATGGGCACACCTTTTGATCCTACTGTTTGACTGAGAACCAGATATTCAGATCAGATTTGTTTGACCATTTATGTGGGCACCCTGAACAAAGTATTTCATCTCTTTATGCACTGTCAGCTTTTATTTATTTATTTTTTATAAGGTTATATAAACCAAGATACAAACAAACTTAACATGAGTGAGTAGTATTTGCTGTGCAAAATATTAAGCCCCTTCATTTTCTTGTGGAAACACTGGTCCATGAATTTTCAGGACATGGCGACAGATAACCAGGCTATACACAACTCCAAAAAAGAGAAAGAAGAAATTTACTTTGTCAGGGTAAAACTGCTGACAGACCATAAATTGAGACTCAGAAACATTACTTCCTTCCGATATTTTAGGCAACATTTCTCAGTGTAAATATTACTATTAAGATTAGCGGTAAGAACAAGGCCTCTTTCATATACATTCCTAGATATGAAGCACATCTCAATGACACACAAATTAAAATCAGTAGTTTGAATAGGGTCTGAATCATTCACTGATGGATTTCTCTGTCAGTACACCCTAAAAATTCCTTGAATACAATTCCAGTAACCTGACAGATATTCAGTCTGTGAACCTCAAGCTCTTTCTGAATGAATTCTACAATATAAGAAACCCTTTTATACTAAAGGGTATCATTTTGATCTGAGAGTCTTGCATATGGTGTGGGCAGGTGCCATTTAAACCAAACAAATGTTTAATAAGTGATTGTAGTGGTGAGGAATAGTGTAATAGGAGCAGCAAGTGCAGCCTTTGACTTAAGAGGAAGTTAATAATGTTTTTGGAGATGTTAGTGACTTAAACAAAACCACAACAGCAGACACATGGGTGCAAATCTGAGTGATATCATAAGTCACACTGCCTGAATTTATCTCATTGTTCTAAATAATATTGCTGACTACATTTGCTGGAAAAAGAATACATGAAAATAATTTGGGGGAAACTGAAAAGGAAACACAAATGATCACATGATTGTGATGACTGAGAACACATGATTAAAAGTCAGAGTGACTCTAAAAAGAATAATGTTTCTAATGGCCAACGTGAATTAATTATCAGGTCATTAAATTAATTGGTTAAGTAAAAGAACGAGTGCAGATTTCAAACTGCCTCGGAAATGATGTCTACCGGTACATAGAAACCTTTAATTACTGCCAGCACAGGGTTGCACAGTTCATGTGCATGGATTGTGGGAGATCAAGCATAGCATTCTAAAAATAAGGGCAGGTCAAATGGAACAATTTGTATACCTGATGATGCCTTGCATAGCCCAAGTGGGTAGATGCTGCTACCAAAAGATTGCCATAACAAAAATCTGCCATGATTTATAGTGCCTCAAGCAAGATGATGAAAAACACAGAGCCAAACTGGCAGATATGCAATAATCAGTGGCTGAACACATTCCTGTTGTTTGTTAGGGATAAGTCCAGTGCAGAGGAGAGGAGCAGTATCACTTCCCAAACATGAACCCTCAGGTTGTCACATTGAAGTGCTCAGAGGTTAATACTTTTGCAAACAGTCCAGGCCATGTGGAGAACTGCTAGAGGTGTCCTGATACAGCCTTTGGCAGCTGTCTTAAAGGGGACCTGTCACCTTAAGATATGCTTCCAAATCCATTATATTAATGTGTTACCCAAGACAAAAAAAAAGAAGAAAAATGAAAAATTTTACTTACACTGTATACAAAATTTAAATATGGTTTCCTTTCTTCTTTTGGAATCCGTCTGCACTGGGAAATTTGAAGAAAGAAGAAGCCGAAAGAGGATCGCTCCATGGTGCTCACTGGTTTAACCCCGGGCCGGTGCTGTTTTCTGCCGATAGGAGCACCGGCCTGGCGTTTCAGGTAAGTATATAAAATCACTTGGGAGTGCCTAACATTTGGCACCCCCAAGTGCACGAATCCTTTCCTGCTCCTTTAAAGGACTTTTGTTATACAGCTTTTTAGGTTAGGGTCACTGGTCCCCTCTAAGGGGTTCAGGATAAGACACATAAGCTTATTGTAATGTAATGGCCCTATTTATATTTCCAGAGAAAAGTCACTAACAAATAAATGCAGCACATCTAGCTTGTGTCTTAATGCTATCATAATTAATATTACATTAGATATGTCAGGAAAACACTGAGCAAGTTGACATGTCTGACTTGTCATCTCTGATTTCGTTGGTTGCTTTTTTCCCCAGTAGGCAAGTAGCCGGAGTTGTTAAATTAATGATTGCAGTAACCATCACCCTGGCAACCAATAGGAAACAGAGACACAGTAAAAATCATGACAAAAGTAGCAAAATTCTTTTTGAAACGGACTCTGTGCAGAGGAGGTTCAACTCAATCCATATCACAATAGAAGGTGTGCATAACCCATTTTTGTATACAATAAAGAGGCCTGAGGTGCAGTGACTGTGAAAGCAGATGTATTTATAATACATATTTAAAAGTGCAAATCTTAAAGAAGGAAAATAAAACTTCACAAACAATGAGTTATCGAATATACTACATTTTCTGCTTGGACAACTGAACAGCTAGGGTCCCTCCCTGATCCTTGTAGATGGTTTTAAATCTCATGTAAAGTAATATCTGGTCTTTGCCCTTTTTGATAATATAGGATCACAGAAATTCAGACCCCAAAGGACAATCCTTGCACAGACCAATCTATAATCTTTTGTTCAGTGCTATTTTCTTTTTCATTTACACCAAACCAATGTCACCTCAGAGAATGACCTTTTGATGTGCACTAACAATTATGTCACCCAGGAAACATTTATCAACAACTCAAACAACCTTGTTTTTTTTATCATAAGACGTCCAGGTGAGCAGGCAAAACACAAACAAGAAAGCACAAATGACTTTTCTTCTCTCACAGTGATTTTCCAGGAAGTGACATAACAAACAGGATATGATCAATTGCAGCTACAGAGTTGCATGTCCAAGAGTTGGGCCACATTGTGTTACCTCTCTACAGTGAGAAAATATCATGGTAGATGCCCATGTAGCGGATTGTTCTTAGGGCCAGGCTGTCCAACAGGAGACCTGTGGGCAAGATGTCACCCATCAACGTATTTTATTGCACTCTGCCTGCATACAGGCACTATAGACTGCTTCATCAATACCAATTTGATAAAATCTGCCCCAAGAGCTTTGTCATGAATTTTGCTACTTTTTGTCATTAACTGTCCCACTACATGGAAAGAGTTGGGCAGTGCTCCTGAAACAATGTATCTTGAAAGTTTATTGAACGACCTGGAGGAGAATTGACTCCTGTTTAAGGGCAGGGACACACAGGCAGATTTGTGGCCCGGCAACAAATCTCCTCTTCGGGGCGACTAATCTCCCCGAACTGCCTTCCCCTGTCAACAAGCACAATACTGTATATTGCCTAGTGTTCTTATTCCAAAGATAGGCCAGGCCCAGCACATACGATGATGAAACAGAACTAGAAAGGACAAGACAGGACTTAGGAGGAAATATGCCATATATCAGTGGTTGAATAAAAACACATGGGGATATATTTACCAAAAAGTGAAGTTAGAGATCGCCACAGTTCTCTAGAGTGAACTTCTGCCACTCTCTATATTCCATTCTATGGGATTTTTAAAAGAATATATATCAATGGGTGAAAGTTCATCCTCTGATAAATACGCCTTTAAAAATACCATGGAAATGAATGGAGAGTGGCGGAATTTCACTCCTGTCTATGCCTAAGGAGAGCATTTTCATTTATACAGCATCTGATAAATGGTATATTCCCTAATATATTATTTTTTGCCCTTATTGTTTTGATTTATTATAAGACCTAAAATATCCCACTGTTAAGCAACCTGTGGTCATATAACTAAACTAATCTAAGCATTTCTGTGTTAGCTGAACTAGTAGGGGATACTGAAAGCTGTGGTTCTGGGTACATGATAAGTAATCTGCTGAAATAGCAGCACACAGAAATTAATCACATTTTTACTCCCAGCATTGGCTTATGCAGCAGGAACATCTGCCAGTCTAAAATTGAGGCCTGCTTTTTGAAGGTATACAGAAATGCATTGCGTGTATGGGAGGGTGAATTAAACAGTTAATATTCATGGATTATTTCATTTTCATGCTTGAAAGATTGCTGTGAATACCCAGAAATCCTTGCTCTAAATTTGCACCCTAATTAATCATTTTGCTGCACTGCATTAAGCTATCTAGTAAATACATCAGCTGATAAATCAATACATAGCTTAAGCATCTATGGAGCTTGCACTGAAATTTGTTCCATGATTAACTCATGCACAACTCAGATTTTGAAGTCATGTATTTATCCATAAAATCAGACCATTCAGGTAATTAGGTGTTACTGTTAACCCTCAGGACAACCATCAGAAACATGTGCAGAACACTTTTCCTGGCTCTACCAGCAACAGGGGGCTTAAGGTAATGTACCAGACAATCCCTTGCAGAGCAACAGTTTAACCACTATGCTGTGAGGAGGGAAATACTCTTCCCCCTGAATAAGTCTATTGTTAACGCCTGCACCATCGTGCCTATCTGCAGCATTGTTTGCAAAAAAAAACCCAACACACAAGAGAACACGTATTTGGTATCCAGTGGTGGAATCTGCAGTGTCATTAAATGCACAGCACTGAAAGCAGCCACAGCCCCCACAGCTTGGTGCCCTGTTCTGTGCAAGTGATCTCAGCCAGTCTGCCTGTGGGGAGTGGACAGGCATATGCTACCAGCCTAAAACCAACTTCTCTCCCAGCCACAGCCTTGGTCAGATCTTCCCACTGCAGAGCAGATATTTAGGCCAGCCAACAGGGTCTGCCTAACTAAAACAATTTACAGATCATGAGACAAACAATGCTTGATTATCAACAGAGCAAATGCTGCTTGATTTAGATTTCATGTTAAAAAAGAAAAGCACACAGTTAGGAAAACTATTTCTAGGAAGCAGATTCATCAACCAAAAACACAATTTTTCTGCATCAGGGAAGAACATTCCTCAAACGTTGCTGGAAACTGTGGATTAACAACAGCAGTCATTTTTTATATAGTACAGACAATCAGACATTCTTCAACACAGAGAATATACATCAGTCATGTCCCAGAGGAGCTTACAATCTAAGGTTCCTATCAATATTAGAGTTGCCACCTTTTCTGGAAAAAAATACCGGCCGTCCTATAAATTTATCGTTTTTCCCTATTAATAACATTGGGATCAACCATCATTTTTACCGGCCAGGCCAGTACAATACCAACCAGGTGGCAACCCTAAATATTCAAAATGCAGAACATTTAGCAGGCAAATTAACCTGCCTGTATGTTCCTATGTGTGTGGGAAGAAACTGAAATACCCAGAGGAAACTCATGCAAGTCAGGGAAGGACATACAAACTCCTTGCAGCTACAGCCCTGGGTGGAATCAAACCTGGAGCCCCCAGCTCTGCAAGGCAGGTTCTATTCCAGCCAGGAATTGCTGTTGCTGAGTCACCCCAATCCAGAATAGGTAGAATAGGCTGATACGTTTCTTATTTGCTTGTGATTAAACTGAGATGTTCTCCCAGGGTGGAAGGGTTACATATATCATAAAACAGTAAGATTGACACTGTACCTGGTATTTTCTGCTCCTGTTCCTCTTTATGGATCCCCACTGCTTGGTTGTCCATGTCCTGTATGGATTAAATAGCCAGCAATCTCTCAGTGCCAATATATCCCCGATTATCTGTCCAATCTCAGGGTTTATTCTTGTTTCTCTGGAGCAGGCTCATTCCTCAGGGCAACCGGATCCTCTAACAGTTAAAGGGGGAAAAAAGTCTCATCACCACGAAGGGGGAGGAATATTGTCTGACCCCCCTCCCTTCTCAAACAGAAAGCCAAGGGGGCTATGGAGATTTATTTGTTATGAATGAAAAGAAGGATTCTGGTTTGGATCGCAGGTATAAAACAAAAATGTTCCCCGGTTCCGTCTTTTTCACGCCAAAAAAATTAATTTAACCTGCAAAACAAAATAGTTGAAATGAGAAATATTGTTAAAGAGAAAGAGACAGAGAGATCTTTAGGGAGCAGCTGATGTGATTGCTATTGTATCACAGGCTGTCCAACCTCTAACACAGGGCTCAACCATTTACAAGCCCGGGGTGAAAGCTTGATGTTTCTTTCCGGTAAAATTATAGTTTATCGGGATTCGTTAACTGCTCTGATAGCGAAATAAAGATTTAGCACACAGTTTGCTTTTGTTGGGACGAAATAAGCTTTTCGTTTTCAAACATCCTAGGATAACACAGGGGCGGGGTTAAAACACACCCCCTCTTGAATGAGGATTTGGTTTAGCCCGACAGCGTGTTAAAGTCTATCTAAGGAAAGTTACATTCTTTGGGAAGCACAGATGGTGACGCATTCTGCCTGGGTTAGACACACAGCCCAGTGGTGAGGATGCGAGCAGTCTGTGGTAAAAACGCCCGTGTCAGCTATGGAGGCGACCAGGCACACCCCAGCAATGGGGCACAGTGGGATATTGCTATAGTTTTCAGATGGAACATTACAGCAGCAGTCAGGGCTGGACTGAGAGTCAAAACAGGCCCTGCCATTTCAGCTGCACAGAGGCCCAAACAGCCCCCACCAGCCCACTAAATACTGACTTTCTATGGACCTTATAGCAGCCCCTCTGGCATTTGCTAGAAACCACAGATTACCAGTCCGGGCCTGGCAGCAGTATGAAAACAGTTAACAGCATGTTTAAATCCACATACAGCACAGTACTCTATTGTAAACAAAATAAATAAAAATTTGAAGCTGACACTTTTAATAATCTTAATAAAGACAATAGAGTTATTATAATGCCTTACACATGTGCCCACTGTAAAATTAATGTTCCATATGTTTGAAAATGTATGGGGTTACAGTTACACAAAAAAAGTCTAAATTAGGACTTTTGCAGGCAATCCCGCTTTAAAAAAGGAAAAGTCGCCAGCGTTTTTGATCTTAGATGCATTTTCAGCACACAGGATATAATGTATGTGGGGATTGAGGAAGATCTAGCTACTTTATAGCACTTCGCCTGGTCTGAGGTGGCGAAGGCAAGTCCGGCGAAAGAGCTAACGTTCAGTAAAATCCTCATTTTAGTAAATTTAACGTCCGTTCGACAGATTGAAAAATCGGCTGCCGATAGAGAGTGCGAATGACCGATAGTGACTGCTCTGTTCGCTAGTGAATCGACACCTGTTAGTGAATTGGCGATGTCCCTGCGGGTGACACTGGCGAAAAGTCGCTAGTGTTAACTACTTTGCCCTTTTAGTAAATCTGCCTCTTGGTGTGTGAAAACACCTCCATGTTTTTTTTTTATATATCATCAGTAACCATTTATGTTGCATACCTTTTATACAGGGGCTTTCTGCCATGAGGCAAAGTGAGCACCTTGCCTCAGGCAACAGTTCCCCAGAAGTTACCAGGGCTGTGAAAAGCCACTCCTGGTAACTTTAATAGCCGAATAATTTGGCTTTTCTAGCACAGAGAGCACAATTTCGCTTTCTGCGCTAGAGATGTGGCCCCCATCAGACCCCCATCAGCGATGTTAAGGTAAGTGCAACGGGCATTAATGTCTGAAACGCCCCTGCTTTTATATAAATACTAGCCTACTTTATATCGTAGAATTTTTACACCAATTCCTTCAGATATTTCTCCCATTGTGTGGCAATATGGTTGCCTTTCATGAAGATAACTTCTTTGTAAAATAGTTTGTGTTTCTGTCAGCTTTAATTCGTCCTTTTGAGAACTTTTTTTCTAATTTGCCTTGGACACTTTTTTAAAATACAATAATGTATTGTGTACCAGATTACAAATGATCTAGAATATGCTCTGTACTGTATATATGTTTTGTATATTGTGCTGACTGTTTAAACGTAGGTGATATTAATGAGCACAGTACTTACAGTATGACAACCACTGTTGTCCACTATATAATTTACAAAAGGTCAACTGTTATTCCCTGTGTACTCATCTAGCAATTAAATATTATACATTACAGAGAATGTCTAAGCATTCTATAAGCAGAACTGTGGAATCTGAGTTGTTAAGTACATGGAGTCAGAGTCGCCAAAAATTTACTGACTTTGAATAAAAGCACTGAAAATAATCAAATCAGATTTCTATGAATGTGGATATGGCAGAAGCAATTCTGTTTCTAAGAACAATACTTTAGTTCATTTTGGATTGTATTTAACAGCTATTCTACAGCTATATGCCAGTTAATTGATATATATATCGTTTATGTAGTTTAACTTTGACTTTGGTTTAGAAGGATGCTGTTTATTTTTGAGCAGTGATAAAATGCCTCGTATGTTGTGTACTTAATTTCTTTCAATCAACATGGACAATACGTTACTAAATTAAAGGATCAGTAACACTAAAAACTGAAAGCGTTTTAAAGTAATTAACATATAATATTTTGTTACTCTGCACTGGTAAAAGTTGTGTGTTTGCTTCACTACTATAGTTTATATAAACAAGCTGCTGTGTAGCCATGGGGCAGCCAGTCAAGTTGCTGGAAAAACGGCACAGGTTACATTGCACATAACAGATAAGCCATGTCCAATACAATGGTGTTTTATCTGTTATCTGCTGTGTAACCTATGAGGAATACTTTTTGTACTGAAACAAAACTATGTACCTAGAATTTGGAAGCAATGTGTAGGCAATGTCAAACAAATGTAAAAGATAAATTGTAGTTGACATGCACACTACATTTGTTTGGGTAGCGATTAAGAGAGAACATAATTATACTCAAACTTACTGACTAAATCTGGCCCAGAGCATTTCTTAAAGGCCTAAATGTGCTCTTTCATAAACCGGCCTCACATGAGAATGCTAATTTAACTCTCTAGTGAATTTATCTATACCTCTCTCTGGGAATTTATGTATACCTAAGGCAATCTTACAATAGATTTTTTTGTTATTAACATGTTCACATTTGTAATAAACCTGTACCATAATTTTTTTTAGCAAAGTGTAGACAAAGTAAACGTAATTTTGTTTTTTGAAGAGTTCTGTGGTGAATAGCCTCTTCATCCTTTGGCAAATATGCCCTTTTGGGTTTACATGGGGGGGGGGTGATTTTCGTAAGTCAATATATGACTGCCTATGCTTTCCTTCCTGGGAGAAAAACAGACCCCAGTGTTATTTGTATGACAGTCTAGATCTAGAATCAGCAAAAAATTTTTAGTAGGGGGGTGTATTGCCCCTTTAGTTTTTTATTTACCCATATGACCATATAATTTATGCAAGAACAAAGGTGTTTTATATATGCAACAGATATATATTTAATTAAAATGTGCCACATCCCTTTCTAAAGTTGGCCATACATACAGAGCACCTCTGGTTTGCGAGGTCACCAAACGAGTGGATCTCTCCTCGATATCCCTGATAGGCCAGATATCAAACGGGGAAACCCGTCAGAGGGCCCCATCAGGCCCAGACTGGCAATCTGTGGGTTCTGGCAAATGCCAGAGGGGCTGCTGTAAGTTGCCATAGACAGTCACTATTTATTGGGCTGATGGGGGACTGCTTGGGCCTCTGTGTACTTGGAATGCCAGGGCCTGTTGTGAATCCCAGTCCGGACCTGGGCCCCATACACTGCCCAATAAACTGCCGACTTAATCTGTCGGCAGTTTATATTGGCCTGTTTATGGCCACTTTAAGGGCATCACTCAATTTCCTGTCAAAAACCTAAAAAGTGGAACCCTGACCAGGTCCAGATTTATGGCAAGGCCAAAAAGGCCCAGGTGTAGGGCGCCATATTTTCTGGGGCACCCATGGTCATTCTCATTAGCACTGGGGAGTCGCAGCTCCCCAGTGATTAGCCACATGTGCTCACATGCTCGTGCTAGGAGCGCGGCTCGCATGAAGAAGCAGGCGATAAGACCTGGCGGCCTAGGAGCGACAAGCACGGAAATCTGGCCCTGACCCCCTCATATTGCTTAGAGAGTTGGCAGCGGCATATCGACACGGTGCTGGGCCCCAAGCAAAAATATCTTTGAAGGGTCCCAGCACTGCAAAAACCCTCATTGGTGGACGCTTGTGCTCCTTCACATGCACACACTGAAACTTTACAGTGTGCATATGCGGGCACTTCCTCCTGCTCGCATGTGCGCTGCCTGCAGAGGGACCGTGCAAGGGACCGATAGGGGAATTCTACACTCAGTGGCTTAACTATAGAGGAAGCAGATCCCGCAGTTGTGGGGGGGGGGGGGGCTGGGAACAGGTGGGCCTGGACCGCGGTTACACTATAGTTACAATAGTTACACCACTAAGTGAAGGATTCTCCTATCCTGCTCCTCCCAATCATTCAGACATGCAAGGTGCAAGTAAGCGGCGCAACTTCAGCCACCCAGCACAAAAACTTGGGTCACCTGCAATTTTTCATGCATTGTGAATAACCTATTGGCCCTCTAGCAGGTCTCATCTTGAGTATCTAAATGAACCCTGTTGAAATTTAAGGCGAGATGGCAGTGTACATAGTACAAAAAATTCAATTTGCACTTTGCACACTGCCTTCTCAGTTGTAAATTAGCCCTATCTTTATGTAAACATGGACCCTAGCTACAAGGCCATCTGCAAGCTGAAGTGGCAGTGCCATTAATTTAAAAAATTGGGCTATAAGAGAAAAATAGATTAGCATGTTTTGTATTTTCATTCCCACACCCCAATTAAGTATGCCAGTAGTTGGGTAAATGTAGTATCACTCTTATTACACATCTTTATCAACACTAATAATTTAGACCAAATCTAAAAAAAAAAAAAAAATTAAAGATTTTTGTGTTTGATTCTCTTATAATCCAATGCAGGGCTCAGGCCACAAAAGCTCATCCAGTGGCCAAAACTGGTCATAAATGTGGTCTTTCAAATTCTTTGGGTCAGCTTTATAAATTAAACATTTGTGTTTCAAGGCTAAGCATAAAAAGTATTGACAAACTGAGCATTACATATTGAGGGTGCCACTGCTTTAGTGTATTTCTCCTTCTTGTATTCAGATATTGTCAACTATGAGCCAATAATATTATGAACTGCAAAATGAATTAGAATACCCCAGTTCTAGGGAGATTTCATACATTTTGGGTTCCCCTGAAGTTGGCTTTCTGCTAGAGAAACAAACACATTGCTTCAAATGCTGGATTCAGTCTTCAGTGCCTATAATTAGTTTGCCTCACCAAGATGGTTAGTTCTTTTGTGTATTTTGTTGTTGAGGAGAACGCAAACATAGAAACTCGTGGACATTTGTAGGTACAGTATGAACGTTATATATGCAAGTGGACCTCAAGTTATTATTAGTACAAATATACCATGCCATGGAATAAAATACTAAAAAACAATAATCACATTGCTTCAAGTGATCTTATTTAAACAGTTGCTTCATTGAGCCTGGAATTTCAGTATATAACTCTGCTATGTTGCTAAATGGTAGGCATTATAAATTCGTATAGTCAGCTGATTATCAGTCATTAGGTAATCATGTAACGCTAGTCTGAAGATAAGTGTAAACACTGATAAGACTTAATATATGTTCCCCGCTTAAACATTAAAATAGGGGCCGATTCACTAACTTCGAGTGAAGGATTCGAAGTAAAAAAACTTAGAATTTTTGTGCTCCTCGACTATCGAATTGGCGTAAATTCGCCTGAGTAGAATGATTCGAATAGATCGAGCGCAAAAACGCTGCGACTATTCGCCATTCGATAGTCAAAGTACTGGATCGAGCGCAAAAACGCTGCGACTATTCGCCCATTCGATAGTCGAAGTACTGTCTCTTTTAAAAATACTTAGACTGCCTACTTCGCCACCTAAAACCTACCGAATTGCTTTAAAAGCCTATGGGAAAGTCCCATAGGCTTGTTTTGCAAGTTTTTGATCGAATAAAAAGGCATTCGATCGAATGAAAATCCTTCGAGCGAATATTCGATCGAGCGCCTATTCGCCTGGCGAATATTCGCCAATTCGACTATTCGCCAGCGCGTAAATTCGCCCGAATTGTCTATTCGATTCTATTCCCCAGTCCAATTTCGAGGGATTTAACCCCTCGAAATTCGACCCTTGATGAATTTGCCCCTAACCATCGCAAACTATAAAGAATATACAGTAGCTACAGTGGCCACAGTCTGGTCTTTTTTGTTCAGATTATACTTCATATTCAATTAATTTTCTACCTATTGCACTAAATATTTATTCCATCCCCAATGTTTTGAGTAATTATAAGCAAATACAGGTATCGTACTATTTCCAGAATGCTCAGGACCTGGAGTTTTCTGGATAACAGGTATTTACGTAATTTGGATCTCCATAACTTAGTATACTAAAAAATATTTAAATATAAATTAAACCAATAGGATTTTTTGCCTTCAGTTAAGATTATTTATATCTCAGTGAGGATGAAGTACTAATTTACTATTACAGAGAAAAAATAAATCATTTTTACACTGGATTTATTTGATTAAAATTGAGTGTATGGCAGATTGCCTTCCTTTATTTTGGATAATGGGTTTCCAGATAATGGATCTCATATACTGCTTTTAATTGAAATTCCATATACAAATAAAACTGTAAACATTTTTAAGTTCACCTGCTTATACAGTACAGTACTTGCATTACCGTACTTTTATAATGCAAAATATAAATGATTTGGAGTTCCCCTTTAATGAACTTTGTACTTCTTCTTTATGCAGGTCACAAATATTTTTCTAGACTTTTCTACGTAAGGGAAGGTCTTGAAGGGAGTTGATTTATCCCTGTAAACTTGTACAGGAGAACATCACTCAGAAAAATATCCTAGATTTGCAAAAGGTGTTTTGTTAAATGCAACTTTAGAACAATACTAGAGGAAGGCATTCATAGCAACACAAGATTAGGGAGCATTCTTTGTGCCCTATTGGCAGACAGTTAATAAATGAGAAAAGTTGGGTACACCTATATACACCACATATGTAGCACATACCATGTGGTGGAAGATGTAAAAAAATACTCATGAAGACCATTTGCCCAAACAACATTATATAAGTGAGACAGGGACTAGTATTGTGCTATATCTCTTAGATGCAATGCTCAATATCATGTAACTGCTGAGTTGATCTCTAGGAGATACCACTGTGTGAAATAACCCCTGGAATGTATTATGTGAATGACCCCTTTATGTGACCAGGAAACTAAGAGTACAAATAAAATACCTTCCCTGGAGCTTCTTTAGAAATAAAAAAAAACCTGTGGCTGAAATGTTATAGCATTTCAAGGTGAAACAACATTAACAGATCATTTTACCACAAAATCATTTAAAATCCCAGTGAGCTCATTAGTCCTTGTCTGATGCTCGAGGCCAAATAATATATAACCCACTCTGTTGCTTGAAAGGAGTACTGTCACATTATACAAAAGCATGCCTATGTCATCCCCAGGATATGTTAAAGTTGTGTTAACCTCTTTAATCTCTTTTTTTTGTTTTTAGACAGTAAAAGGTAGCCTAAAAAAACCATCCCAGATGCATTTTGTGTCATATCTGCATTTAAAGAATGAGTCCTAATTCATGAATTCCTATGTGTAAAATTACTAAAAAAACATGCACTTGTGTAAGAGCCTTTAGACTCTCAAAAAATGTTTTATTGTGGATTATAAATGTTGGGGTATAGAAAGTGAAATTTAAACAGGGCTGAATATTGATGGATTTACTCACGATTCTATAGCTAGAAACTGAATGCTCTAACAACCCCTCTGGGAATGATAAACTCAACCATCCCAAACACCAGTAAGATTTAGCTGTGGAGATTCTTTACTGGTGCTTGACCCAAAGGCGTCAATTTAGGGGGTTATTTATCAAAAATCGAGTTGTGTTTTTCCCAAATATATTTAGTAGTTTCAGTAAAAACTTGAAATTTTTGGGGATAAAAAAACAATTCTAATATTTCAAGATTTATTATGCTCCGAACTGCAAAAAGCTTGCATCCAAAAATACTCCAGCTAAAACCTGTCAAGGTCATGTAGAGGTCAATGGCAGAGGTCCCTTGAACCATTTGAAGATGTTTTATGCCTTCATGATTTTTAGACTTTCTTTTGGTGGTTTGTGCTCAAAAACTCGGTCAATTCAAGCAATTTGATATTTTTCCCCTGAAAACGAGATCAGTTGTAGCCTAGCTATTCAAGTTTTTTTTGCCGATAACTTGATCAATTTGAGTATTATCGGCCCAATTTACATTCGAGATTTTTCATTAATAAGCAGACATTTGAGTTGTGAGTTTATTTGAGGTAGAAAAAAACCTCACAAATGCAACATTTGATAAATAACCCCCCATGGGGAACAGCTACTAACCTTGTTACAGTCTATTTTAGGATTAGCTTTTTTGCCTTTTTGGTTAGGGTACTAAACCTGCCCATATAAGCTCCACTCGGGCCTGATGTATAGTGCTAAGGAATACTGTATATTATAGCTATTGTGTATATATATATATATATATATATATATATATATATATATATATATATATTTATATATATATATATGCTATGTATATGAAAAATATGTATCTGCAGTAGGAAACACCCAAGAAGTGTATAATTATCCTTTTTTGTCTTTTATAGAGCCCAGCCCAATAATTCTGTTTACTTTATGCACACAGACCCTGGAGCATATAAACGGTCTATTTTTTTTCCAACCTTTAGTAAATATACAATGTGCAAAAGGGTAGATAATTCTTGCTGATGCCTACTTTACAAACATTTCATAGTAACAATTTAGCAATATTGCTTATTTTAAAAGTGATCCAGACCTGGACCTTTTTCCTTTGACTGTTGCATCTGGTATATTTTAGCTCTGAATACAGTTTTAATCTGTTATGAACAGTCATACAGCCAAAAATTAATTAATGTCTCCATGTGAGCAACAGACGTTTCACAGACAAAGACAAAAACAAACAGAGCTCAAGGCTTAGATGTGATGTCAGTGGGCAAAGTTCTCGGTGTTGTGTTGTCTCGCTTATTCATTGCTCTCCTAATCTGTCTTAATTTCATTTTCAGTCAATCAGGTGATCTATCATATGATCTAAAAAAAAACTGGCTGAAATGTAGTTGTAGGTGCATTGTGATATTTATATATGCATCTTATTAATTTTATTTAAAGAGCACAATCTTTTCTGCAAATAAATCATTGGCACAATATTTTAATTATTTCCAGGTAATTACTACCATAATGATAAAAGTGAAACTGTAGAACATTTGTGTTTCCAATCAAGAACTTTAAATGTAGCACCAGCCAGGTGCATAACTAGAGAGCCATAGGGGTAAATTTATCAAAGAGTGAAGTTCTGCCACTAGAGTGAAATTCCGCAGCTCTCCATTCATTTCTATGGGATTTTGAAAGGCGTATTTATCAATGGGTGAAAGTGAAATTTCACCCATTGATAAATACGCCTTTAAAAACCCCATAGAAATGAATGGGAAGCGGCGGAATTTCACTCTAGTGGCGGAACTTCACTATTAACTTCACTCTTTTATAAATATACCCCATGGACCCTGGCCAAATTATTGTGTCTGGGTCCCTCTAATTGTTTCTCCAAAGAGTCAGGACCCAATCAAAACTGTATTATTCCAAAACTCTCTATCCATCAATATTCCTCCTCACCTGGTGCCTCAATGTGTTTTCTGCACTTGCATCTCCTGCAGATATTCTACTGCTCTTTGCATTAAACAGTTAAAATCATTAAAGTTAAATGGATCACTTGTATAAAAGAATGTTATATAACAGTTATTAAAAGGATTTATGAGAATTGTACCTTCATCAAAGAGAATAATTGAAGGCAGATAGTATGTTGTCACCTTGACAAGTAAATGAGCAAAAGGTGTATGAGGCTAAATGGGTCCTTAAATGGGCATTCTATAAATCACTAATAATAGGGTTTCACTAACTTTCTTTATTAAAGTGTCTCCTAAAACTACAGAACACACAAGGATAAAATTGAATTGTTTAAAAAAGGGAAGAGAAAAAGAACCTTGTTTGTGACTGTGAATTGCCTTTGAAGGCGATTCACAGTCACAAACAAGGTTCTTGTTCTCTTCTCTTCCCTTTTTTAAACAATTCTATAAATCACTGGCACACAAATATATCATCTTTGTTCAGCAATGGCATATACCAGGACTGTCCAACTGGCGGCCCGCGGGCCGAGCCCCTTTATATGGCCCTCCACATCAAAGCCTGCCTGTTGTGTCTGTTTACCATATATAAAATTTAAAAGGTATCACTACAGAGTAACTGGCCCCTGCATTGTTTAAACCTCAAATTCACACTGTAATCCCCTGTATTGTTCACACCTGTAATCCCCCTGTATTGTTCACACTTGTGACACCTCTATTGTTTATATCCTAAAGACCTGTACTGTTCACACCTGAGACCCAGACTGAAACTGCCCACATTGTTCACCTGTTCACACCATATCCAAAATGCACCAGCACTGTGTCACTGCATGTAGTACATATTAGACTGGTCCTGATTCCTGTCTCCTGCTCTGTTCTGCCTTCCCTATGCTCCCTGTGTGTGTCCTACTTTGGTATTTGTTCTGGGGGTTTGTTGGCAAATGAAAATTATTGTTAGTGGCCCCTAAGTGTTTAATCATATGCTGGGGTACTGTATTATACACAGGGGAGGAGGAGGCATATGGATTTATGGGTCTTTATATGACTTAGCTTTTTTCAGATATGAGTGACATCCTTGCCCGGGCAGGCACAAGGTAGTTTGGCACCCTAGGCAAGAGCTTCAATCAGTGCCCCCTGTCCTGCATTACCATTTCCCTCCTTACCATGATGGTTTTTAAATAAAGAGAGCAAGAAAGTGTACAACATTTTTTCATTTATATTACTGCCCCCTGTACCTGTACCAGCAAGCCCAGCAGCCATCCATAATACACCCTGCCCATAACTGTGCAAGCAACCACCATATTGCTCCTATACCTGTGCCAGCAGCAGCCAAAAATAAATCTAATCATATTGCCCCCAAGTATTTATGTACCTGTGCCAGCGCTCAGCAGCAACAGCAAACATATGGGCCCCAAATCTGTACCTGGCTGTGCCAGCAGGAAGCTTCACACTTTACAGTAATAGAAAGAATGTCTTCAGTTCAGTGCAACTGTGCAAGGCTGAGAGCAGCGAGAGCGAGCCACACCAAGCAGGCTGCCAGCTCTCTGCCTCTCTCTGTCACCCAACAGCATCAGTGACGTTATTGTACGTGTGTATGCACATCGCGCTGCACCGCAAAAAGGAGCTATTACTTGCCGGCAAGAGGGAGAAGGTGAAGGAGATGGATTCCACCCAACTGGGTGACCATGATTACTGAAACAAATTATTAAATAAAAGCTTGAAAAAGAAATTAAAAAACAAAAAAAATCCCCTTAAAAGTGCACCCCTCAATGATGGCATCCTAGACAGCAGCCTACTCTGCCTACCCGTAGTTCCAGCCCTGATCCCTGCAGTGAGCACCAACCATTTGGTTTTTAGGTGTGCTATTAATGTGGACATGGTCTTGTGGTAACATGGGTGTGTCTTAAAGTGGGTGTGGTCTAAAAACAGGGAGTGGCTAACACTGGCTTCCGTTATCGGCCCTCCACCATGTAGATTAGAAAAATTCCGGCCCTCGGTACCATAGAAGTTGGACAGCACTGGCATATAAAATTCTGTTCTTCTAGTATAAAAAAAGTGCAGTTCAGGCAATGATCACACCCATGTATTTAACAAGCATCATCCATTTTGAATGATTTATTGATTTATTTCCCCAGTATGATAGAGGAGAATCAGACTGAACATCTGAATCCATTTATCCATTTTTTAGTCGCTCTAAGACAATGGTTTTTAGGCTTTTTGATTTCCATCCCTCCTTTTTGGTCCAACATTGTTTCAGACTCACCTCATAATAAGATCAAAGATACAGTATATGTAATCAATATCATACTACTATAGTTCCAATACATTAGTCCTGCAAATGTATTCTCACGAAGTATACCAACTGTCCTTCAGGCAAGATTCCAGGAATATCTAAGCAAAATTACACACTCTTTCCTATTGTTCATTTTGGCTGACTTTTATACTGCCCACTTTAAACTTCCATTAGCGTCTCAAACCCACATAACATGAAGCAAGATAGCTAAGAATCTGAAGCTCTACTGAGATTCGTACAATGCCCCAGAGAGTAAAGGTATAGCCTACAGTATATAAGTACCATTTTTACATAGACTGTACAGGTATGGGATCTGTTTTCCAGAATGCTTGGGACCTGGGGTTTTCTGGATAAGATGTCTTTCTGTAATTTGGATTGATCTCCATACCTTAAGTCTACTAAGAAATGATTTATACATTCAAAAAAACCTAAAGGATTGCTTTGCCTCCATTCAAAGGGAACTAAAGTCTAAAATAATGCTAGAGATGCTGTATTTTGTATACTAAACATAAACATGAACTTACTGCACCAGAAGCCTGATAAAACAAATTATTTATGTTTTCAGTTTGGCCACAGAGGGTCATCGTCTTGTAACTTTGTTAAACATCTTTGCAAGACCAAGACCATGCACATCCTCAGTGTGTTCTGGGCTTCAGTTGGGAGGTTAATCTTAGGGATCTGAATAAATTATCAAGACAGCACAAGTCAAATAATATCTGCCAGAAGCCGATACAGCGGGCTGCTACTTGCACAGGTAAACAGATAATATGAGGCAATATTATGGATTTTTGGCTGCTACTGGCACAAGTACATATTTGGGGGCAATTTTGTGGATATTTTGGCTACTGCTGGCACAGGTTCTGATCGGGGGCAATATGAGGGATTGGCTGTTGCTGGCTCAGGTATATGGGGCATTACAGGCCCGGACTGGCAATCTGTGGGTTCTGGCAAATGCCAGAGGGCTGCTGTACGGCTCCATAGAAAGTTACCATATAGTGGGCTGTTTGGGCTGGTAGGAGGCTGTTTGGGCCTCTGTGTACTTGGAATGACAAGGCCTATATTGACTCCCAGTCCAGGCCTTTGGGGCAATATGGTGGCTGCTGACACAGGTACACAGATGTTCGGGGCAATATGATGGATCTTTGGCCCTTGCTGGCACAGATACAAATTAGGGGCAATATGATGGATTTTTTTGGCTGCTGCTGGCAAAGGTGCAGATTGGGGGCAACAATATGATGGCTGTTTTGGCTTATGCTGGCACAGGTACAGATTGGGACCTTGGGAGCAATCTGAGGGATTGACTGCTGTTGGCACAGGTACAAATGGGAGCAATATGATAGGTGTTGGCACAGGTACAGGGGGCAATATGAATGGTAAGGTGGTAAATAGTAATGCAGGACCGGGTGGGGGGCACTGATTGAAGCCATTGCCTAGGGTGCCAAAATACCTTGGCCTGGCCCTATCCACAGCAGTAAAACTAAGTAGGAATTTCACTGCATACAGTCAGGTTTCTTAAAAAAATGGTACACATTTTTTAATGTAAGTATATTGTAAATAGATTTCTTTTTCATTGAAGAAAGTAAAAATGTGACTTTATTTTTTGCCTTTACATCCCATTTAAGGATTACATATATATTTGCTGGACCAAATACAAGCTCATGGTTTAAGCTTTCAGAGTAAAAGGAAATAGTTTTTTAAAATTTGAATTACTTGTTTAAAAGTGAGTCTATGGGAGAAGGCCTTCCTGTAATCTGAGCTTTCTGGAAAACCCGGTTTCCAGATAGCAGATCCTATACCTGTACTGCCATTGAATTGCATTAACACATATTTTGTGTTGCCTGGTTGTTAATAAATTGTTACCATTTACTTAGCAACCACAAGTTCTCAACTTAGCGATTTTTCTTTTAGAGTCCACAGTTAAGCTGGCCATAGACGCAAAGATCCGATCGTACGAATCATCGTACGATCAGACTTCCCCATCTGCCGACATGCCACTATTCCGATCAAATAAAGTACAAAAGAACAGATCAGCCGATGTTCTGCCCCTGACAGCAATCGTAGTAAAGTTATGTCCGACAAAGCTGGTGACAGTCTCCCTCTGAAAATTGTACAATACATGCAGAGATATTATCGGCAGCCGACAGAAATCTTTTAACTTGTCCGATCGACCAAACGACCGATCTCCGTAGGACGAAAAATGTCGGGACTCTCCACACACGGTCCGAAAATCGTAGAAATCCTCGATTCGTACGATCAGATCTTTGCGTCTAGGGCCAGCTTTAGTGATAGCAGTGAATTAAAATACTTGAAATGCCCAACTACCAGTGAGCTTCAAAAACTGGCATCATCAGCAGTACTTATGCCCAAGTACTCCTTTCCATTTCCTATCTTGGGCACTTAAATAATGCTGACCACCAATGTTCCCTCTAATTCGTGCTTGGCTATGTGAGCAAAAAAATTCTTCTGTGCACACATTTTAAACTTTTGTGCACAGTTTCTAAAAATTGTGTATTCAGGTCAGAATTAATACACACTTTCCCCACAAATTTCTTTGTGCGAATTCAACAATTTGCTGTGTGCGCTGTCCTCAGAATGTGTGTGTGCTGGTCTCAAATGTGTGTGCGCATGCAACAGCGCACACCTTAGAGGGAATATTGCTTACCACATAGAGCTGGTTTTGGATATCCAAGTGGATATCAGATGAAAATATGTTAAACGGCAATGCTAGAACTAATTGTTTCTTCCAGTAATGCATTTAAAGCTCACGACAGATTGGGTCACACAAATGTGCAACATTCCTAATGAGGCCATTAATTCCTATCCCGGTCTTTTTTTTTTGGCCTGGCCAACAGACAAAACTGAATTTTTTTTTTCTCCTACTGAGGTTTCTTAAAATCACATCACTGCGGGTAAAAATTATTATTCAACTTAATGGCAGTATCACATTCCCCATTCAATGTATTGTCGTATTAAAATCTAATAACATTTACAAACTCTAAAGACACTTAGGTCTCTAGGACAGAATCTACCTGACCAAAGTGTTCATAAGCTAAATAACACGTTTTCTGTAAATAACATAAGGGTTTGGTTCTTAAATACAGACTGCTCTTTATCCTGGAAACAACTAAGCTAGTAAAATGTTTTTCATTGATATTTGGTTTATTATTTTTATTCTTCTCTGGGCATTAACATATGTGCAACCCATAGGGCTGTTCCAATCATTTGTACAAATCCCTGTTTATAATTGAACAGCATTGCTCTAACCCTTTCCAAAACTAGCTGCCTCCCATGTATGGGGCATGCATTTATGTGATGGCTAAAAATATCATGGGACAAACCATTGCAGAAATTTTTAAACCATATTTTTGTTGCCTGTCTCAGTTCTTCTGCAGTCAGAACCTGTACAGAATACATGTATAGCTGAGGCAGGGAAGGAGGTAGCCACACTATATATTTTGGACATCAGGGATGTTTTGCCTATTTGGACACTTGTATTTACTTGTCTCATAGTTAGTGGCATCTATACTATCAATTTATTTGTGTTTGCTTGCAGCAGGGCCAAAAACTCAAGGAAACATGAGCCTTGGGGAGACCAATTGCATTCATTTTATAGGTGTAATGTTGCCCCATTCTTGCTTGATATTTATGCCCCAAATGGTACACAGATCTGGACTGCAGAGGGGGGGGGCAACTTACCATCTGGTCTCTTACTAAGAACACAGGAACTATATTCCCAGACAATGGTTTGGGGAAGTAATCCCATGCAGTGATTTCCATTACAGAATCCTTCCTGTTTTAATGTAGTGCTGTCTGCAGTTCTGAAGATCACTGCCATCCAATATTGGCTTTCAGCCGTGTCCCTTGTGTACAGATATTTCTCTGGATTCTCTGAATCTGTTAATGATATTATGTACTAGATGATGTAATCCATTTTTTTGCTGAGAAACATTACACTTAAAGGGGTTTTTCATCTTCAGGTTAACTTTTAGTATACTATATAATGTCCAATTCTTAACAACGTTTCCACTGATCTTCATTTTTGATCTTTTATGGTTTTTAAATTATTTGCTATTCTGTCCAAATTTTAATTTTTTTTTGCTCCATGAGGTAATTGGATGTAATTTAATACATAAATAGCCCTCTGATTTCTGCACAAAACAGCTGTGTCTGTCATTCTCCAATCAAACAAAGGCATGTGCGACCCACCTATCATCTGCGATTTCTTCTGTCTACAAGATATTTAGTTAAACCTACTGCTTTGAAGCTGCTCATAAGCAATTCCTTGTAGACAGCACAACATATACACATTGTTTCAAACCTGGTGCTGATACAAGTATTACCTATTCGAAGACGTGATATACAATTTCAAATCAGTGACCTCATGAAGTGTTTGATCTATATTGCTGGTCCAGTGAACGTGCTGCTCAGAGCAGTTGCTTTAAGTCAACAAGATAAAATGAGTCATAGAGGTGTATTCATGAGTAAAGGTAAAAATCTGTTGTAGTTGCAGCCCATTCACTGTTCTTTCCACCCATGCTGCTTACATAGCAATAGTGGTTACAACAGGTGTTTTAACTGTTTCCAGATAAGCAAGCAAGATTACTCCCTGTGTTGAGAAAGCAAAATAACTGCCCTTAAAGGATCAGTTACACCAAAATGAAAGTGTTTTAAATTAGTGAAAATATCATGTACTGTTGCCCTGCACTGGTTAAACTGATATATTTGCTTCAGAAACACTACTTTAGTTCATGTAAACAAGCTGCTGTGTAGCAATGGTGGAAATGGAAAAAATGCTATATGGCACAGGTTAAATAGTGGATAACAGATAACACCATTATGTTCTACAGAGCTTATCTGCTATATGCTGTGTAACTTAAAGGAAAACTATACCCCCCAAACAATGTAGGTCTCTATTAAAACATACTGAGTAAAACAGCTCATGTGTAAAACCCTGCTTCGTGTAAATGAACCATTATCATAATAATATACTTTTTTAGTAGTATGTGCCATTGGGTAATCATAAATAGAAAATTGCCATTTTAAAAAATAAGGGCCGCCCCCTGGGATCGTAAGATTCACTGTGCACACATACAAACCACATGTAAGGTCACATGAGCCAATTAACAGACAGAGTTCTGCCTTTCGCTTCCTCACTTCTTCCTGTTACAGTTAGTGTTGGAGTATTTCTGGTCAGGTGATCTCTGAGGCAGCACAGATAGAGTCACGAAATGGTGGTTCAAGACAAGAGATGTAAAAGGCAATATTTATGTAAATATATATTCCAGTTTGGTAAGATTCTTTAATATGTCATTCAATTTGATATAAACTATCTGTTGCTTACGTATTCATTTTGGGGGTATAGTTTTCCTTTAAGTCCTTTCTCCTTTGGATGGCTGCCTCATTGCTACACAGCAGCTTATTTATGTAAACAATTGTAGCATTTCTGAAGCGAACACAGCAGTTTAACCATTGCAGGGCAACACAGCATTATATTTTTATTATTTTAATCTTTTGGTGTTACTGTACTAGGCAACAAGATCAGGCTTTGGATTAAAGCTGCTGCCCACCAAACAACTGGTGTAAACACACCTAACTAGGGATGAGTGAAAATTTTCACACCGCAAAAATGACGCCCACAGACTCCAATGGGTGAAAAAAATTGTTGTGCAACAAAAAAAAAAATTATGCCATAGAAAATTTGCCAGCGAAGTGAAACGGGTCAGATTTGCCCATCACTATTACCACCATTGTAACACAAAAGTAACACAATACCAGCATGAGCTTTACTTCAGTTGAGGAGACAGCAGAATCAAAATAGATAACTGTTTTCCACCAATTATTTATTGGGTACCCAGAGGACTGGGCTTGGGCCTAGCATTAAAATTCTAGACTTGTTTTTGGTGTTGGTTCTGTGACTAAAGGCTGTGACATCTGATGTAGTCAATGTGAACTAGTGTTAGGCTGGCCATACACAGGCAGTCATAGGGCAATTGTTTGGCCCAAACCTGCTTAGTTGGAACCTTCTCCAGCCTTCAGGTAATTTGCTTTTTGAAGGTTAAGGAAGGTCTGGGTGTCAGGAACCATTACCTCTAGGGTTCCCAACTGGCCGGTATCAGCCTAGCCTAGCAAGCAAATTACCAGCTAGGGGCGGCACCAGAATTATGAACTTACTGGCAATTAGGCCCGTATTTGTGGAGAGGCCACAAAGGCCTAGGACGGCAGGATTTAAGGGGGCGGCATGCTGCCCAACCACACCCACACTGGTTCAGAAACACTGGGGGTGTGCAGGAGATCCCCATTGCTCTGGTCCTGATTATGAAAATTTAAGCAAATAAAAGGGAGTAAACGGGGTGACAAATGACAGCGGGCCTGCCGGCAATGTACGTGCCGGTAAATTTAAAGATGCCATAAATCCCTACTTTTTTACTCTTAACGCGTTCCGCTGCCATTCTACCCTTCTAACCCATCTAACAATTTTTCTGCTCCATCTACCTTTCTTCCACCTAACCACCTACTTTCCTGTATTTATATATATGCAGGACAAAGAAGGTAAATAGGCAGACAGATAGCAATTACATTTACAAGTAATTCTAAAACCAGTGAACATTTTTACTGCATAATGAAAGCTTGCTTAGAATCATCTTTCACTATACAAGAAATTGTTTTTGGCTGAAGTTTCCTTTTACTTCCTTTAACAAGAAAAATAAGACTAAAAAGATGAGACATCAGCAGTGACAGTGGGAATGAATATTTTCAGCACAGTAATAGAGGCTGTTTACAAATTTGTGCAATTGCTGTTGAAATTCGTTGCCACGAATCCAGTCACTGGGAAATTAGGTTGATTTATATTGAATCCACCTATGTCTGGCCTAGTGGCCTATTAAAGGAAGACTAATGCTTGAAGAGATACTGACAGACCAGAAATGAAACCTATTTTTTTGCATCTATCATAATGTTGCCATTGTATTTATAATTATTTATAATTTTGCCATAAAAGTGTTTGCCCAACACATTTACATTACCTATTTGATCCCCTGTGTTCCTCTATGCTTCCATATCTGTACAGCAGTAGTCTGTTCGCATTTATTTAGCATAATACTGCATTTCTATCCATATTAATTTTTAGAGTTTAGTTCTCCTTTAAGCCGGTAACACATGGCCCAAGGATCAGTGTGATCATGCGAGTGATATTTTGAATTGTATGTACCTACTATAGACAAAATGCAGTGGATGGTATTTAAATTGAGATGCCATGTCCCACTGGACTGGCATTGCACAAGCAGAGCAAAGTATATATTAGGCAATATTTTGTAATTAATGGGTATTTACAATATGATAGCAAATAGGAGGAAACCAAAATAATCACTACAGAAGGAATTAGATTTAAGGGTGATACAATCCTGCTGTTCTAATGGGCAGATTAAATGTGTGCGCCTAAAGCTAATTAATTACAGAGAAACACACTAACATGTTTTGAGCTGCAAGGGAGGGAACAATGGAGAGAGATAGAGGGAAAGCCCAGAGAGCATTTAATTACAGGCTAGCTGGCTGCTTGATAGTATTTAGAATGGCCTTCAATTCTATAGATAGATAAGAATTATTCTGTATCAGACAAGAATATATAGGAAGTAAACACCTGAAATCCCACCTTACCTAACCTTCAAGGTGCTAAGTGAGTGCATGTCCATTGTTGTATTCCATGTAGAGCATGTCCAACAACTAATGGAATGATAGAAAATGGTACCAAGAAGGGGGGCTTCAGTGTCATGAAGAACTGCATTGAAAAGAGACACTGTACACAAATAGTACATGAACAGTTTAAAACGGAATATATATATATATATATATATATATATATATATATATATATATATATATAGTCCAAAAATAAAAGGAAGCACTCACGGCATAAAGGTTGTTAGAAGTCCTTTACTGAATCATATAAACATCTATGCACATCTATCCACATCCTGATGATGGTCCCTTGAGATACCGAAACGCGTAGATGTTTATATGATTCAGTAAAGGACTTCTAACAACCTTTATGCCATGAGTGCTTCCTTTTATTTTTGGACTTTATATTGAATTGGGTTAGCACCCGGCGAAATGATCGAATGGCGGAGGTGAGTGCCGGCAACCGATGGCTTTATATATATAAATATATATGAAATATACCCCTATCAAATATATTGGAACTAACTGTCAATGAATATCTGACACCCAACTGCTGCAAAAAGACTGAATGAAGAGAAACAGATGATGAGAGAGGGATAGTGAAGATAAACTTTATTTCATAAACGATTCAGAATATTTAATTGACTGTATTTAGAAAGTTTCTTATTTCAGTATGAAGCTTATATTAAATTTTCATGTTTACAATAGTTCCCCTTTAATGTGGAAAAGAGATCTTCCTCTAGTTATGGTACTATATATTTTACAATGGAGTATAGTGAGGAATTTATGTCAGTCAAAAGGATCATTCATAAATATTTATCAATCTTTATAGAGACACTAAATTGAAGCACATTCACACTCATTCTGAAATAAAATGTGTGTCACGTAAAGTTCCCATTTTAGGTAGCGTTATTAAAGTCTTTTAGAATAAACCAATTAAGACAATCAATAGTGAAGCAAATATGCAGGCTTTTCAAAGGAACCACCTAAGCTGTGCATGCTCAATCAAAGGAAGCGATAAAATTTGGCTGTTGAAATTCTGAATTAGCAAGTGCTGAGGGGCTGGTGCATCCCTTCTACAGTAAAGCTGCTTTGTAGAATATTGGATGGGGCTTGGAAACAACATAGATGTGAAAATCCCCTAGGCTCAAGAATCCATAGGTCTGTCCACACCGCCCTCTGTTTTAGAAGGATAGAGAAAGAGACCTTCACAGAATTAGTGGTTTGAACTGTCACGCTTTCTGTTCCAACCAGTAGCAGGGACAGAGGCATCAGACCAGCTCATGTACACCTGCATCACTTGAAGAGGGAAGGAAGCATTTATACTTATTACAATAATTATTTATAATGATTATTCATATCCCACTATCAGTGTTAAAGGGCAAGTGAATCTTGAGATAAAAAAATGTATTCCCATTCTATTAGATGCATGATAAATACAGCACAGTTGCTTGTATACAATGAATTAAAGGATTTTTACACTTGCATAAGTAAGTCACAACTGAGACAGTGAAAAAAAACAAGTTCATGACATTGCAGTGTTTACATGGTAATGATGGTTAGTATTGGACAATTGAGTTTCCAGAAGGGAAGGCAGTGAGATCACTACTTGGACAAACTGTGGGAGGCATAAAGAGGAATGCTCAGCAGATGAACATTATTTTCCTTGCTAAGGGAGACAGAATCTACTTCTTAAGCCAAAAAAGAATCAAACTTAAGATATATGAATTCAAATAATAATAATAAATAATAATATGTGCCAAGGCAACATTCTAAGCAACGTTCTAAGCAATTGAAATGTACAAACTAACAAAAAGCCTTCATGTGCCTGATCATGTTCATGTGTTCATATGTTCACCTACCTCCTCCCAAGCTCTGCTGCCTTTATTCTGTACTTACACTGACAACTGGAGGATGTCACACATGCCCAGGGAACTGGTCATTACCAGCTCACTGTATTGAAAGCGGGTATAGAAAAGTCCATAGTTAAAAGGATAGAGTGGCACCTGATTCCCATAATGGTATTTTCTCCCTTGCATTGTATACTTCTCCATCAGTGGCACATGGGAACTGGAAGACAGAATAAAAAATATAGTTACTGAGTGTTTTATTAAGTTTCATAGAAGTATTTTCTTTCATGAAACAATCACTGTGCACCAAAATTGCCCCACCTGTAGATTTATATTATTGCTCACTAATATTATTCAAATATGTATCTAGGCTGAAGAAGGAAGCTGTACAATTGTTTGTTTCCTCAAACCCTACCTGTTTCATGCTGGATGACCATGTTGTTGGCCAGGGCTGATACGTGGGATACAAAGTAACTCCAGCACACGTAACATGCTCAAGGGATTGCTCCCGTGTTTAATGTCAATCCAACAATACAACGTTTCGGGGGCACGCCCCCGAAACGTTGTATTGTTGGATTGACATTAAACACGGGAGCAATCCCTTGAGCATGTTACGTGTGCTGGAGTTACTTTGTATGCATTGAATTCTGGAGGGGCCGTCCTCCTATACCCGAGGCACCGTACTTAATCGTTTGGAGAGGCCAGGTGTGCGTGTGCAAATTTTTGCCTAATCTTGACGTGATACGTGGGATGCTGCCACCGGAGGCAGCAACCCTGATCTCACCCCCTCTCCCGCTCCGCGCTTAAAAGTTTAGCATCGGAGCAGGTCAAAAGGGGCGGTATCGCAAGTGCAATGAGGGCGTACTGAAAAACCAGAAATTCGGCTCTTAAAGTTACAGGAGTGGGCTTTTTGCCGCCCCTTGTAACTGGCTGTTCACTGCCGCCTGTTGTCGGCAGGCTGCCTGCAGGACTATCAGCATCTTTGCAATTGCAATACCTGCAGCCTGTGCAGGAAAGAAGCACCCCAGTATGACATGAACCCCATCACAGCTCTTTGCCCAAGAAACATCCAGCAATAAATAGCAGCAGAATAGCTGGCCCACCTGCAACTAGGGTTGCCACCTTCTCTGAAAAAAAAAAGTCCTGTGCAGGTCCATTTTTTGGAACCCGTAACCGACCCGTACCCGCAACCTGCAATCTGCAACCTGGACCCGCATTCTTATTCGCTTGGACCCGCTACCCGACCCGCAAGTACCGTATTCGCAACCCGGACCTGCGACCCGCTGACCCTCAAGAATCAGGAAGTGCTGTCATTGTAAACCGAAAGTGACATCATCGGAAGTAGGCGTGATCAGAAAAAATAGAGTAAACAGGAAGTGCTGTCATTGTAAACCTGAAGTGACATCATTGGAAGTAGGCATTATCAGAAAAAAGGAGTAAAAATCGCTATTGAGAAGAACCGCGGCCCGACCCGCAAACCTGCAGAAACCGCCGACCCGCGTCTATACCCACACCCGGAACTTCTACCCACAACCCGCAAGGAACCACAGGTTTTTGCTGGTAACCCGCGGGTAATGGACCCGCTGCAGGACTCTAGGCCCTGACCCCACCAGTCTGACCCTGTGTCAGTGTGAATAATGCTAATAACAGAACATGGTCTATGCTCCACATGTTGTTTATTACTCTCTAGTGTTTATGGCCTGGTCCCTGCCCCACTCTACATTCTACACAACCCCCTACCAGCACAAGAAAGTTTATGGCTGTACTGGCTCAATACCATTTCACATTAATTATTAAGAAGGCCACAACTGAGATTCCCTTATTGTGGCAGCTATAGGTTCATTATTGGGAATCCTTTCAACTCATTTACCAGTCTTTCTCTGTTCTGCCTCCACACTGAGCTGATTGAATGTTACACTAGTATGAAGAAGATACCACCAAATACCACCTGCCTGATTTGGCAGGTTTGAAAATGTCACCTGTTGACCTGTACTTTGCATTGGCAGCGGTGGAGGTAGGGTTGCCACATGGCCTAGTTGGTAATATAGCCGTGTATAGCTGCCCTAAAGGAACAGTAACACCAAAAAATAAAAGTGTTTTAAAGTAATGAAAATATCATGTACTGTTGCCCTGCACTGGTAAACTGATCTGTTTGCTTCAGAAACAAAACTATAGTTCATAAAAACACAGTGCTGTGTGGCAATGGTGGAAATTGAAAAACGACTGGTTAAATAGTGGATAACAAATAACAGCATTATGTTCTACAGAGTTTATCTGTTGCGTAACCTGAGCCTTTTTTCCTTTGAATGGCTGCCCCCATTGCTACACAGCAGCAGGGCCCAGTCCGACCCTGCTTCCTAAAGATTTTTTTAAGGTACTGGGTTGTCACATAAAGAAAGGTTACTACCGCATGCAAATAAAATTCTCTCAGCATATGTACTTTGCACTCATTATTTATGTTCCAACTCCAATCATTATTCCGGTAGTTGCAGCAAAGGAAATAGTAGCTCCATAATCATTAAGTAAATATATTCATGCAGAGATGAACTATTCTACTTATACAATTACCTGCCCTCCCCTAATAGTATCAATTTAAAGGAAAATAAAAACACAAACCCTGCTTAAAGGAAATTTAAATCCTAAAAACATATTCATGTAAAATTCTAAGCACAATTTACATTATTACGTTTTCTAGTATCACTAGTGATCATAGATTTAAAACGGCTGATATAATGAATTTGGAACAATAGCGCCACCTGCTGTTCATTTTGGCCAACTAGCTGCAATCAGTTGAAAATGTATTTTGAGAGCAAAGAGATGTTTCTCTGGTCAGTTCAAAGCCCATCACAAGAAGTCACAACAAAGCATTCTGTCACTTTGGTGTATATGCATATTTGAAAACAACTAAATTGAAAAATATGTGTTGGAAAGTGAACAACCCCTTTAAAGAGTTTAAGAGGGTAGTGTAACAGCAGCACCAGAATCTATACTTGTTGACACCAGATGGCAGCCTCTCTCCTCTAAAGCTGAAATAGAAAATTTGCATCCATGTGTAAATTTACACTGCTGAACATCATTTAACTCCAAAATCTCAAACATCTTAACTCCAGTTTTAGATTTTGTCACACACGATTTTGCAAATGTTTTTTTTAATGTCAAAAAGTGAAACTTTATCAGAATATGACCAATAAATATAACCAATTTCTGATGTATTATCACAACTAGCGGGAGGATTTTGTGTGTTGACATATTGTTTGCAACACAGCTGTTGTATTACATTTATTTAATTTACTCTACATTTAATAAATCTATGCTAAAAGTTGTCAATCATAGAACAATACTTACAACTGATACAACTGATAGCAGTTCTCTGATGCTACTGAGGCATGTATAAACTCATTTAGCACATTTTGATAGTTTTGAAGGAAAAAAAATCATTATTGAAATATAATGTAGGGACCCGTAGGGTTAATTCCCCTCCATTTTTGAGCCTCATGTCTGGAAACCCCTGTGTAGATTTAGCTACAGGGTTTCTCAGGTGCTGGACAAGGGGTCCTTGTGCTGGTGCAGCATGGCAGATACTGGAGTATGCCACAAGGTGTCGCTGCTGCACCACTATAAAAGGAGATGCCATGTGCTCAGACCCAGGATTACAGATTTACTGCCTACTTACTGCTGGATGTTACTTCTTGGAGGAGAGAGTGAATTCAGCAGCCAAGATGTAGAGGCAGGAGGCCTCTGAGGCTGGGGTAGGCAACCCCATGCCTGGGAGCTCAGCCAGCAGGGTCTAAAGCTCCAGATTTTCCGAACTGGATGTGGAAATGCTTGCGCTATATACAGTGCTGGGAGCTACAGTTCAGCTATGGATTCAGCAACAGTGGGCTCGCGCTATAGACAGTGCTGGGAGCTATGTCTGGAGGATCAAGCAAGCTGCATGTGCTTCATGGAATGGATTCATCGCTGTGGATACCTGCTCCAGCTCTGGATGAGCCTACCCATATGTGTGAATCCCCAGGGTAAGGTGTGCCCAGGGGAGGGTAGAAAAAGAGATCCAGGATGGTTTCTGTTTGTGACACAGGATGTTTGTAGATGCCTGCCACGTGGGAGCAAGTACCTAGTTCGGAGGGAGAGGTATTTGTGCACTAGCCCTACCTGGGACCAATTGTGCTCATTGGGGATAAGGGACTGAGACTCTGTATCTGCCAATGCAGTAGTATGGGTAGGGAAGTGCCAGGAATGGACTGTAACAGGGTTCCCAGGGTAGTGGGTCATGCTAGTTGAATGCATATTTGTACTTTTACAGTTTACTTACCCTTTAATCTGCACTTCCTTATATAAAGTTGATATTTTTATAAAGCAAGTGTGTTTGTATTGAATGTTACACCCGCAGGTGTATTCCCAGATCCCATTAGGTGGAGGCACTGCCAGAGATAGTTTTCCCAGTACCCTTTCACCTAGCAAAGGGGACTCATGACCTGTAATTGGTAAGAAATGGTATGATGAATAACCTTTGGCACAGGGGGGTGGCCAAAAAGGGGTTACAATGACTATGAAGATTTTCATTCATCCAGGTCATGGTATATCTAATATAATTAATTCAAAAACAACTGAATGAGTAGTGAAACGTCTTCAATAATTACTAAGCAAGTCCAGTTGTTTTTGAATTACTTATATTAGATATTCATTATTGAAACCACAACTTTGGAAAATTTTATATGGGAAAATATAAAGCATTTGAAAAAAGTTATTATTTGTGCGATAAATTTGAAAATCATACATTTTGTGGGCCAGGCTAAGGGCATGTCTTGGAATAATTGGGAGGTATGATTTATAAAATATGCTTAGCCGCCTGCAGCCTTTCTAGACAAAGACCAGCAAATAGAAATATGCTTTATTTAAATGTTTGCAGGTACACAGAGCAGAGCGTGGCCCTAATATACCTGCTTTTGCATATTTGGGCTAATTTCCACTTTATGTACCTGCACACAAGCAGATGCATGGAGCTGCAGAAAAGAGCGGATTCACTTCTCTCAGCATGATAAAATGCAGACAGAGAATGGCAGGACTAATACTCGGTTTGACCATGGCTTAAGATAGGAAGGAATTGAAATAAAGATAAGGAGCAGTGCCGGGCCAAGTCGACCAGGCGCAAAGGCAACCTGGCCGACTACGGCGCTCCCAATCGTTCTCACATGCGCAGAAGAGAACGAGTGATTGCGCATGCGCGGAAGTGCCGAGCCTGCATGAGTGTGCATGCCCGAAAGCGCTGGTCCCACGAAAATGCGCATGCACGGAAGAGCGCACAATCGTCATTGAGCAGGAACTGCAGCCACAGATGGGTCCGAACTAAGGGAAAGCATCAAAAGAGGTACGCCCCTCTGCCTTTGCGCCCTAGGCACGTGCCTCTTCTGCCTACCCCTAGTTCCGGCCCTGATAAGGAGTCATCCCAAAATGAGAAAAGAGAGGGAAGTGGGATATACTCACTATTCCCTTTTAGTACACCCTGCATCCAGTGTTACAGTATATGATTGTGCTGCTAAAGAGTTTGTTTCTGGGAGTATATTATGGTGACATGTAGCTGTGTAAGTATTTGCTGGGTTCCTGGTAGCATAATACGTGGATGTGCCACTCTATCATCTGCACTGTTTCTGGGGGGCTAGCCAAAAACACTTTTATTAAAGGTACTTGTGTCAAAACATGCTCCTTGCATTTCTGTGTAGTTGCACTCAGCTTCACATAAGTAGTAGGCAGGCCCGGATTTGGGGAAAGGCCACCTAGGCCCGGGCCTAGGGCAGCAGGATTTTAGGGGAGCGGCATGCCTAGAGACAATCATTTTTTAAATTTCCTATGCGCCGATCCCCATTGATGATGAAAATTTGCATGAATAAAGGGGAGGGGACAGGGGTGACAAACGGCAGCTGGCCTAGTGGCACCCACTATGTAAATCCGGCCCTGTTAGTAGGGTATAATTGCACTCCACTATACAGAGCTAGGTCCAGGGGTCAATCACTGCAGTTCAGTTGTACTGAAAGTTTAGGGCGCACACGTCACTTGCATGCTGAACACCAGAAATGATTCCAGACTTTTGGGAGTTGTAGGTTGTTAGAACAGCAGACCAGGTCAGGCCAGGGAGAATGGGAGGCTCACTTTTGCCTGCATGTACATACATGGCTAGTGAATTTGTAATGGCCCCAACCCTAGCTGGTGGTTTACCGACTAGGCCTCCAGAGCCCTAATCTTAGTATAGTCTACTTTACATCATTACAGAATGTGTAAATTTGTTATGAGGGATGAAGGCATCTGATCTCATGTAATACCTCAAAAGGGTGGGATGCAATGAAAACAGCTGATCTAGCTGGTCAAAGTGATAAACTTTTTTTATTGGAAAAGGTTATTAACCTGGAAAAATAATTTGCACGCACAAGTTAGGGGGCGACAGGACGCGCAATCTGTCACACTCTTTAGAGAATCAGAGAGCGTTGTCATCTCTCTACTGCAAGTCCCATTGTACACATCTTTTTCACTCAGGAAACAGTTTGAATTTCTGAACTGATTTTTTTAGGTTTTCCTGACAAAGGGCTACTGAATTGTGCAGATAAGATATTGTACCATATAATGGTTCTTGCTTGCTGGGAAAGCAGTTGCAGCAATGCTTTTAGTAGTATTTGGCATTCTGTTGATACAGCAGTGGTGACTGTAATGCAGCTTGGTATAGGTATAGGATCATACCAAAAGGTACAACAAGTATTCAGGCATTGCTCTCTTACAGTTGTATTTGGATTCTAGGTCAAGTGGGCATTCAAGTCTGCGTGTTTAACATAAGTGACTATACTGGGTTGCAGCATTGGTTCATCATTTGGTGACTAGTCCATGATATGTCCTCTGTCCTGAGGATAAACAGGTGGTTTTTACAGTTCTTCTTAGATTTGTGGTTCTCTGGCTGAGTGCCAAGGAATTCTACCTGTAATCTGGGCTTTCCCTACACTGTTCTTGTTTCAGGGAAATCATGTCCAGGTTGCTTTGCTGAAGAGAGATTTTTCTGGTAGAGCTCATTCCTTGCATAGTTTGCTTGATGCAATGGTGGAACTCTATGGTATTTTATTTTACTTTAATAGAATCCAAAAGATGGTTCCTTCCTTACATATCAGGGCTATGCATGGAACATAATGCATTTAGCTTTGGTGTTTCTCAGATATTAGATTTTCTTTCATTATGCCAGGTAATCTAGCTGTCTTTCGTTTTAAGTTCCCACAGGTCTCATTCAGCAAATGCCGCACCTTTGCCTTATTCTGTGTGGAATTGTCAAGGAGTCAAGGTATGTATATAGACATATCTTACCACTTACACACTTGTTCACAAAACATTATATTAAAGCGACTTGTCCAGGGCCGCTCCGGCCATGAGGCAAGGTGAGAATCTTGCCTCAAAAAAAAAAAAAGCTGCATTTGGTAACTTTAAGAGACGAATTTCCATTTTTTAAAAAGTTGGAGGTTAGAAGAGCGGAGCAGGAGGAGGGGCGGCATTGGGGCTGCTGCCTCAGGCTGCAACAGCCCCTGAAATGTGCCTGGACTTGTCATCCAGACATAAAAAGCTGTATAGTAAAAGTCCTTTCCAAATTAGACATGAAACCCAAATTCTTCTGGACACATCACTATCCTCTTGATTCATCAGGCAGCTTCACCAAAACTGAACCAGTCAAAACAGAGAACTTATAGACACAAGAAGTTTCTTCTCTACCTTAAAATATGTAAACCCTTAGCCTTTTAAAATTGTCACATCATTTCCTTGCTGCAAAGGCTAGTGCAGCAAGGAAAAACTGAAGAACCTCTTACATAACAGGGCTATCATTCACTGCTTGTCAATTTCAGAAAATAACATTCATTTCCACATTGTGCTCTAAGTTCTTTTCTGGGCAAAACTCAAATAATTTCTGTTTTTTTTCATGTATATGTTGGACATATAATAGCTAGGAAATGCAGTCCTACTCTGAAATGAATTTCATTATTTCTACACGTGTATATTTTAAGTGAGTGGAGTGTAGGGGGAAGTAAATTCAAGTTTCTTCGCATCCTTTGTGCTTTTCAGATGCCACGTTGCTCTGAGCACTTCATCCAAAGTTAAAGTAGAATTACAACTGAATATACAAAACAAACATTACATATACTATACAGAGCACAGTCTATTGCAACTGGAGCTTAAATATCGTATTATCTGAATATTTTAGACTAAGAAATAATTTGTGTTGATAATGTGAAAGTCCAGGGCGATGATCGAATCTCCACTATGTACTTGGAGTGGAATTGTTCTTCATTTTCCTATGAGAGATGTGTGAGAAATAGGTAAAATAGATTATCTTAAATTGTGAGGAAAGATGATATAATGAGTTGTTTTTCACCCATAAATATTGAGCATATTGAGCATACATACTAAGCAAGAGCTAGTGACCTAGTGAGTTTCAGCATTCAAACAACTTTAGCTTGTCAGAGACGGCTTCAGCACATTTCTTGGTACATGAATTCCCAATCATCTCCTCTTTTTTTTCTAAAGTCACAATAATGACTAAAAAGCTTCTCCAATTAGGTTTGACACTCTTAAAAGTCTGTAGGGCGGATCATCATGCTCACAGATTTGAGGCCATGAGTGGGTCCTTTCCAGTAGTGCCATTTTAATCCATTAAATTTTGCTGTACTGTGCCCCCCTTGGTAATAGATTCCATTAAGATTAGAAGGACCACAGGCATCAAACCACCATCCTAAAGAAAAAAGGTACACTTAGTCATTTAAATCAGACATTGCAAGCCATATATATGTTACTCCTCACTAGCAAAATGTGATGCTCTGTCTCTGCTCTTGATTTTTTTGATGGGGAAGGATTTAACTCAGCAGGCTTGTTTCTGGATGCTTAGCCATAATCCATTCCTATTACCAACACATCACTACTTTTGAAGGATAACCCAACACACATACTTGTTGGTCATGGAGACCAGAAAGTGTACATGTACCCAAGCAAACATACATGCAGAGTTAACATATGAGCAGAATACAGAGGAAGCAACAGGAAGTGCTATATCTTTCCAGAGAGTAAAAATGGCTCAATTGGGCACAAGGTGCAGAGCACAGCCCTGTCAGCAGCTTTGTATTCATGTGAAACCTGAATTCCATTCCATCCTGGAATACTTTGCCTGTTGATGGTAAATAAGGCCCAGATATTCTCCCAGCAGAAACAAGGATCTAATTATGCTGTGGCCTAAGGGGCTGAAAACTTGGAGCTGTTTCTATTAGGAATGCACCGAATCCACTTTTTTGGATTCGGCCGAACCCCCGAATCCCTCGCGAAAGATTCGGCCGAATACCGAACCGAATCCGAACCCTAATTTGCATATGCAAATTAGGGGTGGGAAGGGAAACACATTTTCTACTTCCTTGTTTTCTGACAAAAAAAGTCACACAATTTCCTTCCCACCCCTAATTTGCGTATGCAAATTAGGATTCGGATTCGGTTCGGCCAGGCAGAAGGATTCGGCCGAATCCGAATCCTACTGAAAAAGGCCGGATCCTGGCCGAATCCCGAACCGAATCCTGGATTTGGCGCATCCCTAGTTTCTAGCAATAAATAAAAGCTGATGGTTACTATGGGCTACTGCACTTGTGCATTTTAGCATGAATATTAGACCTTGATTGTGTTAGAGGGCAGACCCAGGCAATACTATCAGACTCCATAAAAATAAGTTTGGCCTCTGTAGGGTAGAGGTTTATGGAGAATAGCTTGGTTGTGATACAGTAAGTATGACATCTTTTATACAAATAAATGAAAATGTGCAAGGATAAACCAATTTCTGTGCACATTAAAGGGGTTGTTCACCTTCCAAACACTTTTTTCAATTTAGTTGTTTTTAGATTGTTCCCTAGAAATAATGACTTTTTCCAATTACTTTCCATTATTTATTTTTTACGTTTTTTCCAAAATCTAAGTTTAAAGTTGAATGTTCCTGTCTCTGGTGTTTGAGTCTGGCAGCTCAGTAATCCAGGTGCAGATTCTGAACTGTTACAATTTTGCAACATTTAGTTGATACATTTCTCAGCAGCATCTCTGGAGTATTAGCAACAATTGTATCAATTCTAACAGCTGCCTGTAATGAAACCCAGAGATTCTGCTCAGCAGGGACAAAGATAAGAAATGTATCAACTAAATGTATCAATTTAGAACAGTTTACAGGATCGGCGACCCCCCCTCCCAGAGCTGCTTCAGAAGGAGAGAAATGACACTTTATACTTCAATATTAGAAAAACCGTGACACATAGAAAATAGAAAGTCATTGGAAAAAGTCGTTATTTCTGGTGATCTATCTGATAACAACTAGTTGTTTGAAGGTGAACAACCCCTTTAAGCTATGCCATCATATCTTCTATATAAATGTCAATGTTATATTACAATTAAAGTTTAAATCTCGTTTAGTCAGTAGCGATTCAAGAGAACCTGCAAGCGTCTTCTATTTATATGTTTATGGATTTTGAATATTTTTTTTAGTGTGCACCTCTCCAATTTGTCATTTAAAATGCTGTCTAGTTGCTAGAGTTGCTTAGAGGCAGTTGTATGAATGGCAGACCAAATAGAAAACTAAAGAAGGGAAGGTCTAAATCCACTTCTGGTGCTAGGATCAATGTTTTATCAGATTATATTTCTGTAACATACTGTACGTACCTCCTGTTGCCATTTGTGCACATCTGCAGCTGCACCTGTCATTATCTACATCCTTGGTGCTAAACTCTGTCCCTGTGGGGCTAAAACTGCTTGTCCTTCCGGCCGTCCCGCTGTATCCTCTCACCTGCAGCCTTAAAGAGAAGCAAAATAATATGTTATCCACAGGCTCAGCCCTGAAAAGGGGGGGAAAGTGAGAAGAGGTTGATGTACACTTCTGTCATTCTACATTGGCAGCTTTCTCCACACAAAGGCAAAGATCAGCCAAAAACAAAACTTCATGCAACACATGAATTAAATTATCAATTCATATAAAAGCAACAAAAAATAAATATAAACAGCCAGATGTTTGCTTTAACATGTTTGCCTGAAGAGTGAATTACAACAGCCTTCATCAAATACACCGACTTCCAAACACCGCAAAAGTGTGTCCTGATTATCCCATGGAAGTGTCAGGGGCCAGCCCTGATGAAAGGATTTTTTTTGTTCTCAGTTCCTGTATACTACTAATACGTAGAAGTCATACAAACATATAAATATGGCTGCAGCATCTTAGTAAGAGCGCATATATACATTTGTAGAATGAAAGACTGCTGCATAATTTTGCCAAAAGAATTTAACACAACCTTGAATAACCTGCACATTGACTCGCCCCCCCCCCCATACAATGTCTGCACCATGAGAAAACTCACCTTCCAGGTTGTTTTGTCACTGCTTAATTGTATAGCATATGACTTTCTATAAACTCTTGTAAGCAGGGTCCACTAATCCTCCTACTTCATTCTGCAACGTTTGTGGGTTCTTTTGTTGTGACTTTATTATCATTTAAATAAATATTGTATTGTGTTGTATAAGTAATTAAAGGGGTGTTCGCCTTTAAGATAACTTTAAGTATGTTAAAGAATGGCCAATTCTAAGCAGCTTAGTTGGTCTTTATTATTTATTTTTTATAGTTTTTTTTTTATTTTGCCTTTTTCTTCTGACTCTTATCAGCTTTCAAGTGAGGGGTCACACTCTCTTTCATATTCCATTCTCTTATTCAAGTCTGTGCAATGTTGCTAGGGTAATCTGGACCCTAGCAACCAGACTGCTGAAATTGCAAAATGGAGAGCTACTGAATAAAATGCTAAATAACACAAATAAAAAATTTAATGGTAGGGTGCTTATTGGAAATAGAAACTTAGGGGCCGATTCACTAAATTCGAGTGAAGGATTCGAAGTAAAAAAACGTCGAATTTCGAAGTATTTTTTGGGCTACTTCGACCATCGAATGGGCTACTTCGACCTTTGACTACGAATCGAAAGATTGGAACTAAAAATCGTTCGACTATTCGACCATTCGACCATTCGATAGTCGAAGTACTGTCTCTTTAAAAAAAACTTCGACCCCCTAGTTCGGCAGCTAAAAGCTACCGAAGTCAATGTTAGCCTATGGGGACCTTCCCCATAGGCTTTCCTAAGTTTTTTTGATCGAAGGATATTCCTTCGATCATTGCATTAAAATCCTTCGAATCAATTAATTAACCCTCGATATTCGACCCTTAATGAATCAGCCCCTCAGTGTGAGAGAATACGTTTTTGTTTTACACAGCATAATAAATATTCCCCAGAATGTACAAGGGGCCACACACAGCATGGATGCCTTTCAGCAGGAAGTAGGGGGAGCTGTGACTCCACTTCTTCAACTGCAGATGCACCATACACATACTGACGTGCATTGGCAGATACTATTTTCAAACATCCCAATCCCAGAACTGATTAAAATAGATAGAATCTGGATCCTGGTTAGGATTGGTGGTAACCATACATGGCCCAGTATCTGTATGAAACTGTTATATATGAATTATATGAATTAAATTAATTGTGTGTGTATGGCCAGTTTAAGTATATTAGATAGAGTAAGTACCCTTCATGCTTAAATGTGTGTGGCTGGTATTACTTCTATGATGTCCCACCACCAGGCATCTAGGTAGCTACAAGCATATGTGAGTTCTGGAACCATAGTACCGTGATGCATTTGTGAGGCATGTCCACATTTTGGCTCACCTATATTTCTGCTCCTCATTGCCCAGTGAAAATTGATCATACAAGGAGTAAGCTTCATTTCCATCCCAGTCTCGAAGCTGGATCCACAGAGCATATGATCCATGAGTTGTGAGCTGGTGAACAAATTCATTCCCAAGCCAGTACTCCCCAGATGGGGACCCAAAGCCCTAAGAACAAACCAAACAGTAAACTATTGACTATCGTCAAGGCAATTTTCAATTCACAGGGCTGGTAACCCTGTCTACTGTAAAAATGCTACAATATTCATTTTAGTAACCTTCTCTATAAAACCGATGGAAAGTTATGGCCAAAAATATTAACGTTAATCTGGGCCTTTGCAAGGTTCCTATACATCTTGGCGACTCAGCAATCACTGGCTATGCTGTCTCTTTTCTTGCCACAGTTATCTCTTACTGCAGATATTAAATTAATTTATGCATTAGCAATGCTTGACTTGAGGTTGGCGACTTACAACACAACAACATTGTGCAACAGTCTGTGAGCCTGATACCCGTTGTCATTAGTACAGTTTGATTTCTTTTCCATCAATTTACAGTAGAGTTATTATACAGAATGCTCAGGAACCGGAGCTTTCTGGATAATGTATCTTTCTGTAATTTGGATCTTCATATCTTAAGTCTACTAGAAAACCATGAAAATGTTAAATAAACTCAATAGGCCGGTTTTGCTTCCAATACGGATTAATTATATCAGTTGGGATCAAGTACAAGGTACTGTTTTATTATTATAGAGAAAAAGGAAATCATATTTAAACATTTGGAAAAAATGGAGTCTATGGGAGACGGCCATTCCGTAATTCAGAGCTTTTCTGGATAATGGATCCCATAACTGTACTGTGAGTATAATAGCTTTGAAAACAATACATAATAATATCTGTTAAGCCACAGAGGGGTGTTCTTTTTATTGGTCATAGAGATCTAAATGTGTTCTTGCTGGAAGCCCTTTCTTCTACAGAACTGTATGTTTTTTATGCTGTTATACCTTGATAATCCATCAAGGTCATTCCTAATGTTCCATGGGGACTTCCGTTTAAAATCTTCTTAGTAATGGAAAGATGTTTATGGTGCAATATTCTAGTTCTTATCTTTGCTTCTCTGTACACAGATTCCTTTATTGCTAAATGTCAGTTTAAGGCTTTTATCTCCAAAAGGAGTGGGTGTTTGAAAGGATTCTTAATCTTTCCATGAAGGGGAAAATACAACTGAGGGTATAAATATGAACTGTGACAGCCTCTTCTTCCATTCATCATGATGCAGCCAAGCTTTGAAATGTGGCTATTTTGTGGGGTATGTGTGGCCTCTTTCCTACTAACTTGGCAATTTAATGGTAGGGTGCTTATTGGAAACAGAAACTTAGCGTGAGAGAAGGAAAAATGCATTCTAGTATCCTAACATCAGTTAATGTTAAGGTGGCCATAGACGCAAAGATCCACTCGTTTGGCGACATCGCCAAACGAGCGGATCTTTCCCCGAAATGTCATTAACGAGCATGGCTCGGGGGTAATCTGAACGTTCGGCCATATGGCGCAATCCTCGATTCGTACGATAGGATCTGTGCGTCTATGGCCAGCTTTAGATGTGCTGTGTGGTTATTCTTTTTCAGCATTGGCAGTTACTACAGTTTGGGAAACAGTCTCTATTTGTAGCATGTGTTTTCCAAAAATTTGGGAATATTCATGTGTAAATGTATAATTATCAGGGATGGGCGAATTTGCCCCATTTAGTTTCGCCAAAAATTCGCCGCTGGCGAAATGTCGCAGACTCCCATTAAAGTCTATGGGCGTCAAAAAAATTTTGTCGCACGGCGAAATTGTTTTGACGCACGCCGCCATACAAGTCTATGGGCGTCATTTTTTCGGCGAAACGAGGTGAAAAAATTTGCCCATCCCTAATAATTATATCCCTTTTACTTTTTTTCTCACAAGGTATAGTCATGTTGTACATCTACAACTCTTCACTTGCTGTCTAGCCACAACGTTCTCTATTACCTCCCACAACCTCCTTTAGTACTTTAACACCCTAACAAGGCAATATAAGGGGAAAATGGGTGTTGATGCCATAGAACCCCATGACCCACTCAGCAGTAAATGGTAGGCAATAGGAAATTCATTGCATTAGAAGATACAAAATGCAATATAATATTGTAACCCTTTAAAGTTTCTTTTTGGTGCTATGCAGACAGTAAATGTTTATTTTAACCATGTAAAGTACTGTATTGGATTTTTTATCTAGAAAACCTGTTATCCAGAAATTTCCCATATACTCCATTTTAATCAAATAATTCTAATTTTAAAATAATAATTTCCTTTGTCTCTATAAGCTACATGCATCCATATTGGTGACAAAAACATTCTATTAGGTTGATCCCTTAAAAAGAATCCTTTAGTGGTCAATTTATTAAAAGTCGAGTTTTATTTTTTTCAGTATTTGAAAAAAAAAGGTAAAAAATGTGAAAGCTAATATACTGGAGAATATTCTTTGGAATAAAACCATGAAAGGTTGAAAAACTCGGCAAGTTAAAGCTGGAGTGGTTCAATAGGAGTCCATGGAAATTGTATCTAACCACTTTAATTGGATAATAAACACGTTCTGTCAAGGTTTTTCTTAAATAATCTAGTGTTCAAGAAAAAAAAAAGTCACACGAAATTTGAAAACGATTTTTTTTTTTTGACAATCAAGTTTTTTTTTTTCCAACCATGAAAATTAGTAAATATGTCCATTCCAGATACTAGGTCCCATAATTATTACTCATAATCTGAATTCAATGTTGTACAATCTTTAATATTTACATTTGGGAGTGAAACACGTCAAGGAGTTTTATCCTAATTATATAAACCATTTTATCCTAGACAGCCTTTTCCCTTGGAACCCACTCATGTATAATGGTTAATGGGGCAGAGAGGAAGGAATATTTTTTGTAGTCTGACTGTGTGATGAATCTCTTTACTTGCCACTTTTCAAGCATTTTGCAGAACATTTCACAAATCATGTGTAGAACATTTTCCAGTCATCTACTCCCTAATTGTTAAGTGCGATAAACTATGGAAATTCCAAGGACTTTAAAACCTGCACAATTGTTTCGGTCCTCTCCAAATATTGGTGTTTTTATAAAGTATTGGTCAAGCTTCTGTTACTTTATTGCTGGTGTTCTGCTATAGAAGTTAGACAGCACAGTTAAAAGTTGAAAACAAAAATGATAGCTATCCACATGATTTAACGTTACATTACTAGGTTGTTTTTGAAATTGAATGTCTAAGGACCATACCATGTCACTTAACTCTCATGACAAATTTGTTATGCAGAATATCTGTATACCTTTCCTGCATTTCTTCTGTACCCTTCTTTGTTGAAAAACATAAAGAAATTATAAAAAAAATCTTTAAAAAAAATGTCTGCACAAGGCCACTGTGAACAGCCTCTAATTTAGCTAGGGTTGAACAGTCTCAGTTTATGACCCCAAAAGGTATAGAGTTACCCAAAAGGGGGTAGACTTTAGGGGTATAACTTGGTGTAAGAGTATGGCCAAGGTGGTTGGATGCATGGACTAAAATGTACTGATTTCAATGGTTAAAATGTACATGATAGTCTAAACAGAATAATAATGCATATAAAATTAAAATCTATCATTGAAATTAATTCTAACCTTAAATCCCCCATTAATGGAATAAGCAAATGTTTCCACCTGATACAGATGCATGGCAAAATTTACCAAGTTTTCGTAAATCTGTGCTAAAATCTAAACATAAGTTTTTTTCTTTCGCTGGACAAAAATGTATAACCTTTAGCATGTTATAGAAAGGCAAATTCTAAGCAACTTTTCTATTGGTCTTTATAATTTTTTTTATATTTTTAATTACTAGCAAGGCTACACATGTATTGTTATTGGTGCTTTTTATTACCCATCTTACTATTCAGGCACTCTCCAATTCATATTCCAGTCTCTTATTCAAAGAAATGCATGGTTGCTAGGGTAATTTGGACCCTATCATCCAAATTGCTGAAACTGCAAATTGGAGAGCTGCTGAATAAAAAAGCTAAATAACTCAAATGGTAAAAAACAGCCCCTTTTAAAATAAATGCCCATTGACTCGCACGCGTTTGGCACGAGAAAAAACACCCATTGCATCCAATTAGAAAACACTGAAATATTTGCAAAATAGCAAGATTTTGCCATTTTTGGCCAATTTTTCAGCAGTTCCCCAAATTTGAAATGAAACAGACCAGATTTGTTATTCACTACCCATTAAACAAAAGCCCACTAATTATTGCAATATATAATGAATCTAAGGTTACAAGTACAGTACATAGGTAAGATGTTCCTTTTAGTCTAATATTGGGCTGTTGGGTTTAAAAAACCTACTGTAAATCTCTGTAAAATCAATGCTGGCCGTTGGCCAAGCAGATGAGATTTCATGCTCACATTCTCTTAAGCGTGCAGCTGATTTACATATGGACCCAATAGTGGCCATGAAACTTTCAGAAAGCCTTCTCTGATATCTGGCAGGAGTTGAAATATATGGTGAGTGCTAAGGGAAAAGGAATGCATGTGCTGGAATAAAAGACCTTGCTAACCCTGCGTGTGTAATGCTGTGCTAATGAGCACCCCAAAGATTCATCTGGGCCACACTTTCAAATTCCTGCCGCAATTATGAATTATCTGGCTTGCAGAGGAGGAAATTACATTTCAGTAGGAGGTGGAAAATATAAGTGTGCATATAGGTGTACTTATTGCAGAGAGGTCATCTAACCCCAAGTCATTATTGTGCTAATTATTCACCTTATTTCAAATTATCGAACAGAAGGAACAGAAAACAAATGAAAAAAACACTGGTCTGAATCATTATCACCCTAATGACATGGAGTTAGGTGACATCTCTGCTTATGTGAATAATCATGAACAATTTCTGGGACCCTGTAGATGTATTATTATCTATACATAGACCTGACATCCTTTAAACATATGTAAGCAATTTGTGTTTGAACTGTAACTATTTGTGCTTGTGTTTATCTCTGGGAATGTGTAAGCCTTGTAATGTGTCTTTATATTAACTGTGTATCCCTTGGTGTGAATTTTAGCATTATACATGCCAGTACAGAATGTGTGCCATCAACCTTAATGTAGCAATGTGTCTTAGAATTACTTTAATGTGTCTGTATATATTAAACAAAATGCCCATGAGTGTACATAAAAATGTGTCTGTCTCTGTGTCTTTAGTTGTGGAGCTAGTATATCAGTCCTGTCCCTATTGGTTGCCAACCGGGGCCAAGATACCCAGTCAAATAATTCATTGTATAGTTTGGTAGTTTGGAGTAAAAAAGACACAATTACCCATTTTGGATTCGTCAGAATGTGAACTTTAAAAAATATATGTTTTTCAGGGGTCACCATAATTTTTTGTAGCTTTTATCTCACATAAATCTGGTAGTGTTTATATATTATTGTAAATGTAAGTCATTATATAAGTATGCCCAAGGTAGTTTTTGGGTCTTTACAAGCTATATACTTCAATAAACCTATGTACATTGGGTATCAAACTGTTCAGTGGACCCCAGGCTTTCATATTTAGGGTGTTTTATCCTGGTGCCTAATAGTATGTGGGAGATAAGATGCTGCCAGTTGGAAGTTTTGAGGCGGTGCTTTGGAGTAGAAAGACAAGCATACCCAATTTGGATTCAGAGGAATGTCTACTTTCCGTAAATATATGGTTTTCTGGGGTGAACGTTTTTTTTCCCTATCTTTACCCCTCAGAAAATGCTGTAAATGTGTTGATTTTGCAGTACCTGAAATGACAGACTATATGGGGGTGTCTTCATTTTGGGACCAGTATATGCCACATGTTTAAGTAAACATATTGGACATAAAACTGTTCAGCGGACCCCAGGTGTTCATGTTTGGGGTGTTTTATCTTGGTACCTAATAGTATGTGGGAGATAAGTTGGAAGCTGGAAGTTTTGATGTGATTTGTGAGTACATGGATGTAGTTACCCATTTTGGATTCGCCAGAATCTGTTCTTTCTAATTAACCATATATTTCTAGGGTAAATCTACTGTTAGTGAAGTTTTTGGCCTTGAAATCAGAAGAATGCCATTTTGTGGAGCGGTGCTTTGGAAATCTGGTTGTGTACTGCTTGGAGTTTTTGATCTATACAAGTGAGAATCATCATAAGACTCTATATCTATATATATACCTACTGTATATATATATATATATATATATATATATATATATATATATATATATATATATGTGTGTATGTGTTATTGGCACATTCAGGAGACATAGAACTTTCCAAATCTTTTGTGTTCTTGTACATAAAATAAATTATGTTTCTGATATATGCGTTTGTATTATGGGAAACATGATTTTATTTTTCCTTTTTGTCGACACTTAGAAGGCTATATCTTTTTACAGAAGTGGAATTGCACCAAATTTTGAATTACAGCATATGAAAACTTAGTTTGCCTGGGGTAAACTAAAAGACCCTCCCAGGGAAGGTCCTTAAGTGAAAGAGTGCAAAATGTTCAAAAATGGTCCTTCAATAAAAGTACCAAATCAGCCAAATTGCCTGGCACTGAAAGCATTAAGGCAATCATAGTACCACTAAATCCATCATTTTATCAACAAAGTAAAAAATTAGTTTTACTAGGGGAAGATGGAGGTTGTATCACACCTGAGACCCTGGAACAGATGGGACCGCCACAGAAAAAATAAAATATTTCAATACAAAAGCAAAAATTACCTGGAGCATGTAGGAGCTGAGTGGTATGTCTGTATAGAGTGGCATTAATAAACTAGTGGTGATTGGAACATAAGTGTTTTGGAGAGAAAATAAGAGGAGGCCTGGAGTAAATTGCATCAAGTACATAGGCATCGATTTACCCCCCTGGTTGACACCCTCAGTTTGGAAAATATGAAGGGTTACAGTTATTTTCAAAGTCAAAAAAGAATTCAAAAGTACATCTAAATGCCAAAAAGTCAGCTGCAAATACTCATTTCCATATCTTACAATTCAACAGATACTGCTACCACAATCCATATGAATCCCTCAGCAGAAGTGATGTTCCCTTTCATAACAACTTTACTTAGTATTGATATTTGTCTTACTCTTCTGTTAAAGTTATTCTTGGTAAATAATTTGTTACCCCTTTCCCTGCTCTTTATTTGACACAGATGGATGAACTAACTTCAACTGACCAATGATACATTCAATGACAATGTGACAATATACTGTTTTGCAAGGCATACTGGGAGGCATGATTTTAAATAATGAAGGGTTTTTTCCAGGAAACCTTGTTCATTGCATTTTTCAAAAGCATAAACTGGGTTCTAGCTTTTGTTGCCCTTATGTTCCTTTACTCTTGCTTAAGATAGAAATGGGACAGGTTGGCAGATCACTCTGATATCAAAGCTGGCTTGCTCCGAGGGGCATATCTATATATAGGCACCCGAAGGCCTGTGCCTAGGGTAATAGATTTTGGAGAGCTGCCCTCAGATACCCAAATAACTGAAAGTTTTTCTAAAGAAAAATAAAAAATGGCCCCCCATCCATCGCTGAACACTCATTGCAGAAATCTGCTGGTGGAGCTGGGGAGGTTAGGGATGCAGGCCTCCGAGTATGGCAGGGTGGAAGTGACATAGTGCAGAAGTGACATCACATGCACTTGTGACATCACATTGTTTCATTGGAGGTGCTGGAATGTCAAGTGCCTAGGGTGGCACCTAAATAAAGCCCTGTTTGCGCCTATTGGTTGCTTGAGAAACATAATATTACTATGTTAAAAGACAAGGAAAGTCTAAAATAGAATAAGGCTAGAAATGCTGTATTTAGTATACTAAACATAAGCATGAACTTACTGCACCACAAAGCCTAATCAAACATATGATTTATGCTTTCAAATTTGGCCACAGGGGGCTGTCATCTTGTAACTTTGTTAAACATGTTTGCCTGACCCTGACCTTGCACATGCTCAGTGTGGTCTGGGCTGCTTTGGGATCATCATAAACAAAGCTGCTTGAATTCTGCATGGCTGGTAAGTAAGGCGGGGACTCCCCCTGCTGTTCATAAGTATGATTGTTTCCCTGCTCTGCAGTTAAGGACCATCTGACAATTCCTATCCACAGCAGTAAATGAAGGGAGAATTTCACTGCATACAGTCAGGTTTCTTTTAAAACTGCACAAATTTTTTAATTATAAAGTATATTGGAAATTGGTTTCTTTTTCATTAAAGAAAGTAAAAATGGGATTTTATTTTTTTGCCTTTCCTTGTCCTTTAAAGTTCACATATACAATAGCTGTTTAATAAGTTAACATAATAACATGGTTTGATAAAACTCAGTGCCATGAAGTTCCACCACTGGTGCAACTTTAGACCTTAGGCAAACATGGCATTTTCACTAGCAGTGTAAAGGCCCACACCACCCACCCCACAGGCCTATGGGTACTAGACCACTAAAAAACTAGGTTGACACCAACCACACCATGTGTGTCATAGGCCTACGGGTACTAAACCACTACACTGGAGTGTTCACTACTCCAGTGAATTATTAAACATAATCTGCTGTGCTCACGCATAAATTGAAAATTTACAGGACCCCAATGGACGCATTGTATCTGCTGTCTCTATATTTATCTGCCATTGAGTTTAACACTTTATGGTGCATGGTCTATGTGGATTATGGTCAGCTTTAAATGATGCCTGGTATTTTGACTTAAGTCTGCATAATAATATGCATTTATTAACAGTGGGCAAACCTACACTGTGCAGTCACCCGTCAAATGTTTGCTTTCCTCATTATTTCTGATGCTTGTTCTACATTGCTAATCACTAATTGGTTGCTTTGAATTACTGCCCAATTGCAAATTTGCCCATTAATGACAGTGTATAGTAAATGGGCCTATTGACAATTTCTGACCAAACGTACACCTTCAAAGGTCAATACACAATGAAAAGGGTTCTCCGTAGAGAGAATGGATTTTAGTATGGTAAGTGAATGAACCATCAGGAATGCACAGGAATGCAGCAGACTTGTACTTGCTGCCTGGTCGGTTAGTTGCCCATAGTAAAGTGCCCTGTTGGCATTATTACAATTCTAGACATTGGCTCTGGTTTAGAATCTGTCAGATTCTGACAATTCTATATGCTTTTCTGTTATGGTTGGATATTAATTGTCTCACCTCTTTATAGTCCTTCCAGAGACGGTGAAAATCCACAAATCCATCTTTACGATGTTGGATAACAGTCCAGCCTCCTCCACTTAAATCCATTTCACACAGTACCTGCACATAAACGGGGGGTTATTTACCAGTCTGCTCTTATTATCTGTATCACATTGGCAGTTATGCAGTGCAAACTGTATGCAATCGGGATGTTCAATAATCACCCTACAGCTGTTTTTATACAATCCCCCCCATCCTCCAATAATATTCCCCTATCAAAAGATGTGGTGGGGCCACAGGTTAAACATATGCAGACTAATCATTGCCATGCAGATCAATGTTAAGATTCTTATATAAATTATGTAGGCAAACAAAATATTTTAGGGTCAATTAGAATAGTTAAGTATCTCCATAAGGCTGCTAAATGTATTTCTTGGAAAAATGTTACAGGTGGCCTGTATTGTCTACCTCTAAAATTCTTTGCACATGTGAAATGCGTGGCCTTTGAGAGCAATGTAATTAGCATTCTTTGGGTATGAAGGTTTATGTGTTCTCCTGTCAGCATAAATTCAGCACCTGTTTGGTAGAGTAATACAAATCGTTTGCTTATAAAACTACCGTTTATATTAGTCAAACTAGACTTATTTAGCCTTTAACTAATGGCTGAAATGGAGCCACCTGCCCTTTATCTCCTTCACTGCTACAACACGTGTAGGAGTTAGAGACAAGTGCATCCATATATCTACTTTTCCTCTGTTTCAGTGTAGTGTAATCATAAACATGACTCGATTTTCATCTATAAATGGAAAAACTGCTGGCTGAATGCTGCTTATTTACAGAGGAGCCAGGGAGGCTGCTTTGTGAGCCAAAATTGGTTTAAATTTAATCATGCACCAATCCTGGAAAATTAAACTGGCCATTCATACCCAGAATTGGTTGGACAGTTTGACCGATTTTGACCATATTATCTGTCCATCTTAACCATTTTAACTATAAAATCCAAATTTTTCAAGATTTTTATACCTTGAGGATGGAAAAAGTCTGAATACGAAAATCCGGCATCTCAGACCTGCCGAGGTTGTACTGTATATAGTCAATGGGAGAGAAGTTTCTGTGGTCTGTGCTGGAATTAGCCTGAAGAACCAACTATTTCAGACTTTTCAGACAAAAATAACATAAGAAAACAAACAAATACAAAAAAGTATTGTAGAAGTGATAACTATATTGGCTAACAATAAAAATACATTGCAAGCTTTCGGATGAACCAAGGCCGCTTCGTCAAGCAAAATACAATTGAAAGCAAGAAAGGCACAACATATATACTGTTAGATTAGTGAAAGGCATTCATGGGCAATAAACCAGGAAGTTACAGATAATACAATGAATTAGGGTGAGTTATAAATAGTCCAGGAGTCTGGATTCAGTCAGGTCATATCATGTGACATGAAACCTGACCCTAAATTAAGGCCTGTCTTAATGTGTTAAATAACTCCATACATGTGAATTCATAAATCTTCCTTTACCGTTCAGTTTTAAAGTTCCCTTTTAGAATTAAGACCTGCATGTCCTGGCTGTGATTTTGACTGCAGAAATGTTGCCTCACTGGTGTATCACATGATTTGGTGTTGATTTTATGATTTCATCCTTGTGTGCAATTTTTGTCCTGTCCTGTATGGAGTTATTTAACACATTAACACATTAAGACAGGGCCTTAGTTTAGGGTCAGGTTTCATGTCACACTATGTGACCTGACTGAATCCAGACTCCTGGACTATTTACAACCCACCCTAATTTATTGTATTATCTCTACCTATCTGTAACTTCCTAATTTATTGCCATGAAAACCTTTCACTGATCTAACATAATATATGCTGTGCCTTTCTAGCTTTCATTTGTATTATGCCTGATGAAGGGGCCTTGGTGCTCCGAAAGCTTGCAATGTATTTTTATTGTTAGCCAATATAGGTATCACTTCTACAATACTTTTTGTATTTGTTTGTTTTTTTATTTGTTATTTTTGCTACTGGCTAACACGGTACAGTTTTTGTTTTAGACTTTTCAGGCAAAAATCGGAAAAATTCATGCTTTTTGGGAAAAAGCCCAAAAAAAATGTACGATTCTAATATTTGCTAGATTTTTCTCGATCCGAATAAATTGTGCTTTTGGTCACATCATGGATTCTGGTTTGGTCTGATTTTTTTGTTTAAAAATATCAGAACAAAACGGAATTCGATAAATAACCTCCTAAATAACAAATTAAATGTAATGTTTTGCTGCTTAAAGGACAAATTTACATTTATCAGCTTTCATGCGTTAAAGTGGTGGTTCACCTTCAAAATAACTATTAGTATTTCATAGAATGGTCAATTTTTAGCAACTTTTCAAATGGTCTTAATCTTTTTTTTACTTTTTGAATTATTTGCTATCATCTTCTGACTCTTTCAAATTAAATGGGGGTCACTGACTCAGTGAATAATACCAATACAATTGTACCCTCACAGAGCAAAAGTTTATGGGCTACTGGGATCATTGACCTCCATTTCAAAACTGGAAAGAGTCAGAACAAGAAGAAGGAAAATAATTTAAAAACTATATAAAAAAAAAAAAATTAAGGACTTAGAATGAGCAATTCTATAAATACTAAAGGTTAACTTAAAGGTGAACCATCCTTTAATTTAAATTTAATGATCAAATTACAGTTTTGGACACTTTTTTCAGGATAAAGCAAGTGACTGAAACTTACATTACAACTATATATATTTATACTATGTGGCATACACATTTATACACACAGTTTACGCACCATTACCCAATTGTGACCTAGGTAGGTGAAAAATAAAGTTGAGACCTAGCTGATAGTAATGACCCACAGGGGAAAATCCTCCTTTGCAGTCCTAGTGGAACAGGGCCGGAACTAGGGGTAGGCAGAGTAGGCACGTGCCTAGGGCGCAAAGCTGGGGGGCGCCAGGCACGTACCTCTCTGTCGCCTACCCCATGTCCGGTCCCCTCTCTCCCCAACTGCCGCTGGCATTTTCTTCACCTATTGTGCTCCTGCGCACGGTCCATTTTTGTGCATGCGCGCAGGAGCTAATTCCGTTTGCGTACACGAGTGCTCCATTGTGCACGTGATAGGGGCGTGTGCACGCACGAGCGTCAATTCGCCTGTGTGCTCTCAGCCAGCGCCGGGGACAGACAGGATGCCTTGGGCACCTGGCTGGCCTGGCCCGGCTCTGTAGTGGACTCTGCAAAATCCTAATGCAAGGCACAAGATAAAGGTATAAGATCCATTATCTGGAGACCCAGAAAGCTCTGAATTATCGAAAATTTCTAAAATAATTCACATTTTTTTTAAATGATTTCCTTTTTCTCTGTAATAAAACAGTACCTTGTTATTGATTCCAACTATAATATCATTATTTCTTATTGCATGCAAAACATTGCTATTGGGTATAATTAATGTTTAATTTGTTTTAGTAGAATTAAGGCATGGAGATCCAAGCCCAGGTCCCAAGCATTTTGTATAACAGGTCCCATATCTGTACCTAAAAAACCAACTCCTGATTATTCTATCCAGAACACTTTTTTTTTTTAACCAGCTAGTCATTCAGGCAGTAGTCTACTGTGCATATTTTCTAACTTGGGACATATGTAAATATAAATTAGTTTGTTTGCAGTTGAAGTACTATACAGCACTCACTTTCACTGTGCTGGTTGTGTTCGAGAAGTGCAAAGTATATACTCCACTTGTAGTCAAGCCAGACTTATAAACGTCTGCACAGTCACGAAATGTCATCTGATCCTCTTTGGGTATGACTGGAATATCTGTTGAGAAACACAGCAACCACTTTTCATAAAAGCCTAGCAATCTTTGTGTAGATGTAAAAATGACTTTCACATTGAATTATCAAACTATGGGCCAGATTAATTTGGCGAACATGTTAAAAGAAAAGGAAAGTCATCTTGCACTTGGGGGGCCAAATTTTAGGCACTAGGGATGTAGCGAACGGCGGAAAAAATGTTCGCGAACATATTCGCGAACTTGCGTCCAAAAATGCGAACGGTTCGCGAACGTCGCAAACCCCATAGACTTCAATGGGAAGGCGAATTTTAAAAGCTAGAAAAGACATTTCTGGCCAGAAAAATGATTTTAAAGTTGTTTAAAGGGTGCAACGACCTGGACAGTGGCATGCCAGAGGGGGATCAAGGGCAAAAATGTATCTGAAAAATACATTGTTGACACAGCGCTGCGTTTTGTGCTGTAAAGGGCAGAAATCACACTACGTCACTCAGGTGATGTTTCTGGACACGGAATGTGAAAAAGCTCACACAGCTAGGTGGCACTTGGTTAAAGACTGGGCAAACAATGCCTGCAAGGGCAACGTATACAGTAGTGGATACGGAATATATTATTGCTGCTGTAAAAAACATCACTCAGGTGATGTTTACGGACACGGAATTATTATTGTTATTTAGACAGAATGTGAAAAAGCTCACACAGCTAGGTGGCACTTGCATACCTCCCAACTGTCCCTCTTTTGACCACTCAACCCCCTGTCCCTCTTTTGTACTGGAAAGTCCCTCTTTTCTCTGCACTGAACAGCCAGAAAAAAACCAGTTTCTAACTTAATTGGCTTTTGGCAGAGAGCTCAGAACAGCTAACAGGTGCAAATAAGATACTTTGTAACAATTTTGACTCTGGTTGGTGTTGGTGGTGGTGAACTACTAGGAGGAGCAGCACACCAGTCCCTCTTTTCTCTGCACTGAACAGCCAGAAAAAAACCAGTTTCTAACTTAATTAGCTTTTGGCAGAGAGCTCAGAACAGCTAACAGGTGCAAATAAGATACTTTGTAACAATTTTGACTCTGGTTGGTGCTGGTGGTGGTGAGCTACTAGGAGGAGCAGCACACCAGTCCCTATTTTCTCTGCACTGAACAGCCAGAAAAAAAACAGTTTCTAACTTAATTAGCTTTTGGCAGAGAGCTCAGAACAGCTAACAGGTGCAAATAAGATACTTTGTAACAATTTTGACTCTGGTTGGTGCTGGTAGTGGTGAACTACTAGGAGGAGCAGCACACCAGTCCCACTCCCCAACACAGCTAGACTAATAGCACTGGGCTCTTATAGTAGCAAAGTAAAAAAACAAAAAAGAAAATAAAAGCAGTCCTTACAAGGACTATTGGGTTATTACAGCAGTCAGCAGATGAGATCAGAAGCAGTGCCCACAGCAGCTACATACAGAGCACTGCAGTAGAAGGTAGATTACTAGTCAGCAAAGCTAACTAACCTAAACTCACTGTCCCTCAAATCCCTGCAGAGTTCTGTCCCTACAATCAGGGCCGCCATTAGAAATCACGGGGCCCCGTACAACAAAATTTTTGGGGCCCCCTGGGCCCCGCCCACACTGACGACCAAGCTCCGCCCCATATCCCGCCCACATCGCAGTTAAAAGACCACACAGACATCAGCGCTAAAAAAGTAACCCCCCCCACACAAGTTGTAAAAAGCTATTGATGGTCAGGGCCCCCTTATAAAAAAAATTGGGGCCCCAAAAAAAAAAAAATTAAAATTTTTTTTTTTTAAAAACATTGGTGGCAGGGGCCCCCTGTTAAAAAAAACTTGGGGCCCCAACAAAAAAAATTTAAAAAAAACTAAAAAATAAACAAACATTGGTGGCAGGGGCCCCCTTCTAAGTTAAAAACAAATTGGGGCCCCAAAAAAAATTTGAAAAAAAATTAATTTTTTTTTGAAAAAAAAAAAAACATTGGCGGCAGGGGCCCCCTTATAAGTTAAAAACAAATTGGGGCCCCAAAAAAAAATTTGAAAAAAAATTAATTTTTTTTTGAAAAAAAAAAAAACATTGGCGGCAGGGGCCCCCTTATAAGTTAAAAACAAATTGGGGCCCCAAAAAAAAAATTTGGAGAAAAAAAAATTTTTTTGAAAAAAAAAAAAATGGTGGCAGGGGCCCCCTTACAAGTTAAAAACAAATTGGGGCCCCAAAAAAAATTTAAAAAAAAAATAATTTTTTTTTGAAAAAAAAAAAAAACTGGTGGCAGGGGCCCCCTTACAAGTTAAAAAAATTTGGGGCCACCAAAAAGAAAATTAATTTTTTTTTTAAAAAAAAACCCCAAAAAAAAACAATGGTGGCAAGGGGCCCCTTACGAGTTAAAAAAAAAATTGGGGCCCCAAAAACAAAAGTTTTAAAAAAAAGATTGGTGGCAGGGGCCTATAGAATATTAAAATAATACATTGGTGGCCAGGGGATTAAAAAAAAAAACACAAACTGGTGTTCAGTAGAATTGAACTCATGGCTTCAGTACTTCAACTTCGCCTCCTTTCGTGACTTCGGGTCTTTTCACCGCTTCAGGACTTCGGCTTCGGCTGTTTTCGTGACTTCGGGTCTTTGCGCTGCTTCAGGACTTCGGCTTCGGCTGTTTTCGTGACTTCGGGTCTTTTCGGCGCTTCGTGACTTCGGGACTTCGGCTTTTTCCGTGACTTCGGGTCTTTTCGTCGCATCGGCTTCGGCTTTTCGGCACTTCCGCATTCGGCACTGAAGAGGCAAGACGTACGGCTCGGGCGCTCGTAAGGGGGGCCCGGATCTTCAAAAAAATGCAGCGCTGCCGGGCCCCCCTTCATGCCCGGGCCCGGTACGCTTGTCCCCCCTGTCCCCCCCTGATGGCGGCCCTGCCTACAATACAGAGCAGTATCAAGTAGATTACTAGCCAGCAAAGTTACTATCAACTGTCCCTCAAATCACTAAACAGCTCTCTCCCTACACTAGCTCTTCCAAGCACACACAGGCAGAATGAAAAAACGCTGCAGGGCTTCAGTTTATATATGGAAGGGGAGTGGTCCAGGGGGTGTGGGGGTGGTCCAGGAGGTTCCTGATTGGCTGCCATGTATCTGCTGGTCTGGGGTGAGAGGGCAAAAATAAGCGCCAGCTAAGGCAAACCCAAATTGGCGAACGTCGCGCGACGTTCGCGAACATTCGGCGGACGTGAACGGCCGATGTTCGCGCGAATTAGTTCGCGGGCGAACAGTCCGCGACATCCCTATTAGGCACCCCCAAGTGATTGTATTTACTTACCTGGAACACCGGGCTTGTGCTCCTAACAGCAGAAAACTGCACTGGCTCAGGATTATTCTAGCGAGCACCATAGAGCGATCCTCTTCCGGTTTCTTCTTTCTTCAAATTTCCCGGGGCAGACGCATGTGCAGTTCAACAAAATAGCCGACTTCGTAGTTAAAGTTCGGCTTCTCCTACTACTGCACATGCACAGCCGCGCAAACGATCAGTTTTCTGCTGATAGGAGCACCGGCCCGGGGTTTCAGGTAAGTCAATACAATCACTTGGGGGTGCCTAACATTTGGCACCCCCAAGTGCACAAAGACTTTCCTTCTCCTTTAAGCCATTATAATATTGTATACCAAAATACATTCTTTAAATGAAAAGGGAATATATTTTGTCATTTAGTGTGTTGAGTAACTAAACACCCTGAGGACATTATGAGCACACAGCAAGGGTAAAGACAGTAAAGGAGAAGGAAAGTTTCCGAGACAGTTTATTGGCAATAGATTAGCCACAATAGTGCAAGCTATAACACTATATTTATTCTTAGAATGCTTTACCATACCTATAGTATAGAGTAAACAGCTCTAGAAACACTCTCTGTTTGTTTAGGATAGCAGCTGCCATATTAGCTTGGTGTGACATCACTTGCTGCCTGAGTCTCTCCCTGCTCACTCATAGCTCTGGGCTCAGATTACAGCAGGGAGGGGAGGAGGGAGGGGGGAAAAGGGAGGGAGAGAGGAAGAGAGGAGCAAACTAAGCATGCTCAAGCCCTAGCCCTGGAGGTTTAAGCTGAAAACAGGAAGTCTGATACAGAAGTCCATGTATACACAATAGAAGGAAAGAAATGCAGTGTTTCTTTTGACAGAGGATCGAAACTGAGAGTTTACTGGTGTATTTATATAGACCTTTCTGATAACGCTTACTTAGTTTTAGCCTTTCTTTCTCCTTTAAAGAGGATGCTCCAAAGTACATACTCACGGTTGTATTGCGAAACCATATTGATGAGTTGCCCAACAGTCTCCATAATGGCCACCTGCTGCCTCTGCAGCATGCCGTTGTTCAGGGTTGCTTCGCTAAATTGTTGTCCCAACTCCCCAATCAATCCATTTTGCTTGGAGAGTACATCATCCACCTGGAGCTTCTCAGATCTAAGATCTTCAATCTCTTCTTTGTGTTTTTCCTCCATTTCCAGGACTTTATGCTCAAGGAGGCTAAAAGGGCAACACAACAGTAATCTCTTAAAGGGGTTGTTCAGTTTGAAATTAACTTTTAGTATGATGTAGAAAGTCATATTCTGAGACAATTTGAAACTGGTTTTCATTTTTTATTATTTGTGGTTTTTGCGTTATTTAGCTTTTCAGTCAGCAGTTCTCCAATTTGCATTTTCAGCAATCAGGTGGCTAGGGTCCAAATTACCCTAGCAACCATGCATTGATTTGAAAATGAGACTGGAATATGAATAGGAGAGGCCCTAAATAGAATGATGAGTAATATAAAGTAGCAATAACAATAATATATATATATATATATATATGTATATATATATATATATATATATATATATATATATATATTATAATAATTATAACAACAATATTTGCAAGCAGGGTTACAACTAAGATGCTGCCCATAAAACATAGTACTGTATGTGCAGTAGCAGACTGTAACCTTTCATATTAACAAGTATTGAGGGTTGGAATAAGACACCATTATTGATGTACATGGTCTTTTGCATGGCATGACTCTTACCTATTTTTTTCACGCAGTTTGATTATTTCTTGTGTCTGCAACATCATGTCTTTCTCCAGTTTGTTAGTGAATAAAGAATTTTCCAGCAACTGGATTTCCAACCTAGTTGTCTGGTTTAGAACCTAAAATACACACAAACACATACACTCACACACACATATATATATAAATGTATTATTTACGCATAGTTAAAGGTTGCTGCATTTAACAAATCAAACTCAATAACAGGTCATGTTAAAAGAATCAGCTCATTCAAGGCTGTAACTTTGGGTTCCAAGCATTACAGATGTACCAATTTTGATACCTGGGTCTCCACATCTGTCAGCTTCCTTGTTTGCTCTGCTGCTTGAGTTAGTATATTGTTGCCAATTTCCAGTATGGTGGCTGTTTGATTCTGCACTGCTGACCTATGGCCACCTCCAATTTCACCTCTTACACTATCCTGGATTAAACTCTCAAGCTGCAATAGAAAAGGGAAAAAACATAACTAAACTCAGCACCACAACGCATGGTTTAGATCAGGAAATAGAGATATATAAGAGCCAATCCCACCATCATTGCTGGGAATGTTGGTATATATTATTTATACTATATGCACAGTGTAAGTGAAGGGAAATCAGAGTTATTACTTGGGAAACTGTTATTTGTCTTATAATGATCTGGAAGCTTTTATTGGTGTATAATGTTCACCAGAAATAAAGACTTTTCTCTTCCCTGGACTAGGTATCACGGGGATGTAGATCCTGCAGCTGGAGAAAGGACACTAAAAGGTTAAAGTGCACTCCTCCTCCAGTTCAGGGCTACATCCATGTTTCCCTCAATTTCCAGTTTTGTTTTAGTGTCCTCAGAAGGAGGAAGGACATGGTGTCCTGTGATCATATGGCCAGAACCTGAGGTTAAGGCCATGTCACCACCTGGGGCCAGGGATCTATTCTAATGCCTCACTCAGCCCCCCCCAATACTACCACCCTTAGCCTTTCGGCTCCCCTGAGGCTGCAGGCTCAAGCTCCCCTGATCTGGAGGTCTACTGGCTCCCGTTTCCCGAAAGGACTGTGCTGGTATATTGCCTCCTAATCCTAGTCACTTCACCATCTTGCCACTCTGGATCCACCGCACCACCAGCACTAGCGCAATCTCTATCCTGAAGTCCCCACTTTCCACACAGGCAGCAGGCAGCACTCTCCAACCTGAGCACAGGCATCAATCTCCATCCTGACTAGAAGCAGTGCTCTTCATCCTGAATAAAGACAGCACTCTCCATCCTGAGTACACGCAGTGCTCTCCATCCTGAACAGGCAGAACTCCTCCATCCAGTGCTCTCCATCCTGATTAATCCAGCACCTTCCATCCTGAGAAGGGATCCCAACATCCTCAGATGCAGTCTACCTGCACTCCATAGACCACCTTGGGGAAACAAGTTGCAGATAAGTGGCTACAACCCCTGCCTGTCCTTCTTCCTCTCTCCCCCTGTAATGGCAGACCCTATAGAGGAGGCTTCCCTTCCCAGAACCGACATGCACCCCAGACCCACCACTCTGGTGTCCTACTTTGCTTGTTCTCTTTGCAAAACAAAGTTCCAAGAGGCTTTAGCAGACCCCTACTGCACTCCCTGTAAATCCACAAGACCTCTTCCTCAGGGGTCTTCATTTCTGTACCCCCTTCAGACAGAGGAAAAGAGTTCTACTCCAACCTATTCCAAAGAGGGATGGTTCCTTTCACCCCATCTTGGACCTCAAGCAAATCAACAAGTTTACATGAAAATTCCACTTCAAGATGAAGTCCATCCAATCCATACTGATGTCCATGGAACCCAACTAGGATATGTCGGTGGTAGACATCAAGGACGCTTATGCTTACGTAAGGCACATAAGGACGCTTACGTGCCTATCGACCCCAACCATCACAGGTTCCTCCACTTCTTCGTCACAGGACATCACTAGCAGTTCGTAGCCTTACCATTCAGCCTGACCTCCGCGCATCTTCACCAAGGTCATGGCAGCGGCATTGGCACATCTCAGATTACAGGGGTTGAGGGTAATTCCTTACCTAGACGATCTGCTGATCAAGGCATCATCGAAGGAACTGTCAATCGCTCAGACAGCCACAGTGCTCAGCACTCTCTAATCAATTACAGGAAATCCAGCATCATCCTGTCCCATTGCCAGGAGTATCTGGGCCTATTTATAGACTCCAATAGGCAACTCACCTTCCTCACCCCATGCTTATCCCTCATACAATCTACAGAGACTATCATATTGAAGACGGCCATGAGGGCACTGAGGACCATGGTATCAACCTTGCAAACATTACCATATACTCCGCTCAACACCAGACCCCTACAGGGCTTAATTCTATGAATTTGGACCCCTTTAGAACTTCACGACAGATGCCAACCTCAAGGGGTGGGGAGGCATCTGGGGCTCCCTCACAGTTCAAGGAAGGCGGGACCCAATAGTACAAAGTACAAAATAGTCCAAAGTCCGGCCCGGGGGCCAATTGCGGCCCGTTTTCAAATTTACACTGGCCTGCAGCCTCTGTCATGAAATTAATAATAATGCGGCCCGCCAGCACAGTATGATCAGGAATTCCACACATTTTCACGTCACCAAATTTGGCCCTCATTGAAAAAAGTTTGGACACCCCTGCAATAGAACAAGGCCTCCCAATCAACATACTCGAACTGAAAGCGATTTGCCTCTCCCTAAAACACAGGACGGATCTCCACGAGGGATTATCGGTGCGGATCCAGTCCGACAACGCCACGGCAGTGGCATATGTAAACCATCAGGGAGGCACTCGCAGTCAAACAGCCAGAAAAGAGCCAGAAAAGATTCTTTCCTGGGCAGAGGACAACCTGATAGCTCTGTTGGCAGTCCACATCCCGGGGGTGGAAAACTGGCAAGCAGACTTCCTGAATCGCAAAATTTTGGATTAGGGCAAGTGGAGCCTCCACCCCCAGGTGTTCCTCTCCCTGGTACACTGCTGGGGCTTGCTCTGCACATTGGATGCATTGTTTGTGATCCAGGAAGGCCCAAGAAGGTGTCTAAAAGCATCAAGGCTACACTGGCGAGGTGGATACATTCCACTATAATCAGGGCTTACACAACCAGGGATTGGCCATCCCCCTTCAGGGTCCAGGTCACAGAAACAGACGGGGTCAAAAAAAATTTGCAATTCTCCACAAAGCAAATCTTTTTGTTCCTTTATTTATTTCAAAAATATATGAAAGTATGTTTCTTCAGCTGCAGGATCTACACTCCCATGATGCTTGTCTCTCCAATGTAGGAGAAGAGAAAAAGATTTATCGGTAAGTAAAAAAATCTCTCTTTTCCATTTTCAATTTTTGGTGAACAATTTGAAAACAACTTAACTGAAAACAGTGTTTGGAAGGAGAACACAGGGGTGCTTCGCCAATGAGGCGAGTTGAGGCTGTCGCCCCCCCACTAGGTACCAGGGGCAGCAAAAATGCTGGCTGCTCCTGGTACTTTAAGAGCGAATTTCGCTGCTCCTGGTACTTTAAGAATTTCTGGGGGAAAGGGGGCAGCAGCAACTGCTGCTGGACAAATGCCCTTTTATGCCCATGTATTACAGTAGACATGACTTTTTTACCGCTTTGCAGTAAAAGCTTTCTGAATAAAGAAGTTATTTCCATTACTCATCCTACATACCAAAAATGAGAAGCTTTAAACCTCACTCAGGCGTATGCACATGCCAGTGTGAAATCTTCGTTACTCAAAGACACAAATCTCAGAAATATACCTTTGCACTGGTGTCAGTGGGAATCTCCAGCTCTAAAACATAGGAATTGAGAAAATGTAGGAGAAGGCCATTTCCTGTCATTATCATCTCTTTTAGCAACGGAGAACTCCACTGGCACCAATACAAAAGTATTTTTTGGGAGATTTGTTGCCTATGTGGAACACAGATTTCCCATGAGTGACTTATCTCCCCATGTTAATGCCTCCACTGCATATAAAGGCTTTCTCAAAAATTCCCCTGTATGTCCTTGTGTCAACCTACACATTTAAAAATGCTGGTTTAGTAGCACAGATAAAACCTAGTAAAACAGAATCCATGTTTGCAGCTTTTCATTGTTTTTTTTGATCTCATCAGTTAGTAGAACATGAATACTGAGGAGTATGACATAAAATATAGAGCAACCAAACAAACAAACTATCCATAAAGTTTAGGGTTAGAAGTGCTTTGCTCATGCAGCATGTTTTGATGGAAGAAATACCTCTTCCATCTTCCTCTGCTCTAGTATTTCCAACCTGGATATGGGCTTTTTGATGTTAGGTATTAAAATGCACCTTGGATGTACAATACATATACTGTTTATAAAGATGATAAAATGAGGCAAGAACCATATTCATGTATCATGTAAATGCCTGTATATAGGGCTATATGATATGCATTGCCAAAATACCGAAATGGAAACTAAGGCAAATCTGAAAACTTTATGGGTGTTGCCGTCCCTTGAACCCTGCTGTGGAAAACTTACTGTCTGAGATACACTATATTTCTCACTCTGCATTTCATCTGTTTCATTTTGAAAGCATAACCTGTTTCACCTGTTACCAATATGGTCACAGGTGATCTGTGTAAGTCATTAGTCTGCCTATAAACCCCCCTACACTGCACTGACTCATTGCCCAAAGTAGGTCTATATTCATAATAGTTCCTGGGTGTGATCTTTGTCTGATTATCTGTTTCCGACCTTTGCCTGTTTTTTACCATTGCTCTATCGCTGCCTGAACCGACCATTGCCTGTTTGACCACTTTTCTGGATCCCAACTCTGTACCTTGTTACAGATTGGTTTTGACCCTGGCCTGTTTATCCTGACTACGCTCCTGGCTCCTGATTCTGTACTGCACTGTCTGGTTGGTACTGTCACAACCTGTTTCCCAACTTCATTCTCTGTTCCCCATTCCTCCTGTATACATTATGGTTCCCTTGCCTGCCCAGAACGTTCTCCCTGGTCCTCTCACTTTACGACCTGGTGGCATCTAAGTAGCAAAGTGCTCCTCCCGAAGCCAAAGGCTGCTGTAGTCAGTGTGAGCCAAGACCGGGACCTTGGGGTTTGTTCTAGGTTTTGTAATACCATACTTTACAATCCTGTGGCTATCACTGAAAGCTCTCTATGCTTATCTCATAATTTCTCCCTGTTGCTCTCATACATGATGGCTTATAATTTATTCTTACCCTCAGCCTAGAAACAGGCAGGCGTGTGCTGTGGAAAACTTACGTTTCCCCATGCTTCATGTCTGTTCCCTCTCCCACTAATCTGATCCTTTAAAGACCACTCTCTGTCTGTCCCTTCTCTCATCATGTTGGTGTTATCTTAAAGAAAAAAACCTCCCTGAAAATCACATTAATTTTGCTGCCTGGCCCCTTCATGTCATGCCATGTTTTTAGTAACAAGGAGAGACTACATGATAAGTGTGAAACTGCTTAATCGAATATTTTACATTGTCTCGGACAGGGACCACAAGTTGATGATAACATATAAGATCTTTAAAAGACCACCTGAGCAAGCTATGAAAAATGTAATATTAAGTAGTCATCTGACAAAATCTGTGGTCCAGATGTAAATTCCCTTAATGCTTTCCAATGAATGTATTTTTTGTGGGGAAAAGTCAAGTTGAGTTTGCAGTTATAGATTAGGTATAATATTTAGTGATAAGACTTAACAGCACACACACTTTCTAACCAGTCATATTCCGAGATCTTGAATTATTAACCCTTACTTGAGTATGGTGTCTCTGCAACATATCCTATTTAGACATCTTAAACACCTTATACACTTGGCAACTGCACTACATCCACCATTAGAATATTATTATAGCTTTTTCACAGATTTGCTTTTACTAGCCTAATTGAACTTGCTGCAGCTGTTGCATATGCTTGGGTATAATGTATTCATTGCCATGGTGCATAGGATACAACATAATAAATGGAACATCATAAAATGTTCTATGCATTCAGACAAATCTATGGCCAAAAGTTTTCAATTGCTTTAGTTTGCAATGAATTGCTGCGTATGTATATAAAATTCATGGTTGATTTATTTATACATTAGATTAGAAGGAATTTACATATATAATGACTGAAATTAAAAAGAAAAAATGTAGAGTATGTAGAGCAAAGGCTCAAGTACAATATATAAACAACGAACAATATACAATAATACAACAATAAACAATGCTAACTTACAGCCAGATTCCAGCTAGCAAATATAAATCAAGTACTAACAGGACCCCCAGCTCGTAATTATAAAAACAGCCAATGATATTGAAATGCATGTATAGATCCTAATCTTAATAATGTTTAGGCAATAATAAGAACAACAATATGGTCATGTGCGTCTCTGTGTGATATTCAACAACAGTGCTGATATATTAAATACAGTAGCTATGCATTAGCTATACTATCTATTATATTAAAAAGCCAATAAATGACAACCTCCATGTTTTCCCCTTATAACACAAGTAGTACAATTACAGGAAATGGCCAAGTATAATTCCATTTGTACTAATTCCAGCTTATACTATGCACTTGCCCATAGCACATCAATTTAAGGTTATATGGAGGCTCCAAGATGCTGCACAGGTATTACTTAGTCAGGTGATGTAACCGCTGTGAGACCATGCAAATCTGGGCATACTGTAGTGCCTCCTTATACACATGGCAGCTTGTATAATGAATATCATAAAATAATTGGAGCTACCAGCTGCCATGTGTAAAAGGGAGCACTACAGTATACCCAGACTAATACACATCAGTGCACATACTGGTGCATACACACCTATATACAGGTGCTAACATGTGCCCTGTGTTCATTTTCATTTGCTTCATCCTTGCTAGTGATGGGCAAATTTCTCAAATTTCGATTCACCGAAAAATTCTCGAATTTCCTGCAAAAATCGTGAAATTCTAATGTTTTCATGAAAAAAAAACGTGCAATTTTGAAAGTTTTCACTAAGAAAATCGAGCAATTCGAACATTTTCACAAAAAAATTGAGTAATTCGAACACTGAAAAATCGGCAATTCGAATGGTTTCACTAAAAAAATCTAGCAATTCAAACATTTTCACAAAAAAATTGAGCAATTCGAATGTTTTCACAAAAAAATAGAGAAATTCAAACGTTTTAACGAAAAAATATTGAAAATCGGAAATTGATGCTGGCGAATTTTCACCGGTGAATTTTATGGGAAACTCTCAAATTTTTTCGCCAGTGGCGAAACGTGGAAATTGTTAATCACTATATATAACATTACTACTGTAAAACCCTGATTTTAAATACCCTTATTATAAGTTCCCACATTTTCAATTTTTGTGGTCCCACCAATTTATAGTGCATCTCAATGGGTGCATTTCCCTGATTTTACATCATATTTTCCCAGATTTTCATTAAAATTTTGTCCTGATGTTCCCAGAAATTACTGTTTGTCCCATGTGATTGTTATTATTAGTCAAATAAAGAGGTGTAACATACTAACCAGATGTATATTTTGCCATGGTTCTGCCTGTAAATTGTCAATTCCAATTAGTTTGCCCCTCATACAGTCCTGCACCAATCACTTATTGCTTTAGATTGTGCATGTGACTGGCACAAAGGCGCATGCTATAATGTTTAACTCTTGTTATTAAAGCAGTACATGCTGTATTTCAAATTAAAACTAACTTCTGTACATATCCTTCCAATACTTGAAGAAAAAGTTGCTTTAACAAATCTCCCTGATTTCACATTTTCCTGGATTTTCCATAATTTTTTCCTGGTCCCCTGAAAAACGTAAAATGGGGTTCTACAGTTTGTATTTAATGCTAAAAGTACAGCATAACATACAGATTTTATGTTAATATCTTGAACTGTACTAATATAAACTTTCCCTAATGCAGCCAGTATGAGGTACATATCTCACCTTTTGTAGCCATTGGGTGTTATTTTCAGTTATGCTCTCCAGATCCTGCAGCTTCTTACTGGGCCACTGATGTTCTGCATGTGGTGGTGCATCTCTCTGCAGGGAGTTGGATACCTGGAAGTCAGATGGAGGTGAGGGACAGTTATCTACCTCAGGGAGGAGGAAAGTATAGCTGCAGGGCCCATGTTGGACCTTATGGTGATGCTTCTTAGGGTTTTCCATCTCTTTCATGTAAGATGCCATTGCTATGTGGACCACGGTCAGCAAAACACAGCACTCAATGACCAATGACAGGATCATGCTTCTCTCCATTATAGTATGGTTTGTTCCTTTGAAATTACCACGTGGCTCCCTTTTCTTAAGTCTTTTAGGTCAGTGTCTTAAGCAGAGATCATTTATGATCCCTGACTCACTGAGCTGCTCTGTACAGTCTCTCCCTCCCTGCCACAGTTAGACAGCATCTATATCTCGAACATTCTTCTGACAACTCCAGGAAATTTTTCTTTGTAAGTAACCCCCCTTGGCCACAATCCCTCCTCTCTTCACCCTGTTTGTATATCGAAAGACTGAACAACTCACATGGTAAGCTTTTATCCTTAACCCTTTCCATGCCAAGAGGAATACACTGGCCAACAGTGCTTTTTCTATAGGAAAGCACATCTGGAAATCCCTGACAGTATTAACTGGAGCTTGTGGAGCTGGAGATGTAGAGTGACTGATCTACTAGGCATCTTTATAATGACATTTTACCTGTACTGATAATGGTTTATCCCAATGTGATGCATAATAGAGCCAAACAGAAAATAAAAAAATGTGATCTCATTTTCTGGGTGAATACTGGACGTATATTTATGTTTATACAGTGAATTCTATCAACCTCATTCTACCATAGGACTGTGCATCTGATTAAAATCCACATAACTAAGGTGCATGGCAGGAGCAAGTGAAGGACTTTCATTGGAAGATATATACCATATGTCACACACAACGTACATACAATACACAAAACTTAGTTTTCATATTCTGTTAAAAGCAAAGTAAGAATACTGTATATGTGTTACAGACTGTTTTCCTACCTGCTTGGAAAGTATTTACATAAGACTGCCCATGTAATGCAGATTATGACTGTCATGTAAATAAATGCCAGCATTATAAAATTATTTCCTGGGACATGATGTTGCTGTGCATTTGTACTTTATGAAAACTGCTCTACTATTTACCAGTATAAGCCAGTAACACTATGGTGTTATAAAAGTGAGGGCAGACACAGAGATCTCATTTCTGACCACAAGATCACTGAGATTCTTCACTGCAGTTTTAAAAATCATCGATAAAATGTCCTATTGGCACTTGCAGGAAATAAGGTGCCTTTATAGCTGGCCATAGATGCAAAGATCCGATCGCATTAATCCTCGATTTGTACGATTTTCGAACCATGTGTGGAGTGTCCTGACATTTGTTGTGCCATGCCAATCGGCCGTTCAGTCGATCGGACAGGTTAGACGATTTCTGTCGGCTGACGATTTTTAGTGGGAGACTGTCACTAGCTTTGTCAGACATCACTTTCGTACAATTGCTGTCAGGGGCAGAATATAGAGTGTGAAGTGGGCATTGTATGACTTGCACCAAATTGAAGCTAAAGCTGAATGCAAGGAGTGTACCGACTAAACTACTTGCCGAATCCGAAAATACTCCAGCTAAAACCTATTGAATTCATGTAAAAGTCAATGGCAGAGGTCCCTTTAACCATTTCAAGATGTTTTTTGCCTTCATGATTTTCGGATGTTTTTCACTGGTTTTCACTTGAAAATTCGATATATTTGAGGTATTCAAGGTTTTTTAGCATATAAACTTGATAAATTCGAGGTATTTGAGTTTTTTTCCCTGATTACATTCAATCGAGATTTTTTCATAAATAAGCAAACATTAGACCTGGAATAAATAATGCCCTACGTGTAGGTGCTTTCATCCAAGTTAATGGGGGTCACAATTTCTAATTCTCCGTATATCTCTATAAAGTTTCAATAATGTAATGGCAAACTACAACTTTCAAACTGTTGCCAAATTAGATCTCCCAGGGACCCCTAACAGCCTTCAGCCTTCTGAAGTACAAGTTGCTTGGATCTTCATTAAGCCATATAACTTTCCACCAAAGCAGAGCAAAATGAAAGCAATGATACTATTTTCTAACACACCCATCTTATAACCCTCCATCTCCTTCTCCATATTCCTAACAAGTTAAACGTAAGCTTGATAACACAGATGCAGTGATATCTCTATACCAGTGCTCATAGTGTATTTAGTGTGGGCCTCCAACCTCAGACTTGGTCTAAACCAAAATACATTTCCATATTTTGAGGTACAATAATTATGTTCAGTGTTCGGGTATCTCCCAACTGATGCCCACCAACTGTGGGTGAACTTGGATACATCTTGTACTTCTATGGGGAATATGTAATAAAGAAAAGTATCATTTCATAAATCAGTCAATGCTCTTGATTATTAAAAAAATGAGACAGTTTGAGTAAAAAAAGAGTATATTTATAGGGTTCTGATCTCCCCATGAGAGCACAGCTTGTCTGTAATCCGAGACAATAACCTTCACACACCAATGTGACAGCAACTTGGCAGGAAGGGCTACAGCATAGCCAGCCGCGTTATTTGTGTGAAAAAGTGTTTCTATTGGCTGGGTGTGACAACCTGCTTGGAGTTGAACCAAGGACCTGGTGTTTCTGTGCATTCTGCATTGCTGCTGCCCTATGTGAGCAGACCACTAAGGTTCACTCCTATTGCTTTCCATGTAATTGCTAGTAGGCTTGGCTTTTTTCACCTGTTGCCAATCTGACCATAGGTGATATGTATAAGCCATTAAACTGCCTATAAAACCCCCTACACTCCACTGACTTATTGCCCAACGTAGGTCTATTTCCAATAGTTCCTGGGTGCAAATTCTTGTTTGATTTCCTGTTCCTGACCTTTGCCTGTTTTGACCTTGCTGTACCACTGCCTGAACTGACCCATGCCTGTTTGAACACTCTTCTGGATCCTGATTGATTTTGACCCCAGCCTGTTCATCCTGGCTCCTGATTCTGTAGTGCTGGTTGGTACTCTCAAAGCCTTTTCCACGACCCTCTGCCTGCCCAGAACTTTCTCCCTGGTCCTCTCACTTTAAGACCTGGCAGCATCTGATTAGCGGAGGGCTCCTTCCAAAGCCAAAGGCAACTGCTACAGGAGGAAGCATGAGGCTGGGACCGTGGGGATTGTTCTGGGTTTTGGGATACCATACGTGACACAGGGCCAGTAAAAGGCATCAAGTAACTGTAACTGACATGTCACTTGTGTATATAAATATAAATTAAAGCTATTTAATACTGAGTCATTCAAAAGCCATTTATTGCATGGAAGGAAGGAGCCAACTACCTCCAGCCATGCAGTACAAATTCCAAAAACTCATATCATTAGCTCTGGTGCTCCATCTATAGTTTAAGCTGGGCATCTCATGTTTGTAAAAATGTTGCTGTCCTATAACAACTCAGATAATACATCTATAAACTGTGATCTGTGTCAAAATACTGAATTACTATGTCAATCGATGTACCATGTTTTCTAATACACTAATCGCTGCAGTAGATATTTACTGCTTTTTACTAACAAAATAAACTGAATATACTATTTTGGCAAGTGGTGTCCAAACTGTGCACATGTAACAAACAACATAATAGAAAGGGTCTAACAAAACTATTATAAATTACTCTAGATAGGTTGGTAAATAGAAGCTGTGTCGATTGTTGGGTGAAAGGCACTTTTTCTGGAAAAATATGTTTAATTGACTTAAAGGTGAAACCTGAACACCCTGGCAAATCACTAGTGCCAGTGGATTGGCTTCTTTCTCATGCGAACGCTGGAAATAGAAACAACATGGCCAAAGATGGAGTGGAGTGATGAGGGTGGAAAACAAGTAGCATTGCCTTTTAACACTTGTCTCACTTCAACGTAATCTTGCATATAACTGTATTTAATGGTATTTTATTATTCTATTGACCCCTGTGTGTGCTAATAAATGTATTTGTTCTATTTTACAGCACTGTGTGCACAAATAGCACTATACAAATAAACATATATGCAGATACATATTGGTTGCAGTAGGCACTACTTAATGGTCAACCTCTATTACTCTGGAATTAATTATATTTTAAATAGGATCAGCCCTAATGAGTGCAACTCCAAAAGCTCATCACTTAAATTGGTTACTGGTTAGGTGGTAAATAACCCAGTGTTAGGAAGTTAGCCTGGCAGGGTCTGATAAGCTGATACCATAAGCAATGTCATCACAAATGTATCTCCTATGTTAACAAATCTGCTCCAAAGTTTTCAAGCACTTTTCTAGACTCCACATATAGGCTCACGACACAAAAATATATCACAACAGCATGCAGCAAATCTTCTACTCGCTTCCATTACAGTTACATGGAATCTTGGAACTATCAATATATGCATTTACTAGCATTACCTGCTATCTCCTGATATTGCTGGAAGATTTATGAAATGTAATGACATCTATTTACATTTGAAAACTAGCATGAATAAACACATTACGTTTCCCATATTTGTATATTTGTATTATATATTAATTTAGGAGTTGTTTTATGGAATACATTATTACAAACATTACTACAGTTATGGGATTACACACATGTAGGGGGTTATTTACTAAGCTCCGAATACCCGAAATTCCCCGAAATCCAAAAAATACATGGTTTTTTTTATAAAATCAGAAAATCATGAATTTTTCGTAATTTATTAAACCCCGAGGGCTAAAAAGCCCGAATATAAAAACACGGCATCTCAAACCTGTTGAGGTTGCATAAAAGTCAATGGGAACAGTCCCATTGATTTTTGATTGTGTTGGGGGTTTCTGCCAATTTCACGATGTTTTTGGAGCTTTCGTTGAAAACTCCGAAAAATTCTGAGATTTTGGGGAAAATTCAAGAAAAAATCTTAAAAACCGGAGCTTTTCGCGCAAAGCAAATTTTCGGGAAAATGTAATAAATAAGCGTTAAAAACCCAAGTGGGTTAGATCGGAGTTTGTAGCAGCTGATATTGAGATAAATTTGGACCTTGATAAATAACCCCCGTAATGTACACAACGTTCATTGCAAACATTTGCTCTACTTTTAATTACTTGGTTTTGCCTTCCTCTTTGCATCTGTATGTATTCAGCACAAAATAAAATGATGTTGCAAATACAATAACTAGAATAGCATAATGGTGTGTATATAAATATATATCATTCCTTTCATGAAACATTAAGAACCAGCCTTTATGCGTATTACAGGTGGTATCTCCTAAATATCTGGTGGCACCTTAATATTTTTAAAGGCAGGCAACATGTTAGCTCACACTAATAAGTAGTCTACCTTTAACCAACTTGAATGGTAAGCAACGTGGGTCATCATGCACAGGTGATTATCACCCCAAATCCTGGGTAAATTATTACCACCTAAATGTTGGCAGTGCATGATCGCATTGCTTTAGTGAAAAGGGATCCATGCCAGCTAGTGGTAAATTTGACTACAACTGCAATGAATGTATCTCATTTAGATTGAAATCTTCTTTTGGCCAGGTCCTGCTTACTTGTATTGGATATCTTTTTTTTTTTTTGCATGTAATCTGTATGTTTAGTGGATATGCCCATTTATTGTATAGTGGTGTGGAATATGTTGGACCCATAATTCATCATTCTTTGGGTCTCGGAAAGAGAATAATTAGTAAGGCTTATTACCAGTATTTCTCCCATTTTAGAGTCTAAGTAACTAAATCTTATGTTGGATCTAGAAAAACTAGGATAAAAGACTTTTAGGCCATAATAAGTGTACACATATATTACATAATGTACATTCACTAGGGGAGGCCACATTATTTCCTCATTTTTGCTTCATTGCTATGGATTCCATGAGCCATTGTGGAAGAACGGTGCAGACTTTCACATATGACATTTTAATAAGGTCCAGTTAATAGTATGTTGGTCTTAAAAATTCCCATCATTCCCATGAAAAGTTGGAAAAACATTGCGTTATATTATGCCAATTTGCAAGCTATTGGGATAAAGTCAAACCACAAGCATTTGATTGAGAGTTTATCTAAACCACATGCTGTTGTCATGATCCAGAATGCATACTTTGCTTTAATGTAATTTGTCGTCTCAGTGCGCATAATCAACGCTGCTGTCAGAGATCCCTCAAGCATGAAGAGATATAGTACAATAGCATTCTCAAAGCTCTAAATGACTCGCATATCAATTCATATGGTTTTCTAATGCCTATTATTACTTAACAAAGAGTCATAAGGCCAAAGTCTCAACAGGGCCCAATACCACAGACATCTTCACGATTGCCTGACGGGCATAAATGGCATACTAACATAACAACATGGATATTTTCTACAGATAAGAAGCAAGCACAAAGTTTATGCCAGGATGCCCTTCCACTATCTTGAAATATAACCTAATCCATTCCTTACTTCCTGCTACTCAGCAGAGTTCTTTTTTTAGAATTTGCACATGTTTCTATCATACCCTATTTCCCCTGAGCCCTCTACCCAAAAGCTTCAGAAGCAGATTACTTGTTCTTGAATATCAACATCCTTTATATATTTTGCCATATCTGCCTACTAAGAGCACTACACTTAATATGAGCTTTGGGGTTTTAATATGTGTAAAATATATGAAAGTATAAAATGCACAACATGCAAATTTTTAGATCTTAATTTAGAAAATTCCGCCATCAGCCAAAAACACAAACCAGCACAAAAACTGTTGAATATTGTTGACGGGGCAATCTACTGATTATCTACTGCTTGAGTATCACGTCGGTACAATACTTCATCTTATTACCTTTAAGATAACTTTTAATAGTTTATAGATTGGCAAATTCTAATCAACTTTTCAATTTTCTTTATTTTTTTAAAGTTTTTGAATTATTTACATTCTTCTGACTCTTTCCATCTTGACCCCACTGACACCATCTAAAAACAAATGCTCTGTAAGGCTACACATTTAGGGCCAGATTTATCAAGGGTCGAAGTGAATTTGAGGGAATTTTCGAAGTAAAAAAATTCGAAATTAGAAGTAATTTTTTGGATACTTCAACCATCGAATAGTATTCTACGACTTCGAATTTACTTCGACTTCAATTCGAAGTAAAAATCGTTCAAAGTACTGTCTCTTTAAAAAAACTTCGTCTTCAATACTTCGCCAAATTAAACCTGGCGAAGTGCTATGTTAGCCTATGGGGACCTTCTAGACCATTTTTCTAAGTCTTCACACATCGAAGTAAAATCGTTCGATCGTACGCTAAAATCGTTCAATTCGAACGATTTAATCATACAATTGAACGATTCTACTTCGATCGTTCGATGGCCAAATTTGGTGAAAAATACTTTGACTCAGATATTCGAAGTCAAAGTATTTCAATTCGAGGGGCGCATTTCGAAGTATTCATCACTTCGAAATTCGACCCTTGATAAATCTGCCCCCTAGTGTTACTTGTCTGTTTTAAGGCCCTGTTCTATTCATATTTCAGTCTCTTATTCAAATCAATGCATGGATACCTGGACCCTAGTAACCAGACTGGAGAGTTGCTGAATAAAAAGCTAAATAACTTAAAAACCACAAATAATAAAAAAATTCAAGCCAGTTGCAAATTGTATCAGAATATCACTCTCTACCTCATACTAAAAGTTAAAGCAAAAGTGAACAACCCCTTTAAAAGGTATCATATACTGGGGTGTCTTTTTATGGTTGCTGTGCTGTTAATTACGAAAATATCAATTGTCAGAATCAATGTCTCGCAATGCATGATTGTGCATCCAGTTGAAATGAATGAACTCCTGGAAATGGGTGCAAAGATTTGATAATGACCAGCCTCAAATAAATTTACATCATAAAAACACAGTGCAGTGTGGAAAAACTAGATACTCCTAAAGCTAAAGTCTATCAAGGTCTAAGTAATGATTTCCTGTATATAACCGTTACATTATCTAATGGGAATTAGTAAATACTGGACCACAAAAAGTGCAAGAGTAATTTTTGTTTTGGGACCCGTATGTTACCAAAGGTGGCAATAAGCCAAAATTCCAGCTATTAAACTGTAACCTCAATTCTTATAGTGCAGATAGTGTTATTAGTATTATTATGAGCAGCAGGGTGAGAGGTGCAGCATCAGGAAGGATGTCTCAGGGTGACCTGGGGCACTGAAATGCCCCTGGGTTTGGGAAGCCACTAACACCAGGCTTTCCATTGTAGATCTTATAATTATATATTAATATATAGCAGTTGGGTTTGTGGCAGGCTAAGTCTTCCTTAATTTTGTTGGGCAGGCTTGAGTTGGGAAATATACTCCTCCTCTACGCTTAAAGATTCCATAGAACGTAGAGGTACACACACATGTAGAGTACTGATTGGAAAAAGGCAGGTATGGATTGGGTGGGATCCTACCTTGGCAACATTTTGCGAGTTAGGGTCAGTTTCAGGTTACGGTTTTGTGGGTAGGGTGGGGTGCAGGCTGATTTTTTCTGACACGCACATCACTATTTTGCACCTATTTTGCTCTAATAGAGAGATAGTTGCAGCACAGCTAGGAGAGTATTCAGAGTCTGTAGTAGGGTGATAAAACTCCTTCATGATCTCAGAGCCTCATATCTTTATCATCCTTTTTGTTGTTAGCGACAAGCTAGAAACAAGCCTGACATTTGTTGAAGAGATACAGCTTGCTGTTGCTTAAATGATCTGTAACATCCTCTTGTCTACTGTGAAAAAGCAATGAATAAAATGTTTTCTAACTTTACAAAACATTTACATCAAGTGGGTTTGTTTGTTGTAATTGCAAAAACACTTTTTAGCATAACTGATATACAGTATTTGCATGGGTATAGAAGAATACAATAATTTTTAAGCCCTATAAAATGTTATATAATTAATCCACTATTTTAGGATTCAGCTGAATCCTGAATCCTTTGTGAAAGATTCGGCTGAATACCGAACCAAAGCCGAACCCTAATTTGCATATGTAAATTAAGGCAAAAGGATGGAAAGAGAACCCCGTGCAGCGTGTGGTTAAAAAATTCTTGAACTGCTGAAAAAGGCCAAATCTTGGATGAATCTCAAACTAAATCCTGGATTCGGTGTATCCCTCTATACAATTAAACTTATTGAAAATACAATATACAATTCTACTGTGTCCAGCAGAATAATATAGACAACATGAATGCTTAGGAGAAGCTCTATAAAAAGGAAACCAAACAGTTGCCGTAAAACATCTTACCAAAGATATTTAAAGTTGTTATGGTTCAGTGAGTGAGTGAGTGAGTGCGAGCAACACTTCTAAACACCCTGGTTATCCAATATATATATATATATGAAATATGTATGCCATACTTTTTTTTAGGGGTTGGTAGTCAGTTACACAAATTATATTATTCTAAATATTAGAAAATTAGAAAATTCTTCGTGGTATTAAGCTCACCATAATCTTTGCTTCATGTTTATCATCAACAGAAAGGCTAAATAGAAGCAACTTGACCATGAATTGCATTAGAATTTACAATTTTAGTAGTTTGAAAAGGAATTAGGCTACAAATGATGTGCCTCTTATTCATGGCCATAGTTTTAACAGTCTAGATCAGTGATCCCCAACCAGTAGCTCGTGAGCAACATGTTGCTCTCCAACCCCTTGGATGTTGCTCCCAGTGGCCTCAAAGCAGGTGATTATTTTTGAATTCCAGGCTTGAAGGCAAGTTTTGGGTGTAAAAAAACCAGGTGCACTGCAAAACAGAGTCTCAATGTAGGTTGATAATCTACATAGGGGCTACCAAATGGCCAATCACAGCACTTATTTGGCACCCCGAGAACATATTTCATGCTAGTGTTGCTCCCCAACTCCTTTTACTTCTGAATGTTGCTCACAGGTTCAAAAGGTTGGGGATCCCTGGTCTAGATATAGGGAAGCCCTGGAACAGTAAAGATTCAATCCTCTGCAGTCACTCCCAATCTATCTAATTTATACTACCCACCAACCTCGTATTTGAACTTGTTTTTGGGTCACATGTTAGCAAGTGTCTACCCAGTTTGGCTAAAATGGGCAAAACTGACAGACCTTCCAAAATATAGTAAAGAAACTTCACACACATTATATTGGTGAGCCACAAGAAGGGCAAAACCAGTCCACAGTGGAGGTCTGACAAGATGCTACCTTAGCTGTGATGTAAAGTCCGGTAGGTCAGTGTCGACCTATCATTCCATGAGAATAGAAAAATCAGTGAGGCAACTTTGGGCGACTATTGAAAACACATCGCCGCGTGTGCATTAGCGCAGACGACTTTGCATTGTAACCTATGGCGAAAAACGCAGAGGCAGTTCGGGGAGATAGTCGCTCAAAAGACAAGGCGATTAGTCACCAGGCAACAAAATCTCCCCGAATCTCCTCATGAGGACTAGCCCTTAAAAAAGGACCTCCAAATGCAGTAGTGGGATGTAATCAGAGTATTACAAATATTACTGATCTGCTTTTCTTGATTATGGGGCTTGAGAACTTGACAAATTGATCAACTGCTGCCTTTATAGAATGATGACCCAATTGCAAATAGTCGTAGACTGTGAATGTCTACATCATACTAAAAGTAATTTTAATGTTGGGCCACCCCTTTAAAGGAGGTTGATTTATTATGAACAAAGTTGGCTTGTATGAATTATTCAGTATATATTCCTCACCTTTCCTATGTATGAGAACAGATTCGTAAAATGATGTGGTTAGTGTGCCAGTATTAATAGTCAGGGTTTAATGGAGATGTTGCAGTACGTGCTTATATTGCAATTTTTACTAGGTGACAGGTAAGCCATCTGAGCCCAAAATAGCATTAAATTAATGGGCTGGTCTAAGGAGGAAGTTCATGCAAAGAGTTTGGTGAAACCTATTTGTTCTAGTAAGTTGTCACAGTTTGGGGAAAACTATTTGTTCTAGTAAGTTGTCAAGTTGAGCCTGGAAATAATTAGATCCCAAAAGCCTTCTTCTGATCAAGTATATACTGGTTGGTGTAGAGTAGCTTTTTACTCCTTAGTCTGGGCCAGTTCAGGGCCTCTTTGGTTCTTACTCAGGGCATTGTTACTCATACCCAGTGTGGGACATATTACAGAATATATAGGGATTTTGTGGTTTATGTGATATAATGGTTCACTTCAGGTATATGATATAGAAGAGCTAACATAATGAAAACAGCCCTTGTGGAATAATACAAACAGTTCTAGAATAGCCACATTATTACTAAGCAATCGAGACCAGCTGTTACTGCGTTCCATTTGCCCAAAATGGTGAATATTATAGATTCTTGCAGCTTTGTTTTGTCCAAGAACCATGACAGCCGTTTATTGCAGCCAAATGCAGTGTTAGAATCCAATATTCTATCATAAATGAGCCAATTAACTTATTTGTATGGTTTGATATATATGTAAAACATTTGGCCATGGAGCAATTCACAATAAACCACAATGCCAAAACATTTCTGGAGATACAAGCTAAAAACTTATAATATAGCTATTTCTGCCATAAAAGTTACACAAAATTGCTGCTCAACATTTTTACGGTTTTAAAATCAGAGGGCTATGTAGTGATTCAGACCATATATAGCAAATTGGCTTTCACACACGACTCAACCAATAAGGTCACAGTAAAAACTCCATTTAAAATGATACAGCTGACATGTTTTGTGTGTGGTTGCGCTTACTCATAGGCAGTGATTTAGACCAGCCATGGTCATCTATTGTAGCCTTATTCAGTTTTTTCAATCAGCTGAAGATATAGCTGACTATATAGTATCTGACTCTCTAAATACGAATTATAATTGCATATTCAAATTAGAGCACAACACACAAAACTGAATGAAGTGTATACAATTGCTGCCTTCAGATGCCTATTGCTAAACACACAATCAATGATTTCACATATCACAATGAGGCATCTCTCTCTCTCTCTCTCTCTCTCTTTCTCAAACAAGGGAAAGTTGTGCTCCCCACGAATTTTGAAAACCATTAGGCGGGGGTGCAATGAGGGTGTGACCACAAAATACATATAGACAAATACAAGAGTCCTCTGCACTCAACCCATTATCAATACATTTAAGACAGAGACATTTTGTGCAAACTGCTACTGAAAAATGCCTTACCCTTTAAACAAAACAGGGATTGTTTGTCCATATATTGCAATATATTTAAGCTGGCCAACTACGTCAAAGTCATCCCATATCTTGCCAGTCCTATGCTCAATTCTCATCTGATTCATTAAGAATTCTATTGCTTCATTATACATTTTACAAAGGGACCTGCAACTTACTAGCTGCTTTTCAAAGTAAAACTCCCAAACTTGGCTGCCCTTATTATTAGACACCAGTGGGATCACCTGACTATAGCTGGGAAGGGTGGGAGCTACTAGGAGTTGCAACAGGCAGAGGCAAATCTGGCTAAGACAAAGTTAGATTAATCAAGCCATTTAATATTCATTTTACTGACTATAAAATTTAGTTTTTCAAATTTTCTTTCCTTAAAGGGGTTGTTCTCCTTTGCATTAATGTTTAGTATGATGTAGAGAGAAACAATTTGCTGTTTTTTTATTTTTTAATATTTGTGGTTTTTTTTAGTTATTTAGTTATCTATGGTAATTCCAGGGTTTTCACTGCGTGCTGCATCAATGGGCAGAACAGTGCCTATAGAATTGTGCAAAACCTCATTTTAGCATCAGTTTTGAGCACAGGTGTCTGTGCAAAATATACCAAACAAACTATTTTAACATTATAATCATTCAGTTGTATCAAACCCTAACTTGAAATCCATTTCAATATATTTATTGCTATAATTCAAGATATAGTGGATGTAAAATAACTGTTTACATAACTGGCCACACATAATTTTCCCTGAAGATTAAGATATTTGTGAAATACACATTTATTTGTGACTTGACGAGTTCAACATTCAATGTCACCAGTCTCAATTACGCATTTCAAAGACTGGAAACAAAATATCAGTCATGTACTTTGTTTTCCCATTACAAGCCAACACTCTGATCCAAACAAAATGTTTTCTTGCCAGCTGCCGCAGTCATTAAGTCAATCTACCGACTCCAACTCTGATACACCAAAAGAATTTAAGAATATTCCATTTTTGTTATGTAAAGCAAAAACCGCATTGGCTTGAGCCAGTTTTCAAAAGAGCTCTGAGCTCCCATTTCTATACAACACTTCCTCTGGCGACCCATGAAGTGAGAGGGGTTTTGTTTGTTTTGTTTTATTTTTCAGTTTTTCCGGAAACATAGCAATTGGGCAGAAATTTCTGTTCTGGATGTGCTAAGCACTCACGTTTATATTCTTGTAATTACTTGTCAAACATAATCTGCAGATGCACACCGTGCATTATACTACACTAAGCCAAACTAAACTATTAACACAGGATCTTGCCAGAGTAAGAGGTGAAGGTCTGTATAGACTTACAATACAGTAAAGTCATATCTTTTGTCATTTGTCTATGTAGTAGAACTGCTTCATTTTAATTTGCATGAATTAGAGTAAGGAAAGATATATGCACTGTTGAGCATACATATGTATATATGTGTGTGAGCCACAATTAAATGTAAGAAGAATTGGGTAACAGTACAAGCATGAAAGAAGTCCCTTGGGATGCCAAATAAGCGCTGTGATTGGCTATTTGGTAGCCCCTATATGGGAGGCTCTGTTTGGCAGTACATCTGTTTTATATGCAACCAAAAGTTTTCTCCAAGCCTGGAATTCAAAAATAACCTGCTTTGAGGCCACTGGAAGCAACATCCAAGTGTTTGATGAGAAACATGTTGCCTGTGAGCCACTGGTTGAAGATCGCTGCCATAGTCACTATTTATTTGGCCTGTGGGAGTTGCTTGAGCCTGTGTCTACCTGAAATGCTTGGGCCTATGTAGAATCTCTATCTCGACCTGCTTCTGCTTGTTTGAGAAATCTAAGACTGCTAGCCTGTCTCAAAACCTCCTTCTGTTACAGTTTTCCAGGTATGTAGATAGAGATAGTTCTAGAGTAGGAACTTTGGTTGAAAATATCCTGTAGTCTATTAGCATGCATAGGTCTATGTACAGAGAGTAAAGTGGTGATTTTTCCATACACTGGAACAGATTCAAATCAATGAAAAAAAAATATGGGTGGGATTCAGTGTGAGGAAAGAAAGCTTTCAGGTACAGTTTTCAGGTCATTCAGGTAGTTCAGCTCAGTACTATGGTTTCCAGCTACCTGAAGACCTCTGCCCTCTTCCACCTCTGGTCATTGTTCTTTGTGTGTCTTTAGTTTCAACTGAATATCAAACCCTGAACAACTACTATTCCTATATAGAACTGGATGGGACATGATGAGTGTATACTAGCAATTAATCAATGAAAATACTACATTTTTTACACAGCTTCCATCAGGTTTGAACAAACCCCCGTAGAGTTAAAAAAAAAACTAGAACTTTGAGTGCACATTAGTCTAGAACTAGTGGGAAATACAGGAAGTGATATAAATAAACACATGAAGGGCCGTTAAAGGTAAATTTCTTTACTGGTTTGAGAAACCACATTAGGTTTTCCTTTTTTTTACTGTTAGAAAGTCCTGGTACCTATAACCTGGATACCTGGGCAGGATGTGTTCCCTATCAGCCCAGGTAAGTGGTGACCACTTTTCAGATATAGTAAGTGAGAGCAGATTCTCCTCTTAGGAGGAAGTGGATGCAGCTGGGGAGCCTGGGACCAAAGCCCCAGTAAAATAGTGCCTTAAGGGAGATGAGCTCGAAGTCGTGGAATAGGGGCGTTTGTCAGGCAACCAACTTATTCTAATGAAAAAATCTTCTCTCCAAATAATGCCACCTAGACATGAGACAAAAAAATCAGATAAGGTTTTTTGCCAGTGTGAACCACTCCTGTACGACACAAGCTGTACATAAGAACTTCAACATCCCCCTTCAGACACCCTTTTTATATACCTGGGAAAGGGGATTTTCAATCTTCCTCTGGACCCCCAAGAGTCTCTGTGCCAACCAATCCGTTTCTTGTTTACATTAGTCCATGTTCCATAACAAATCCTTTAGAACCTTTCAGGTTGTCTGCTCTCAGAAAATAATCTTTTCTGGAATATTTGAGAGATTTGACACCCAATGGGGAGGCCAAGATAAAGTATTAATTTCAATGATAAATTACCAGACAGCTCTTTTATATAACATAATTAAGCTAGGCCTGTATCATGGCCCTCTCTTGAACTTCAGACATTTGAATCAAGCTTAATAAAAACAGATGACATCCAGAGCTTGTAGAACTTGAGTCAGTGACCCTCGAGAAAGTGGAGTAAAACATGCCGCTGACAAGACCTTCTGAATTCCTGAAATGATCAAGAATGATTTGTGATGACAATTGTTGAAAGGCCTATTTATGATTTGTGTGGATATGTTTGAGTTAACATATAAGATATTAAAATATTTTAATCACATTTATATCTTTTTTAAGGTTTGTCTTGATAGCTTTAAAATGTAACCAATAATCAAGAACACAAAATATATTGAGGTGTGAGGTTGACCATTAAAGTGTTATTGGCAGCTGAATACAAACTGTAGTTTATGTCAGACCCTTTCCAATTCAACTTGCAATCTGGCGTTTCAAACAACGGATGGTTGCTAGGGTTCAAAACAAATAGTGATGTAGTACTATTCAAGTGTTTTTTTAAAAAAAGGCATGAATGAAAATGTAATAAATAAAAATAAGACAAATAGGTCTTATATTGTGAATCAATTTATTTTTTAAAAAACAATAGAACATTTGAAAGTACCTTTGCTAATGAAATACACATAGGTGTAGCTGTAGCTGCCTTTAAAACACTTTTGTGATAAGGTACATGTGTCAAAATAGAAGAAAGAAAGGGGGCGAAAAGGCTATAGAGATAGGAGATTTCCACCAGTTCAAGTGGCGCAAGGGAAACCAGGAAGTTATCACAATACACTTCATGTGATTTTTGTGTTGAATTGTGAAAAGTAAGCATTCTCGCTACTTTCAATAGGCCGTTAAGTAGCGAAAATGTAGGTAATTGAAAGATATATTTGTTAATGCGATCAGTGTTTAGCGGCAATGAATTAAATAGCGGACACATGAAAAGCATCCCATGAAATGTACCATATCACATTGAATTGAATCAAGCCAATTATTTTTATGAGAGCCAGAAAAATACTGTGTTCAAAATAATTGAAGTTTCTTCAAAATTTTAAAAATTCAAAATTTAAATTATTAAATCTGCCTGTACAATTTAAAAATAATACTGTTTATAGTAATGTTTAAGCAAAGACAGATAATGGTGTTCAGCAAAGGCAATGCTATCTACATAAGGGCAGAAGGTCACTTTCTTTTGTTTTAAGTGGCCTTTGCTAAGTTTATTTTATAACGAACTAATGGATTTTTAGCCCACTTTATCCTAAATGGTTTCTCCGACTGTCTCTAACCCTAACCCTCAGGAACCATTTTGACTATGTCTTGCGTTGATGCAATCTAACAAGATGTTTTGTTGACCAGAACGCTTGGGACATGGGTTTCCAGAGAACGATCTCTGTAATTTGGAACGTCATACCTTAAGTGTACTAAAATAAGATTTAAATATGAATTAAACCCAGTTGAATTGGGTTGCCTTCAATAAGGATTGATTATAGCTCAGTTTGGATCACGTACAAGGTACTTTTTATAATTAACGAGGAAAATGAAAATAATCAAAAATAATTTGGATAAAATGGAGTCTATGGGAGACAGCCTTTCTGTAATTTAGAGCTTTCTGGTTAATGGGTTTCCAGATAACAGATCCCATGCCTGTATATGGTTTTGAATTTATGTGTTTGGCTTCTATACAGTCAGCAAAGGCCCTTGCCTTCAAAGATGCCAGGAGTGCCTTCTCATCTTATTTAATGATGTTTCACAGCACATGCTCTGGGCTGCTTTTGTTTACCTGAGTTGAGGGACCAATTCACATTATAGGTCCCTATAACAGCCACACGTGGACCTATTTTATCAAGAGCCAATTAACCTGTCTGTATGTTTTTGGAGTGTGGGTAAGAATTGAGTACCCAGAGGAATGCCATGCAAGCACAGGGAGAACAAAACTCCTTGTAGATGGCATCTCAACTGGAATGAAACCTTGGAGCTGCAAGAAAGCTGTGCTAACAATTGTACCACCATTATGCCCTATTCAATATAAAGTTCATAATACAAGTCTTGTGAGTAATTCATTCAGATTCACATTACATGGCAGCATAAAAACACGTGCCTTGTGCATCTGAATGAATTAATAATCAGGACTATAAACCAGCTTCTTTGGCTGACCCCTCTTTCTGCTAATCTTTTGAATATTTCCAACAACCCCTAATCTTAGCATTTAAACGGCAAGTAATCTAGGGTACTAAGCATGTGCATTGCCAGAGTTTGATGGCAGAAAACTATTTAGACTTCCTGTTCAGGCTGAAAAGGAGAAACAGTTATGGCTAGGGCTAGACAAGTTGGATCCGCAGTCCAAGAACCCATTCTTCCGCTGCTGCTCTGCTGATCAAAGTGCAAACAGATGCAGCGGATTTCGTTAATTGAACTTGAGATTTTGCATTTTGTGCCGAAATTCACCACGTCTGCCTGCACTTGAGGCAATATTTCTGAGTGCAGGCACTTTGATCAGCAGCGCAGCAGCAGGTTTTTGGCCTGCGGTTCTCCTCCCAGATACGCATCGCCTTGCCTAAAAAATCTGACCTCTATGGAGCTATTTACACCAAAACACAAATTTAAGGATCAAACAGAACAAAAATGCAGAGTTTTGTATATGAGGCTCCTTAATGGCATTGCAAGAAATAGGCAAGAATGCATGATGCAAATTTCAATAGTTTCAACATTTCATCTTTCAGTGGCTAAAATGGATGCAATTCAATCAGTTTTATGTATATGCTGATCACAAATGCTTTTAATTCAATGCTTATGTTATATTTTATCATCTGTGATAGAGGCTTTTCATGAATCTGTCGTCATGAAACGTGTTCTCCTCACTTTTTCCAACACAACCATTTGCTTCTAATTTCACCTTAAAGAGACAATATCACGTTTCATTTAATTTATGTTGTACCTAAAATCCATGATATTTTTATAGAAATTTGAATACATGAATCCACATTTTTTTTATATAGGGGGTATTGCATTTTTTAAATACGACTCTTAAATACAATCTTATATTACTTTTTTCAAGTAATATCCCAAAAAAAACCCCATTGGCCAACACAAGTGCCAGATGAGACTCTCACTTGAGGGAGAATTCCCAGCAATCGTAGCTTGTTTCTGGGGAAATGCTGAACTGCTGGTCTCACATTTGAACATGCAATATGTTTCATGTCTATCACATTAAAAGGGAAACACAAATAATAAGCAAATACATTTTGATGAAAGCAAACATACAGTCATTTTCATTATATCAATGGGAATTACCATTTGGTGTTTGGTGGTGTATTAACCTTCTCCAGTTTTAGGAAAGCTGCTTAATTGTAATATGCTCTTCATAAGAGCAAGATCAACCAGAGAGAGTCACAACCTCATAAGAAGTGCTAATATTTTTCATCCATTGGATATGCCATTTTATGAGGCTAAACATAACATAAACAGGCTTACGTTGGAAAGGATTAGAAGTAGATGTGAACCCCACTACAGGAAAACATGAGGATACATATCTATTCCAAAGGAAGACAAGATAGATTAGTTACTGCATTAAAGCCTAAAGTGAGATTTACCAAATGAGCTTGAATTGTATTCTCCAGTTATTGTTACATATCATAATGAACACAGGGTTTTTTCTTCTTGGTACTAATGCACCTACTGTACTCTGACACATCCTGAGAATCTGTACCTAAGATGAAAACAAAGTTTGCATGTTTTTTTACAACTTCTTAATTGGTCATCATTATTATATAACATTTTTTTAATCTATTTTTTAATTATTCAGCTTATTCTTCTGACTCTTTTCAGCTTTCAAATGACCCCATCTAAAAAAGTAAATGCTCTGTAAAGCTACAAATTTGTTGTTATTGCTACTTATCACTCATCTTTCTATTCAGGTCCTCTCCTATTCATATTCCAGTCTCTTATTCAAATCAATTTGTGGTTAATTGGACAGCTGCTGAATTAAAAGCTAAAAAAACTCAAAAACCACAACATGCTAAAAGTTAAGGTGAACAACCTGTTTAATTGTAAGCATTGCTGGGGCAAGGAGGGATGTAAATGACTAATCTATGCAAAGCACTGCATACATGAGTTGATCATAATGATAACAGCAACAATAGCATTATAATGATCATAACATTTCTCCTATTTAGCTACCCATCCATCTGGATTGTAAATTTAACTTTCCCTTTTAATTTAGAAACACATCCATTGTGAGGATGTTATGAAATCCTTTCTGCCCTACTTAATACATTTTTTTAATCTCCCTTCAACTCTTTTAAAACTTAAAATTATTAAATACCCTTACTGAAGAAAATGTAACAAATCAACTTAGATATACATACCAAGAGACATACCATTCTTAACCTACACCCTTGAACTTCATATTCATATTATAACCTAAAAAGGTTGGTTTTTATTATGTCTACTTTTAGGTAAGCATGTAGTATAACTTGTATAGAATTGTTCTGTTTTCTAGCAGTTAGTGGCAATTTTCACCAAGCCCTAGAGCAACATCTGTATGATATTAATTCTGAGTGTATTGCAAAGAGAAATGCAAGGCTACAATACATCTACAATACAGTGAGAAGATCTCACAAATGTGAGATCTTCAAACACTACATTTACCCTTATTTCAGTTGCCTGTACTACCAGGCATCTGAAATGGAACAAGCTACATGTTGTTCTTTAGTCACAAACGTTTAAACTTGCATTTTACTTGGTGCAGTTTTATCCATTTCACCACACACACTAGTATGCAGCTTCACCCCCAGGAAAAAGGCATTAATAAAAATTGATCAAGAAATATATCTTCTCCCTTCAGCTTTTGGGTCTGCTCCAGGGGGTACAGACCACCAGTACAAAGTGTTATCAATTACTTCTCTTTTGTCATGTGGTGAAATGCACCAAACTGAACCACATGGCAAACTGTGCCTTTAAGCACCAGTGGGTGCAGAACCTCATTACAATACCAGAAGAATCCATTCAATTATTAAAAATCCAAAGTACAGTCAATTTACATCAGAGCACCTTCTGCATTATGCAGATATCAGTGCACAGAGCAACTATAAGCTATAAACACCAAGAAGTAATATGAGTCACATCTGGCTAGCCGGAAATCCTCCATTACATATTGCTGGACTCCAACTATAAAGAGTATAAAAAAATAATTAGATACAGCACCATTTCTGGAAAATCAGCAGAGCTATAACGGATGGAATCTGTGGAAAATTATGAAAGTATCTGATTTCTTTTTTTTCTGCTGTCGCTGTAAACTTGCAGGCAGAAATTAATGTACGGTAACACATATCATTCAAATTTACTATCTGAAAAAGCACTTGTGTAGATGAGCCCTTATATGACAGGCACTCTCTATCACATGTTATTCATTTACATTAATAAAAGGCAGCCATCTTACCCATCAGACACTCCTTGGGGTTTATTTATCAACACTGGGCGAATTTGCCCATGGGTGGTTGCCCATAGCAACCAATCCATGAATAGCTTTTTAAAGGCAGCTGCAAGTAGAACAATGAATGCAGCAATTTGATTGGTTGCCATTGGTTACTGCCCATGGGCAAATTTGCCCAGTGTTGATAAATGATCCCCCTTTACCTTTAGTCAAAATGGCTTTCTTTTAATGTAGCTTCCCGACACTCCTTATATCTTTGTGCACTGTGAAGGGTCTTCTTTATATTGTGAAGAAATCGCCAGAGTTCTTTGCTGCTTCCCCAGAAAGGGTGGGGACTCTAAAATTTATACAGGCAAACAAAATCTCTTTCTCACTTAGAAACTTTTTCTAACCAATAACTTAAACTAGAATCTCATGCCACTTATTATAGGGTGTCACCCCCTCAACAATTTTTATGCTGCATATTGCTTCCTATGCTATAGTCATATTTAGTAATTTTTGCATAACCAATATATATATATAACTGATTTCCCTATAAGCACCTTTACCTTGTAAGCAACAAGACTAAGAACAGCCCAACCCTCTAATCTTCCCAACAAGTCATTGCTTTCCCTGCTTTACTTTTTCTTTACCAGTGCCTTGCTATTGCACCTCAGCCGATAAGTGTCTTTAAAGGATATGTAAACCCTTTCCCACAAAAATGTATTCAGGGAACAGCCTCTTGAAAATCTTTAGATATTTGCCACTCTGGTTGTTAAAATGTTAACAGTAAGGTTACAGCATCCCCATAATCACTTAGAAATCCTTCTCCTCCGCTAACCCACCCTGCCCCCTCACTCAGGAATTTACTTTGGCTGTTGGCTCATGAGCATGCTCAGTTCTTCTCAGCACAGATACCTAAACACACCCTCCAATCTAGAGATAGCATTTCTGGTTCCCATAGAAAATCTAGCTGTCTGATACTATTTTTTTCTCCTCTCCTGAGCTCAGTTTAACCATTACAGTGCTCAACCCCAGCAGAACTTTTTATCAATGTATGCTGTGCCTGTGTAAACCTGCATTCTGCATTGAATGAACATTACAGCATACATGTCCTATTTGCAGAAGTCAATGTTACTGATGATGTGTCAGAGAGAAAATGGCCACCGGGTGAAAGCTGCTATTTGTTTTAGGAAAATGTGATAGCGAATGGAGGGGGTATATGCAGTACAAATGAAGTGGCTTGGGTGTGGAGGATATGCCCAATTTATATACATGGTAGGAAAATGTAGGCTTTAGATGTCCTTTAATGCCTCTCTGGACACTCACCTCTTATCTGAATCCTGGGTAAGATATAGCAGGAAGCTTTATTTGTTAGCAGGGCAAGACAACATGACTAAAAGTTACTGGGCCCCACAGAAAATCAATTTAGCTACCCACCATTCAAAATCTGGAGAAAAATAAAGTAGAAAAAATCTGGAGAAAAAAAGCACTACACATAGGCCAGCCAGCAGGGCCTTTTCTTTTATTACACTCCTGCAGGAGTTGCATAAACGTATGTTAAATTTAGAATATTTCAAATTTACAATTTCTTCAGTTAATACAGCAGCGAATTTGTCCGAAAAAGGTGCATAAATTGGCACCTCTCTGTTAAATGTTAAAGCTTCAAAAATCCCTGCTGTTCAGTCCTAGATGTTGACTGCTGGAATTATTTAAGAGGTGGAACATAAGACTGTGGAATATCTGACAATATTTTACTACAAATACCAATACATCTTATTTACTACATATTGCTACTACCTATCAATTATACTTGCTACTTTCTTTTAAAAATCAGGCTATAATGAAATTTACATTTTAGCCATTGTCACTATCCTATGATACTCCTCCAATATTAGTTCAGTGGTGGCTTGACAGCAGAGACACATTATAAATCTTAATAGTGTATAGTAAAACATCAGTCTACCAAAGTTCATTTCAATTGACCATAGTTCCCTTTCCATATGAGATTGTGGTGGAATTGTTTACTCCCTTCATTTTTAATGTGATGGTAGGCTATTTGGATGTTTGAGGTGTCAACCCTGTCTGTACATGGAGTCTGCATATAAGGTATAATATGTGTCATTGTTTTCCAAGGTTCTTTATTTGTAATTAGTGATGGGTGCATAAATTTGCCTGGCGCAAATTTTTGCGGCCAATTTCCGCATTTCACCACTGGCGAATAAATTTGCGAAAATCCCGCAAAAATTTGCCGGCACCAAAATATTTTGGACGCATGTCCAAAAAGTAGCTTGCTTCAAAATCACTGCGCATCAACACTATTCGGACGCCCATTGACTATAACGCCAGTGTCAAAATTGACGTGAGCGACTTTTCGGACGTGTGTCCAAAATTGACATGGGCTTCAATTTTCGAGTTTCACAAATTTTTAACCATTTCGCGAATTTCTTGGGAAATTCTCAATTTTTTCAGCAAAGTGAAACGGGAGAAATTCGCCCATCATTATTTGTAATCTCTTTGTAGTGATGTTATTGTATTTTAGCCCCATCTCCAACAATTAGTATCTTAATTGTTTCCAAATTCCGTATTTGTGATAAACCAAGACTCTCTATCAAGAGTATGATGGCATCTTGTGTGTTTAATAGATTATTTCTGTTGTGTGTGTGTATATTGTGTGTGTGTGGTGTGTGTGTGTGGTGTGTGTGTGTGTCATTTTTGGGGGAAATTAGCTATGGTAGGCAGGTAAGCAGATCAGGAGCATAAAGACAGGGACAGAGCGTCTTCAGGCAAAAAACACAGGTTTATTCAGGACTTTTCCCAACATAACAGCATACAGTTAATCAGCGTTTCAGCTTCACGCATTTAAACTTTTCTCCACTCTGGGTTTCTCACCATACGTGATTTCCACACAATATTCAGGTTTCTCACCCTTTATCTCTCCCCTCCAGGGACACAAATTCGCGAGCTTCCGGCCTGGCTCACCTTCTAGTTTTCCTCAATCACTTTAGACTCAATCTCACTCACCTGGTCATGTCTCCCTCTGTTCCTTGCAGTGGCAGGCAGCACCCCTAGCCCCTCTGGAAGTTCTTAAGGGCTGAACGCCACGTTGATATCCGATTTGTCGCTATGCAACAACACACATGCGACATGTCGGATGTGCAGAAGATAATGGAACTGAACGTGAAATCACAGGTACAAACTACATATATCCGACTGTCGGATGAAGACGCAGCATGTGCCGTTCACACATCAACTGACAGTTGTAATCAGCATGATTAGACTCTACATAAAGTCTTTTACCAGGCAATGGCCTTTATAGATCACTCAGCCAGTCTCTAGCCCCACTGCCCAACAGTATGTTAGAATTTAACACAGTCCCAGGTGTAAATTCAGTCTTTTCAATTTGAAAATGAAAGTCACTTTCAATCATAGTTCCACATTTCTTAACTCCCATTACCCCAGACACCTCTGGAACATTCACAAACTAGTCTGGGGCACGCTGGATCTATGGAAACTTTACTACCGGTTGCAGGGCCAACCAGGGCCGGATTTACATAGAGGGCGCCCCTAGGCCCACTGCCGTTCGTCGCTCCTGCCCCCTCCCCTTTATTCGTGCAAATTTTCATCATCAATGGGGAAATTTAAAAAATGATTGTATCTCCAGCGCATCCCCAGTGTTTTTGAACCAATGTAGGTGTGGTTGGGCAGCATGCCGCCCCCCTAAAATCCTGCCTCCCTAGGCCCGGGCCTAGGTGGCCTTTCCACAAATCCGGGCCTGGGGCCAACTTCTTAGCAACCAACACTCTCTTTAGTTGGCATTCTTACCTTTGCCCGCTTTACCATGAAACAGGTGGGGAACCATTCACCAACTTTGTGGCATCTCCAGCATGGCTTCTCTATGTTGCTTGGACAATCCTGATCCATCTGTCGTATTTTAACCAGCTTTAAGACCTCCTCTTGGTACAGCACAAATTAGTCTCTCTCTCTCTCTCTCTCTCTTTCTCTCTCTCTCTGTCTGTCTCTTTTTAGGTGGCTCCTCTGCTCCTTGCAACTCTCTGCAATACTCACGTTCCACTGGTGGAGCTCCAGTGTCAGACTGGCCCATCGAGATACCAGGAAAAGTCCCGATGAGCCCAGGTGACAGTGGGCCCTCCTGCTTCTAAACATTTGGCTTTTTTCATGGTATTCCCTATTTCTATGAGAATAAAGAGGCCAAATAGATGGAATAATAGGTTATAGAATTTAAAGAAAAGAGACTAGTAGAATAGAGGTTGAGTGAGGAGAGGAAGAAAGATAATACTAAGGGTAAGGGCACACCTGGCGATTCAGGGAGATTTAATCACCTGGTGACTAATCGCCTCTCTTTTGGGGCTACTAATGTCGCCTGCGGCATGGCACACACGTCGCTTCATATTCCGAAGTCGCCCGAAGTTTCCTCGTGAGGCAACTCACTTTTTCTAAGTCCCAAAAACCGCTGGCGTCTTTCACTTTTTTAAGGGTGATATGCTGAAAAAGATCATAAACGTTTTCCCCCCTACATTTCCTAACATATGGCACCTAAACTATACAGTGGGCAGGTCTGGACTGAGAATTAAAATAGGCCCTGGCATTTTAGGTACACAGAGGCCCAATCAGTCCACAGAGAGGCCCAAACATCTCCCACCAGCCCACTAAATACTGACTTTCTATGGGACCTTATAGCAGCCCCTCTGGCATTTGCCAGAACCCACAGATTGCCAGTCCGGGCCTAACAGTGGGTACATGTATAGGGCAAAATAAAAACTCTATTTTATTTTATGAAGCTTTACCAGGCTTGTGTAGTGTAATGTATTTGCTGCTACATATACGTGTAAGTCCATTGTACTTAAACTTGGCGCCGTATGCAAATTAGGCATCGCTAGGGTAACTTCGCTTTGCTTGATGAATTAACGCTTGTGCAACTTCGCTTCCTTTCACCTCCCTGAGGGAAACTTCGGATTGTAGTGAATTAGATGCGCCCTGGCAAAACTTTGCCTGGCGAAGTGCAGCGAAGCCAACACTGGCGCAACTTCGAAGGTAAGTAAATTTGCCCCCATATATGACACTGTCTTCAGGCAAAAACACAGGTTTATTCAGGACTTTTTCCCAATATAAAGTCACAGCATACAGTTCATTCACTGGGGTTCTCACAATACAGGTTGGCTTCCACACTCAGGAATATTCAAGCTTCTAACTAATGGGAAGGAAACCTAGTTGGTGCAAAAACCCTCCCCCCTCCCGTGTGTTGCCCGCCCTCCCTCCTCCAGCCTGGCCTACCCGTCCCGCTGGGCAAATGCCCCTAACTTGTTACTTACCCTTCTGCGCAGGTCCAGTCCAGGGAGTTCACAGACGACATCTTCTTCCACGCGATCTTCTTGCTGCTTTGACCGGCGCATGCGCAGTAGTAGCATTTTGTCGGTACGATCTACTGCGCATGCGCCAAAAGTACTTAGTGACTTTTGGCACATGCGCAGTAGATCCGTACCGGCGAAATGCTCCTACTGCGCATGTGCCAAAACGCTGTTCAAAGCAGGAAGAAGATCGCGTGGAAGAAGATGTTGTCTGTGAACTCCCTGGACCTGCACAGAAGGGTAAGTAATAAGTTAGGGGCATTTGCCCAGCGGGACGGGTAAGCCAGGAGGGAGGGTGGGCAACACATGGGTGGGGGGGAGGGTTTTTGTGCCAACTAGGTTTCCTTCCCTTTTAAGTTAGAACTCCATGAATCTATGCGGTGAGCTGGGTTGCGCAGCAAAGAAAAGCAGACGAGAAGTTGGAGGCGCCAAATATAATGTAAGTTATAGAAACATTGCAGTTACAAACTACGTGCATCCGACTGTCGGATGAAAATGCTGCGTATGACGTTCGCATGCGATAGTCGAGTGACAAAGCTCCACTTCTTCGGTCAACTAATCTCCCCGAACTGCATTCCCGAGGAAACTTTGGGCGATTTCAGAAAACTTAGTTCTTTGAGTGCCATCCCGCTGGAGATTTACATTCTGGCTGGCAGGAAGGCAGGGGAAGACAGTTTGGGGAGATTAGTCGCCCGAAGAAGAGGCGATTAGTCGCCGCGTGACTAAATCTCTCCGAATCTGAGCATGTCTCTGCCCTTACTTGTAGCGTTGGAGTGGGCATATTAATGTGTGTGACAAGTCAGTAGGGAACCCCAGTGGCAGAAAAGCTCACTCTATTTAGGGTGTGGAAGGAAAGGGGGTCCTTGTCAGGGCTCTGAAGAACAAAACTGCTCTTCTCAGGGCATGGAAAGCCACAAAGAGTTCTTCTCAGGACTCTGAAGTAACTGCCACATTGGTGAGGATTCCCCTCAGCAGCTCAGAGATAAAACCATGTAAAATATTATGTGAAGTTGCTCCTGGCTGGCAGGCTGCGTGTATCACTGTGTCCTACAAATAAACCCCCCAACCTCTCCTCTGTGTGGGATTGTGGCTCAGGAAAGGGCCCAGGGAGGGGTCTCACAGCCCAGTCTGTCCTGACCCCAGTCATAGTGTATTTGCTCTCCCCTGTAGCCTAGACACAAGACTCCTGTAGCACCACAAGGAACAAAATCACAGCTAGATTTCCTATATGAATAGGAGATGGGCTCAAAAGAAAGATGAATAATAAAAAGTAGTGATAACATTTGGTTTTAAGATGGGGTCAGTGACCCCCACTTGAAAGCTGTAAGAGTCAGAAGAAGAAGGACAATAATTAGAAAAAAAATATAAAAGATATATAATGATGGCCAATTGGAAAGCTGCTTAGAATTGGCCATTCTATAACATACTAAGAGTTAACTTTAAGGTGAACCATCCCTTTAAAGTGGATCTGTCACCTGTATACAAAAATCTGTATAATAAAAGTAATTTTCAAATTAAACATGAAACCAATTTCTATTTTTTTATTAAAGCATTCATAGCTGTAGTAAGCGCATTTAAAAATCTCAGCTGTCAATCAAATATTGTCTGCCCCTCCTCTATGCTTTAGGCATAGAGGTGGGGCAGACAATTATTTCACTTTCCATTCAGCACTTCCTAGATGTCACTGCTCTCCCCACATTCCCCCGTTCTCTTCACCATTTAATTGTGTAGCCAGGGCATGGGGATGGACATCAGGTCCCCCATTCTGGTGCACAAACAAGATTCTGAGATGATGCAACAGTTTCCACAAAATGGCTCCTGCAAGATTCCTGGGACACTTGTACCCCCTGTCCCCTCCTGATGCCTGCCCTAACAAAACGTGTCACTTCACTCACTTGGGGAATATATATTTAACTTATGTGTGGGCTGGGAGTGTGTTTTAGTTACCATTGGGGGGTTAGGACTACCATATAAACAAGTAAGGAAAACATGCTATTAGTCAGGAGTCACACTCTTGGCCCACAGAATGGTGAAAACATTTTTTGCGAGAAACGCCATGGCATAAAGATAAGGAACATTGTGCAAACAAATAATACTCATTTAAACAAATGTATTTTAAATTGGACGTGAGACGTCCATTTTTATTTGGTATTTGTAGATTGGTCTTTGCTCCTTTCAATGAATTAGCCAGGTGCAAGTAAAAGTCCCTTGATGTTCTTCATAGGTTGTCCATCTTTAACTGGAAAAATTCATGAACATCACTCTGGCTCTGTTTTTCTATCCATCTCTTAGATCCGTCTTCCTTTTATGCCATTTTCCGTACTTTTTCAGGTTTCCGTTTCTGAAGATTCTGAACATACTGGATAATCTAATTCCTTTAAGGCCATTTTGGTTTCATTTAACAGCGGTAATGTAATATCTGGTGGTTCCAATGCAATTCCTTCAGTGCAGATCTCTGGAACTTTTATATGAGGAACAAATGGAGGCTGGACTTCTTTTTTCTTTAAAGCCTCCCAGTCTAATCCCTAGAAAAGAGGAGAAAGAAAACGGCAATTACAAGCAATTCTCTGCTAGTAAAATAAATCCAGATGGGCCAGAGTAAAACTGTATAGAGGATGTGAGTAATATCAAATAAAAGGCATAAACAGAGGGACTTGCATCAATCGCTCCAAACATGGAGGCTAATCAAGATGCCTAAACAACTTACCTCAAAGAAATCACTTTTCTTTACATCCTCAGCACCATTTATGTCAGACCCAAGGCGACGATATGGGGTTTTGGTCAATAGCTGCAAAAAAGAAATAACATACAAATTAAAACTAATTAAACAATACACAGACAGCATTGTTTTAGCAACAAGTTAAGATTATAAATGGGTTCCAGACCATTCCAATCTAAAGGGATTTGTAACCTATGGAACTGGGGACTTGACCACCACAATGTCCTCAAAGGGGGAATCATTTATGAATTGGACCTTTGCTATAGGCTGGACATTCAGAAATAGTAACTGTACATATATTTTATTTAAAGGAAGAATAAAATGCTAAACAGAAACAGGTATGGCATCTGTTATCCAGAAAGCTTAAATTATGGGAAGGTCATCTCACATAGACTCCATTTTAATCAAATAATTAATTCATTTTCTTAAATGATTTTCTTTTTTCTCTGTAATAATATAACAGTACAAGTATGGGGTCTGTTATCCGGAAACCTGTTATCCAGAAAGTTTTAAATTATTTAAAGGCCGTCTCCCATAGACTCCATTTTATCCCAATAATCCAAATTTTTAAATATGATTTCCTTTATCTGTGCAATAATAAAACAGTAGCTTGTACTTGATCCCACCTAAGATATAATTAATCCTTATTGGTGGCAAAACAATCCCATTGGGTTTATTTTATCTTTAAATGATCGTTAGGCTGATTTAAGTATATAGATGCAATTTACACTAATCTGGAAAACCCTGGTCCCAAGCATTCTGGACAACAGGTCCCATGCCTGTACAAACATTTCCATGGCACAGACCTGATTCCCTGAGGATGATTATTTTTTAATTCCCCAAATTGCCTAATTTTTGTCAGTTTTAATCCACCTAGTAAATTGGCCAGGAATTCCAGGGAAATCAGGGGAAAAGAGTATAATATAATTTGATAATAAGAATGTAAAACTGTGTGTCTAACAGTAAGGACAAATATAAGTGTGGGTGTGAGTGATAATGGATAATGGATAATGGCACACTAGAACTCACTTGTGTTATTATATTGTAGATTTCCGGGGTTAGGGATGGCGGATATATCGGCTCTTCGTGGACAATGTTATGAATAATTTCATCAGCATCATCTCCTGTAAAGGGCATCTGCAAGACAAAAACAACACTAGGGTTTTCTAGGGAATTAACTTGCAATAATAGCAAAGAGCTATAATTTATGGGCCTGTGTGTTAGGATTAAGTCCATAACCCCAATAATAAGTAGAAGTTTAAAAAAATGACTTGGGCTAAATCTATGGGCAAGCACCATGGAATCTATTGAAGTGCACTTACCTGACTGAGGCGCATTAAGTAAATGCACACTCCCAATCCCCACCAGTCCACTGATCTTGTGTAGGGATACTGTGTAAACATTTCCGGGGCCATATACGGCAAAGTTCCACATTGAGTTTGGCTTCTGTCTGTAAAACTCATTCCTGAAGCAGAAAGTAAAAAGTCAGTCAAGTTGGATCATTTCTACATTTGTTTTCCTTTATTTATAGAGTGTGATCATAGATGATTATTTTTATTGGTCTCTGCCCTAAGTCACAGGCATGATACACAAACTAGATTCAATTAATTCACAATGAACTTGCATGTAAGGGGGTACATTTCAACTGAGGGAAGAAACTAGGACAATGTAAAAATTCCAGCTCTACCTCTGCTCATCATGCTGCCTTAAAATGACTCTATTAACGGGTTAAATTAGTTTTCCCATTAGCCATGTGTTTTTTTCTTACAAGTGACATATACATAGAAGTAACATCGCCATGTGCTTTGTTGTCTTGAAATAAAATGAGAGTGTGATTGGAAAAGTTGTGTTTGTGTGTCAGAGGCAGATACACCACCCGTTGTTGTGTCCATTTGCTCATCCATTTGGTTTGAACGAATTGAATAAATCCCCCTGTCTGGAGTTTTGTGCTATGGAATTATAACTAGAAATCTTACCTTCTTTGCTAATGCCAAAGTCAGTAATTTTGGCGTATCCATCTCTATCCAGTAATACATTTTCTAGTTTTAAATCCCTGCAAGGAAAACAAATGAACATTTTAAAATAAAACTAAATAAAAACATTTCTATTAAGTAGAAAGAAGCTAAATAAGGCAGAAATGTCAAAGACTTTGGGGACATGGCTGTGTAATTAGGGTCAGACTGGACCTGTGGGGCAATGGGGGAAAAAACCCAGTGGGCAAAGCCAGACCCACTACTTGTGCCACTCCCTGGTCTCCTCTACTGACCCCTATTCCATCATGATTAGACATAAAAGAGCTCGGGTGCGGGACCAGGGGAGGGGGGTTGTGACTGGGGCAGGCTACTGGGAGAGGGGGGTTGTGGCTGGGGCTGGGGGGTTGTGTGGGATGACCTGGTTGATCCCAGACCCCCAGTCCAACGCTGTGTGTAACGTTCAGTAGTAATTACCTATGGGTGATGTTCCGATCATGCAAAAACTGCAGCCCAAGTACAATACAGGCAGAATAAAATCTGTAAAGACAAAAAAACACAAATATATAATTCATGTATAAGTGCAACAAATGGCAGTTATTCCTGAACGTAAATATTCAGCAGGTCATTGTCTGCATCACCTTCCTATGGAGCACTTAGATTGGGATATTAATGGTAGGGAAATCTTTCTTAAATCCTCTAGAGCACAGCCATACTCTTTCTTCCCACTGAAATGAATGGAGGGCTGGGTTTTACTTCTTGGGATCTAGATTTTCTTATAAAATGTTGGTGATAGTTTTCCTTGGGCCATGAATGATCAAAGCATTTTCCTGTCGACTGATCTTATTATGGAATTAATTCCCAGGGAAATACTGGAAGTACAAAAAGTTCCAGCTTGTCTAGTGGGAAAGAAGCAATCTCCCATACACTGTCTATGGATATCTCAATGGCAATGGTGCTATTTAGGTGCAACGGTGAGAATAACATAAGGATAAGACCTGCCACCTTCCCTAGAACTCCCAGTGGTGCTTACCTAGTTCTCTCCTGTGACATTCCGTTTCTGACCAAATGGGATGCCAAGTCTCCCCCTTCTACAAACTCCATAGCCAGGCAGATATAATGTTCCGTAGAGAAAGAGGCGAATAATCTAGTAAGGAAGTGGCAATTTTCCTTCTTGGCCAATAGCAGGATGCGTTGCTCTCGGAGAACACTGGCAAAGAAATAACAACGTCAGTTTCAATACAGGAGAATCATACACAGGACTAGTTCTACAACTGAGACTGGGGCAGAGCCTTTAATGGGGAGGCCCGTTTATAAAGTAACCCCCCCAATATATCATTTATTAACTCAAAGTAATGGGTTTGTGGTTTATAGTCCCATAGCTGTATTAAGAATCAAATACAACTCAAATATAAATTCACCTGTGACAATTATGGGTGTGATCCGCAAAATTAATAAACATGAATTTATGTGAAGCCTTTTGCTATTTTGAAAGCATCACATGTCTAAAACTACAGGGCAGCAAATGATATATATTTTTATGGAAAAATATAATATTATTTAAAGCCTTAAATTCAGTCTTTAAAAGAGAACTAAAGCTTAACTAAAGATGTAGCTAGAAATGTTGTACATGATGTTTTGTGCTTCTGTACCAGCCCAAGGCAACCACAACCGTTTAGCAGTAAAGATCAGTGTCTCCAAAGATGCCCCAGTAGCTCCCCATCTTCTTTTCTGCTGATTCACTGCACATGCTCTGTGCATGCTCTGTGCTGCAGCCACTTACTGAGCTTAGGGACCCACTCAAAATATACAGTACACATAGAATAGAAATGTCACAATATAAGGCTGATTAGAAATTAATACAGATAATTACTACATAGCAGCACAGAAACCAGTGCAATTAGCATCAGAATTTAATAATCAGTCCTGTAGCATCAGCTTATATTACAGACCAACCTAATTTTCTGCTGGATAATTAGTGATGACCCCTAAGCTTAGCTTCTCAACAGCTGCTCAGAGCCCACTGAGCATGTGATTGTCACAGACACTTTTCAAGATGGTGACCCCCTGTGACAAGTTTGAAGTCCTGGATCATTGCTGCTATTGATAAGCTGAAACTTTAGGCTGGTGCAATAAGTTCACTATATAAAATATGGCATTTTTAGCCACATTCATTTTTAGGATTTGGTTCTCGTTTAAGAATAACTCACCCAGCAAACGCCGTAGGTTGATCCATATAAAAGCTTTCAATAGTCTTAATGGCAACGGCCCTTCCTGTTTTTCTGTAGTTTGCCTTATAGACCTGAAATGAAAAAGTGCAGCGTTTATACACAATGCATGTTTCATCTTACACACAATTAAATGAATTAGCAACAAGAGTTGCTCATGTAGATTACTTGTCTGTAATGCATATCTGCAAAACTGTTATTTTAGGGGTTCATTTAATGACAGTTTGCACTGGGCCTAGTAATCCATAGTAACTTATAGCCACTAGGGGATACTGAACTTTATGCAGACTTTTGATGTCCCCTATAATGTGCCAAAAGTGTTAGAGTTGGATGTTATGCAATATATTGCTCATGTGTTTCAAGTCCAAGAGGATTATTTACTAAAGTCTGATTGGGCTTTTTGGTGCAAAACTCAAATTTTTGGGATTTATTATGCAGTCCAATGCTGCAAAATGTTTGAACCCAAAAATCCGCCATCTCAAACCTTTATATAATCAATGGGAGAGGTCCCTATCCTATTTGGAAGTTTATGTGGTCCGCAATGAAATTAGCCCAAAAATCTATTTCAGGCAACAATCTGAAAAATGTGGGCTTTTCAAGAAAAAGGCAGAAAGAATTGCACGATTCGGGTTTTCGCTCGATTTAATCAAGTTTTTCCCCAGTCCAAATAAATTGTGCTTTTTCAATAATAAATTAGGATTCTAGTTTGGTTGGACTTTTTTATTTAAGTAATCAGAAAAATATGGATTTAAGTAAATAACTCTCCAAGTGTAAAACCCCTGAGTATGTTCATAAAGATTTATCGTATTTAAAGGCAAAGTAACTCACCTTTCCATATGATCCTTCACCAAGAAGTGACTGGATGTTAAAGTCATCAATAGATGGTGGGGTTCCGCACACAAGCCTGAAAGCAAATAAATACAATTGATTAACCCTTTTGTTTGTTTCACTGGTAGAACTTTCACAGTTCTAGACTAAGAATAAGAATGGAACATATATCCACCATCAACAAGATGCAATATGCCATCCAAAATGGACACCAAGAAAGCAACAGACAGATCTTATATCCATACCTTGTGTGGTTCAGGGCAGTATCAATCCTTTGGATCGTAGTATCAAAGCGAGTATTCTAGGGAGGAGAAGGGAATACCATTAATTTAGGCTCATGATGTCATTTAAGAATAAAATCTCCTGGAAGTTTGTTTTAAAATATCAAATATGAAGACTTACCCTCTGGTTCTCAGGATGAGCAAAGCTTATAAGTCCTGTAAAAGAAAAAAAAAGAAATGGTTCAGAAAGAAGCCGCTGCAACCAGTGTGAATAAAAAGTCTGTAGCGTAACTAGATGGTATTGGGCCCCACAGCAAATTAATCTTAGGGCCCCCAACATATACAGATTTTGTCGAAATTGATCATTAATTAGGACATCGTGGGGCCCCTATACCTACTGGCCCCCCTGCAGCCATAGGATCATTAATTAGGGCATCGTGGGGCCCCTATACCTACTGTCCCCCCTGCAGCCATAGGATCTGCTTCCTCTTTAGTTACACCCCTGCCTAAAGGTTACAGCCCTGCCTAAAGTCTGTAGGTTTCTTGGCTACACAGGACTTCTGTCCAGGAGGGGCTGATCCCATTGCTATATCTGCACCTTCCATATACTTAAAGTTTAACTGCTCTGTCTGTGAATATATATATATATATATATATATATATATATATATATATATATATATATATATATATATATATATATATATTGTGGAAATAGAGATCTCCAGCCCAATATATATGTAGTATAGGGATCTAACTGTGATGATCATTGTGCTTGGAAAGCAGAATAAAACTCAGAATAACAAATATTTCTTTTGAAAAACTGCACCTGGAGGGGTCAGAGCTATTCTCTCGCTATCTATGCTTTCTACATTTTCCATCTTCTCTTGCTCATTTCTATCTCGATTCACTGAATAAAATTCTGCCCTCTCTTCTTTATTTTCATCTGCCTCCGGAGCTGAGAAGAGTATCTCGTCCCTATTAGAGTCCTATTCAAATGAATAAAATACAACGTTTTTAGAGAAAATAAAATGTTAATCATTATGATTCTTTAATTTGAGTTCCATTAATGTAAGATGCAAGTTGTCAGAATTGTAAAAATATATCTGTTTCTAACCCTTCTGTCAAATCACTTACAGTCCCCATTTCTTGGTAATGTAATGTAATATATAGGGATGCACAGAATCCAGAATTCGATTCGAGATTCAGCCCTTTTCAGCAGGATTCGGACGAATCCTTCTGCCAGGCCGAACTGAATCCGAATCCTAATTTGCATATACAAATTAGGGGTGGGAGGGAAATCGTGTGACTTTTTGTCACAATACAAGGAAGTAAAAAATGTTTTCCCCTTCCCACCATATGCAAATTAGGATTCGGATTTGGTTCGGTATTCGGCAGAATCTTTCGCAAAGGATTCGGAGGTTCGGCCGAATCCAAAATAGTGGATAGTGCATCCCTAGTGATATATATATATATATATATATATATATATATATTGTTTATATAGATGTGACAAAGAGAACACTAGAGTATGTGTAGCACTTGGTGCCATTAAGCCTCACTACTGAAAGAAGTTCTTAGTATAAGCAGTAATTTCGGAGTATCACAGCCTAGGATTTTCCCTTTCAAACATTAAACTCACCGAATCATTTTGGGCAAGTACTTCATGTTCATTGCTGTAACTTTGAATAAAAGAAGCTGAAATAAAAAAGAACAAATAGCAGTTAACCTACTGAGCATCGGTTTCTACCAAATGCTATTAGGAAATGTACAGATGGAATGATTGGAATATAGAAGAATCTGACATTCAATTGAGAAATTTAAATACGTTCCAGGCATTTGAGCTGCTGGCAGAACATGTTAACCCTGCAGTAGACATAGTGATCATTTATGGGATCTGTTTGTGCAGATTACGTGATTTGTGCTGGACGTATTCTTTTACTGGCAATTCTCAACCAACCATTTCCCGAGTGGTGCCAGACCAAACCCATCTCTTACATTTCACTTCTATAAATGGGTTTTGTATCATATTTGCTCTTAAAGAAACTTTACCTGGAGCGATCATTCTAATTCGCTCGTGCTCCTCCTCGATCCACTTTCTTTGACTGTCGTTAAGTTTAAATAATACAACTTCATCGTTTTCATGGGAGCCAAAAGGCATAGGTGTGATGTTGCTACTACAGCTCTGTAGTCAGGAGAAAGAAAAAAGCATGTTAAGAACCGAGTGCTAAAAAGTACACTATTTAATAAAACCAAGGTCTACAATCTACTGAAAAGATAAAGCCCATTTCATGAGTATCAGGTTATTGTCATTAAAAAAATAATATAGTGTCAGTAGAGTTGTGGTGATGAGTATATTGACTCAGTTTGTAGTAAGTAGCACTGAGACTCACTGTACAAAGCTAAAAGTCACTCTAACCCTAATCCTAACCCTATCTTGCAGTTGTAAGACCTGTATAAAGGCAATTTCCCCAGGAGGAAACAGGCTTTTATCCTTCCCAAAAAGGAAACTTACCGGTGGCTCCCAAGCAAGATCTTCATTTTCTATTGAGCAACTTCTCCTTGAATAATCTGGGGGGGAAACAAATAATGGTCATCTCTATGTACCAAACACCATTAGGAACTGTACAGATAAAATGATTGGGCAAAGGAAAAGCCTCTCTTATTGACTAGAGGGTTTTAAAGGCAGAGCAGGACTTGATTTAGTACCAGGCATTTAATCTGCTATTAGGAAATGATAATGCTACCTCAGCCAGATACTACTATGGTAACTCTTTGCAGAAATAAGATGAAAATGTAACAGGCTTCTGCTGTGGGTAAAGTCTGGCTTATAATATTACTAGCAGTTTTAACAAACAAACAAGCCTTCAAGTAGTGTCAGTCCAAGACCCTCTGATCAAGAGACCACATTCTCTGGACACTGTAGTAGAAATATGTATAGAACTTTTTAACTGCCATATTACTACTTAGGGCAGGCCAAGACCTTACATTTAGAAATGCTCTTCCCCTGCATTTATATTAATATCCTGTTTCTTACAAACTTTACCTGGAGTGATCGGTCTAATAATATCTTCCTCGATCCACTCTCTTTCTATGTCATCCAGTGAAATGACTTCAGTTTCATCATCTTTCAGGTAGACAACAGGTGTAAATTCTATGTTGTTGCTACAGACCTATAGAAAGGGCAAATAAAAAAAAGAGACTGTTAAGAAAATAAGGAGAAAATAAAACTAAAATGAATGCAACAAGTACACAGTTTTAATACCATGAGAATAATAAAACCATAGTTCATAGTATATGATCCATACTAAGTTCCGCTTATAAGTACCAAGTTATGGAGTCAGTACAACAATAATCACAAAAACAGTTTATTAATGAATTACAGATAATGCTCCTTATCCCCCACATTGCAGTTCCCTGACCAGTATAAAGACAATAGCAGCCTGGTTCTTTTATGTGATCTAATATCATTATTATTCAGACAAAATTAAATTCTCATGGATATTATTCAATTCTCATGGATATTATTCCATTCTTATCTCCTTTATCATCCTTCTCAAACACAAAACTCACCAGTGGGTTACAAGTAGGATCTTCATTTTCTTTCCAGCACTGTCTCCTAAAAGCCGGTCTAATTATTTCTTTCTCTTCCTTGATCCACTCTCTGTCATCAAGCACAATGACTTCAATATCATCCTCATAGAAAACAAGTATAGATGATACGTTGTTACTAGAGACCTATAGCAAGGGCAAATAAAAAAAGATAACATAAGCATTAATGGAGAAAATAAAATTGCAATGAATGGGAATAATAAAACAGCATCTTATTATCCTTCCCAAACACCAAACTCACCAGCAGGTTCCAAGCAGGATCTTCGTTTTCCATCCAGCGATTTCTTCTAAAAGAAGCTAGAGAAAAAGACAAAGATAACTTATAAGTCATCAGTTTGTACCAAACACCATTAGAAACTCTACATATTAAATGATGTATTTACATAAATATGATTATGATCATATTTGCCCTCTCTAATCCTAACCTCCTCTTCTTTATAAACATTACCTGGAGTGATGGGACTAAGTACTTCAATCTCAATCTCCTCGCTTTCAGTGTCATCAAGTGAAATAACTTCAATATAGTCATCTTCCTGGTAGCAAACAGGTATAGAGGCAATATCTGTGCTATAGTCCTATAGTGAAGGCAAGTAAACAAAGTTAATGTTAAGGAGAAAATAAAGGCAAGCAGTACATAATTTATGAGCAGAATAAAACCATAGTTATTATCGTTCTCAAACATAAAACTCACCATTGGGTTCCAGGCAGGATGTACATTTTCCATCCAGCACTGTCTCCTAAAAAGAGCTGGGGAATAAAAATAAATAGATTATTATTTAGTACCAAACATCATTAGAAACTGTACAGATAAAATGATTGGGCAAATGGATATTGGCCTAAAGGGATTTACAAACAGAGCAGGACTTGATTTAGTTCCAGGTATTTGATGTGCTACCAGGTCATGGTAACTTTGCCATGTACATAAATGGGCTCATGATCAGAGATTCCAATTCTTTACTAATCTTACCTGGAGTGAGCGGCCTAAAGAGCTCTTGCTCATCCTCCATCCATCTTTGACTGTCATAAAGCATAATGATTTCAATATCTTCATCTTCCTGGGAAGGAACTGGGAAAACAAGAACAAATATATATATATAATATCAGCCATAGTAATATTACAGAATGTGTTTTTACAAACATTGAGAATATTGGGTTCTGTGTCTGTTCCAATACCAATTATTTGTTTCCACCACCATATATATCCCAATTGGGTGAGACCAAAAGCCTTTGTCAAAAGACCACAATCCCTATATTAAAGTATATTTAGAATTATTTTGCATGTGAGTGATGTATTTAGATGCACTGAGCTGGAAATTAAGCATCTAGGGATACACAATGCTTTAGGCAGGGTTGTGATCATATTTGCTCTTTATTTTTCCTTAAAAATCTTTACCTGGAGTAACTGCTTCTTCCACATCTTCTTGGGGAAATTCTGGTTCATCTGCAAAATCGCTACTGCATTGCTATGGAAGAGACAAACGAAAGTCACAATTAATCAATTATTGTAATTTGTATATTGTATATTGTATTTGTATATTGTGTTGCTTTTATGACTTAAAGACTCCCACAAACAGTAATTGGCTCAAGGGCTAAATACCAACCACTAAAGCACTGAGCTCCAATAAATTGCCCTAGAATTGTGTAGTGGCTTGTGATTGGAAGATGAGTTATGTTCCCATTCCCTAGAAGTTTTCACCCTTACCTTCTTCCTACATCCAAAGAGTCTTGAAATTCTCTTTCTGAGTTTTCTGAGCTTTCCAGGCTTCCTGGTTCCTTCTATAATGTAAAATAGAGAATAAAAATATCTTTAATTATAGGAATGAATAGATACAGTAGGACAGATAGTGAATACTGTTATGAAAAGAGTAAAATATAGTTTACATAATAGAAATAAATTAGGGATGCACCGAATCCAGGATTCGGTTCGGGATTCGGCTAGGATTCTGCCTTTTTCAGCAGGATTCGGATTCAGCCGAATCCTTCTGCCCAGCCAAACCGAATCCAAACCCTAATTTGCATATGCAAATTAGGGGCGGGAGGGAAATTGCGTGATTTTATTGTCAGAAAACAAGGAAGTAAAACATGTTTTCCCCTTCCCATCCCTAATTTCCATTTGCAAATTAGGGTTCGGATTCAGTTTGGTATTCAGCCTAATCTTTCGGCCGAATCCAAAAAAGTGGATTCGGTGCATCTCTAAAATAAATATATATAAAGCTATAGATTCCTTACCTGGAGCTTTCTCAACTGTAGGTTCTGGGCTCAGTGATGTTTCTTTTTCTTGAATTTCAATGTTGTCCTTAATAAATGAAGAAAAGCAAGAGAAAAAGGCAACAAATTAAATAAAACCCTAAACTAAAAGGGGCAGATTTATTAAGGGTTGAAGTTTGAGTTTATGGGAGCTTCTAAAAACTCCCAACAACTCCCATAAACTCGAAATAGCGGGGGGGAAAATGACCAATAGTAACCTATTAAAAAAAAATTGATCGAATTCCATTTGAATGTTTTCACCAAAAAAAAGAAAAAAAAAAACTATTTCTAAAAGTACACTAAAATACAAATTGATTGTAGGAGGTCCTCCATAGCCTAAAACACAAATTCTGCAGGTTTTAGATGGCGAATAGTTGAATTAGAATTCTTAAAGGGACAGTATATGATAAATTTCAAAATTCAAATTTTTTTAAATTTAAATCGAATTTGGACTATTCCCTAGTCAAATTACACTTAGAGGCAGGTCGAGGTGAATTTTTGAATGAAAAAAAATTAAATTTCAAGCTATTTTTTGTGTACTTTGACTAGGGAATAGTCCAAATTCAATTCGAATTTGAAAAAAATTTGAAAATTCAAATATCAAAATCTATCATATACTGTCTCTTTCAAAATTCGACTTCCACCATTTGCCATCTAAAACCTGGGGAATTCCTGTTTTAGCCTATGGGGGACCTCCTAGAACCTATTTGTAGTCAATTGGTGGACTTTGAAAAACCATAGTTTTTGGGGAAAGCAAAGTTTCAATCAAATGCGCTATTCCTTCGATTCGTATGTTTCTAATTCGGCTGAATACGGACCTATTCGAGTGAAAACTGACCTATGTGACCAAAAAAAACTTGACTTAATTTCAGTTGGTCTTTTTGAATTCAAATTTCAAATTTTTTCAATTCGTAATTCAACCCTTCATAAATATGCCCCTTAAATAAACTTGACATTTGAATTTAAAAATTCTAATTTTCAATTCGACCCTTGATAAATCCAAATATTAACAGAAAAATGTCTTGTGCATTTATAGCATCGTATTGATGTCTGTACAATAAACATTGTACATTTATGGGTCAAAGACTAAATATATACAGATTTATTCCTGTACAATTGAGTTGAATTAGAATGAATTATGGGCTATTGGTTTGTAGTGAAAGCTAAATGAATGTTGTGCATTGCGTTTCTTCCTTTAAATAAATCTTTATCATTTACATAGATGAATAGGGACAAGTCTCTATGAGCCCATCATGGTGGCTGTACCCTTGTAAATGTCCCTGGTCCCTAAATAATACTAATATTTTAGTCTTACCTTGTTCTTCCGTCGAAATATGTTTCTAAAGATTTTTCGAATTCTTTCACTCATTTTGATTAATCTTAAATGAGAAAAGAAAAACAGAGTTTAAGGATATCAAATTAAACATGAACCTTTTAATATTTTATTTCTAAAATACTAATAAATACGTCATTAAACAAAAAAAAATCTTTGTAAGTGTGGTATTACATATAATTAAGTCGATTTTCTAATCTACTCACAGTGTAAAATTATTTGTATTGTATATGAAAAAACTCTTAGTAATTGGTAATTAACCAGCTAAAAAGTAATGTAGGCAGCTTAGAAATGTCCATGTACTTACTGATGTTGAAATTAGGTTATGCTTAAATAGTTGAAAAAGGAGGACGCTTACTTTTTAACTACATGGAATAAAGTTACAATTTTATCCTCATGGCTATGGTCGCAGGAGTGCGTGCTGCTTTATTGTGAAGTATGCTTAAATAGTCGCTTATTAGCACCAAAGAGTCGCGATGCAACCCGATCGGTGGCTAATCAGCAACTGATACTATTCAGGTGGTGAGGTCAGCAGGCTGCTTAGGTAATTGTGACATAATGCCATTGCAACAAAGCCTGATTATTATGACATCACAATGAGTTTAGGATATCAAATTGAACATGAACCTTTTTTATTTTGGAAAAATAGAACTATGTTTCTAAAATACTAATAAATACATCATTAAACAAAAAAAATAATCTTTGTAAGTGTGGGTATTACATATAATTAAGTTGACTTCTAATCTACTCTTAGGGGCAGATTAATCAAGGGTCGAATTTCAAGTTGAAAAAACTTCAAAATTCAAAAAGACCAGAACGAAATTAAGTCAAAGTTTTTTTTGGTCAGTTGTCTCTCAGATTGGTCCATATTCAGCCGAATTCAAATCATACAAATCAAAGGAATAGTGCATTTGATCAAATTCGATTCTAAGTTTTTTCCCCAAAAAAACTTTGATTTTTCAAAGTCCACCAATTGACTCCAAATAGGTTCTAGGAGGTCCCCCATAGGCTAAAACAGCAATTTGGCAGGTTTTAGATGGCCAATGGTCGAAGCCTGATTTTTAAAGAGACAGTGCATTTAAATTTTTTCATTCTTGCAAATTCAAATCGACTTTTGACTACTCCTTAATCGAAGTACACAAAAAATAGCTCGAAATTCGATTTTTTTTTTTCATTTGAAAATTCACCTTGACCTTTGATGAATCTGCCCCTTAGTGCATAATTATTTGTATTGTATTGGTTATTGGTAATTAACCAGCTAATTAGCAATAAAGTAATGTAGTCAGCTTAGAAATGTCTATGTACTTACTGATGTTGAAATTAGGTTATGCTTAAATAGTTGCTTATTAGCACCAAAGAATCGTGATGCAACCCGATCGGTGGCTAATCAGCAACTGATACTATTCCGGTGGTGAGGTCAGCAGGCTGCTTAGGTAATTGTGACATAATGCCATTGCCATAGCAACAAAGCCTGATTATTACATCGCAATGAGTTTAGGATATTAAATTGAACATGAACCTTTTAATAATATTTCCTTGGTAAAAATAGATCTATGTTTCTAAAATACTAATAAATACGTCATTAAACAAAAAAATCATCTTTGTAAGTGTGGGTATTACATATATAATTAAGTCAATTTCTAATCTACTCACAGTGTAAAATTATTTGTATTGTATATTAAATAACACTTAGTAATTGGTAATTAACCAGCTAATTAGCAATAAAGTAATGTAGACAGCTTAGAAATATCTATGTACTTACCGATGTTGAAATTAGGTAATGATTAAATAGTCACTTATTAGCACCAAAGAATTGGGATGCAATCCTATCGGTGGCTAATCTGCAACTGATACTTTTCAGGTGGTGAGATCAACAAGCTGCTTAGGTAATTGTGACATAATGCCATTGCCATAGCAACCAAGCATGGTTATTATGACATCACCATGTTATTTCCAGGTGCACAGGAAGTATTCCTATTGGCTAAAGATTATGTTAACTAATAACCGAATTGAGATAAACAAAAGAATTTGTTTAATAGCATCAACATTATGTTATAAGGGAACTACAGTAAAACATCAATTTTAAGTTTTCCCTTATTTTACATTGTTGTTGTTTGTTTGTGGTCCCACCTTTATTTTATACATTATACATTTCCCTGATTTCACTAGGTTTTGTAATGCCATATTTATCAAAGGTCGAGTAAAAATTACCCTAGCAACCATGCATTGATTTGAATAAGAGACAGCAATATGAATAGTAGAGGCCTGAATAGAAAGATGAGTAATAAAAAGTAGCAATAACAATACATTTGTAGCCTTACAGAACATTCGTTTTTTTAGATGGGGTCAGTGACCCCAATTTGAAAGTTGGAAAGAGTCAGAAGAAGAAGGCAAATAATTAGAAAAACTATAAAAAGAAAAAAACAAAGGCCAATTTCCACTTGCCATTGGGGTCAGGAATTTTTTCCCTCTTGTGGCATAACTGGCACTGGCTTCAGGCTGGGTTTTTTTTTACCGTCATCTGGCTCAAAAAAGCAGCTATATGATCATGTATTTTACATTTTGGGGGTTATTTAATAAAATGGAATGTTAAAATCTCAAATTTTAGTATTTTTCCACTTTAAAATTTGAATTTTTAGAAAAAGAAAACCCTCAAATGTTTTGAGATTTATTATAACCCCAAAAAAAAATCTGAAAATCCACCATCTCAGACTTGTCAAGGTCCTATATAAGTCATGGTGGAGGCACCTATCTAATTTAAAGTGTTTGTGATCTGTGCTGGGTTTAGCCAGAAAATCCAACTTTGGTGGGGTTTTTGGGCAAAAACTGCACACCCCGTGTTCGGGTTTAGCAATCAGCAAAGGTGGCAACCCTAGCGGCGAAGCCAACGATGGCGCAACTTCGAAGGTAAGTAAATTTGCCCCCATATATGACACTGTCTTCAGGAAAAAACACATGTTTATTCAGGACTTTTTCCCAATATAAAGTCACAGCATACAGTTCATCAAACTTTTCCTCACACTGGGGTTCTCATAATACAGGTTGGCTTTCACAGTCAGGAATATTCAAGCTTCTCACTAAGCCCCTTTTAGGGTAGAACTCCATGAATCTATACAGTGCGCTGGGTTGCGCAGCAAAGAAAAGCAGGCGACCAGTCGGAGGTGCCAAATATATTTAAGTTATAGAAACATTGCAGCTACAAACTACGTGTATCCGACTGTCGGATGAAAATGCTGCTTGTGGCGTTCCCATCTGATAGTCCAGTGACAAATCTCCACTTCTTCGGACGACTAATCTCCCCGAACTGCATTCCCGAGGAAACTTTGGGCGATTTCTGAAACCTAAGTTCTTTGAGTGCCATCCCACTGGAGATTTACATTCTGGCTGGCGGGAAGGCAGGGGAAGACAGTTTGGGTAGATTAGTCGCCCGAAGAAGAGGTTATTAGTCGTCGGGCGACTAAATCTCTCAGAATCTGAGCGTGTCTCTGCCCTTACTTGTAGCGTCGGAGTGGGTTGAGGAGGGGCAGCATCGCTAGCTGCACTAGAAAAGCCAAATTTCCATTTTAAACAACTGAAATTCTTCTCTTAAAGTTACCAGAGGCAACTTTTCGCCGCCCTGGTAACTGGCCGCTCTGTGCCGCCTGAGGCAAGATTCTCACCAGGTGGCAACTCCAAACCCTACTCATGGCTGGAGCGGCCCTGGCTGTGTGTGTGTGTGGTGGGTTGGGGTTGCCACCTTTTCTGGAAAAAAAAATACAGGAGCCTTTCTATATATTTATCTTTTTGCCCTATTAATAACATTGGGATCAACCATCATTTTTACCGGCCAGGTGGCAACCCTAACCCCAGCCCACCACACACACAACCCAAAGAATTGCTTATCCTCTGCTAAAGTTCCTGGTACAGGGATGGTGGCATTCATAATTAAACCAATGGCGGTTAATCATCCAGTAACAAAATTGGACAAAAAAACGACACTATAATTCCTCCTCCTTGTCAAGAAAGGACCTAAATATTTTTATTATACAGTGAGAAAGGCGAAGCTAAACAAGACACAGTAACTGTGCCCTCAATTCAACTGTAATATTCTGCTGGCACAACAATATCAGTTTAACATATTCTGAGCCGCTACTGCCATTCAGTGGTCATTCTGGATAACTGTACATAGACACGGGATTGGCTTCAATTGAAATGGGAGGAGTCAGTCCAGGATGCAGTTCCTGATTGAACCGCTCTGTGTTTAAATATTCCATGTAGGTTTAGCTGGAACTACGTTTTTCGGCTCGTAGCTCTATGATGGCGCGGGGAACTCTGGGTATTGTTGTCATACGCTGTTTACAATAGAAGGCTTCTCAGTAGAGCTGCACTATGTTTCCCATGTGGCTTAGCGACAATATGCGCAGGCGCATTAAAAACTGCTAAGCTGTCAGTGGAAGAGCCACCGGAACCGTACGAGGTTCCCGGAGTTTTATCGTGCCTTTGTGAAGTGGGGACAGTGAGGCAACATGTCCCGGCAAACCAACAGAGGCACCGAGAGCAAAAAGATGGTGAGGGATTTTGTGCTGAGAAGACGATTTACTGTGCTGTGGAAATGCTGCTAAGCAGCGCCCTGTGTTCCAGCAAAACTGGGATCTCACTGGGAATGTGAGATCCCTACGTAAAAGGTCGCTGCTATCCTGCATGGGGTGGTCATTGTATTAATGTTACCTGTTCTGGACAAAAAAAAAACCAATACGGATTTGCTGTGCAAACACTGAGTAGTGGGAATTTTTGAGGGTGCACAGGAGAATGGAGGTTCAATGTGTAATGGGGGTAGATTAAGAGGATTACTGTACAGTCCTGCACTGATGCAATGGCCCTGCGGTGTGCCTTGCCCTCCCTTTATCTTTATGTCAAGCTAGAATGTTGGGCCCAGATATATATATATATATATATATATATATATATATATATATATATATATATATATAATATAATGGTAATACAATGAACAGTGAGAAATGTCTGATCATGCATTCATACACACTCCTGCTCTCCTGGCACCATGGGAATATAAGGATACTAGAAGCCTCTTGCAATTCCAACATTCAGCCTTGCTCCTGGAACTCTTACAATAGGGTGTACATCATTCTCTAGTCTCATTTTTAGAATTCTTTTTGGTGTTTATGTGCCAGACCGTTAAGTCTTAGGTTAAAGGGATACTGTCATGGGAAAACATGTTTTTTTCAAAGCACATCAGTTAATCGTGCTACTCCAGCACTGAAATCTAATTCTCAAAATAGCAAACAGATTTTTTTTTTATACTACTATAGAACTACTTTCTGGCAGGCTGTTATTTTTCATACTTAATGTAACTGAATCAGTCTCAGTGGGACTTGGATTTTACTGATTGTTGTTTTTAGGCAGCTGTTATCTTGTGTTAGGGAGCTGCTATCTGGTTACCTTCCCATTGTTCTTTTGTTAGGGCAAGGCCAGACGTTGCGTTTTTAAAAAAGAACAGCCAGGTTTAAATACGAATAAACTGCACTACCACTGAAACTAATGGAAAACGCACTATGGCAATTCACACAGGGCACTTGCAAGCTGACATCAGCCACAGGAGACCAGTATTGGCGTTTTTTAGCAGAAACGCCAATATGTCAAGAAACTACCAAATCAATAGACTCTATGGGATCTGCATGTTTGAAACCACACCTTGCGTAAATACGCAGCGTATTTTAAATATGGCGTCCAAATTCTCAATGAGAACATTAAAAACAATGAGAAGTGCATGTTGGGAAAAGAATCCTACATGCTGAAAAACGCATGTTGCCGGTCGCATGTGGTTTCAGTGGCGTATATACGCCTGGCTATTCTTTTTTAAAAACTCAACGTAAAAACGCCATGTCTGGCCTTGCCCTTAGGCTACTGGGGGGAGGAAAGGTGATATCACTCCAACTTGCAGTAAAGAGTGATTGAAGTTTATCAGAGCACAAGTCACATGACCAGGGGCAGCTGGGAAATTGACAAAATGTCTAGCCCCATGTCAGATTTCAAAATTGAATATAAACAAATCTGTTTGCTCTTTTGAAAAATGGATTTCAGTGCAGAATTCTGCTGGAGCAGCACTATTAACTGAAGCGTTTTGAAAAAAACATGTTTTCCCATGACAGTATCCCGTTAAGTATATATTATTGACTCAGTTGAACCTAATATTTTTCAGCACTGGCCACTAGAAAGTTCTATCGGTGCCCTATAATAAATGACTGCTGCAGGGAGCAAGTGGTATGAACTAAAATTGGCTAAAAATATGGAATTCTCTATCATCACAGACACAGATTCCTTTTCCAGGGCAAATAGTAAACTGGAATGATTATGCATGACACCCTTTTAACCATAGGTTTATCAAGTAGTCTTAACCAATATCTTGAACTGGAAAAGTTACCTAAAGTGACAGTTACCTGCATTTTAATTCTTGAGGTAGACTAGTTTCAGACTATTAGTGAGGCAGCACTGTGCTAGTTGAGGCATTTAGGTTTGGCATTCAGTGGTTATAAGTTGCTGCATGTTACTGACAGCATCCTCACACATATAGGATACCTACTTACTGCTTATGCCAGAACTGCACTATTTCTGTTCTCAAGTTTTGTGCCATTACACCTGTCTCACTTAACTGTGTTTTTCCCTTCTCTCCATCTGCCTGCTGCACTCATTCTGTAGTATTGGTATTTGCCATTCATTTCTCCTACTGCATCTCTGCATCTTATGGTACGTTTGTTCATATGCTTACTCACTCTATTTCTATCATGCCTTCCTGCATTTTCCTAAGGTCCAATCTTAATAGGGAAAACTTATTTTATTCCTCTTATCTTTCTTTAACAATTCTACATTTACCATAATATGCTGGGGCACCACACAGGGCAAATAAAAAAATAATATGGCTGTTGGAAGCATCACATATTTAAGGCATTGTTCCTACGATAGACTTAAAGCCCCACCCTTATATTCTTATTCCATGCCCTATGAATTTATGTAAATAAATACTGATATTAGTGAGTTGGTGTTTAATCCTTCTAATACTTTAAGTCATTGGAGAAGCATAGTGTTTTTCGAACCAGAAGTTGCTTGGAAACTCTGTCTTTCAACCATCATATGAAGTTAGGAATGTCATTTAAATTGGCATACATTAAGTAATATCTATATTATAGTGAAAAGGAGGACTGGTTTAAATCATACATATTACTTACATCTAATCGAATTCTCAGATGAAATCTTGCATGTTTTATTACACTCTTATGTTTAATGAATACAGAGGACGGAAAACAAGCTCTTTTTATATACAAAAGATGTGGCTCCCAAAATAAAGTAGAAGAAGGTGGTTGTACAGTGGCATGTTGTTTGAAACTCATCTGAAAGAAGGCATTATTTTGTACTTAATATGAGAATAGCTTATTGTGCACACAGAAAATCCCCACTCTCGTGTTTGCAATATCTGTAAAAGCTGCTATACTCTTGAGGCATTTATTTGTAGAACTCAGCAGAATAACGCAAAATTAGCAGAAGCAATATGGGAGCTATGGGTAGGACTCCACGAGCGATTTTGTCGCGTCTGCATCCGACAGTTGTGTCGCGTCGGATCAACGCTGCGACAATTCTATCTCTTACCTTATTTTTGTCGTAGCGCGTCGGATCGCAACAAAATCGCTCGTGGAGTCCTACCCTTAACTGCTATAAATTTAATTAAAGGACAAAAAGCTGAATTCTTCAATTTTAAACCACTTCTGGTATACTGCACATGCACAAATCTTAATTCTACTGAAAGAACACATTGGGAGTACAGGTAAGATGGTGGTCAGTGAATAAACGTAGCAAATACAGTTGCTGGTTTGGGGCCTAGCTTATTGCCAGTAAATTCAGCTTTCCCTGTTCTTTAAATATGGCAAAAAAGAATTTCTGACAAATATAATAAGCTATGTCTCTGTATTTCACTGTCTATTTAAAAAAAATCCTTAATTCTAGTTTCTGTTTTACTTTTCAACCAGTATTTGTGCTAGCGGTTCACAGCACTATTATTAAAGCTGGGTTTATGTATATTGACCCTGTCACTGCATGCCTGGTTTCCACATCATCTCTTTGTTTTTCCTACGTAAATTCTTGCATTTCCAAGTAGCACTAAATCCGTTATTATAGCACGTAATTCCAATGGCTGTCTCTGCATTAAATGTATGATTCTCTTCCCATTAGAACTCTGAGCTCTTCACTCTGACATATGGTGCTCTCGTCACCCAGCTGTGTAAAGACTATGAAAATGATGAAGATGTCAACAAGCAGCTGGAAAAAATGTAAGTTTAGATTTTTGATGCAAGAGCTTTTTTTCTGCAGATGTGTAGTTAGTGAATCTCCCCAGAAAGAGTGCTTTAGAAAAACCAGCCTCTGAATCCTGTCCACAAACGTAAGCATAATATTCTTATCAGGTGTGCCAACAATAATTGTACTTTTCTGTGTCTCACACAGTTTGAACTTCCTTCTAACACTTTGCACTTCCTTTTATTGTTCTGGGCTGCTATCTTTCTTTTGAATTTATGCTGAGATATTTAAAGGAAAAAAGTACCAGTCTTTTTGACTTTAACTCTTTTGTTAAAATGGTGCATAATATATATATATATATATATATTATGTCTAGCCCTTTCCAGACAAAACTATGGGGATCAAACCAAATTAGTACCAAACTAGGTGGCATTTACCTAACCCTGTGGTGGGCAGTCACAGGCTAATCAATTATGTCTAGCCCTCTGCCAATGATCAGATCACCTAAGGAGGCATGAGCAACACTGACTGGGCTGGCCTGGCTCACTTATACCTAAAGTGCCTGTATTATATAAAAAACATTGCCTGAAGAAAGCTTCAAACTTGCAATATACATTCATTACAATTTTTTTTGGTTTTTAAGTTATTTGTATATGTACTGTTATTTGTCAACAGTGTTTGACCCTTTCTATTCTCTGCCCTGATGGAATGTAAGACATGGCAGCTGATTAACAGACCTGTCTTTGCTGGGGAGCTAAGACTTTTGCAACATGGTTTAAAAAGTAAGAACCAGGAGTTAACCAATTGCTGCTTTCAATAGCAACTGTTTTATTTTTTTTTACAAATAACTTTAAGGAGAAGGAAAGGTTAAAACTAAGTAAGCTTTTTTAAAAAGATCTATTAAAATACACCAGTAAACCCTCAAAGTAGTGCTGCACTGAGTCTTCTATCAAAAGAAACACAGCATATTTCCTTCTATCGTGTACACATGGGCTTTTGTATCAGACTTCCTGCCTTCAGCTTAAACCTCCTTGCCCTGGGCGTGAGCATGCTCAGTTTACTCCTCACTCCCCCCTCTCTCCTGTTATCTGCGGCCAGAATTATAAGTGAGCAGGGAGAGACAGGAAGTGATTTCATCAAGCTAATATGGAGGCTGATATCCTAAACAAACAGAGCTTCTACTCAGGTATGGTATTTATTCTACAGAATAAATAGAGAGTTTTAGTTTGCACTAGTGTGGCAAGAAGCTGCCTCTGTAGATTTCCTTCTCCTTTAAAAACACTTTTTAAAGCACTGTTTATTTTGGGATTGACTTTCCATTAGCTTATTTGCCAACTGATATTTTCTGTGCTGAGGAGAGAATTACAGAATCGGCACCTGATATCTGCTGTTGTGTGGGTACCTTATAAATAGGGTAAGCATAAATGAATTTTCAGCATTGCTAAATTCCCTTACTTTGCAAGTCTGCACTACCTGCCCTGGAAGAATCTCTGAAGTGTGCCAAGTTGGCATTTTCGTTGCGGTTTTATTCGAAAATAGCATTCAAGGCCACCACTAAACTGCCTTTTCTGTGCTGTTAGTCGATCTTCTATAAATGCCCAGGAAACCAGAAAACCTTTTTGGCAAAAGTGACATCCAGCCGCAGAAACCTTAAAAGCAATAATGCTGGTTCCCCAGGAACATTCTAAGATGTCTTCTTGGAAACCTCAGAAACCATTTCAACAAATTCTGAAATTTACCAAACATGTCTTTACAATTTTGCCAAGCTTATAAACTAATAAGAACTGCATCAACCCCACACATATAATATTCTTAATACTATACTTAAAGGAACAGTAACACTAAAAAAACTAAAGTGTTTTATATGTATTTAATTATTATATGCTGTTAACCTGCACTCATGTTTACTTTAGAAACACCACTACAGTTGATATAAATAAGGTGCTGTGTAATCATGGGGGCAGACATTTAAACTAAATAGGGCAAAAAGGCTCATGTTTACACAGCACAGAACAGATGAGCTCTGTAGAATACACTGGGTTTAGTTAAACCACTGGGCATTTAGTTGAACAATGCTAAATAATTAGGGCCCTCTATAGCTTTTGGGCACCCAAGACATTTTCAGGGTCTACTTTTTCTGTAGTTACTCCCCCTCAATGTTGCCACACTAACAGTAGAGTCATGCGCAGGTCCATATTTTGGAACCCCGACCCGTACCTGCAACCCGCATTCTTACCCGGTTGGACCCGATACCGACCCGTAAGTACCTTATCCACAACCCGGACCCGCTGACCATCAAGAATCAGGAAGTGCTGTCATTGTAAACCGGAAGTGACATCATCGGAAGTAGGTGTAATTAGCAAAAAGGAGTAAAAATCGATATTGAGAAGACCCGCGACCCGCAGAACCTCCGACCAGCGTCTAAACCCGCACCCGGAACTTCTACCCGAACTTGCGGGTAACTCGTGGGTACCGGACCCGCTACAGGACTCTATCTGTACTTTGTTTAATATCCTCAGTATTTATAGAGCTGTTTAACAGTTGTATGTGTACAATCACAGCAGCTATTGATCACCCACCCATAACTCCAATACTGGACTCACTTCAGCTGTTTGACTTAAAGGGGTGGGTCATCTTTGAGTTAACTAGTTTAGTTTAGTATGTTATAGAATCACCAATTCTAAGAAGCTTTTCAACTAGTCTTCATTATTTATTTATTTGATATTTGTTTTTTAATTATTTGGCTTCTTCTGACTCTTTCCCGGTTTCAAATGGGGGTCCCAGGTAGAGTCCTGCTGTGGGTCGGTTACCTGCAAAATGGGGATGAGGGTAGGATTTTCGGGTGCGAGTTTAGATGTGGGTTGCAGGTCGAGTTGCGGATCTCCTTATAAATTTCTTATGTTATATTGTCTATATTTTACTCCTTTTAAAATTTTACAAAACTTTTCTGTCCCCACCCACTTTTGATGATGTCACTTACAGTTTGCAGCAACATCACTTCCTGTTTAATGGTAGTCAGCCGGTTGCGAATAAGGCAGTTGCGGGTCGGGGTCAGGTAATGATCAAAGTGAGTAAATCTGTGAGTCTGAGTCTTATAAATTCTAATCCTAGGCCCCATCAAAAAACAAATGCTCTGTAAGGCTACACATGTATTGTTATTGCTACTTTTTATTACTCATCCTTCTATTCAGGCCTCTCCTATTCATATTCCAATCTCTTATTTAAATAAATGCATGGTTGCTAGGGTGATTTAGACCCTAGCAATCAGATTGCTGGAATGGCAAACTGGAGAGCTGCTGAATAAAAAAAACGAATTAACTCAAATCACACATAATAAAATGTGAAAACCAATTGCAAACTGTCTCAGAATATCGCTCTCTACATTATATTAAAAGTTATGCAAAGGTGAACAAACTCTTTAATACACATGTTTTCTTTGGGCCTTTAAAAGGACATATGCCTGACACTAAAACTTCCCCCCCCAAACACTCTTTTATTTAAAGTATCTGTTCAATTGAAACAAGGACCTTCACAACAACCTATCCTGGTATTAACCAGTTAGCCAGTTATAATGAAAGGAATCATCAACTGGAAGGCTACTGTCACTATTAGTTTTACAATATTTACTCTGTGATCTATATTTGTTGCAACTTTAGTTAGGTGATTCCTATGATGCCCAGTGAATTGTGTTCTTGTTAATATGCAGCAGTTATAACCAGTGTATCTGATATTATAGAGTTTTGAATGGGATGTTAGTAGACATAAGACAACCTATGCCCTTGTGTTATTTCATACAAAGCTGTCTTTTTTTTATTTTTTTTATGTCTCCCTTTTCCTCAGGGGATACAACATAGGTGTGAGACTCATAGAAGATTTTTTGGCACGGTCAAGTATTGGGAGGTGTCATGATTTTCGGGAAACAGCTGATGTTATAGCAAAGGTAATTATGAAAGAAGCAACTGAATGGGTCAGTTTGGTGTTCCAGTGAACTCCTCTCTCATTCACTCTTCTCTCAGCTTCTCTTACTCCTTCCATCCACTTTCAATTTGCCCACCTTATGCTTTATGGTGTTGTGTAACTTACCTCCCTGTTTCTAAGCTCTATTCTATTTCTACACCTTCCTCTGCTGCTTTCTTGTCTCCAAGCCTGTTTGTTGTGGTATTTTCATTTCCTCTTTTTGTCCTATTATTTGCTGCCCTCTACTAGCTCTATTCTTTCTTTTTTTCTGTTACAATCTTCTGATTTTGTTGAATTTCTGTTTCCCCAGTAGTCTGCCTTTTCTACTCCCATGTTTCCTGTCATTTTTAGTCCCCACTTGTTCTTTCTCTTGCCTTGTCTTACCATCTTCTCACTAATTCTGTCTCGGAGCCTCAAAATTACAGTTGCTAAAGTCAAATGAAAGCAAAACAATTTAACTTTCCGTAATCAAATACCGGTGCATACATAGAGCTACTGTAAAATACTGCATAGCAGACTAATTACACTGTATTTGGACCCCTCTTCAATACTCATATATTCATTTCTATTTCTATTTTTTATTATAAATTGAAGGGATATGTACAAGGAAGAAACAGATTGTTTAAACACAGCTATGGCCAAGCACATTTGAGGGTGATCTTCCAGGTTGAAAGTTGTATGTTTGAGGTGGTAAAGAACTAATATATTTCTTGTCTTACATTGCAGAACTGTGAAAGCAGTAAATGTAATAATCCATGCTGGAAAAGTCTTCCTTTCATTTGGCAAAGGCAACTTTCATCTACAGATGCAGCAAACTTTAACATAACACGCCTAGCTCACACTGTTGCACATTTTGTTAGACAATGCACTTCAGGAGAATGATAATGATACATTTAAGATCAAAGATAAAATTTGCCATAACGAAAACAAATGTCATTGCACGCAATTTTGCGTTGCACATTTTCAAAGATGTTAAAGTGAAAAGTCTGTCCTTTGCTATGCTCTGCCCTGCTGATTCTGACTACATGTACCATTTCCAAAAAGGTAGCAAGCCAGTTGTCTAGTCAAACATTTCACGGGGACAGAGAAGGTTGAGACTGGAGTAGAGATACTATTGCAACATATTGAACCAGTGTGAATTTGTAATAAATATATATTAGAAAGTTGTTTAGAATTTAATTTACTTTTCATAATTAAACATTTTATGTATCATGTTCCAATCAAGTTTAAATGTATTAACATGATGAGACATAGTGAGGCATTTGAGACAAATATTTAAAATTTTTTGTTCAATCAGTGTTTTTAGTACCTTCCAGTCAGCTGCTGCAAGGATTTCTAGAATCACTCTATTGCTTTGGTTCTTATTTATTCATCCTTTGAACAGGTGGCCTTTAAAATGTACCTGGGGATCACACCTACTATCACAAACTGGAGTCCAGCAGGAGATGAATTCTCCCTCATCCTCGAGAACAACCCTCTTGTAGACTTTGTTGAGTTGCCAGACAACCATTCTACTTTGGTCTATTCCAACCTGCTGTGCGGGGTACTGCGGGGAGCCCTAGAAATGGCAAGTGACAACTTTTTTTTTTTTAATACAACCATGTAGATTAATCTTTTCTGTGCCTGCTTTCTTTGATCTGTTTGTAACGAGTTTCCAGTAAATAGAGAAAGCTAAAAATGTGCGCTCTGTCATTAGCACACTGGTACTTTTAATTTGTATAAATCTTTTTAATTGAGATTAACTACTGATGTATTGTGGTACCTTCAGGCTTTAAACATGCACTTTAACATATGAAATAGAATCTATGTTACTTGTTTGTATACATCCTTTTTTGTTTTTAAGTGTTAAGCCTATGGCACAGTTTGACAACTGCTTGCCCCTGGCGAAAAACAGGGTCCGAATGCCTCTGTCCATCCCCATCAGAGCTGCTAATTCCTGTGACTGTTTGTGCCTTCATTTCAGATACCTTACATTTTTATTAACTCTCATACAGGTGCAAATGGCAGTCGATGTGAAGTTTGTGCAGGATACACTGAAAGGTGATAGTGTGACAGAAATCAGAATGAAGTTTATCAGAAGGATTGAGGATAACCTTCCAGCTGGGGAAGAGTAATTGGAAAAGTAACCGTTACCATCACAAAAGTCACATTATGCCCTGGTATATAGGGCAGAAATGTGGATTCTGCAAAACTACTTGACCTTAATTTTTGTTTTTTTTGTTTTTTTTTACAGACTTCATTGTAAATTCTCTTTGCACTGGAGTTGTGGTGCACATTTACATTTTTAAGACCGACTGAAATGGGAATTTTCACTGCAAGTTAATGCAACTCGGTCTGAACTGTTTGTATCTGTTTTTTAAGAAAAATATTGATTTCTCAAGTGACTATTGATTATCATGGAAGTACTTGTTGTTTTGTTTACCTCCCTATACTGCTTAAATTTATGGTTTATCATATGCCACTTAATTTTCAAGTTTCTTACCTTTCTCTTACAGTTTTAGAAATCCCAAGCTGCTTATTCAGTAATAAAATCATATTGTCATCCCATGATTTATCTTCCCATGGTGTGAAAACTAACTCCTTACTAGCTGATAGACCAAGAATGAAGTATTGTAACATTAAATCCATTTTTTATTTTCAGATGAAACCACAGAAGACACAGGGCCACTTTAAAGGGGAAGTTCACCTTCAGTTCAGTAATTAAGGACTTTTACTATGTGTATGAAGTAAAAAGAAATTGAATGATTTTCATTATATTTGCATTAGTGATGTGCAGGTTGACTCAAAACCCACAATGACCTGTGGGTTGACCGTTGGTTGGGTGGGTTTGGGTTGATATTTGTCCAACCATGCTACGGTTGGTTGCTGGTCAGATTGTTTCCATAGGTTCACTGTCTTGGAGCCACAGGTGCACACAGAAGTAGTGAACAGAGTGGGAAGACATGGTGTGGGTCCTACAATGGCAACATTTTGCAGGTTAGGGTTGGGTGCGGGTCCCGTACATCACTGATACGCATGGTATTTTAAGGAATCAAGCCATTACTTGCTTCCGTTTCTACTGTACATACCCCAACTATTTCTCAGTCAAGTGATTAGTATTAATCCAGTGCTCTCCTAATATGATTAATACCATGCATATAAGTGATGAAGAAAGTGGCATGCACGGAGGTGCTTGAAGTTGACACTTCCTTGCAGTGCCGGGCCACACCAGCCAGGCACCCTAGGCAACCCAACCAGCCACCTTGCACCCTCAGCCTGCCACACATGTGCATGCACATTCAAACTCTTGCATGCGCGCTGATGATGCAGCGGGAGGCAGGGACAAGGCCTGGACCAGGGGTAGGAGACAGAAGAAGTATGTGCCTGGCTCTCCCATTGCTGCGCCCTAAACACGTGCCTCTTTTGCCTACCCCTAGTTCCAGACCTACCTCCCTGTCTTCTCATGATGTTATGTTGTCTTGCTGTGAACCAGGGTAGTGGTCCTCTGTCAGGATGTGCTGAACCCAATGATCACACAGTTGCTTACTCCAGATGCAAATATCATGAAAAGTAGTATTTTTTTTAATTTTTTTTAACTAATCCAGGTGACAAAATACTTCTTGTAAGTCTGCATCCGGGTAGTGGTCCTCCATCTTGATGTGATTAACCCAATGATTATTTCAAATGCACAGTTTTCATGTAAAGAATATTTTGATGCAATCTTTTTGTCTAACAATTTATGATGTAAGTAAGGCAAGTGCAGGAAAATTTTCCTGGCAATGACATGTTTATTTCCCTGGTGTATTGTTTCCTTACATGGGCAACAAACTGGAAAGCAGGCCTTTGATAAAAAGACACATTTAAATCCTCCCCAGTGTTCCAAAATCATGCCATGTCTGTAAAACATAAATTAAGTTTTTTTGTCCCCCATATAATTTTGCATACTTGCTTTAAAACATACAGTAAGTTTCTGCTTATGTGTGTGCTGATGGTTTGTAACATATCCATTTAGAGGAGAACTCAGTAAAGGAGATTTCCTGATCCTCACATGGCAGTGGTCACTTATGGGTTAACGCCCTGCTGACACATGAGGAAAGTAAAGGGCAAGCAAATAAACTCCCCCCCCAGGACTCCCACCTCCTCTTTTTTTTATCCAGTTGTAGTTGAGGAAGGTCTTTGTGGGTTAAAGGAGAATTCAAACCCTCCCCCTGGGTAGACCCCCTTCCCTCCTACCCCCCAGCCTACCTGCCCCCCACCCCCGGGCAAATGCCCCTAATATTTTACTCACCCCTCCGTGCAGATTCTGGCCTCAGAGTTCACGGCAGCCATCTTCTTCTTCTCCAGTAATCTTCGTGCATTGACTGCATTTTGCTGTTGGAGTAAATTTCCGGTCCCGAACCACTGCGCATATGCTGAAAGTCATAAAATCGTTACTGTTTGGGTCAAAACTCGATTATATTATTTCTAAAGCTTCAACTGGGAAGAGTTCTTTTCTCCCCCAATTACTAATTACTTTGGTTCTTCCAAAAGAGATGGCAAAACTAACAAAAAAACAAGCATGGAGGTGTGCTGGCCCAACCTTTGTTGGTAGGAGGAAGGCAGGCGCAGTTCAGAACAGGTCAGACAAATGGGTAAAGAACATAATTTCAGAGGGAATTCAAACATCAGCCAAAGCAAGATTTCTTCATAAAATTAAGCTCTCCAAAGAATCCCAAGATAAAGTCTAGTTTAAGGGAAAGTTTTAAGAATTTGCAAGAAAAAACGATTTTAGAAAAAGTGGCAAAAGTTCAGTGCTTCAAAGAAATGTATTCAATCCTTTTTTGAGAGAAAAGGAGAATCCAGACCCATTCTAGATCTACATCTAATGAACAAAATCCTCTATGTCCAGACCTTCAGGGTGGAGTCAGTCAGAACCATTGCTCTAGAAATTCAACAAGGAGAATAGATGGTGAAAATTGATTTAACAGATGCATATCTTCACATCCCTGTGGCAGAGAAACATCAAAAATTTCTAAGATGTCAACTGCTCCCAGAACTTTCATGAAAGTATTTGAACCAGTTATTGCTCACCTAATACTTCAGGGGGTTCAGATTTATGCGTATCTAGATGACATCCTAGTGAAGAGTCAAAGTCCGGAAGCATTTCTAGTCCACACTCTATTTGTTCTGAAGACATTACAGACACACGGCTGGTTAGTAAATCTTCAGAAATCATAACTGGTTCCAGCTCTCCCTAAACATTTTAGTAGACCTCTTCAGGGCTCAGGTTTCTCTATAAGAAATCTGCAAAGCAGCAGGTTGGTCTTCAGTCAACACTTTCATTTCTCACTATAAAGTTGATGTGTTCTCAGCAGCCCAGGCTAATTTTGGTCACAAAGTTCTGGAGGCTGTTACAGCTATTTAATAACATTTCGCATTAATACCACACATGGTTTTTTTAAGCTTTGGTATTTCCCATAAGTGACCACTGGCATGTGAGGATTAGGAAAATGAAAAAACCATACTTACCGAAATGTTCTTTTCCTGATACATAACATGGCAGTGGTCATGATCCAACAGTATGATAAAGAGGAAGTGCAAGTCTTGGGGGGGGGTTTATTTGCTTGCTATTTCCTGTCCTCGTTTGTTAGCAAAGTGTTAACCCATAAATGACCACTGCCATATTACAGATTAGGAAAAGAAAATTTTGTATGGCTTTAAATTTTCCATTATTATGTTATTATTATTTGTGAAGAGGCTGTTGTATACCCTGTTATATACTGTATCCATGTATAAATAGTTGATCCAACAGACAAGACGAGAAACTTTCGCCATTTATAAATACATTAGATGACCTCTTTCTGTATAATCACATGCAGTGATTCCTACGTGTAGCAAATCTCCTTCCAAATCTTCACGGTAGAGGATACTATTGCTTTTGTTTCATTTTGATATTTTTCAAGTATACCTCTGCTGTGGTAGGCAGTATGGTAGATATGCAGATAGACAGAAATGTTATACAGTGTGTAAACAATGCTCGCAAATAAAAGCAAAAAGGCTATTGGGTCTTCATGTATCAAGCACTGAAAGGTGTGGGATCATTTTTTCCATGTACTGCAAACTATGCAAGATGCACGTTTTAGCAGTTGTGACAAATATAAACGACAATTATCCTGAAGGGGTGGAGTATTATCTGGACATATATGCCCTTTATTATATATCTTGTATGTTTAGCATAATGCATATTCCTGAAAAACCAATGCTTTAACATACAGAGAGAGAACAAGTCTATCAGCAGAATGTGAAAATCTAACACCTCAATCTGTTATAAGTGTTTGGGACCTTTGAAGCTGTCGGTGTTTAAAATATCAGCATTTTCTCTCATTTTGAGTTGTATATAGTGAATGATGGTGATATACTTTAATAAATAACTTTAAATTATAGTTCTCCTAGTTCCTGATTACACCTCTCTTTTGTATATGTTGTGTATGTGCGTGTGTGTGCAGTTCACAATAATGCAGTGTTACACATTCATTCAGCTCCTGAACTCTAAATTACTTCTAAATTTGAACAATGGCGTTTAACTCTTAAAGGAGAACTAAACCCTAAAAATGAATATGGCTAAAAATGACATATTTAATATAATTAACTTATTGCACCTGCCTAAAGTTTCAGCTTCTCAATAGCAGCAATGATCCAGGACTTCAAACTTGTCACAGGGGGTCACCATCTTGGAAAGTGTCTACGACACTTAAATGTTGAGTGTTCTCTGAGCAGCTGGTGAGAAGCTAAGCTTAAGGGTCGTCGTAAATTATCAAGCAGAAAATGAGGTCGGGCTGTAATATAAAATGATTACAGGGCTGATTAGGGTTGTCGCAAATTATCAAGCAGAAAACGAGGTTGGGCTGTAATATAAGATGGTTACAGGGCTGATTATTAAATTCTGATGCTAGTTGCTCTGGTTGCTATGCTGCCATGTAGTAATTATCTGTATTAATTACTAATCAGCCTTATAGTGTGACATTTATATTCTTTAGGGATGTAGCGAACGTCGGAAAAAAAGTTCGCGAACATATTCGCGAACTTGCGCAAAAACGCGAGCGGTTCGCGAACGGTTCGCGAACCCCATAGACTTCAATGGGAAGGCGAACTTTAACATCTAGAAAAGACATTTCTGGCCAGAAAAATGATTTTAAAGTTGTTTAAAGGGTGCAACGACCTGGACAGTGGCATGCCAGAGGGGGATCAAGGGCAAAAATGTATCTGAAAAATCTGCCTGTGTGTGCTTGGAAGAGATAGTGTAGGGGGAGAGCTGTTAGTGATTTCAGGGACAGATGATAGTAAGTTTGCTGGCTAGTAATCTGCTTGATACTGCTCTGTATTGGAGGGACAGAAGTCTGCAGGGATTTGAGGGACATTTTAGCTTAGGTAGCTTTGCTGGCTAGTAATCTACTGTTCTCTTTAAACAACTGCCATACGTTGACCTTGTAGGCATTGTTTGCCCAGTTTTTTTGGACGCAGCCACTGAAGCACAGTTGCCAGAAAAAATATGCCATATAAATGCTGAAAATAGTCATTTTTCGCCATACGTTGACCTTGTAGACATTGTTTGCCCAGTTTTTTTGGACGCAGCCACTGAAGCACAGTTGCCAGAAAAATTATGCCATATAAATGCTGAAAATATAAATTTTTTTGGTTGCAGCCACTGAAGCACAGAGGCCAGAAAAATTATGCCATATAAATGCAGAAAATATGCATTTTTTTGGTCGCAGCCACTGAAGCACAGTTGACAGAAAAATTATGCCATATAAATGCTGAAAATATAAACTTTTTTGGTTGCAGCCACTGAAGCACAGAGGCCAGAAAAATTATGCCATATAAATGCAGAAAACATGCATTTTTTTGGTCGCAGCCACTGAAGCACAGTTGACAGAAAAATTATGCCATATAAATGCTGAAAATATAAATTTTTTTGGTTGCAGCCACTGAAGCACAGAGGCCAGAAAAATTATGCCATATAAATGCAGAAAATATGCATTTTTTTGGTCGCAGCCACTGAAGCACAGTTGCCAGAAAAAATATGCCATATAAATGCTGAAAATAGTAATTTTTTGCCATATACGTTGAGTCAACGTATGGCAAAAAATGACTATTTTCAGCATTTATATGGCATATTTTTTCTGGCCTCTGTGCTTCAGTGGCTGCGGCCAAAAAAACTGGGCAAACAATGCCTACAAGGTCAACGTCGTTGACCTTGTAGGCATTGTTTGCCCAGTTTTTTTGGCCGCAGCCACTGAAGCACAGAGGCCAGAAAAAATATGCCATATAAATGCTGAAAATATAAATTTTTTTGGTCGCAGCCACTGAAGCACAGTTGCCAGAAAAATTATGCCATATAAATGCTGAAAACATAAATTTTTTTGGTTGCAGCCACTGAAGCACAGAGGCCAGAAAAATTATGCCATATAAATGCAGAAAATATGCATTTTTTTGGTTGCAGCCACTGAAGCACAGAGGCCAGAAAAATTATGCCATATAAATGCAGAAAATATGCATTTTTTTGGATGCAGCCACTGAAGCACAGTTGCCAGAAAAAATATGCCATATAAATGCTGAAAATAGTCATTTTTTGCCATACGTTGACCTTGTAGACATTGTTTGCCCAGTTTTTTTGGTTGCAGCCACTGAAGCACAGAGGCCAGAAAAAATTAAACCAGTAGGGTTTGCACCCTAGTTTGTAACGGTGGCGGAGGGAGGAGGAGGACGCTAAAGGACAGCTGTGTGTGGAGTCATGAGGCTTGAAGAGAAGGACAGCTGCATAGAAGTCAGAACAAGTCTTCCGGCGTGCAGTAACCCTCCGAGATCCACCCCTCATTCATTTTAATAAAGGTCAGGTAATCGACACTTTTGTGACCTAGGCGAGTTCTCTTCTCAGTTACAATCCCTCCTGCTGCACTGAAGGTCCTTTCTGAGAGCACACTTGAGGCTGGGCAAGACAAGAGGTTCATGGCAAATTGTGACAGCTCTGGCCACAGATCAAGCCTGCGCACCCAGTAGTCCAGGGGTTCATCGCTCCTCAGAGTGTCGATATCTGCAGTTAATGCCAGGTAGTCCGCTACCTGCCGGTCGAGGCGTTCTTTGAGGGTGGATCCAGAAGGGTTGTGGCGCTGCCTTGGACAGAAAAACATTTGCATGTCTGACGTTACAGACTGGCCAAAGGGCTTTGTCCTTGCAGGTGTGCTCGTGGCAGGATTACTGGCACCTCTGCCCCTGGAATGTTGATGAGTTCCTGAAGTGACATCACCCTTAAAAGCATTGTACAACATGTTTTGCAGGCTGGTTTGTAAATGCCGCATCTTTTCGGACTTGTGGTATGTTGGTAACATTTCTGACACTTTATGCTTGTACCGAGGGTCTAGTAGCGTTGCGACCCAGTACAGGTCCTTCTCCTTAAGCCTCTTGATACGGGGGTCCTTCAACAGGCATGACAGCATGAAAGACCCCATTCTCACAAGGTTGGATGCAGAGCTATCCATCTCCGCTTCCTCATTATCAAGGACTGCATCATCCACGGTCTCCTCCCCCCAGCCACGTACAAGACCAGGGGTCCCCAAAAGGTCACCACTAGCCCCCTGGGAAGCCTGCTCCTGTTGGTCCTCCTCCTCCACAAAGCCACCTTCCTCCTCTGACTCCACTTCTGGCACCTCTCCCTGCGTTGCAGCAGGTGCCTGGGTTCGTTCTGGTGATTCCGACCAGAAATCGTGCGCTTCCAGCTCCTCGTCACGCTGGTCTACAGCCTCATCTGTCACTCGTCGCACGGCACGCTCCAGGAAGAAAGCGAAGGGTATTAGGTCGCTGATGGTGCCTTCGGTGCGACTGACCATATTTGTCACCTCTTCAAAAGGTCGCATGAGCCTGCAGGCATCGCGCATAAGCACCCAGTAACGGGGGAAAAAAATCCCCAGCTGTGCAGATCCAGTCCTACCACCCAGTTCAAAAAGGTACTCGTTGACGGCCCTTTGTTGTTGCAGCAGACGTTCCAACATAAGGAGCGTTGAATTCCAGCGAGTCTGGCTGTCAGAAATCAAACGCCTGACTGGCATGTTGTAGCGCTGCTGAATGTCAGCAAGGCGTGCCATGGCTGTGTAGGAACGTCTGAAATGGGCCGACACCTTTCTGGACTGGGTGAGAACGTCCTGGAATCCTGGGTACTTGGAGACAAAACGTTGGACTATTAAATTTAACACATGTGCCATGCAGGGCACATGTGTTAAATTGCCTAGTCTCAACGCTGCCAACAGATTGCTTCCATTGTCACACACCACTTTTCCGATCTGCAGTTGGTGTGGGGTCAGCCACCGATCGGCCTGTGACTGCAGAGATGACAGGAGTACAGATCCGGTATGGTTTTTGCTTTCCAGGCATGTCATCCCCAAGACAGCGTGACAACGGCGTACCTGGCACGTCGAATAGCCTAGGGGGAGCTGGGGGTGCACAGGTGTGGAGGAGGAGAAGGAGGACCCAGCAGCAGAGTAAGAAGAAGAAGAAGACGAGGTAGAGAGCGATGGAGGAGTAGAGGTGGTGGCAGAACCGCGTGCAATCCGTGGCGGTGACACCAACTCCACTGTTGTTGTTGAGCTACCCATTCCCTGCTTCCCAGCCATTACCAAGTTCACCCAGTGGGCAGTGTAGGTGACATACCTGCCCTGACCATGCTTGGAGGACCATGCGTCAGTAGTCATATGGACCTTTGGCCCAACACTAAGTGACAGAGATGCGGTAACTTGGCTCTGCACATGTTGGTACAGGTGTGGTATTCCCTTTTTAGAAAAAAAATTGCGGCTGGGTACCTTCCACTGCGGTGTCCCAATTGCTACAAATTTGCGGAAGGCCTCAGAGTCCACCAGCTGGTATGGTAAAAGCTGGCGGGCTAAGAGTGCAGACAAGCCAGCTGTCAGACGCCGGGCAAGGGGGTGACAGTCAGACATTGGCTTCTTACGCTCAAACATGGCCTTCACAGAAACTTGGCTGGTGGCAGATGACTGGGAATGGGAACAGGTGGTCAAGGTGGAAGGCGGAGTGGAGGGTGGTTCAGACGGGTCAAGGAGAGCAGAGGTAGAGCAGTAAGATGCTGGACCAGAAGGAGTGTGGCTTTTAGTTTGCCTGTTGCCTTTGAGGTGTTGCTCCCAAAGTGCTTTGTGCTTGCCGCTCATGTGCCTTCGCATAGAAGTTGTACCTATGTGGCTGTTGGGCTTACCAAGGCTCAGTTTCTGACTGCACTCATTGCAAATTACAATGCTTTTGTCAGAGGCACACACATTAAAAAAATCCCACACTGCTGACTTTTTGGAAGTGTGCGATCTGGCGGTAACAGTAGAAGTTGGCGGAGTTGGCGGTATTGGCGGCAATGGCGGGTGCGTTGGCCGGCTGAACACAGGTGCCGATACATGTTGTTGCCCTGCTGATCCCTGCGGGCTGTCCTCCCTGCTTCTTCTAAGTCTTATTCTCCTACTGCCTCTCTGACTCTCCGTCTCTCCATCTGAACTACCCTCCTCTTGCTCTCTTCTACTAGGCACCCACAAAACATCAATCTCCTCATCATCATTCTCCTCAGATGCATCAATTTCTTCTGACACATCACAGAAGGAAGCAGCAGCGGGGACCTCCTCCTCATCACTCATTATGTCCATCTCTATCGTGTTCTCTGCCAGAATTAAATCTGGTGTAAGGTCCTCATCTCCTTCATCTTCTTCTGGCAATAATGGTTGCGCATTACTCAGTTCAAGAAACTCATTGGAAAATAACTCCTCTGACCCCAGTGAAGAAGGGGCACCGGTGGTGGAGGAAGTGTTACGTGGGGTGGCCATAGCAGTGGAGGATGAGGAGGATGTTGTGGTAAAGTTAGAAACGGTAGAGGATGGGGTGTGCTGTGTAAGCCAGTCAACTACCTCTTCAGCATTTTGGGAGTTCAGGGTCATTGGCTTTTTAAAACTGGGCAATTTGCTAGGGCCACAGGATTGCATAGCAGCACGGCCCCTAGCACGGCCTCTGCGTGGCGGCCTGCCTTTGCCTGGCATTATTTTTAAAAAAACAACAACAACAACAAAAACTCAGTTGGTTTTTCTGGAAACGATAATACACACAGCTAGATGGCGGGTTGAAGAAAACACTGTGCAAATAATGCCTACAAAGTCAACGTATACACTACTACAGCGGTGGATACGGATTACGTAAAATATATGAATGCTGCTTGAAAAAAAGTAACTCAAGTGGTTTTTCTAGAGACGATAATATTATCAATATTTAGACAAAATGTGAACAAGGTCACACAGCTCGATGGCGGGTTGAAGAAAACAGTGTGCAAATAATGCCTACAAGGTCAACGTATACACTACTACAGCGGTGGATACGGATTACGTAAAATATCTGAATGCTGCTTGAAAAAAAGTAACTCAAGTGGTTTTTCTAGAGACGATAATATTATCAATATTTAGACAAAATGTGAACAAGCTCACACAGCTCGATGGCGGGTTGAAGAAAACAGTGTGCAAATAATGCCTACAAGGTCAACGTATACACTACTACAGCGGTGGATACGGATTACGTAAAATATATGAATGCTGCTTGAAAAAAGTGACTCCGGTGTTTTTTCTGGAGACGGTAATATTATGGATATTTAGACAGAATGGGAACAAGGTCACACAGCTCGATGGCGGGTTGAAGAAAACAGTGTGCAAATAATGCCTACAAGGCCAACGTATACACTACTACAGCGGTGGATACGGATTACGTAAAATATATGAATGCTGCTTGAAAAAAGTGACTCCGGTGTTTTTCTGGAGACGGTAATATTATGGATATTTAGACAGAATGGGAACAAGGTCACACAGCTCGATGGCGGGTTGAAGAAAACAGTGTGCAAATAATGCCTACAAGGCCAACGTATACACTACTACAGCGGTGGATACGGATTACGTAAAATATATTATGGCTGCTTGAAAAAAGTGACTCCGGTGTTTTTTCTGGAGACGGTAATATTATGGATATTTAGACAGAATGGGAACAAGGTCACACAGCTCGATGGCGGGTTGAAGAAAACAGTGTGCAAATAATGCCTACAGGGCAAATAATGCCTAAAAGGTCAACTTATACACTACTACAGCGGTAGTAAAATAAAAAAAAGTAAAATAAAAAAAATGAATATTAAAAAAAAAAATTAAAGTTGGTGCTGCTGAACTACTAGGAGCAGCAGATTAGCACACCAGTCCCACTCCCCAACACTGCTAGACTAATAGCACTGGGCTCTTATAGTAGTAGTAGTAGTAGTAGTAGTAAAACAACAAAAAAATAAATAAAAGCAGTCCTTACAAGGACTACTGTTATTGCAGCAGTCAGCAGATGAGATCAGAAGCAGGACAGCTGCCCACTGCAGCTACATACAGAGCACTGCAGTAGAAGGTAGATTACTAGCCAGCAAAGCTACCTAAGCTTAAATGTCCCTCAAACCCCTGCAGACTTCTGTCCCTCCAATAACAGAGCAGTATCAAAACGATTACTAGCCAGCAAACTTTCAACTGTCCCTGAAATCACTAACAGGCAGCAGCTCTCTCCCTACACTATCTCTTCAGCACACACAGGCAGAGTGAAAAAACGCTGCAGGGCTTCGGTTTTTATAGGGAAGGGGAGTGGTCCAGGGGAGAGCTTCCTGATTGGCTGCCATGTACCTGCTGGTCTGGGGTGAGAGGGCAAAAAAAAGCGCCAACAATGGCGAACCCAAAATGGCGAACGTCGCGCGACGTTCGCGAACTTCCGGCGAGCGCGAACACCCGATGTTCGCGCGAACAAGTTCGCCGGCGAACAGTTCGCGACATCTCTAATATTCTTGTGTACTGTAGGTTTTGATTCAGTCCCTAAGCTCAATAAGTGACAGTAGCACAGAGCATGTGTAGTAAATCAGTGGAAAGGAAGATGGGGAGCTACTGGGGCTAAAGGGTTGTGGTTTACTTTGGCTGGTACAGAAGCCTAAAACATAATGTACAAGATTTCTAGTCTTCTTCTTTAGTTAAGCTTTAGTTTTCCTTTAAGTGTTTTCATCTTAGCCTTTGCGGCCTGTTGCTCCTTATGCCATCTTAAAAGGAAGGAAATAAAGCTGGTGGACCAGTATCTAACAACATTTAATTTGTCCCTTGTTGTCAATCTGTGATTAAGCACATGTGTGCAAAACATGTTAGGCTGTTTGTCCTATGTGAATAGGTGGTTTTAAGATCTCTGATGCTGTCTCTTAAGAAACTAGATACGATAAGAGACTTAGATACCATCCCTATCACCTCCGTGCACCCCAGTATTGGAAGTGAGCACAATCTTTTTTCTAAGTAGTCCTATTACTAATGTATATCTGATGCTGCTTGCCATTTGTTCAGACACTTTCTACAGTTATTTTGTGAACCTTAATTGTGCCTGCACCAAACAACAGCCTGTGTTTCCTCAATGTTGTTCAGATTTACAGTACTGGTATTGGATCCGTTATCCCGAAACCCGTTCTCCAGAAAGCTCAGAATTCAGAAAGGCCGTCTCCCATAGACTCCAAATAATTCCGATTTAAAAATGATTTTCATTTTCTCTGTAATAATAAAACCATGCCTTCTACTTTAGTGATGTGGAGCTCCTGCACAAAATTTTTGGGTTGCCCTGCCAGCTTCTGGTCCCTAAATTTATAGACTTGCACCCACCCCGTCTTTTTTGTGATGCCACAGCGGGGCGGGTGCAGGTCTATAAATAGAGGGGGAACGATGTGCTGGATGTGGGGGGGATTTGGTTAGGGCTGTGTGCGGGTTGAGAATTTCTCGACCAGCACAGCACTATTGTACTTGATCCCAAATAAGATATAATTAATCCTTAATGGAAGCAAAACAATCCTGTTGGGTTTAATCAATTAATTAATTAAATTCATTCATTAAATTAAATGATTTCTTAGTAGACTTTTTTTCCCATCAGTTCCTTCTAATCTAATTAAATATTGAAAAATAGATGTGGGAAAGTAATCAGCCCTTTACAATACATTAAATAAAATATTGGTTATACAATGGGGTAGGATTTGGAGCATGAGTGAGGTTGGGTGCAAGTTGGGAATCCGCAGATTAGGCTCAGTTAAAAGTTGGAAATCAACTTGAGCTAAGGCAACAATTCTGTGGATGTTATTTCAGTTCTCTAAAGATATTTAACATGGCTAGCGGAAATCGAATTAACCCCTTAATTAAGTCTGGGGCAATTTCTATTTCACATCCATAAGCATTCAGAAATTTTAGTATCTTTTGTGATGTTTGTCTCTTGGGCAACATTCATGTACTACTAGAACTGACAAGATATTCAATAGAAATGTTTGTTTTCCGTACCTCCTAAACATCTGCCACCACTAATTCAGAGTCCAAAATAGCAAAATAGATGTGCTGACAACTCTATAAATGAAAAACCCACAAAGTACCACAAAAGAAAGGAACTGCTAAAGAGAGTTATTGTGTCGCACAGATTGAATGTGAAATAAATACTATTTTGCTGGGATAAAATGTGTACTAAGGAATCACATCATGGTGTGATTAATTGTTTGTTACTTCAATTGATAAATTCATTTTGTGAAAAACAAAATCAAGTGTCATTATTAAATATTGTGTATGACACTTAATTTTGTTTTTCACAAAATGAATGTATTTATCAATTGAAGTAACAAACAATCACACCGTGATGTGATTCCTTAGTTTACATTTTATCCCAGCAAAATACAATTTATTTCACATTCAATCTGTGTTAGATTATGTGACACAATAACTCTCTTTAGCAGTTCCTTTCTTTTGTGGTACTTTTGAAGGTTCTTGTCAGTTCTACCGACAAACTAAGGCTGCAGAAACAGAAAGTTAGAGATAGAGCCAAATGTGGCAAACATTATTTTTTACTAGCGAGTAAAAAGACATTTTGCACTCTTACAGTAACATTTATTTTGATGTATTGGGTCGGGTCCAGTACACTAACTCCTTATACAGAAAATCTGGCGTTAAACTAGGAGCTGAGGGGCAGATTTATTAAAATTCCAATTGAGAAATCCTGATGGATTCCCAGCAGTTCAAATTGTCATCATGTTTCTGAACACTTTGTTGAAGGTCATAAAAACATTGCTGACTGTAAAGTGAACTGGCACATTTACCAAAACTATTTCATTCTTTAATCAATTTGTCAGTTTGTCAGAATGTGTTCAGTTGCTTTGAACAGTCAACCTCCATTCTGTACAATTGAGTGGTAGAGTTCAATGAAGGGCTGAACTGACCATGAACTGGAAAATTTTCTTCAAAAACCACAAGTGTATTGATTCCTAATTGTTGTTGGAGTTCAGTGGCTGCACTGACCTCTTAACTTCCCACCAAATTGTAAAGGAAATGAACAGGCACGAACATTAATACAACAACATTAATAAACATTTTCCTCCAGTGTGTAGTAACACAAGCTGCTTTGTAAATGTGTTTTAAAGGGGTGGTTCGCCTTTGAGCTAATTTTTTGTATTTTATAGAATGGCCAGTTCTGAGCAACTTCTCAAGTGGTCTTCATTGTTTATTTTGTATAGTTTCAAGTTATTTATCTTCTTCTTCTTCTGGCTCTTTCCAGCTTTCAAATGGGGGGTCACTGACCCCATCCAAAAACAAATGCTCTCTAAGGCTACACGTGTTGCTATTGCTACTTTTTATTACTCATCTTTCTATTCAGCTCCTCTCCTATGCATATTAAGTCTCTTATTCTAATCAATGCATGGTTTCTAACATAATGTGTACCCTAGCAACTACATTGCTGAAACTGGAGAGCTGCTGAATAAAAAGCCACCCCTCCATTGGCACAGTATATACATGCTCTCCGTACAGCATTTGCCTGCACTAGTGGTCAAGATAAGTGAAATATTTTAAAATACAAATGAAGGACTCAATTAAAACCCCCAAATCAACCATTTCTGCTCACCTAATATAGTGGCAAATACCAAAAATGTATGTGTTTTTCATTAAATTTGACAAGTCAAGTGATTAATGACATCTGAACTGTAGTCTGAATCTTTAGCTAAATGATCACATGGGCAGCAGTGTAGGTAAGAGCCTCATTACTATTAGGCAACTGCAGGCCCATTATTCTATTTTTTAAACTCAAATGTATTGGACTCTAAAATTGTATGGAGATTATCCTAGAGAGAAGTTTTTGATTTTTTTTTTTTTTTTATAAAACATCAAGGAATGTAAGCTGTTATATTTAATTCTAAGCACTCTGTGATAGTATAAGAAACTGGGCTATAAATAAGCAACCACCTCCAGTTGCAGATTTGGCAATATACCGCAGTGTACCCCTATAAAGCAAGCTAGAAAACCCAACTGCTGCCATTCTGTGCCCATGGTCTAGTACTCTTTCACTTGATGAAATAGCCTTGTTCCATTCCGTTATCAGGCTCAAATTCATGTATTGGTGGGTAGCATTATTTTTAAATATGATATGCTAACTGCAAAAAGTTGGAGCAAATACCCATTTTTATATAACCACTTTATATAAAAGCATTTTTTTCTATACTGATTGCACCCAATTCTGAAGCCTTAAAGGGTTGATCTCAGGTTAAAAAAATATTCAACATGAAGGCCATTCAGATATTTACATAGGGTTTTGTGACCTATAATCCAGAATGCTCAGGACCTGGCCTTTTCCACATAAATAAACCCAGTAGAATTGTTTAGCCTCCAATAAGGATAAATTAAATCTTAGTTGTGATAAAGTACATGGTATGGTTTTACTCTTACAGAGATAAAGGGAATCATTTTAAAAAAAATTTGGGATGGGAGAAGGCTTTCCTGTAATTCAGAACTTTCCAGATAATGGATTCCCCAGCCCTGTGGTCTAAAACGCCAACATGGTTGGAAATCCCCTGCTATGGCCTGCTAAGCGTTGGACCTAAGTTGGATAAAGGAGGGGGAGTGAGTTCTTTGTCCCTGTGTGTCGTGCCAGATACCAGATTTGGTCAGAAGGTGTCACGGTTGAGCCATTTCTTCAAATAACTTTGCTGCCATGTGCTCAGTCTCTTTTCCTTTCTGGAAGAGTTGAGCAAACATGTAGGGCCAGGAAATGTGAGAGGCCCTTTGAGGGCTTGGGGAGCTTGACCCTGGAGGGTTTAGAGCTTGGATACCAGGAGGAGATAATGTGATGTGCTCACATTGCAGAGAGTGCTTGGAGCTGTGCCATGAAGAGTAAAGGAGGTTTGTTGTGCTCAGCTTAGGATAGCTTGCGATGTCTGACCCATCCTTGTGAGTCCCTGGTGAGTGTTCTGCCTGAGGGACGGTAGTGAAAGGCTCCAGCGTGTTCACAATTTGTGAACAGGCGTTGTTTGTGTGCCTGCTACGTGGGAGCAACTACCTCTGTCTATCTGGGGAGGTATTTGGGCAGGTAGCACTATCTGGGGAAAGTTTAAGAGCTATTGGGGGAAAATGGACTGTGACTCTCTTTATCCACCAGGTGTGGAATGTGGGACTTTGCCTGGTAAGGATTGTGTCAGGATTTGGACTACTACACAGCTTCCCAGGGGCAGGGGTATCATTAATGTGTAAATGTATTTTACGTTGCATTTTTCATTTATATAAAGTTCTATGTGTTTTACTGCAACGGTGTGGTTAATCATTTGTTTCCTAGTGGGGCCACCCAAAGGTGTATCCCCGGATCCCACTACGTGGAGCCACTGCCATGGAGTGAGATTCCCAGTACCCTTTCATTTAGCAAAGGGGATTCAGGACCTGTGGATGGTAAGTTATTAATGGTGTTTCTCCTATGGCACAGGGGGTGACCAAGATGGGGTTACATTATGTTAAAATACATAGCTGTGCTACTTACAGACTGTACTTCTGTATAGAAGCAGATGCTTGTACATAACCACACATTGAATGTCTCTATTTAAATCTTATGGTTACCTTAATAAAGCAGCATTATGACCTAGAGTTCAAAGTATGCTTTTTGTGAATGCAGCAAATGCATACTGTACAGTAACATTCCAATGTATTCCTTCTTTCATTTATTCTCCAAAATTATGAGAATACCATGGAAAAAGTTAAACCTGGGCCAGCAGCTGCAGATTCTGCTGCCTTTGGGATTTGGTGCTTGCTAAATCTACAGAGTACGGGGGGAGAGAGAGGTTAGACTATGTTAAATATTTGTGAGACTCGTTTTCTTTTTGCCTCTAAGATTCTTGGAATGGGGCTGTAACTTTATGAGACTTCACCCAACAAAATAATCACAGTTTCCTGGCAGCGCTCACCAGATTCATTTGCACAAGTTCTGTAATTAGTTCTGGGCTTGTATTCTAGATCTGGAAATGACAGAAGCGCTTACTCAACAATCAACAGATTTATGGCCAAGTCACTCTTATTTCTCGAGGTCGTTTTAAAGGAGCATTTGTCCTCTAGAGAGTCCGGGAATGAGAAATTGTGTGCCTAAGTGCCTATGGTTGCTCACAGGTTTTTATATTAAATGTGTAGGGAGATAACAATGGTTTGCTTCACACTGCATAAAAGGTATTCTTCAGGATGGAAATCAGCCAGTGTTAGATGTAGGAAGTATTTACTTTTCTTCCAGATAGTCAGTCCTTGATTAAAGGGCAACACGCGGCTGTAATTGAAAGATGCATGACAGCTGCAGGGGAAAAAAATCTTTGAAGCTACCATAATGAGCATTTCGCTTTCACTACTCACCCTTATTAGTACTTTATTATTCTATGTTATACTGAAAAAATCGGCATGTTCCTAATAGAGTTCATAGCGAGTTGGGAACCATCTAAAGAATGCTCCTCCGATGCTAAGAAGTATGTTGGGTGAAAGCAACCGGGATTAACACAGGGTTTACACCTACAGTACACATGGAGACATTATACAGGTATGGGACCTGTTGTACAGAATGCTTGGTAACTAGAAAATCATTTTAACATTAAATAAAGACGATGCACTGGTTTTGCTCCAATAAGGACTGATTATATTAGTTTGGATTATTTGGATAAAATGGAGTCTATAAAAGACTGCCATCCCGTAATTTGGCGCTTTCTGGATAATGGGTTTCCGGATAACTTATCCCATACATGCACCTGGTTTTTCTCATTTTAACATTTGCCATCTCTGAATGTGGCCACTTTTCTGCATATGAACTTTCAGCGACAGCAATGGAAAAATACTTTTCTTTTAATTGGTAGCATCCTTTACCTTTCCAGGTAATACTCTTCATTTTCCTTGATTTACAGTCAAAGCCATTGAAGGTATTCTAGTCCAATCACATCTCAACTTACAAATTCTGTATGGACTTTGCATTGTCATTATTGTGCTGAAACAGAAAAAATGCCTTTCCCAAAACTCATGCCACAAAGGAGGAAGCACCTAATTGCCACAAATATTATTGTATGATGCAGTGTTAAGCTTTGTTTATAATAGAAGCCCATTCCAAACCATGAATGACAGACCCAGACCAGCATTCCTGTGTGTAAAATACTATTTTAAAGGGGTTCATAAAAATGTCACAATCTAAAGCTAATTAGTCAAATATTCAGTTTATTGGTACATGGCAGCCCTGTAGCATCAGCTGATACGGCAAAACTCATGTTCTGCTTGATGATTTGTTATGGCCCCTAAGCCTAGCTTCTCATTAGCTGCTCAAAGCCTTCTGAGTGTCACAGAGATGCCAAACAGAAATGAAATAAGTTCAGTATATAAATTATGGCCATATTTATGTTTATGGTTTAGTTGTCCTTTAATGAATCAGAACTCTATATATTTGCCCAAGGCAATGTGGGCAGCCTAGAAGTTTGATTGGGTTTATGCAGCTGTACTGCTAAATATTGGTTTAAAAAAAAAAAAAAAAATTCAGGTCCAGGGCATAACATAATTAAAAATATGTACATTACCTGATCCATACAGCCATTCACACCATATTCAATGCCTGATCACCAAAAAGCAAGAGGTAGGGAGGACCAAACCTGTTTCTGTCTTTAAAGGGGATCTATTGTGAAAATATAAATTTAATATAAGCTTCATCTTGTTGAAATAAGAAACTTTCCAAATATAATCAAATATAAATTCTGTACTGTTTATGAAATAATCAAGTTACTCTTCACCCCCCCGAGCAACCTGTCTCTCTTCATTCTGTCTTCATGCATTAGGTGGAGTCAGTTTTTGATTGACAGTTAGGTCTAATACATACTTTGGGGGCGTTGCACTCTTAACCTAGGTGCTCACTCTTTAAAAATAACTGGCTTTGATGGAAATCCTGTTTCTCTACATGCAGGGTTAGCCTGTTATTTTGTTACCTATTGTTGGAGTTGGTTATTTGAGTTATTCTGCTAAGAAAGGTAGCCCCCCTAAAAGACGTATTAGACCTACCTGTCGATCAAAATCTGACCCAGACCTCAGCATGAAGAGTGACAGGTTGTGAAGAGTGAGATTCTGAAGTCTAACTTGATTATTTCTTTAACGGTATAGAATTTTGAACTGACTGTATTTAGAAAGTGTCTTATTTCTAGTGATGGGCGAATTTATTTGGCAGGTGCGAATTCGCTGCGAATTTGCGCGATTAGCCGCCGGCGAATAAATTTGCAAAACGCCCGCAAAAATTTGCTGGCCAAAATTCCCGGCCTTGAAAAAAATGGATGCCAGCGTAAAAAATGGACGCCGGTGTCAAAAACTGAGGCCGGCATCGAAAAAACACAGTTTTGCGAATTTTTTGCCATTTCACGAATTTCGCAGGAAATTCACAAATTTTTCAGTGAAGCAAAACGGCGCAAATTCGCCCATCACTACTTATTTCAGCAAGATGAAGCTTATATTAAATTTTCATTTTTGTGATAGAGCCCCTTTAAAGGAGATCTTTCATCTACTTCTTTATATTTACCGTTGGTTTCATTGTGAGACGCTAGCTATATTTTGTGCTGTTTTTAAAACAATTTAAATAATGCCCCAATATACTTATAAGTTTCTCCTTCCAATGTTTTTGTTCTTTTCTATGCCAATAGCCTGCTGTTCCATCTCTATTATCTATTTCAATGCCCTTAAAGTGATACTGACTCAAAAAAAAAACTTAAAATATGAATGTGCATTAAGAGGCAGATTTATCAATGGTCGAAGTGAAGGTTCGAAGTTAAAAACGTAGAATTTCGAAGTAATTTTTGGGTACTTCGACCATAGAATAGTCCAACTTAGATTCGAAGTTGAAAATAACTTCGAAATTCGAATATCAAAATATACCATGTACTGTCTCTTTAAAACTTCGACTTAGACCATTCTCCACCTAAAAGCTGCCGAAGTGCTGTTTTAGCCTATGGGGGACCTCCCTGTATGGAGGCAATTGGGGGAGTTTGGGAGATCGAAGGTCAAAGTTCAAAAAACTTCGAATCGAAGTAGATAGAAGGCGCTATTTCTTCGATTGTACAATTCGAAGTAGGCCGAATACGGACCACTTCGACCCCCAAAAAACTTCGACCTCAATTAGGTTGGTCTTTTTGAATTCAATTCGAAACTCGACCCTTGATAAATATGCCCCTAAAAGTAGGGATGCACCAAATCCACTATTTTGGATTCGGCCGAACCCCCGAATTCTTTGCGAAAGATTCGGCCGAATACCAAACCGAATCCTAATTTAACTTCCTTGTTTTCCCTCCCCACCCCTAATTTGCATATGCAAATTTGTATTGGGTTCAGATGGGCAGAAGGATTCAGCTGAATCCGAATCCTGCTGAAAAAGGCTGAATTCTGGATTCGGTGCATCCCTAATTAAAAGTTACCTATATCATGTTTATTGTTGTTTGCTAAGAGGTCTGTTTTGTAAGTAATTGTTAGTTGAAGTTCCTAAACCTTACTGTCCCATCTCAGCCTGTCAGTTAAAGTCTCTAATGCTAACGGACTTCTGCTGCACAAGTATGGCAGCCCCAGTGTCGGAAAAACCCGGTGGGCCCCGTCCCCTCATGGGCCCCCGCCAGGCCAGACCCCTCTTCTGATAAAGGAATGCCACAAAAAATATTTTCTTTCGGCGCCTCGCAGTGCCGTCTGCACATGGGCGCCGCCGTTCACGCTTGCGCACCGGTTGCGCATTCATGTGTGCGGCCTAATCTGCTCCTCACAGTAGGGGGGCCGGAGGGGGCCCTGGAAAGCAATCCTGGTGGGCTCCGGGCTCCCCAGGCCGACCCTGGTCAGCCCCCTCATAGAGTAACATGGGGAGTCAGAAGGGTAATGTAAAATCATTGTGCAAATACTTTATGGCAAAATTATAAGTAGCAAACAAAGCCAATATTATAATAGATGTCAAAATGGTTTAATTCTGGTGTCAGTATCTCTTTAAGTGATATTATCACCACCACCGATGTCCTTTACTGTATAAAATATGTAATTCACTGCAGTGTAAGATCCTTAAAATGTGAGAGGTTAATAGAGAAAAACAACTTAATAATATTGGAAATTAGTTTGTCCCATTGCTCCCAGTGCCTGACACAAACATTGCTCTCACCATTTTGAAATATGGCAGATTATAAGCATCACCTCTGGGGCACCCTTGCAAACCAAACATTTCAGAAAGCTGCTCAGCAATGAGAACATTGTCAAACATGTCATTAATCTCATGTCATTAAATTGTATGATTTGATTATTTTTCTCCCAGAGACAAAATTAAACACAAACTAAAGAAAATGAATAAAGAACAGCTGATTTGTCTGATTTTTGTAAACACACACACACATACATTTTTATACACACACGTTTTGTTAATGTAAAAATGACACAAGGCTTTATTGTCAGGGCTAAAGTTGAAATGTTAACTCCTCCCACCTCTAAAAGATGGAGCCTGGAGCCAGTTAAAGAATGTTCTTTGAATCTGATAACTGAGCATGACATACCATACTGTATATACCTACGTTGGGAAACTGTAGGATTCAAACAAATGGAAATATAATAGGGTTGCCACCTTTGCTGATGGCTAAACCCGAACGCAGGGTGCGGCCAGTTTTTGCCCAAAAACCCCACAAAAGTCGGATTTTCTGGCTAAACCCAGCACAGATCAAAAACACTTTAAATTGGGATAGGTGCCTCCACCATGACTTATACAGGACCTTGAGAAGGGGGTTTTGTTTTTCTAAAAAATCTAATTGTATAAGTGGAAAAAAACAAAAATTTGAGATTTTAACATTCACTTTTATTAAATAACCCCCAAAATGTAAAATACATGATCATATAGCTGCTTTTTGAGCCAGAAGCAAGAGGGAAAAATTCCTTCCTGACCCCAATGGCAAGTGGAAATTGGCCTTTGTTTTTTTCTTTTTATAGTTTTTTTTAAATTATTTGCCTTCTTCTTCTGACTCGTTCCAACTTTCAAATTGGGGTCACTGACCCCATCTAAAAATGAATGTTCTGTAAGGCTACAAATGTATTGTTATTGCTACTTTTTATTACTCATCTTTCTATTCAGGCCTCTATTATTCATATTGCTGTCTCTTATTCAAATCAATGCATGGTTGCTAGGGTAATTTTTACTCGACCGTTGATAAATATGCCATTACAAAACCTAGTGAAATCAGGGAAATGTATAATGTATAAAATAAAGGTGGGACCACAAACAAACAACAATGTAAAATAAGGGAAAACTTAAAATTGATGTTTTACTGTAGTTCCTTTATAACATAATGTTGATGCTATTAAACAAATTCTTTTGTTTATCTCAATTCAGTTATTAGTTAACATAATCTTTAGCCAATAGGAATACTTCCTGTGCACCTGGAAATAACATGGTGATGTCATAATAACCAGGCCCTGTTGCTATGGCAATGGCAGTATGTCACAATTACCTAAGCAGCTTGTTGATCTCACCACCTGAAAAGTATCAGTTGCAGATTAGCCACCGATAGGATTGCATCCCAATTCTTTGGTGCTAATAAGTGACTATTTAATCATTACCTAATTTCAACATCGGTAAGTACATAGATATTTCTAAGCTGTCTACATTACTTTATTGCTAATTAGCTGGTTAATTACCAATTACTAAGAGTTATTTCATATACAATACAAATAATTTTACACTGTGAGTAGATTAGAAATTGACATAATTATATGTAATATCCACACTTACAAAGATGATTTTTTTTGTTTAATGACGTATTTATTAGTATTTTGGAAACATAGATCTATTTTTACCAAGAAAATATTATTAAAAGGTTCATGTTCAATTTCATATTCTAAACTCATTGTGATGTCATAATCAGGCTTTGTTGCTATGGCAATGGCATTATGTCACAATTACCTAAGCAGCCTGCTGACCTCACCACCTGAAAAGTATCAGTTGCTGATTAGCCACCGATCAGGTTGCATCACAATTCTTTGGTGCTAATTAGCGACTATTTAAGCATAACCTAATTTCAACATCAGTAAGTACATAGACATTTCTAAGCTGACTACATTACTTTATTGCTAATTAGCTGGTTAATTACCAATAACCAATACAATACAAATAATTATGCACTAAGGGGCAGATTTATCAAAGGTCGAGGTGAATTTTCAAATGAAAAAAAATCGAATTTGAAGCTATTTTTTATTCGATTCGAATTTGCAAGAATGAAAAAATTTGAATATCGAAATTTATCATGTCTGTCTCTTTAAACATTAGACTTCGACCATTGGCCATCTAAAACCTGCCAAACAAACCTGCTGTTTTAGCCTATGGGGGACCTCCTAGAACCTATTTGGAGTCAATTGGTGTACTTTGAAAAATCAAAGTTTTTTTGGGGAAAAAACTTAGAATCGAATTTGATTAAATGCACTATTCCTTTGATTTGTATGATTCGAGTTTGGCTGAATATGGATCAATTTGAGCGACAACTGACCAAAAAAAAGTTTTAACTTAATTTCGGTTGGTCTTTTTGAATTTTGAAGTTTTTTCTATTTGAAATTCGACCCTTGATAAATCTGCCCCTATGGGCAGATCTATCAAGGGTCAAATTTCGAGTTTATTGGAGTTTCTAAAAGCTTCCATCCACTTGAAATTTGAAAAAAAAGACCAATCAAATTTATTTAAAAAATCTAATTTTTTAAAAATGTGTGAATAGGATTGAGCTGCAAATTAAAAAGTCCACCAAATTAATCCAAATTGATTGTAGGAGGTCCTCCATAGGCTAAAACACCAATTTGGCAGGTTTTAGATGGCAAATAGTCTAATTTGAATTCTTAAAGGGACAGTACATGATAAATTTCAAAATTCAAATTTTGATTTTTTTTTTCAAAATTCAAATCGAATTTGTACTATTTCCTAGTTGAATTACACTAAAATAAACTCAAAATTTTAATTTTCAATTTGACCCTTGATAAATCTGCCCCTAAGAGTAGATTAGAAAGCAACTTAATTATATGTAATACCCACACTTAAAAAGATTATTTGTTTTGTTTAATGATGTATTTATTAGTATTTTAGAAACATAGTTCTATTTTTCCAAATAAAAAATGTTCATGTTCAATTTGATATCCTAAACTCATTGTGATGTCATAATAATTAGGCTTTGTTGCAATGGCAATGGCATTATGTCACAATTACCTAAGCAGCCTGCTGACCTCACCACCTGAATCGTATCAGTTGCTGATTAGCCACCGATCAGGTTGCATCGCGACTCTTTGGTGCTAATAAGCGACTATTTAAGCATAACCTAATTTCAACATCAGTAAGTACATGGACATTTCTAAGCTGCCTACATTACTTTTTAGCTGGTTAATTACCAATTACTAAGAGTTTTTTCATATACAATACAAATAATTTTACACTGTGAGTAGATTAGAAAATCGACTTAATTATATGTAATATGCACACTTACACTTTTTTTTTGTTTAATGACGTATTTATTAGTATTTTAGAAATAAAATATTAAAAGGTTCATGTTTAATTTGATATCATTAAACTCTGTTTTTCTTTTCTCATTTAAGATTTATCAAAATGAGTGAAAGAATTTGAAAAATCTTCAGAAACATATTTAGACGAAAGAACAAGGTAAGACTAAAATATTAGTATTATTTAGGGACCAGGGACATTTACAAGGGTACAGCCACCATGATGGGCTCATAGAGACTTGTCCCTATTCCTCTATGTAAATGATAAAGATTTATTTAAAGGAAGAAACGCAATGCACAACATTCATTTAGCTTTCACTACACACCAATAGACTGTTATTCATTCTAATTCAACTCAATTGTACAGAAATAAATCTGTATATATTTAGTCTTTGACCCATAAATGTACAATGTTTGAATTCAAAAAGACCAACCGAAATTAAGTCAAAGTTTTTTTTGGTCAGTTTTTGCTCAAATAGGTCCTTATTCAATTAGAAACATACGAATCAAAGGAATAGCGCATTTGATCGAATTCAATTTTAAGTTTTTCCCCAAAAACTTTGCTTTTTCAAAGTCCACCAATTGACTCCAAATAGGTTCTAGGAGGTCCCCCATAGGCTAAAACAGGAATTAGCCAGGTTTTAGATGGCAAATGGTGGAAGTCGAATTTTTAATTTTTTTCAAATTCGAATTGAATTTGGACTATTCCCTAGTCAAAGTACACAAAAAATAGCTTGAAATTTAAATTTTTTTCATTCAAAAATTCACCTCGACCTGCCCCTTAGTGTAATTTGACTAGGGAATAGTCCAAATTCGATTTAAATTTTAAAAAAAATTTAATTTTGAAATTTATCATGTTCTGTCCCTTAAAGAATCCTAATTCAACTATTCGCCATCTAAAACCTGCAGAATTCGTGTTTTAGGCTATGGAGGACCTCCTACAATCAATTTGTATTTTAGTAGACTTTTTGAAATTGTTTTTTTTTTCTTGGTGAAAACATTCAAATGGAATTCGATCAAATTTTCTTTTAATAAGTTGCGATTGGTCATTTCCCCCCCCGCTATTTAGAGTTTATGGGAGTTGATGGGAGTTTTTAGAAGCTCCCATAAACTCAAACTTTGACCCTTAATAAATCTGCCCCTTTTAGTTTAGGATTTTATTTAATTTTTTGCCTTTTTCTCTTCTTCATTTATTAAGGACAACATTGAAATTCAAGAAAAAGAAACATCACTGAGCCCAGAACCTACAGTTGAGAAAGCTCCAGGTAAGGAATCTATAGATTTATATATTTTTATTTTAGAGATGCACCGAATCCACTTTTTTGAATTCGGCCGAACCCCCGAAACCATTGCAAAAGATTCGGCCGAATACCGAACTGAATCTGAACCCTAATTTGCATATGCAAATTAGGGGTGGGGAGGGGAAAACATGTTTTACTTCCTTGTTTTCTGACAAAAAATCACGCAATTTCCCTCCCGCCCCTAATTTGCATATGCAAATTAGGGTTTGGATTCGGTTCGGCTGGGCAGAAGGATTTGGCCGAATCCTGGCCGAATCCCGAACTGAATCCTGGATTCGGTGCATCCCTAATTTATTTCTATTATGTAAACTATATTTTACTCTTTTCATAACAGTATTCACTTTCTGTCCTGCTGTATCTATTAATTCCTATAAATAAAGATATTTTTATTCTCTATCTTACATTATAGAAGGAACCAGGAAGCCTGGAAAGCTCAGAAAACTAAGAAAGAGAATTTCAAGACTCTTTGGATGTAGGAAGAAGGTAGGGGTGAAAACTTCTAGGGAATGGGAACATAAATCATCTGCCAATCACAAGCCCGTACACAATTCCAGGGCAGAATCTGATTGGCATTTTCATTTATTGGAGCTCAGTGCTTTAGTAGTTGGTATTTAGCCCTTGAGCCAATACTGTTTGTGGGAGTCTTTAAGTCATAAGAGCAACACAATATACAAATACAATATACAATATACAATATTCAAATTGCAATAATTGATTAATTGTGACTTTCGCTTGTCTCTTCCATAGCAATGCAGTAGCAATTTTTCAGATGAACCAGAATTTCCCCAAGAAGATGTGGAAGAAGCAGTTACTCCAGGTAAAGATTTTTAAGGAAAAATAAAGAGTAAATATGATCACAACCCTGCCTAAAACATTGTGTATCCCTAGATGCTTAATTTCCAGCTCAGTGCATCTAAATACATCACTCACATGCAAAATAATTCTAAATACACTCTAATATAAGGGATTGCGCTGTTCTAGGCAGTGATAGTTATGTCCTTATATACATATTTCCTACTGTAGTATTAGAACCCCCTTACTAAAAACCAACAGCGATTGTAGTCTTTTAACAAAGGCTCTTGGTCTCACCCAATCGGGATATATATGGTGGCGGAAACAAATAATTGGTATTGGAACAGTCACAGAACCCAATATTCTCAATGTTTGTAAGAACACATTCTGTAATATTAGTATGGTTGATATTATATATATATATATTTGTTGTTGTTTTCACAGTTCCTTCCCTGGAAGAGGAAGATATTGAAATCATTAAGCTTGATGACAGTCAAAGATGGATGGAGGATGAGCAAGAGCTCTTTAGACCGCTCACTCCAGGTAAGATTAGTAAAGAATTGGAATCTCTGATCATGAGCCCATTTATGTACATGGCAAAGTTACCATGACCTGGTAGCACATCAAATACCTGGAACTAAATCAAGTCCTGCTCTGTCTGTAAATCCCTTTAGGCCAATATCCATTTGCCCAATCATTTTATCTGTACAGTTTCTAATGATGTTTGGTACTAAATAATGATCTATTTATTTTTATTCCCCAGCTCTTTTTAGGAGACAGTGCTGGATGGAAAATGTAGATCCTGCCTGGAACCCACTGGTGAGTTTTATGTTTGAGAAGGATAAAAACTATGGTTTTATTCTGCTCATAAATTATGTACTGCTTGCCTTTATTTTAGTTTGTTTTATTTTCTCCTTAACATTATCTTTGTTTACTTGCCTTCACTATAGGACTATAGCACAGATATTGCCTCTATACCTGTTTGCTACCAGGAAGATGACTATATTGAAGTCATTTCACTTGATGACACTGAAAGCGAGGAGATCGAGATTGAAGTACTTAGTCCCATCACTCCAGGTAATGTTTATAAAGAAGAGGAGGTTAGGATTAGAGGGCAAATATGATCATAATCATATTTATGTAAATACATCATTTAATATGTAGAGTTTCTAATGGTGTTTGGTACAAACTGATGACTTATAGTTGTCTTTTTCTCTAGCTTCTTTTAGAAGAAATCACTGGATGCAAAACGAAGATCCTGCTTGGAACCTGCTGGTGAGTTTGGTGTTTGGGAAGGATAATAAGACGCTGTTTTATTATTCCCATGGTATTGAGTAAATGTGCTTCTTGCATTCATTGCAATTTTATTTTCTCCATTAATGCTTACTGTTATCTTTTTTTATTTGCCCTTGCTATAGGTCTCTAGTAACAACGTAGCATCTATACTTGTTTTCTATGAGGATGATATTGAAGTCATTGTGCTTGATGACAGAGAGTGGATCAAGGAAGAGAAAGAAATAATTAGACCGGCTTTTAGGAGACAGTGCTGGATAGAAAATGAAGATCCTGCTTGTAACCCACTGGTGAGTTTTGTGTTTGAGAAGGATGATAAAGGAGATAAGAATGGAATAATATCCATGAGAATTTAATTTTGTCTAAATAATAATGATATTAGATCACATAAAAGAACCAGGCTGCTATTGTCTTTATACTGGTCAGGGAACTGCAATGTTGGGCATAGAGAGCATTATCTGTAATTCATTAATAAACTATATTGGATTATTGTTGTACTGACTCCATAACTTGGTACTTATAAGCGGATCATATACTATGAACAATGGTTTTATTATTCTCATGGTATTAAAACTGTATATTTGTTGCATTCATTTTAGTTTTATTTTCTCCTTATTTTCTTAACAGTCTCTTTTTTTATTTGCCCTTTCTATAGGTCTGTAGCAACAACATAGAATTTACACCTGTTGTCTACCTGGAAGATGATGAAACTGAAGTCATTTCACTGGATGACATAGAAAGAGAGTGGATCGAGGAAGACATTATTAGACCGATCACTCCAGGTAAAGTTTGTAAGAAACAGGATATTAATGTAAATGGCAGGGGAAGAGCATTTTTAAATGTAAGGTCTTGGCCTTCCCTAAGTAGTAATATGACAGTTATAAAGTTCTATACATATTTCTACTCCAGAGAATGTGGTCTCTTGATCAGAGGGTCTTGGACTGACACTACTTGAAGGCTTGTTTGTTTGTTAAAACTGCTAGTAATATTATAAGCCAGACTTTACCCACAGCAGAAGCCTGTTTTGTTTCTGCAAAGAGTTACCATAGTAGTATCTGGATGAGGCAGCATTATCATTTCCTAATAGCATATTAAATGCCTGGAACTAAAGCAAGTCCTGCTCTGCCTTTAAAACCCTCTAGTCAATAAGAAAGGCTTTTCCTTTGCCCAATCATTTTATCTGTACAGTTCCTAATGGTGTTTGGTACATAGAGATGACCATTATTTGTTTTCCCCCCAGATTATTCAAGGAGAAGTTGCTCAATTGAAAATGAAGATCTTGCTTGGGAGCCACCGGTAAGTTTCCTTTTTGGGAAGGATAAAAGCATTTGTTTCCTCCTGGGGAAATTGCCTTTATACAGGTCTTACAACTGCAAGATAGGGTTAGGATTAGGGTTAGAGTGACACTTAGCTTTGTACAGTGAGTCTCAGTGCTACTTACTACAAACTGAGTCAATACACTCATCACCACAACTCTACTGACACTATATTATTTTTGTACTGACAATAACCTGATACTCATGAAATTGGCTTTATCTTTTCAGTACATTATATACCTTGGTTTTATTAAATAGTGTACTTTTTAGCACTCGGTTCTTAAAATGCTTTTTTCTTTCTCCTGACTACAGAGCTGTAGTAGCAACATCACACCTATGCCTTTTGGCTCCCGGGAAAACGATGAAGTTGTATTATTTAAACTTAACGACAGTCAAAGAAAGTGGATCGAGGAAGAGCACGAGCGAATTAGAATGATCGCTCCAGGTAAAGTTTCTTTAAGAGCAAATATGATCCAAACCCCATTTATAGAAGTGAAATGTAAGAGATGGGTTTGGTCTGGCACCACTCGGGGACTGGTTGGTTGAGAATTGCCAGTAAAAGAATACGTCCAGCACAAATCACGTAATCTGCACAAACAGATCCCATAAATGATCACTATGGATACTGCAGGTGTAACATGTTCTGCCAGCAGCTCAAATGCCTGGAACGTATTTAAATTTCTCAATTGAATGTCAGATTCTTCTATATTCCAATCATTGCATCTGTACATTTCCTAATAGCATTTGGTAGAAACCGATGCTCAGTAGGTAAACTGCTATTTGTTCTTTTTTATTTCAGCTTCTTTTATTCAAAGTTACAGCAATGAACATGAAGTACCTGCCCAAAATGATTCGGTGAGTTTAATGTTTGTAAGGGAAAATCCTAGGCTGTGATACCCAGAAATTACACCTTATACTAAGCTATAGAACTTCTTTCAATAGTGAGGCTTAATGGCACCAAGTGCTACACATACTCTAGTATTCTCTTTATCACATCTATATAAACAATATATATATATTACTAGGGATGCACTATCCACTATTTTGGATTCGGCCGAACCTCTGAATCCTTTGCGAAAGATTCGGCCGAATACCGAACCAAATCCGAATCCTAACTTGCATATGGTGGGAAGGGGAAAACATTTTTTACTTCCTTGTATTGTGACAAAAGTCACACGATTTCCCTCCCACCCCTAATTTGCATATTAGGATTAGGAATTGCAAATTAGGATTCGGATTCAGTTTGGCCTGGCAGAAGGATTCGCCCGAATCCTGCTGAAAAGGGCTGAATCCCGAACCGAATTATGGATTCTGTGCATCCCTATATATTACATTGCCTTACCAAGAAATGGGGACTGGAAGTGATTTGACAGAAGGGTTAGAAACAGATATATTTTTACAATTCTGACAACTTGCATCTTACATTAATGGAAGTCAAATTAAAGAATCATAATGATTAACATTTTATTTTCTCTAAAAACTTTGTATTTTATTTATTCGAACAGGACTCTAATAGGGACGAGATACTCTTCTCAGTGTTTGCTCCGGAGGCAGATGAAAATAAAGAAGAGAGGGCAGAATTTTATTCAGTGAATCGAGATAGAAATGAGGAAGAGAAGATTGAAAATGTAGAAAGGATAGATAGCGAGAGAATAGCTCTGACCCCTCCAGGTGCAGTTTTTTAAAATAAATATTTGTTATGCTGAGTTTTATTCTGCTTTCCAAGCACAATGATAATCACAGTTAGATCCCTATACTAAATATATATTGGGCTCTAGATCTCTATTTCCACAATATATATATATATATATATATATATATATATATATATATATATATATATATATATATATATATATATATATATATTATATATATATATATATATTCACATCACAGACAGAGCAGTTAAACTTTAAGTATATGGAAGGTGCAGGTATAGGATTGGGATCAGCCCCTCCTGGACAGAAGTCCAGTGTAGCCAAGAAACCTACAGACGTTAGGCAGGGGCATAACCTTTAGGCAGGGGTGTAACTAAAGAGGAAGCAGATCCTATGGCTGCAGGCAGTGTCGGACTGGCCCGGCGGGACACCGGGAAAAAACCCGGTGGGCCCCGACCCTCGTGGGCCCCCGCCGGGCCAGGCCCCCTCAACAGATATCTTGTTTTTTGAAATAAAAAAAAAAATCTTCGTCGATGCGCAGTGTGCGCATGCGTGCAGATGCAGCGCCGTGCGCGCGTACACACAGAGGGTGCCACCGTGTGCGCATGCACACTGAAGGGCGCCGCACGGCGCGTTGCAGCAGGGGGACGGGGGCCTGTAGGGGGGCCCTGGACTGGAGTCCCGGTGGGCCCCGGGCCCCCCAGTCCGACCCTGGCTGCAGGGGGGCCAGTAGGTATAGGGGCCCCATGATGCACTAATTAATGATCAATTTCAACATATATTGGTAAAACAGGACAAAATCTGTATATGTTGGGGGCCCTAAGATTAATTTGCTGTGGGGCCCAATACCATCTACAGACTTTTTATTCACACTCACTTCCAAAATATTCTGGTGGTTGCAGCGGCTTCTTTCTGAACCATTTCTTTTTTTTCTTTTACAGGACTTCTAAGCTTTTCTCATCCTGAGAACCAGAGGGTAAGTCTTCATATTTGATATTTTAAAACAAACTTCCAGGAGATTTTATTCTTAAATGACATCATGAGCCTAAATTAATGGTATTCCCTTCTCCTCCCTAGAATACTCGCTTTGATACTACGATCCAAAGGATTGATACTGCCCTGAACCACACAAGGTATGGATATAAGATCTGTCTGTTGCTTTCTTGGTGTCCATTTTGGATGGCATATTGCATCTTGTTGATGGTGGATATATGTTCCATTCTTATTCTTAGTCTAGAACTGTGAAAGTTCTACCAGTGAAACAAACAAAAGAGTTAATCAAGTGTATTTATTTGCTTTCAGGCTTGTGTGCGGAACCCCACCATCGATTGATGACTTTAACATCCAGTCACTTCTTGGTGAGGGATCATATGGAAAGGTGAGTTACTTTGCCTTTAAATACGATAAATCTTTATGAACATACTCAGGGGTTTTACACTTGGATAGTTATTTACTTAAATCCATATTTTTCTGATTACTTAAATAAAAGAGTCCAACCAAACTAGAGTCCTAATTTATTATTGAAAAAGCACAATTTAATTGGACTGGGGAAAAACTTCATTAAATCGAGCAAAACTCGAATCGTGCAATTGGTTCTGGCTTTTTCTTGAAAAGCCCACATTTTTCAGATTGTTGCCTGAAATAGATTTTTGGGCTAATTTCAGTGCAGACCACATAAACTTCTAAATAGGATAGGGACCTCTCCCATTGATTAGATAAAGGTCTGAGATGCCGGATTTTTGGATTCAAACTTTTTGCAGCATTGGACTGCAAAATAAATCCCAAAAATTTGCGTTTTGCACTAAAAAGCCCAACCAACTTTAGTAAATAACCCTCTTGGACTTGAAACACATGAGCAATATATTGCATAACATCCTACTCTAACACTTTTGGCACATTATGGGGGACATCAAAAGTCTGCATAAAGTTCAGTATCCCCTAGTGGCTATAAGTTACTATGGATTACTAGGCCCAGTGCAAACTGTCATTAAATGAACCCCTAAAATACCAGTTTTGCAGATATGCATTACAGACAAGTAATCTACAAGAGCAACTCTTGTTGCTAATTCATTTAATTGTGTGTAAGTTGAAACATGCATTGTGTATAAACGCTGTACTTTTTCATTTCAGGTCTATAAGGCAAACTACAGAAAAACAGGAAGGGCCGTTGCCATTAAGACTATTGAAAGCTTTTATATGGATCAACCTACGGCGTTTGCTGGGTGAGTTATTCTTAAACGAGAACCAAATCCTAAAAATGAATGTGGCTAAAAATGCCATATTTTATATAGTGAACTTATTGCACCAGCCTAAAGTTTCAGCTTGTCAATAGCAGCAATGATCCAGGACTTCAAACTTGTCACAGGGGGTCACCATCTTGGAAAGTGTCTGCGACACTCACATGCTCAGTGGGCTCTGAGCAGCTGTTGAGAAGCTAAGCTTAGGGGTCGTCACTAATTAACCAGCAGAAAATTAGGTTGGTCTGTAATATAAGCTGATGCCACAGGACTGATTATTAAATTCTGATGCTAATTGCACTGGCTTCTGTGCTGCTATGTAGTAATTATCTGTATTAATTTCTAATCAGCCTTATATTGTGACATTTCTATTCTATGTGTACTGTATATTTTGAGTGGGTCCCTAAGCTCAGTAAGTGGCAGCAGCACAGAGCATGTGCAGTGAATCAGCAGAAAAGAAGATGGGTAGCTACTGGGGCATCTTTGGAGACACTTATCTTTACTGCTAAAGGGTTGTGGTTGCCTTGGGCTGATACAGAAGCACAAAACATCATGTACAACATTTCTAGCTACATCTTTAGTTAAGCTTTAGTTCTCCTTTAAAGACTGAATTTAAGGCTTGAAATAATATTATATTTTTCCATAAAAATATATATAATTTGCTGCCCTGTAGTTTTAGACATGTGATGCTTTTAAAATAGGAAAAGGCGTCACATAAATTCATGTTTATTAATTTTGCTGATCACACCATAATTGTCACAGGTGGATTTATATTTGAATTGTATTTGATTCTTAATACAGCTATGGAACTATAAACCACAAACCCATTACTTTGAGTTAATAAATTATATATTGGGGGGGTTACTTTATAAACGGGCCTCCCCGTTAAAAGGCTCTGCCCCAGTCTCAGTTGTAGAACTAGTCCTGTGTATGATTCTCCTGTATTGAAACTGACGTTGTTATTTCTTTGCCAGTGTTCTCCGAGAGCAACGCATCCTGCTATTGGCCAAGAAGGAAAATTGCCACTTCCTTACTAGATTATTCGCCTCTTTCTCTACGGAACATTATATCTGCCTGGCTATGGAGTTTGTAGAAGGGGGAGACTTGGCATCCCATTTGGTCAGAAACGGAATGTCACAGGAGAGAACTAAGTAAGCACCACTGGGAGTTCTAGGGAAGGTGGCAGGTCTTATCCTTATGTTATTCTCACCGTTGTACCTAAATAGCACCATTGCCATTGAGATATCCATAGACAGTGTATGGGAGATTGCTTCTTTCCCACTAGACAAGCTGGAACTTTTTGTACTTCCAGTATTTCCCTGGGAATTAATTCCATAATAAGATCAGTCAACAGGAAAATGCTTTGATCATTCATGGCCCAAGGCAAACTGTCAGCAACATTTTTATAAGAATATCTAGATCCCAAGAAGTAAAACCCAGCCCTCCATTCATTTCAGTGGGAAGAAAGAGTATGGCTGTGCTCTAGAGGATTTTTAGAAAGATTTGCCTACCATTAATATCCCAATCTAGGTGCTCCGTAGGAAGGTGACACAGACAATGACCTGCTGAATATTTACTTCAGGAATAACTGCCATTTGTTGCACTTATAAATTAATTACTCTAATATATTTGTGTTTTTTTGTCTTTACAGATTTTATTCCGCCTGTATTGTACTTGGGCTGCAGTTTTTGCATGATCGGAACATCACCCATAGGTAAGTACTACTGAACGTTACACACAGCGTTGGACTGGGGGTCTGTAATCAACCAGGGCATCCCACACAACCCCCCGGCCACAACCCCTCTCTCCCAGTCTCCTGCCCCAGTCACAACCCCCCTCCCGTGGTCCCTGAGCTCTTTTATGTCTAATCATGATGGAATAGGGGTCAGTAGAGGAGACCAGGGAGTGGCACAAGTAGTGGGTCTGGCTTTGCCCACTGGGTTTTTCCCCCATTGCCCCACAGGTCCAGTCTGACCCTAATTACACAGCCGCATCCCCAAAGTCTTTGACATTTCTGCCTTATTTAGCTTCTTTCTTCTTAATAGAAATGTTTTTATTTAGTTTTATTTTAAAATATTCATTTGTTTTCCTTGCAGGGATTTAAAACTAGAAAATGTATTACTGGATAGAGATGGATACGCCAAAATTACTGACTTTGGCATTAGCAAAGAAGGTAAGATTTCTAGTTATAATTCCATAGCACTAAACTCTATATAGGTGGATTTATTCAATTTGTTCAAACCAAATGGATGAGCAAATGGACACAACAGCGAGTGATGTGTCTGCCTCTGACACACAAACACAACTTTCCGATCACACTCTCATTTTATTTCAAGACTATAAAGGATGTGGCGATGGTATTTCTATGTATGTGTCACTTGTAAGAAAAAAACACATGATTAATTGGAAAACTAATTAATGTGTCCAGTTAATAGAGTAATTTTAAGGCGGAATGAAGGGCAGAGGTAGAACTGCTACTGGAATTTGTACATTTTCCCTGTGTCTTAGTGATGTGTGGCCGTGGCCGATACCCGCGGGTCCCACAGTTCGGGTTGAGTTCAGGCCAACCCCTCACCCCCCCTTTGTGGCTTCCAGCTTTATAGCTGCATGCCTGGTCTCCCTGCCCTGTTTGTGATGTTATTACCGGTGTGGGTGGGTCAATGAAGGGAAGCCTGAAGTCAGACTTGGGTGGTGCGGGTGGTGGAAGGGAAGGGGGCAGCGGATCGGGAAAAAAATGACTCGCACATAACTACTGTATCTGTGTTGGTTTCCTCCCAGTGGTGTAACTAGATATTACTGAGCCCCACAGCAAATTATTTTTAAGGCCTCAAAAATATCTAGAGGTTGATCTATTATACCAATATTTATTGAAATTGTATATAAATTAGAGCCTCATGAGGCCCCTATACCTCCTGGCCCCCCCTGCAGCCACAGGGTCTGCTTCCTCTATAGTTATACCCCGGTTTCCTCAACTTCCCCAAGTTTCTTCCCTCAGTTGAAATGTACCCCCTTACATGCAAGTTCATTGTAACTTAATTGAAACTAGTTTGTGTATCGTGCCTGTGACTCAGGGGCAGAGACCAATAAAAATGATTATCTATGTTCACACTCTATAAATAAAGGAAAATAAATGTAGAAATGATCCAACTTGACTGACTTTTTATTTTCTGCTTCAGGAATGAGTTTTACAGACAGAAGCCAAACTCAATGTGGAACTTTGCCGTATATGGCCCCGGAAATGTTTACACAGTATCCCTACACAAGATCAGTGGACTGGTGGGGATTGGGAGTGTGCATTTATTTAATGCGCCTCAGTCAGGTAAGTGCACTTCAATAGATTCCATGGTGCTTGCCCATAGATTTAGCCCAAGTCGTTTTTTTAAACGTCTACTTATTATTGGGGTTATGGACTTAATCCTAACACACAGGCCCATAAATTATAGCGCCTTGCTATTGTTGCAAGTTAATTCCCTAGAAACCCCTAGTGTTGTTTTTGTCTTGCAGATGCCCTTTACAGGAGATGACGCTGATGAAATTATTCATAACATTGTCTACGAAGAGCCGATATATCCGCCATCCCTAACCCCGGAAATCTACAAAATAATAACACAAGTGAGTTCTAATGTGCAATGTGAGACGGCCCCTTCCATTATCACTCACACCCACACTTATATTTGTCCTTACTGTTAGACACACAGTTTTACATTCTTATTATCAAATTATATTATACTCTTTTCCCCTGATTTCCCTGGAATTCCTGGCCAATTTACTAAGTGGATTAAAACTGCCAAAAATAAGACAATTAGGGGAATTAAAAAATAATCATCCTCAGGGAATCAGGTCTGTGCCATGGAAATGTTTGTACATGCATGGGACCTGTTGTCCAGAATGCTCGGGACCAGGGTTTTCCAGATTCGTTTAAATTGCATCTATCTACTTAAATCAGCCTAACGATCATTTAAAGATAAAATAAACCCAATGGGATTGTTTTGCCACCAATAAAGATTAATTATATCTTAGGTGGGATCAAGTACAAGCTACTGTTTTATTATTGCACAGATGAAGGAAATCATATTTAAAAATTTGGATTATTGGGATAAAATGGAGTCTATGGGAGACGGCCTTTAAATAATTTAAAACTATCTGGATAACAGGTTTCCGGATAACAGACCCCATACTTGTACTGTTATATTATTACAGAGAAAAAAGAAAATCATTAAAAAAAATTAATTTTTGATTAAAATGGAATCTATGTGAGATGGCCTTCCCGTAATTTAAGATTTCTGTATAACAGATGCCATACCTGTTTCTGTTTAGCATTTTATTCTTCCATTAAATAAAATATATGTACAGTTACTATTTCTGAATGTCCAGCCTATAGCAAAGGTCCAACTCATAAATGATTCCCCCTTTGAGGACATTGTGGTGGTCAAGTCCCCAGTTCCATAGGTTACAAATCCCTTTAGATTGGAATGGTCTGGAACCCACTTATAATCTTAACTTGTTGCTAAGACGATGCTGTCTGTGTATTGTTTAACTAGTTTTAATTTGTATGTTATTTCTTTTTTGCAGCTATTGACCAAAACCCCATATCGTCGCCTTGGGTCTGACAAAAATGGTGCTGAGGATGTAAAGAAAAGTGATTTCTTTGAGGTAAGTTGTTTAGGCATCTTGATTAGCCTCCATGTTTGAAGCGATTGATGCAAGTCCCTCTGTTTATGCCTTTTATTTTATATTACTCACATCCTCTATACAGTTTTACTCTGGCCCATCTGGATTTATTTTACTAGCAGAGAATTGCTTGTAATTGCTGTTTTTTTTCTCCTCTTTTCTAGGGATTAGACTGGGAGGCTTTAAAGAAAAAAGAAGTCCAGCCTCCATTTGTTCCTAAAATAAAGGTTCCAGAGATCTGCACTGAAGGAATTCCATTGGAACCACCAGATATTACATTACAGCTGTTAAATGAAACCAAAATGGCCTTAAAGGAATTAGATTATCCAGTATGTTCAGAATCTTCAGAAACGGAAACCTGAAGAAGTATACCTACGGAAAATGGAAGACGGATCTAAGAGATGGATAGAAAAACAGAGCCAGAGTGATGTTCATGAATTATTCCAGTTAAGGACGGACAACTTATGAAGAACATCAAGGGACTTTTACTTGCAACTGTCTAATTCATTGAAAGGAGTGAAGACCAATCTACAAATACCAAATAAAAATGGACGTCTCACGTCACATTTTAAAATACATTTGTTTAAATGAGTATTATTTGTTTGCACAATGTTCCTTATTTTTACGCCATGTTTTCACCATTCTGTGGGCCAAGAGTGTGACTCCTGACCAATAGCATGCTTTCCTTACTTGTTTATATGGTAGTCATAACCACCCAATGGTAGCTAAAACACACTCCCAGCCCACATATAAGTATATACTCCCCAAGTGAGTGAAGTGACACGTCTTGTCAGGTTAGGCATCAGGGGGGACAGGGGGTACAAGTGTCCCAGGAATCTTGCAGGAGACATTTTGTGGACACTGTTGCATTATCTCAGAATCTTGTTTTTGCACCAGAATGGGGGACCTGATGTCCATCCCCATGCCCTGTCTACACAAGTAAATGGTGAAGAGAACAGGGGAATGTGGGGAGAGCAGTGACATCTAGGAAGTGCTGAATGGAAAGTGAAATAATTGTCTGCCCCACCTCTATGCCTAAAGCATAGAGGAGTGGCAGACAATATTTGATTGACAGCTGAGATTTTTAAATGCGCTTACTACAACTATGAATGCTTTAATAAAAAAATAGAAATTGGATTTCATGTTTAATTTGAAAATTACTTTTATTATACAGATTTTTGTATATGGGCGACAGATCCACTTTAAAGGGGTAGTTCACCTTAAAGTTAACTCTTAGTATGTTATATATAGAAAGGCCAATTCTAAGCAGCTTTAAATTGGCCATCATTATATATCTTTTATAGTTTTTTAAATTATTGTCGTTCTTCTTCTGACTCTGACGAGCTTTCAAGTGGGGGTCACTGACCCCATCTAAAAACCAAATTTTATCACTACTTTTTATTATTCATCTTTCTATTGAGCCCAGGACCGCCATCAGAAATCGCATGGCCCCATACGACAAAATTTCCTGGGCCCCCTGGGCTGCACCCACCTACAGGTCTGCCCCCCACCACACAGTAAAAAAACAAAAAAATAAAAAGATATTGGTGGTCAGGGCCCCCCCTAAAAAAACATTTGTGGCCAGGGCCCCCCATTAAAAAATATTGGTGGCTAGGACCCCACATGAGAAAAAAAATTGGTGGCCAGCCCCCCCCCACATTATGAGAAAATTGGTGGCCAGGGCCCCTTAAACGTCCATGCCTTCCCAGAGTCAGCAGCTTTCAGAAAGATGGGGGCCCGACTAATCAAGTAAGTGTGGCGTGGCCGGGCCCCCTTACCCTTGGGGCCCCCTACAACTCTCCCCCCTGTCCCCCCCTGATGGCTGCCCTGATTGAGCCCCTCTCCTATTCATATAGGAAATCTAGCTGTGATTTTGTTCCTTGTGGTGCTACAGGAGTCCTGTGTCTGGGCTACAGGGGAGAGCACATACACTATGACTGGGGTCAGGACAGACTGGGCTGTGAGACCCCTCCCTGGGCCCTTCCCTGAGCCACAATCCCACACAGAGGAGAGGTTGGGGGGTTTATTTATAGGACACAGTGATACACACAGCCTGACAGCCAGGAGCAACTCCACATAATATTTCACATGGTTTTAGCTCTGAGCTGCTGAGGGGAATCCCCACCTATGTGGCAGTTACTTCAGAGTCCTGAGAAGAACTCTTTGTGGCTTTCCATGCCCTGAGAAGAGCAGTTTTGTTCTTCAGAGCCCTGACAAGGACCCCCTTTCCTTCCACACCCTAAATAGAGTGAGCTTTTCTGCCACTGGGGTTCCCTACTGACTTGTCACACACACTAATATGTGCTGGCGCCTAAACCCAAACAAAGGGGGTTGGGCGGATAGCATTAGGGGTGGAGCAGTGGTGATATAAGAGGCAGACACATTGAAGTAGGTGGAGTTATGACCCTAGGGTGGGGTTATTGCATCACTAAAGGCCCTATACACAGGCCGATATAAGTTGGCGATAAACCAAGTCGGAAGCTTATTGGCCAGTCTGTGGGGCCATCCGACAGGGGTCCCCGATCGATATCTGGCCCGCGATCTGACCTCCCGTATTGCCTCCATTCTGATCCGATCGCAGGACCCACGATCAGATCATCCCGATATCGCCCACCGCAATGTGGGCATGTCGGGGAGAGATCCGCTTGTTTCTTAACATCTCCAAACAAGCGGATGGCCTCCGTTAGACACAACTAGCTGGCTTTCCATCCAGTTTTCTCAATGTTGTAAACCGACCAGAAAGTTTTGATGTCCAGTTCAAAACCACACTGGTGGCAACCCTATCTCTTATCGATATTTTGCCTGATGAGTAAGTCCAATCCTTTAATTACAGATATGGGATCTTTTATACAGAAATCAGTTATCTAGAAATCTCTGAAATCCAGCAATGCTAATTTAGAAATGCAGCTTTTTATTTTTTATTGATTTGCTCTCTTGTTGTGTTTCTGTAATAAGACATTAACCTCACTTGATAATTTATTGGCCTTCACAAAGCTGAACATCAAACAGAATCTTGAGACCCGAACAGGCCTTAGAAAAACCGAACTGTTTGGGTCAAAACCGAACAGGTGGCAACCCTAAAATATAAACTTAAATGGGAACTCCGGCTTCCAAACCAAAATTTGATAAAGATACCCACATAACACAGAAACCCCTAATATACCCATCACAGTTACCTGTTTCTTCAAAAAGTATAAATAAATGCCATTTTCTATGCTGCAATCCAGTTGGTTAACAGTTATTTTCTTTCTGCATCATTTGAAATCCTGGCAGGGAAGGAGGGACTAAACACTGATGTTACAAATTGTAACAACTTCTCCACAGCTTACAGACAGCATGCAGGAACTACATGACCCACAATGCATTGCACTGTGATGTTCCTTTCCTTATTGAAACCACGTGTGCAGGGAATTGTGGGGTTTGGATGATGCAGGCTGAGGACAGCTGGCTGTTGATACAAAGTAACAGTAGTCAGCCAACTCAGAAAAGTAGTCCGACAGATCAGCAGAAGAGCAGATAAACTGTCAGAAACCATTAAAAATCATGAAAAGTCTGCATATTTTTTAATTGATGTATATTGCAAAGTTGCTTGAAATTATGCTTACTTTTCAAAAACCTTAAGTTAGGTTTTTGTGGAGTACCCCTTTAAGCTCATACAAATTGCCCATAATTGATGTGTTGTTATTGGCTTTTTTCAGACAATGCTCCTGACACAGAAGGGAAGAAATTAATATAGTTACAACTGAACCAAAGAACAGTATGGAAACTGTGTTGTCTTCAAATCTGGTAACCTAAATAGTTACTTTCCAAGAGCATAAGCAACCGTTGCTCCAGGTTTGTAGAACTCACACCTTCATTTCTCACCCTCACTATGCAAAACTGGGTAATATGACCATACACAGGTCAATATGAGCTGCCTACTCAGCCTATCCAAACTGCATTGGCAACTTACTAGTCCATAAATGGGACACAGGAAATTTGATGAGATTGATTTCCTGCAAGTGATTGACCAGCCTAATTTGGCTTTCTGCATGGATGCGAACAAATAAGAAAATAACAGATGCACAGTCCTAATACAAATTTCTAATTGATATGTTCGTCGGATGAGTAATGGAAAGTATCTCACCCGCTAACAAAAATGACCTGGGTGTAAAACCCCCAGGTCAATCACATAAACAAAACTGCAGTGTGGAGTCACCAGTAGATAAGGGAAAAGCACTCACCCGACGTCTCAAGTGGTCCGGGTGCATCGCCCCGAACCCGTAGCCAAGGGTGTCTGCACTTAAGGAGTATGAAGAAAATCAGCGAGCACTCCGGAAGCCTCTTGTAGTAAGTAAAATTCATTAACCATTGCATCCTAAGGATGCAATGGTTTTAATGTATTTGAAATAAAGCTGAATTTTACTTACTACAAGAGGCTTCCAGAGTGCTCGCTGATTTTCTTCATACTCCTTTTCTGCATAGATGGCCACATTGCTTCCCTTGTCTAGCAACCTCAGCATCTGACAGATCGACTTTATCTAATTAGTTTAAATATACTCTTGCACTTTAAAGGGATACTGTCATGGGGAAAATGTTTATTTTCAAAATGCATCAGCAGAATTTTGCACTGAAATACATTTCTCAAAAGAGCAAACAAGTTTTTTTATATTTAACTTTTATTTTGGTGCAGAGAGTGATACAACTTCCTGCTTTGCAGCTCTTTTGGTTTCCTCTGATTGGTTACCAGGCAGTAACCATTCAGTGACTTGAGGGGGGGGGGCACATGGGTCATACCTGTTGCTTTTGAATCTGAGCTGAATGTGGAGGAAAATGTGGAGGATCAATTGCAAATTCACTGAACAGTTATGTCCCATGTGGCCCCCCTTATAGTCACTGACTAACTCAGAGTTAGAGAGCTAAAAAGCAGGAAGTAGTGTTCTGGCTATTATGTTACACATCCAGTCACTCCAGCCTTTATACATTACATTTTTGGCTAACTAACTATATTAGAAACATTTTTATTTTGCACAGCCTATCTATTTACCCAGTTTTTATTTTTACACTGAACTATTCCTTTAAAGTAAATGTCCCCTTTCAATAAAAAATTATTTTTATTTTCAAGATAAAAGCCATCCCGTCTGCTACTTTTTTGCCTGAAATATGTTCTCTAGTTGTTGAGGTCCCTGACTTTGGCAACCAAAACAGTCTGGCTGTGAGGTGAAAAGAGCTAGCAATTAAAGAAGGGCAATCCGGGGGAAAGTGAGATATTCAACCAACAATAAGGTACAGCAGGATAAGGCATGAAATATAGAACTGTCCAGTGAAAAGCGAGATCGTTGGGAAGTATGCTACCCTCTACTGTCACTGTACCTCATTATCATTTTTATATACATTTTTTCATTAAATTTTTATTGGGTTTTTTAACAAAAATTTCCTGTGCTTGCAAATACATAACATTTGGAAAAAAACAATAACGTTTCTTCATTGTTCTATCACACTTTGCATATGGGCTTACAAACTGAACATTGACTTGGAACAAAGGTATTATAGACTAAACAAAACTAAAACAAACTTTACTTCAGAAATTAAAAAACAATTATACATTTTTGTTCAATAAACAAATGTATGATTAAAGGAAAACATTTAAACTAGTGCACCGCTCCAAAAGAGAGTTAGTTACCTCTACTTTGGTTTCCTTGCACACTCCAAACATACAGGCGCCTGATAAAATTGAGTGGTTCACCTTTAAGTAGACTTATAGTATGTTATAGAATAGCCAATTCTACGTAACTTTTTTTAAAAAAATATTTGCTTTCCTCTTCTGACTCTTTACTTCTTTCAAATGGGGGTCGCTGACCTGTCTAAAAAAACAAATGCTCTGTAAAACTACAAATCCATTGTTATTGCCATTTGTTATTGCCATCTTTCTGTTCAGACCCTCTCCTATTCATATTCCAGTCTCTTATTTGAATCAATGCACGGTTGCTAGGGCAATTTGGACTCTAGCAACCAGAGTGCTGAAATTGCAGACTGTAGAGCTGCTGAATAAAAAGCTAAATAACTCAAAAACCACAAATAATAAAAAAAAATGAAAATGGATTGCAAATTGTCTCAGAATATTACTCTATAAATCATACTAAAAGTTAATTGAAAGATGAACAACCCCTTTAATGTTTACGTATTTGATTAAGAATTTAGATTGTAAGCTCTGCTGTGGCAGGGACTGATGTGAATAATATATAAACTCTGTGAAGTATCAGCTCTATATAAATTAAATATATAAACAAACATCCATTTGGTTTTTTGTGCTTTACCTTATTTTCCCGTGGTTGCTATACCATTTTTAACCATGTGGTGCCTCCATAATATGATAAATTGTGTCACTTGAAGTTTATAGTCCGTTATAAAGATTTGACTCTCTGTTTTGGCTTTCTTTATTGGAGACTTGGGAAAATGTGTTTTAATCTGTGTAATTTTAAGAAAAAGAAATGGCATAAACTAGAAAAACTCAATTGTTTTTGTGTTCTTCATTTTTACCTGGTTCTGTATACTGTTCTGTTTATATGACATCTATTGGTCATTTCTGTGTATTACAGCCTATTTTTACACTGTCCATCTATAAAACAGTTTTTCTATCACAAGCATGCATGGTGCTTATACTGGCTGCATGTTCTCATGTGACTGTAATGCTAATCTGGGCTATCCAGACCACAAGTAAAGTGTCCAGCTAGTGATATGAGCATGGGTTACATTGAGACTCACACATCAGGATCGGGGCCTTCGCTAAGTGGAAGTTTCCCATAAAGGTGTAGTAGAACTACTATATAGTAAAAATAGGAATTGATTGGACGCCAGGAGGTTATGGTGAACAATAGAACAATAGTTTATTTGTACAAGACAAATGACCTCAGGTTTACTCACATATGTTGAGGTATGGACAGATGTACATCTCATTGGCTAGAATAGGTTGGATGACACAGCTGAGGAATGTGACTCCCATAAGGCATTGTAGTCAAGCAGTAATCAGGAATCCCAGGCAGATGTACCTTGTACAGGATCCCACCCAGCGGAGTGGTCAGGGAGAAGAAGTCTAAGCCTGACACCCTATCCACTGTGGTCCCTTCACTGAAGGCAATCTAAAAGCCTTGGGAAGCTACTCCCTGCTACAAATCCTTGATGGAGCACAAAGCTGCTCTTACTATCTAAGCTCTCTATCTTACTCTCCTGGAGAGTCTATAACAGATATTACCTGATTCTAGCTAACCTCATTCATGGGGTTCCCTGGTTCCCTCGCTAAAGGTACAGGTCCCTTTAGGACGATGGCTTTACTGGGCCTTGGCGTACCCAGGCTCAATGAGCACAACCAGTAGCTACAGACACCAGCAGCCAAAGAGGAAGATTCACCCTTTCCACACACACTACATTGAAGTGTGTAGGAAGTGGTCATTACACCTCTTGGCCAATAACTGAATAGGTGAAATGTAAACTAGATACATGGGCTTTTGACCAGCAACTAGGGAAGGGTAGGAATGTAAAGCTATAGGAGCATAGCAAACCCTATAGGTCCCTACATGACTATGTAACATTATTTAGACAGTGGGTTACTTCTTTCTCCCCAAAAACTGCCTTGGTCTTTCCAAACTGGAACTTCCCTAGTTGCAACTCCCGGTAGAGCACGGGTTACATGGACTCTTTCTTCTCAGGTGGGCCTTCACTGTACTGGTGGAGGCAGTATTAACTGCAGACACACACAGAACTTGAACTCACAAATAACTTGGGTGCCAGTGGCTCTGAAAAAAACTCTCTGTTGATTGAATAGCTTCACAATCTCTTTGTTGGTTTTGATCTGAGGGTAAAGGCATCATTGACCATTACACCGTTTCATCCCATTCATGTTACTCTTACTTTTCAGCTGTGGTGTTCACAACACCCCCAAAGTAATACTCATTACCTTGGTAACACACAGAATTGGGTCAAGCCCTAGGCAACTGGCTGGCCACCTCACTGCCCCAGTGCTGTGATATGCATTCATCTAAATTTTATACCTTATGAGTCCTCAAATTGTAGGAATTTAGCACATACGCACACAAATGTCAGAAAAACATGTGCCACAACTTGTGTGTAATTTGCATAAACGGGTACTCACTTACTTGTGCTCTTATTGTGCCAGATAGAACTTAGCAGGCACATGCTATTGTGATGGAATTTTGGGGGGAAATCCTGCATTGTGGGTAAAAATAATGGGAAATTAACTCTTTACACATTGCAATGTGTTCGTAATTGAGCCCTCATGTCTGAACCTTGACACTGCAAAGTAGTACAGATATAGTCAGTCTTAGCTATTCATATGGTGCTCAACTTCACTTCTGGTATTGCAGTCTCACTCTATATGTGACTCTAGAGCAAAACCATGCCATCTCCAATGCGCTGTCACCTTTCTGTGTACTCTTCTAGGACTGTACACAGTAACAACCTTACTATTAACGAAACAGCACATCCATTTTTAAATATTTTCCTAAAAGCATTAATGGGTTACTCACTCATGAACAAATTAATATAGGCGTACACTAAAAAATACTGTATAGTGTAGTTGATTTTTGGATTTCAGCTAGAAAGCTAAAACACAGCTGCATTACCTTAAAGGAGAAGGAAAGTCACACTTGGGGGTGCCAAATGTTAGGCACCCCCAAGTGAAAATATTTACTTACCTGAAACCCCAGGCCGGTGCTCCTATCAGCAGAAAACTGCACCGGCCCGGGGTTGTTCCAGAGAGCACCACGGAGTGCTTCTCTTCCGGCTTGAGTGAAAAGCCGAACGTTAACGAAAAAGTTGGCTATTTCATTTTGCTACGCATGCGTTTGCCCCTGGGAAATTTGAAGAAAGAAGACGCCGTAAGAGGATCGTTCTGTGGTGCTCACTGGTATAACCCCGGGCCGGTGAAGTTTTCTTCTGAAAGAAGCACCGGCCGGGGTTTCAGGTAAGTATATATATATTCACTTGGTGATGCCTAACATTTGGCACCTCCAAGTATGAAACAACTTTCCTCCTCCTTTAACATTCTTGGGCTCATTTATTGCACCTTTTCCCATGCAATATTCATGTAGCTCCCATAGGTGAAACTATTTGCACTTCTACAATGCCACCTACTACAGACTGCATAGCAACTGTCATGGCACAGAAGAGGCTTGTGCACTGCTGGCAGCATGTGCCAAGGCAGAGATAACACAGTGGCAAAAAAAATCACATCTATATCAAAAAAGGTTCTCATGTTTATATTTGACGTTATATTTGCTTGTGAACTGATAAAAGAATAGCGGAGCAGAGATACACTGTTAGACCAGTTCTGTATCCGATTTGCAGAAATAAGAATAATTTATGCCAGCTGCTTTTTCTCCGTTACCTTGTTAATAGTTTTTCGTTTGGATTGTAAAGCTTTTTCTGGAATATCTCTGAAAAGATATAATCGTTCATATTCCATCATTTTTTTCTTTCATCCTCACATCATACCCCAAAGGCTGCCGGCCTCTCTTACACGCACTTCATTCTTACTAATGAAACCGCAGACAGGACAGAGTTCAGATATTTTATTTGGAAACTGCCTCTATGTTATCCAGTCAGAAAAACATAGGCAGTCAGCTTTGGCTGGACAGGCACACAACAGCCTAATATAAATCCCCTTTCAGCCACCCACAAACAGGGGCCTTAGATAATATGCAGAATAGGACCAGAACACTATTAGTAATACTATGGACTGAGCACCATCATGTCATTTTTCAATACAGTTAACTTCAAACAGTCCTTAAATGTCTTTCAGTAAGTATTCTGTGAAAGCATTGCATCATGTCAGGAACAGATTCAAGTAATATATATGTCTGTTTGATTAATGGCAGTTTCATAATTACTCTGCATGGGAGAACATGGAAACTGACAAGCGGTGTTAGCATTAGAAGGGAAATCTCTGGTTCGCCCCTTTGGCCATTATTTGTTGACGTTTTCCTTCACATTTAGGTGATTAAAAAGGATTTTATACTGAAAAACGCAGGCATCATTAATGCATATCTGAAAGATTGCAGTGCAATGCAGAGTTGGTTGCAAATGTTTTTATAGAACAAATTCTCTAAATTGTCTGTATATCTGTGTTCTGACTGGCTTTGATGGCTAACCTACCAAACTGTTTATTAGAGGACTAAATAGTGTGTGTGTGTGTTTTCTTCACTGATTAAGTTTTGCATATGAGATAAACACAAGATAAAATCAGTTATTAAAATGCCTGATCACTGCATGCTGTTTTGAAAAATGTCAGTGTTTTTCTTCCTAAGCAATTATGACCTCATCATTAACCAAACAGTCAATATAGTTGCTCCCATTAAGATTAAATGCACAATTATCCCCTGTTAGAACAAAAATAAGGAATCTGCAGACAAATATTCTCCCTAAAAAATAAAATGGAGGAAGACCAACCAGAAAAGAGTGCTGATAAGTGAAAAATACAAAAGCAATGTCCCTGTAATTACTTGGCATCATATTTGCATATATTTTGACAGGTACAGTAGTCATGAACACTGTAACTGTTGCAGAAGCTGGGCTGGAGAAATTGTGGGAGATCTGCAGCAGTTGACATTTGACTTGCCCTGTACCAATTCCTGTACCATATTATTCTACATTTATTTAATTTATAGAAAATGAATACTAAACCTTGTAGTGTCAAAGTTGTCTCCAATCTATATATATATATAGGTATCTAGGAGTTTACACATTTAACAGTTCTGCTATGTTTTAAGGTGAAAAATAATGTTTGATGTTAAAACTGACAAGGCACAGTTGCTGCATGCCGTGCTGGCTCTTCTAAATGCCCCCTATAAATAGGCATCATGAGCTACATTGTCCATTTTGTTATTGCTTATGTTTAAGCTAAACTGACCCAAAGAATAATCAATTCAAGCATTTATGACCCAACACTTGTTGAAATTATCAGGAAGAGTTAGGAATAGCATCCTTAAAGGGGAACTCCACACAAACATAACTTTTTGAAAAGTAAACAGCTTTGCAATATACATTAATTAAAAAATATGCAGACTTTTCATAATTTTTAATGGTTTCTGACAATTCCCTAAGCCTAGCCCCTTGCTCTCCTGTTGATCTTTCTGACTACTTTGCTGAGCTGGCTGACTACTGTTACTTTGTATCAACAGCCATCTGTCGTTAGCCTGCATCATCCAAACCCCACAATTCCCTGCACATGTGATTTCAATAAGCAAAGGAACGTCATAGTGCAATGCATTGTGGGTTATGCAGTTCCTGCATGCTGTCTGTAAGCTGTGGAGAAGTTGTTACAATTTGTAACATCAGTGTTTAGTCCCTCCTTCCCTGCCAGGATTTCAAATGATGTAGAAAGAGAAGAACGGTTAAACAGCTGGATTTCAGCATAGAAAACGGCATTTATTTATAGTTTTTGAAGAAACAGGTAACTATGATGGATATATTAGGGGTTTCAGTGTTATGTGGGCCTCTTTATCAAATTTTGGTTTGGAAGCCGGAGTTCCCCTTTAAACTTGCTTTGCACTCAATGAATACATACTGTATCATTGTTAGGTAAGGCATAGCACCACTGCAAAATCACAGAATACAAGGCAATATGGAACAGTATTTAAAGAGGAAGATAATATACAGTAAAAAGAAACCTTACTCCACTCAGTATCTAATTTCAGTAAATATTGCCTTAATACATAAGTATTTCATGATAATCATATCTATATGAACTAACACATGGATTTACTGAAATGACAATATTTAATACATGGCATCATATTCTAGGTTTCCTCCCATTTAAATATATAGTAGCATCTATATCCTTACCCATAAGACAAAATGTGCTAATACTCATCTCAAAGGCCTAGGAAATTGTAAAAGTATGGGATCTGTCATCCAAAATGCAAAGGACCTGAGGTTTTCCTAGAGGAGCCTTTCAATATATAAAGCACCATGTCTTTAGTCTACAACTTCTGCAATATTTAGAAAACCCAACAGGATTGTTTTACTTTAAATATTACTAGTGTAGTAAACATTAAGCACAAGTACTATCCTGTTATTAAACAGGAAACGAATTTTGGAACTGACATAAGATTGTAGTGTTTCTGAGCTTTCTGGATAATAGATCCCATAGATATATAAACAAAGGGGTTTGGGGAACTGCTGAGTTTTGCTAAAATTCGAGAATCACATTTCCTGTACTCATGACAATGACCCAACTGTTTCCTTATTGACAATCAATATTCTTTGTATGGTTTAGACATTTTGTCTATATTATAATGTAATTCTTAGCTAATTTATTAAAGGCAGAAGGGATGGATTAAAGCAAAAGCCTAGATTAAGTACCATAAACAACAGTTTAAGATCAGTGAATTATTTTGGGTAAATAATATTGTGTTGTTTTTCATGGAAATATTGAGTAATCCACCCTACTGGATTGTCTATTAAATCCAAAATAGTTTCACATATTTATGTCTGGGGCATCATATAAAATTAGTGAAACCAATAACTAATAATGCACACATTTTCAGTTTCCTTATCATTATTGAATTACATTTACAGCAATTCATTTTTTGTCGTAGGGCTGTTTTGTGTTGTTGTTAGTTTCATGCGGATATGAAAAATCATTAAATATATTGAAAGCTCTATCCCTTTTCTGATATTCAAAATAAATGTGCAATATCAGATAGTGCTCCTTTGATCAAATACTTACTCCAGCATTTAGATTTTCCTTCCTTCCTTCCTTCCTTCCTTCCTTCCTTCCTTCCTTCCTTCCGAGAATGGATACAAACTCAACTAAAATTGGGGACCTTAGAAGACCTGTACAATATTCTGTATGTGCAGTATTTCCTCTTAATGTTGTAGCTAATGCACATTAAATGAGTCAATAATATGAAGATATTAATATAAATTTGCAAAAAGAAATATAATCCTTTTTGCCTGGGAAATGAATACTATGGACAATGACTAGAATTATGAAGACCCCATTTTACTGCAAGTAATTGAAAACAGCCTATGACCCTGTAGAGCAATCAGATGGGGTACACTCATCACTCATCATGCTTACTTTTCTTAGTTAATTTATAATATATAAGCTTATCAACAATATCTGTTACATGTCTCATGTGAACCTGGACACTATTATGTTCTGTATTGTACTTAAAATTGAAAAAAAATCGTAAGACTGAGTGAGAATGTATCTCTTCTACACTTTCAGTTTAGCGATAAGACATTGCATAATTTCAATACATTTTTTAAGGTAAACAATGGCTTCTTGTGCCACTCCAGAGAGTAAGAAGAGTAACCACGGTGTGATAATTATTTCTCTCCCATATAATAATAATAATAACTAAGGGCATTGTAAAAGAAATACAAAAAAAAGTAGGCCAATCTAAATTTGAATGGCTTAATGGGTATTCCACCTATTAGATGACCTAGAGGATCCCAACAATTGTTACATGGTATTATTTTATATCTATACCAATCAAATTTCTTTAGAATTCCATGTTTCGGTAGGAAACATATGAATAAAAAAACACATGACTGGCAACTCTATTAACAGAGACATCATTGACAGGGTAGATACCATAAGTACTCTTATGTCCATGTTTACTTCGGTGTAGGAGCAGTAATTTTTGTTTTAAAAAAAAAAAACTAAAGCAAAACAACACAGCAGAAAAAGATAAATTACAAAAAAAAAATTAAAAAACTTTAAAATTCAAACTGGAACTTAAAGATTCACATTAAGGTTCCAAACTCAAGAGCATTGTCTTGCAAGACAGCCATGCAGCTTGCAGCTTTGTTAAGTGTCATTGAATGGTCTCATGACTTATTTTGCAAACTGTGCCGAGAAAAAGATCCTTCCAAACCTAATTTCTCAGCAGGAAAAAAGCAAACATTTTTGTCTCCTCTGTGCTTTTTCCACCCCAGTGGATATATAAGTATACACTGATTTTTATCTTGTAAGATATTTTAATTGTTTATGGCGAAAGCAAGACTAAGCTCATGCTCATTATGTAGGACAAAGGAGGAATCCAGAGAAAGAAGAGTGAATATATTCTGTTGAATACAATCCATTGGCTTGGTCTGATGGCATCTGGATCCAAACTTTGTCATTTTCTTTAAGTTCCAGAACTGCACTTCCAGAAGCTTGGTCCATGTATCCTTTTTTATATTCATCATAGGTATACGTAGCAGGTACATTGTTCTTGAACAAAGCGACCCAGATGTTGGTGCCTTTGACATGAACATGGTAAGCAAAGTAATAGATTCCTGGCAATGAACAAGTAAATATCCCTGTGGCTGTGTTATAATCATTGTGTCCATTGTATAAAGTCCTATCAAATTTAATGGGTAAGCCAGAAGGTGGGAATGGTTTAGATAAGATAGCAGTGAATGCTGGAGTTGTTTTAGCAGACCCATCAGGAGAGCCAAACTGGGGCTTTTCTTGCCCCAAAGAAGTACCTTTAACACCATCTGGTAAATGGAGGCCTGCAATCTCACCATTACCGTAAACCCCAGGTGGTCCTGGTGGGCCAGGTGGCCCTGGTGACCCTGGCTGCCCATTCAATCCAGGTGGACCTGGAACTCCAGGTGGTCCATTGGGCCCTGCAGGACCTGGCTGACCATTGATTCCACTGCCAGGAGCTCCAGGAATGCCAGGCTCTCCCTTTAACCCTGGAAGTCCCTGGGGACCAATAGGGCCAGCTGACCCTTGCAGTCCGGGAATTCCTGATGGACCTCGAGGACCTGGTTGCCCTGGCATTCCTGAATTACCCTTTGATCCTAAGCCACCTGGATTTCCTGGGACACCTGGGAGCCCTATTGACCCAGCTTCCCCTTTAGGCCCTGTTGGACCTTGGAACCCCTGTAAGCCAGGAAGACCTCTTTCACCTGGGAAGCCAGATTTACCAGGTAACCCACTAGGGCCTTGATTTCCTGGACCTCCTGCTGGTCCTAGTGGCCCACTTCGCCCTATATCACCTTTTAAACCAGGAAGACCATTTTTACCAGGTAATCCCATTGACCCAGGAAGTCCTGGAGGACCCACTATACCTTGTGGCCCCTGAACACCAGGTTCCCCAAATAAACCTGGCTCTCCTTTCTCACCTATTCCACCTGTAACTCCAGAGGGGCCACGATCTCCCTTTAGACCAGGAAGACCTGGTTTACCATAACCTGCTGACCCTGGCAACCCAGGCAAACCCCTAATCCCTGGCTCACCCTTTGGACCTATATGCCCTGGCAAACCTGGTAATCCATCTAAACCAGATTTGCCAATACCATCCACCCCTGGTTTTCCTGGGGGGCCCTGTGGCCCAGGAAGGCCTATTAAACCTGGACCACCAGGGGGGCCAACAACTCCCTTTACTCCAGGGGCTCCCGGTAACCCATCAAGTCCTGGTTTTCCATTCCCAGGTGGCCCAGGTGGCCCCATTGGTCCAGGTGCCCCCCCAGCCCCTTGTGGTCCTGGTATCCCAGCTTTTCCAATGCCTGCTTCACCTTTGATGCCTTTTTCACCACGTGGTCCTGGCTCACCCTTGTGTCCAGGCTCACCCCTTATACCTGATTGCCCTGGTGCTCCTTGAACACCTGGTTTTCCATTAGAAGCAATGCCAGATGGCCCAGGAATACCTGGAGGTCCAGGCATTCCTCGAGGCCCTTGTTCTCCATATATTCCAGGCTCTCCTTTGCTGCCAGGTAATCCTTTGGGGCCTATTTTGCCAGGCATTCCTGGCAATCCTGGTTTACCAATGCCAGAAAGGCCAGGTGCACCTTGAGGTCCTGGTTGTCCTTGTAATCCAGGCTTCCCCACTCCTGATTTTCCTTGTGGCCCTGGTGGTCCTGGTGGTCCTCTTGGACCAGTTTTCCCTGCTGGTCCTGGTTCTCCCTTGAGGTCTGGTGAAATGGGTGGTCTATCTGTAGAGAGACAAAGCAAAATAATATTGCATGTATCCAATGTCCAATACATTTTAAGATATGCATTTTTATTTTGTACCACTATTTAAATATGAAAATATATAGCTATTGAAAATAAGTGAGATTATTTATGACTATCATGAGAGCAAATGCAGCTGAGAAGAGTGAGAGAAGTGAAGGTGTCAGTTACGGAGTTTCACCTAAATGAGATTATGCATGACTTGGATGACCATTACAGTTTTACATTTTGTTTTAATGCTCTATAGAAGTGCTGTCAAATTTGGTAATGTGGTAATGAGGGCTGGAATTGTTCGTCCTACATGGTGGATGCCGATAATGGAATCCAGGGTTGACCACTCCCAGTTTATAAGACACACCTATTTTAAACCACACCCATATTATCTTAATAACATTTAAGATAATACCCACATTAATGGTTGGTGCTCAATGCAGGTATATCGCACATCAATCATATGTGAAAAAATTGTATTACATCATATTACAACACACCCTTAAATATAGACCTCTGTTCTATAGAGAGATCCTGCATTTTCTCTTTCTCCTAAACAGAAATCTGTCATGGGGATATTTCATGTGGATTTTCATAAGCATCTGGACCTCAATCCTCATCTTAGCCACAGGTTTCCTTTTTGCCATATCATGCCAGTTTGTACTGTATACAAACATGCCATCTGAATACAAGAAACACAAGTAGAATACAAGGAAAACCCTCTTCTGTTTTATATCCATTACGATGAATTAAGGTGTCTCCAAGACCAGAAAAGAGGATTTCATAAGCCCATTTAATTAGCCCATTAACATGGCCCAGCTGCACCCAAACTATTGTGCACAGCTTAATTCACTTAGTTTTTTGAAGGCACAAATAGTTCATTGGATATTGAATTGATCTGATTCCTCTTTTGCAACTTGGAATCTGGGGGTTGCAATGCTCACATGATATAGGTATTTATATAAATTTTTGGGTGGTCCCACACTCCATAACATCTAAGGGTTCTTCACAACAGAGCAAATGGCACCGTCCAAGCCACAGTATATCCAAGGTCAAAATAAAAATGAACTCTGGAGAACCATTAGATTCTGATTTAGCACCTGATGAAGGATATGTTTATCCGAAACATGTTGTGATTGAAATACACAGAATCTGATGTGGTTCTCCAGAGTTCATTTTTATTTTGCTCACATGATATACACTATTTATTGGAAGGGATCTAAATGATGGGCTTTTCTAGCACAAATTTCAAATTAAATATAAAAAAATGTGTTTGTTTCAGATTTCAGTGCAGAATTCTGCTGGAGCAGCACTATAATTCAATAAGAAAGAGGTCACATGACATTATCCGGTTCCCACGTTAGAACAAAAAAGTGACTAAAACATGTCAAATAGTAAAGACAATCACCTTTCCCTCTACTTATTAAAAATATTCCTCCCATATATAAGTGCACATTTCTTCAAGATGAGCTCCCATCTTTTGTAACACAGATTACTAATTAGTATTTAGGCCTGAATCTGCAGGCAGATCTTCACTAGGGGGGCATTCTATTCTGCCTGTAATTAAATTATTATTATCATAATAATAATAATTGCCTGGGTGGTGCTTTGTTATTTATGTACATTTACTTTATACAGAAAACATGGGTTTTAAGGCCATAGGTAAGTGACTTTGAGACGTGTCAGCAAAAGTGACCTGTGGTGGCATAAAAAGTAAATCCAACCTGCTTATCACCAGTTATATTTATACTGAAAGTTCCCTGAATGGAGGACATATATTAAGAACACGCTTTATCGTAGTTACTCATAGATGGATGCTCTTCATTATCCTTTTAAGGAAATATAAAATGCAGCTTTTTCCCCTCGTTTTCAGTTTGAAACTCATAGTTTTTCCAAAAAAGCATCACTCCACATATGTGAAGGATTTGGCTGTAATTGCTAAATATAAATATAATATGATTTAGGATGCATTCCCATAGAGTGCTTGACTTTGACACAGCCATAAGCCACACTTTGCAGCTTGGGAAGCATATGGGCAGACAGCTCACACTGGGAATGTAACATAATATAAACTCTGTAATTTGAGCAGCAATTCTGAATGTTGTTTTTCTCATTTTTCAGATTCCACTCCCCTCCATTATTTGAAGATTAGTAGCATTAACCAGATGCCTGAAAAACTGGAATTTCCTTTGCTATTTTTATTTCTCAGGAAATGTAATCTCTTAAAAATTCATTTTGTCTGCCACATGCCTGTGTATCTGTTGAAAGTTGATCACTAGGTGATAAAAGCATCACAGGTTGGGATACAGTTATCTGTGGGTTTCAGGCACGTGGAAAGAAACCCCATAATATTCCAGCATTTCTTGCCAAAAAAATGTATTTGGATTGGTATTTCAGAAACAGATTTATTGTTCAGTGATGATATTCAAAGTTATTGGTCCAAATTTAGGGGGTCATTTTAGAAACACAAAATTTTGGGAATAAGATATTTCTTATAAACATATTCTGACAATGCTTTTTAGTGAGTGCCCTAAAAGGACCCTCTATACCTTCTAAACCTCCCAGCAGGCACAGAGATTCCTTACTCTATAGTTAAACGTGTACCAACTATGCCAAGATTTGATTTAGTTGGACTTAGTTGGCCAGCTCAAATATATGGACAAATACTCGCTGTTTTGTTTAAATGGGAGGGCATTGTAGGAGGGAAAAGGTAGGTTTTTCTTCAAACAAATTTTCCTTTTTTACAAATTTAATATAGCGAACCTGGAAACTGTTCAGCGACCATTTCTGACAGTGGAAGAAAGTTTGTGAATGTTAGAATTTAATCGCTTGCGCCAATGCCCAGTGAATGTAATTAAAGGTCTTACTGAAAAAGTTATGTTTGCTCCAAAAGATTACAACCCCTTCATCCACTTCTTAAAAGTGCGCAAATAAAATTTGCAATGTGCGAGTAAAATTCTCAGTTTAAGGTAGAATATTACATTGCGAGATGTGAAATTTTATTCTTATTGTTTTTCTCTTTTTGTGAACAGCGGGGGGCACATTTACTAAGGGTCGAATTTGATACTTCGATAGTCAAAGTATTGTTTTGATTGAAAACGGCCGTAAAAATTGTTGGATCGATCGCTTAAATCGTTCGAATCGAAGGATTCGAACAAGTTTATAAAAAAATACTTTGAATACTCAAAACTTAGCCAAACACTCAGAAAGGTTATAGTAGGTCCCCCATAGGCTAAACAGCAATTCGGCAGGTTTAAGGTGGCGAAGTGTCGAAGTCAAAGTTTTTTTAAAGAGACAGTACTTAGATTTTCGAATGGTTCAATTTGTAAGTATTTTCAAATCGAATTTTGTGCTATTCGATGGTCGAAGTACCCAGAAATTACTTTGAAATTTGAAGTTTTTGAATTCGAAAATTCACTCCGACCCTTAGTAAATGGGCCCCCTGATGTGACATTTTGGGCTCTACTGGGACCTTTCTCAAGGCTTGTTCATGCGGTTTTGAATACACTTTGAATTTTATGCAAATCATCTCGGTGTTGCTGGTCTTCATGTGAAATATATATATATATGGGAATAAGCTTTGCAGACAGTTCACACTACAAAGATCTGCTCCAGTAATATTGGTTTGAATATGGTTTGAATATGAGCTTTCATTGCTCATAATATTGTTTGGATAAATGTTCAATGCTTTACACATTGGCCGTGATATTGTTGGCTATGAAAACTTGGACTCCATAAGGGTTATACAGATGGAGTACAGTCCAACTAGTTGGATCACAATGGCATGCTGTACACAGGTGTGAATGAGGTTTAAAACGATATATTTTAAAAACTGAAATTCTCATGTTATTTACTTAATCTGGAGGAGGAAGAGATGGAAGTAGCTGAGCCATCATTTTCCAAGCCTGCTGGACCACACCTTTGCTATTGCATTTGATTTTTTTTCTTAAACTAAATGAAAGAATTAACTGCAGATGTGATTGAAGATTTAAGTATAACAAGATGCAACATAGCAAGACAGGCAGCCATATTGTTCCCTGATGGGTCCACATTCTTAATGTGATGGCAAAAAAATAATAAGTAAGAAAGAGTAAATCTAATGTTAACACAATGCCGCCACGGTGAAAGTAGTAGGAGTAGTCCTTGAAAACTGCTTTAAGGGATGTAGTAGGGATTAATTAACACTAAGGAGTTCCATGACCATATAAAAGAACAAGGCTTTCAGTCTTGTGCCTTTCAGGGCCGGATTTACATAGTAGGTGCCCCTAGGCCCTCTGCCATTCATCTCCCTTCCCCTCCTCTTTCTTTGTGCACATGGGCAAATTTTCAGCATCTGGTCCGGAGTACTGGGGATTGATGCACAGGAAATTTTAAAAACGACTGTATCTCCTGCGAATCACCAGTGCTTCTGAACCAATGTGAGTATGGTTGGGCATCTTGCCACCCCCTAAAATTCTGCCACCCTAGGCCTTGACCTCTTGTGGACTTTCCATAAATCCGGGCCTGGTGCTTTTACACAAGTCATACTCGGTGACTTCTAATATGCTCATATTTTACAGCAGGAAGTGCATGATTTATTATAATACACAAAAGCCATGAATATCTTGTAAATTATATCCTTATAAACGGTGAGTTCTGATGTCATCAGTTTTAAATGGTGAGTTCTGATGTCATCAGTTTTAAATGGTGAGTTCTGATGTCATTTCTGTCACATGACTCACTGAAACTTGTGTATTATAATAAATAAAGTACCCTCAGTTGCAAAATATGAGGATATTAGAAATTACCTTGGAGTTCTATGACCTGTATAAAAACACTCGGTCTTCCGCCTCGAGTTTTTATATGGTCATGAAACTCCTTGGTAATATCCTTATAATTTACATGAGGGTACTTTAGTCACTATATAAAATGCCACAAGTTTAATATCCTTTCAATAAGGGTAAGTGAGGCAACTTTGGGTGACTATTGAAAACGCATCGCCGCGTGTGCATTAGCGCAGGCGATTTTGCGCTGTAGCCTATGGGGAAAAGACGCTGAGGCAGTTCGGGGAGATAGTCGCGCAAAAGACGTGGCGATAAGTCGCCAGGCGACAAAATCTCCCCGAATCTCCTCGTCTGGCCTTACCCTAAGGGTTCTGAGTCTTCTTGTAAGCAATTGTATTCACTGATAAAGAGGAAGTAATCACCACAGTACTAGAAACAACTGACATGGAATAATCTAGCTAACAAACTAGCTAAAAAATTTAAAAATAATGAACCATATGGTTATAATTTACTCAAAATCATTTTTGTATGTATTAATTAATAATGAAACTGAAACGGCCATAGAAAGGTTAATTGTTTTGCAAGGATAATGAATTACATGAGGGAACAAATTAAGACCATGATGTTCTTTTTCAGCAGATGAATAATAACAAGGTTATGCATCCTGCAGGAATAAAAAAAAAAACAATATTTGACAAGAAAGGAACAAGTGTTTTTTTTCTCATCTCGATGTCCATAATTACTCCTTAACCTTATGGGAACTGTAATAACAGACTATTTAATCTCTAATGAGGGTTTTTACTTACCTAAGTACTGTCCTTTGCCTTCTCTGAATGGAGGGCCAAGAGGTCCCTTGACCATTGGATTTACGTATTTCATTTGGTAATAACCACCACCTGCTGGACCTCCTCCAGATACAGAACCCATTGCTGCCATTAAAAGCACTAATGCTCCACCACCCAGGGACATTTTGACTTCAGTCTGAAACTAAAACAAACAATAGTTTAAAATAACAAATGCATATAGACATAGTCATTGAATGGGTTGATTCTAATGCTAAATACAGTAGTTATTATAGATTTATTATAATTATTATCATTCAACATTTTAAAATCTTTATCTTCAACACTTTATATTGACGTATTATAAATACAGTTTGAAAATGGTGAGTATAGTACGGTATGAAGCTAAATATAAGCACAAGTAACACAAAATGATACAACAAATGTAAGAACACTACTCCTTAATACTGTTTCACTTTTTAAAACTTTAATCCCTATCAGCCCCCTCAACAAAAATATTCAATAACTCTTATTAATAATAATAATAATAATAATAATAATAATAATAATAATAATAACTGTTCATCTCTCTACCAATGCAGAGGGACAGAATGCTGCTTTGACAAATTTACCTAAGAATATACCTTTCTGCCTGAATCATAAATGTCTTTATGATGTATTTTTGAATTATGGAATCTATCATTTGGATTTTGTTCAGTATTCTGCAAATCTTTGGTGGATGTTTGGATCATTGCCTGAGTGAGCTGAGCTACACCTGCTGACACTGCTCTCTTAGGGTAAGGTCACACTGAGCATTTCGGGGAGTCGCCTGGCTTTAGTCGGCTTGTTTTACAAAGTCGCCCGAAGTTTCCTCATTTTCCTTTAGTCGCTAGGCGACTAAATCTCCCCGAAACTCTCAGTGTGACCTTACCCTTAAAGGGGTTGTTTACCTTCTTATTAACTTTTAGTATGATTTAGAGTGATATTCTGAGACAATTTATAATTTGTTTTCATTTTTTATTATTTGTTGTTTTCGAGTTATTTAGCTTATTATGCAGCAGCTCTCCAGTGTGCAATTTCAGCAATCTGGTTGCTAGGGTCCAAATTACATTAGCAAACATGCATTAACATGAATAGGAAACTGAAATATGAATAGAAAATAACTTGACTAGAAAGACAAGTAATAGAACATAGCAATAACCATGCATTTGTAGCCTTACAGAGCTTTTGTTTTTTAGATGGGGAGTCAGTGACCCCCATTTGAAAGATAGAAGGTCAGAAGAAGGAAAATAATTAAAAACTATAAAAAAAATAAAAAATGAAGGCCCATTGAAAGGTTGCTTTAATTCCACGCAGCCATCTTCCGGGCCTTCGTGTCTTCTTCTGGCCATTCAGCAATTTTCACGAACTTCGGCGCATGCTGTCAAATCGCTCCAACTGCGCATGCGCCAACATGCCGATCTCCCACTCAGCTTGCCGAAAACCCGAAAGATGGCTGCGTGGAACTCTGATACCAGAATCTGTAAGTATAAAGTATGGGGCATTTCCCCGGAGGGGGCAGTTAGGCTGGGGGGACGTGGGAGGGGTTTCTCCATGGGGGGGGTACAGGTTTTTTTTCTTAAAGGGTTCAATTCTCCTTTAACTCTACAGTTATAACATAGTTTACCAACTGAAGGCAGATGTGCAAATAAAATGAAATTTAAAAAACAGATCAGAACATGTTATCCTTGTCTAGGGAAAAATCTGCGAGAAGTGATTGCTTTCTGTTGGTCCAGGAATTTTTAAAAAGAACGTCATTGGAACACAATGCAATAGCTCACGAAGATCATTTTTTGCCATCTGTTTTCTTATCAAAAATAAACAAAAAAAATTAGCAAAAGATTAAAGAGCGCCACCAAGTAATAAACATTATGCACTTGCTAAAGATGGGAAATAATAATGATTTTACTGTGCACATAAAAGATACCTTCATATGCACTAATCACAAGTCTCTACCCTGGAAAAATCAAATCAAATAAATTTAAAAATGCATTACAAGAAAAAATTGTAAAAATCAAACTGATTTGGAAAGCCTCAAGTCTTTCAAACATTCCAATACCACAGGGGCTCGCCTCAGGCGGCAGTGGCCCACTAGGTACCAGGAGAGGCAAAAATGCTGCTCCTGGTACTTTAAGAGCTGAATTTCCGGTTTTCAAATGGGAAATTCGGCTCTTCTAGCGCAGATAAAGCAATTCTGCTCTCTCCGCTAGCATCCTGGCTCAAACCGCCGCCCTCATTGACCCTCTCTACCAAAAAGTTGAGCGCAGCAACACCAAGCTGCCTCAGGCGGCGGAGGGGCCAGGATTGCCCTTGCAATACCAGATATGTATAGTTTTAAGGAGATTTCTGACTTCTATAGAATTTTTAATGCACTACAACAGAATACAGTATACATTATATTCTAAAAATCCTGGAACAGTAGGTTTTACCCCAGGAAACCATATCATTTTGAAAAGTACACATCCTGCCGAATACAAAATAGGTAAGTCTTTCTACTCCTAATTAACAAATATAAAAGCTGTTCTGAACTTAGTCGTTTTTATAATAAATTATGAAAAATCACCTCAAAACTTCCACTTTCTAGCATCTCAGGTCTACTGATAGTTTGATGCCCATTGTTCATAGGATTACAAAATTATCTGGCGCTTAGAGACCCCAAAATAACGTTAGTGCATACACATTTAATAGCATATATTTATACTACCAAAATAAATACTGCCCGATTTATGTGGGGTAAAAGCAGCAAATGTGTAAGTCAACCCCAGAAAACATATATTTTTTAAAAATACACATTTTGACAAATCAAAAATGGGTAAATACATTCTACCAAACTGCAAGGCCAGGCTAAATGTAACATTTTTTATGAAATTTCTGAAAACCATCACAAAGCTTGCACTCTACCCCATTATACAACCCATCCTAAATAAGGATGACAGGGGTCTACTGAACACTTTGATGCCCTATATGCATAGATTTACAAAACTATATGGCTTACAGTGTCCCCCAAATGAAAATAGCACATATGAATTTTCACAACACTCTGGCTGCCGGTATGTGTATTATGTGCCAGATATGTACAGAGACCCCCAAACAGATACAGCAGAGAAAATCCCATGGGCAAAAACACGTAACAAAGAAGAAGGAAAAGTGCAATAAAATCACTAAAATCCAATGTTTTTTTTTTACCTGGGGGCCGATTCATGAAGCTCGAGTGAAGGATTCGAATTGAAAAAACTTCGAATTTCGAAGTGTTTTTTGGGCTACTTCGACCATCGAATGGGCTACTTCGACCTTCGACTACGACTTTGACTACGAATCGAACGGTTCGAACTAAAAATCGTTCGACTATTCGACCATTCGATAGTCGAAGTACTGTCTCTTTAAAAAAAACTTCGACCCCCTACTTCGGCAGCTAAAAGCTACCGAAGTCAATGTTAGCCTATGGGGAAGGTCCCCATAGGCTTGCCTATGTTTTTTTGATCGAAGGATATTCCTTCGATCGTTGGATTAAAATCCTTCGGATCGTTCGATTCGAAGGATTTAATCGTTCGATCGAAGGAATAATCCTTGATCGTTCGATCGTAGGATTAGCGCTAAATCCTTCGACTTCGATATTCGAAGTCGAAGGATTTTAGTTCCTAGTCGAATATCGAGGGTTAATTAACCCTCGATATTCGACCCTTCATACATCTGCCCCCTAGTGTAATCAGCAGTCAGAATCACAGTCTGATTATTTTGGGTTGGCCAAATAATTTTTACGGACAGAAACAAATGAACAACACTTATACAGAGCTGAAGATGCAATACATTGGCTAAAATGCAATAAAATGGCTAAAAATGCACCAAAAACACCAAAATTGTAATGTAATCACTGATATAACAAAATGTATTGCATAGTGCAGTTAGCAAATAAGCTATTTGCAATGATGATAAAAGATTTTTTTCAGGCACATGATGCAGAAAATAAAAATCCAGAAAATTGTGTAAGTGCATATAAGTGTGTGTGCACTTGGTAAAATGTGTGTTGTGTGCGTGTTTGCTTGTATGTAATGTGTGTGAAAGTAGATTCTACTTTCTGTGGCACTTAAAGGTTTAAGCATGGCACATAACAGGTAATATGGTAACACAAACAATCAAAAAACAATGTATCTTCCACTAGACCAGTCGTCCCTAACCAGTGGCTCGTGAGCAACTTGTTGCTCACCAACCTCTTGGATGTTACTCCTGGTTGCATCAAAGCAGGTGCTTATTTTTGAATTCCTGGCTTGGAGGCAAATTTTAGTTGCATAAAACCAAACTGAGACTCCTGTAAACCAAAAATGAAAAAATGTCTATTTAGACAATACAGTTTGAGGAATGGCAATAACATTTAAAAATACATATTTCTGCACAACGGCATTCTAGATAAGGGAGCTCATACCATAAACCCAATTTTGGTATGAGCCAATGATTGTCTGCTTCTATTCTTTTGTAGGGATTCTTTTATCTTCTTAGTTCGTATGATTGCAGCTACTGAACATTATAGCACATTATATGCACTTACATTCTGATCAGTAATGTACGTTTTATAGGCATGTTAGTCAAGAAATAAAGACAGCTGGCTACGAAATCAAATGCAAAGATAATGACCCTGTTGGGATTGTAAAGGTTATACATTAACTCCCTAGGAACAGAATTAATTGTAGAACTAATAACCTGTCTGTACATGACATACTATTGTTTCACACACGGTATAAGTCATGAGGCATACCCTAAATGGCCAAGGAACAAATGTTAACATTGAAAACATCCAGTAACATCCTCAGCCACAAGAACTCCACCACAAATCATCAAGACAAATCGGTAGCAAGTATGTCATTATTAACCAGAGGTAGAGCCCCATATGTTCACTTTTTGATGTTCTACAATAAATCAATTGCAGGAAAAACTGTCAAGCAGATACAAATAGACAAGAGTAGACATATGAACTTAACTATGTCATTTTTGCAATAAACCTGAAAAAATGGATGTCCACTGGGTATCTTTAAAACACACCCACACACCTAACAGGTACCGGAGGGATGAGTCTAAAAGCTTTTTTTCTTCAGATGTTAACTCAACGGTATAAATTGTTAAATTTTACAGACCTATATTCCCAGAGATTGAACTCTTGCTATTGTGAACCAGTTTTACAGGAATAACATTTGGGGAACAATCTGAGACTGCTGGGGGCCTCAAAAGTCTAGAGGACACAGTGAGAGCCTGACCCTTGGGGTTCCATGAGCTGCCCTTGGTCTTGTGTTTGTATATGGTTCATTTAACTTTTTGGTGACTAATATTCTTATTTTTACAATAATGGGGCATTATTCCCTATACAATCCAAGAGGAAGGGAAATTTACAGTCATAGAAAGAGGGCAATAAGTGCTGCAATTGACAACATTTAGGAGTAGGGTCAGGATTGGATAGGCAGATGATTACTTCTGTTTTAGATTCAATTTGAGAAAGTGTTGATTAATCCAAAAGAAGATTGCTAGATGTATAGTGTTGTCTGAATATACTGTATCTAAATATTATATGCATGCAAATGATATTTAAAAGAAATTGAATTAATGACTGTATAGGGAAAACAAAAGAGAGCCAAGCAGAGAACCTTGAGGCACCACCACATTGAGATGAACTGCAGAATATATAGGTATAATGACAGATCAGGCCAGGTACAGTATGAATATGAAGGGAATGAGGAATTTGCATTAGAATGGAAAGGTCCACAGTATCAAACACAGAGGATAAACTAGGGAGACATCAACATGGAAGTATTTGGCCATAGTATATTAGAGAGGAACCAGTTTGCATAGGGTGCAGCAGATTATGGGTGAGAAGTAGTAGAAAGAATGTGACTGAATATATGTGAATATTTGTGCTGGAGTAAGGGCAACAATCTAGTGTTTAGTTATTAAAGGACAAAGGAAAGTTAAACTAAAGAAGTAGGCTAGAAATGTTGTACATTATGTTTTTGGCTTCTGTACCAGCCCAAGGCAAATACAACCCTTTGGCAGGGAAGATCTGTGTCTCCAAAGATGCCCCAGTATCTCCCCAGTCTTCTTTTCTGCTGATTCACTGCACATGTTCTGTGCTGCTGTCAGTTACTGAGCTTAGGGATCTACTCCCAATATACAGTACACATAGAATATAAATATCACAATAAAAGGCTGATTAGTACTAACTACAGATAATTACTACATGGCACCATAGAAACCAGTGCAACTAGTATCAGAATTTAATAATCAGCCCTGTAGCATCAGCCTTTATTACAGACCAACCTCATTTTGTGCTGGATAATTTGCGACAACCCCTAAGCTTCGCTTCTCAATAACTGCTCAGAGCCCACTGAGCATGTGAGTGTCACAGGATGGTTGATTCCAAGATGGTGACCCCCTGTGACAAGTTTGAAGTCCTGGATCATTGCTACTATTGAAAAGCTGCAACTTTAGGCTGGTGCAATACGTTCAGTATATAAAACATGGCATGTTAAGCCCTATTAATTTTTAGGCTTTAGTTCTCCTTTAAAGAGGGCATAGGATCAAGACAGGGAATAGGAATAATGACTTCAGTTGGTTTTATTAAGTTTTTTTTATACAAGCTGTTATATTTCTATTTTTCAGAATTTGCACCTCATTTTGTGCCCATCTACAAATAGTTAAGGCTTTGTTATCCTATGACAAGCATTACCCTGTTTATATATGATAGGTCATTGCCAAGAACTCTGCAGTTTCTAGTCTGAGACCTACCTACAATTATTTCAAGAATAATTTATTCTCTACTGTATATAATAAAGGATATGAGAGGTCAGAAAGGGGTTTTATAACCATTTAATATTAAGTCTGGACTGTTCTACACTACACAACATATCAAATGTAATAAGAAATGAGCAAATATGAGTACCACTCCCATCATTTTCAGCTATTAAAAATATTTTTTAGAATTTGTAGAGAACCTTAAGACACAACCACAAACTGAACTGTAGAAGGATTCTTGCATAAATGACTGAGAAGGCTAGATTGTAAATATCAAGGGAATTTGGAATTTGCATTATAATGGAATAACTGAAAGTATCAAACAGAGGATAAATCAAAGAGCTGTCAACAAAGAAGTACCCTTTGGATTTGGCAATCTGGAAATCATTAGCCATGTTCCATAAAGTTATTTTAATAGAATATTCAGGGTTACATGGGGATCAGCAGATTATAAGTGTAAAGAAAGTAATACAAGTGAAGATGACATTGCAGAGTTTAGGGTAACAGGGGGGTGAAGAGACAGGAGGGGTCTAGTGTGACTGAATATATGTATAAAAACTGGAGTAAGGAAAACAGAAGAAGACAAGATATCAAGAGACTGGCTTTTATCAAGTTTTATTAAGTTCTTTCTTCATCCCGGTTTACTTACCATACATCAAATGCACAGTATGTCCTGCAGAATCTGCACCTAATGCTTTTTCCCATCTACAAATATTTAAGGCTAGGGATGGGCGAATTTTTTTGCCTTGTTTCGTCGTGGAAATGACGCCCATAAACTTGTATGGCGGTGCGCGGTGCCACACGACACAAACATTTTGGGGCAGATTTACTTAAGGTCGAATATCGAGGGTTAATTAACCCTCGATATTCGACTGCCGAATGTAAATCCTTCGACTACGAACATCGAAGTCGAAAGATTTAGCGATATTCCCACAATCGAACGATCGAAGGAATAATCGCTCGATCGTAAGTTTTCAATCCATCGATCGAAGGATTTTCCTTCGATCAGAAAATTGTTAGGAAGCCTATGGGGACCTTCCCCATAGGCTAACATTGGCCTCGGTAGGTTTTAGGTGGCAATCTAGGGGGTCAAAGTGTTTTTTAAAGAGACAGTACTTCGACTATCGAATGGTCAAATAGTCAAACGATTTTTACTTCGAATCATTCGATTCGAAATCGTGGTCGAAGGTTAAAGTAGCCTATTCGATGGTCGAAGTAACCATATTCGAACATTCAAAGTATTTTTTCCTCTATTCCTTCACTCGAGCTAAGTAAATGGGCCCCTTTGAGTCCCATAGACTTTAATGGGCGTCGGCGAGATTTCACCGGCGGCAAATTTTTGGCGAAACTAAACGGGTCAAATTCGCCCATTCCTATGTAAGGCTGGTTATTCCATGACTAGCAATACCCTTTTATATGAATGATAGGTCATTATTCCAGTGCCAATAACTCTGCAGTTTCTAGTCAAGATGTCAATGTATGATAAGGTGTTCTCTATTTAAAAAGCATATGAAAGGTCAGTTCTTATCTGGGTTGTGCTACAGAGCATCTAATGTTACAAGGAAATAGCAAATATGAGTGCTACTCCCAGTTTTGGTAATTGATGTGGTTCTCTGTCTATCTATCTATCTATCTATCTATCTATCTATCTATCTATCTATCTATCTATCTATCTATCTATCTATCTATCTATCTATCTATCTATCAGGTCCGGACTGAGAATTAAAATAGGCCCTGGCATTTCAAGTACACAGAGGCCCAATCAGCCCACATAGAGGCCCAAAACAGCCCCCACCAGCCCACTAAATAGTGACTTCCTATGGCACCTTATAGCAGCCCCTCTGGCATTTGCCAGAACCCACAGATTGCCAGTCCGGGCCTGCTATCTATCTATCAATCATCTATCATCGTCTATCATCTTATTAGCTGTTTGCATGAGTAAATGTAGCATTATTACCGGTATGCAAATTAGCATTCAGAAAATCCCCATTCTGAAAGCTGTAAAATACAATGATGCAATTTCCTATATTTTTCTAGTTACGCTAATATTTTTTTTTCCTTTTCAATGGATTTTAATATACAGTACCTTGTATCTGATGTTAACTAAGCTAGCCTAAATGCTTTTGTATTGCCTTAGGGCAATGGCAGATATAGCTATGCTGATTTAGGGAATCCAGAAGGATTCCTAGCAATTTCATCTGTATTATGATTTATCAAAAGGTTCCTGACAGTCAGGAATCTTTGAATGACTATATAGATAAGATAGATAAGTTGACTTTCAGCAGTTAAAAACCATTCTGGGCTATGGTAGTGCTCAGCTCTTAAATGTCTGACATATTTTATAAAGTGTTAATGATGATTATCAGGCATTGATAAATCGACTCCTGCATCTTTACTTGGGTTGCCATCAGGTGGAAGGTCATATTTCACTGTATGGAAAATGCTGCTCCTGATGTACACAGTGATGACAGGCAGACCTTCGCTATGAAATTCTCAAGCAAGCTTAATATATGTTTGAGAAACAGGTTATCATCCTGCAGGTTAAGGGTCTAGAACAATTCTGCTGTGCGGCCCAGTAACTTTAATTCTGGCACTAATTGAAGTTTCATATTATGGTCTATAAACCCCTGGGTTAGAGGACACTGCAAGTGAGAGTCTGACATCAGGGAGGTTCTGTGTGGGGTAGATAGTGCTTGGATAGGTCATAGGTGGAGTTTTTTCATGACCGGTGCATGGCCGGGGCAGATCAACAGTATGATTGTGCTTGTGAGGGGTATTTTTTTCAGTACCCCATTTTAGTTTTCTGTAGGGTCCACCATCCAGGATACCCAGGTGACCAGTGGGCTAATTGGGGCCATCTTGGGAGGGGGATAGCCCTGCTTATTGAAGCCCCATGATTAGTGATGTTGGCCCTGCACACATACAGTGTATCATACAGTGTGTGTCTCCTTATTTACCTGTCTTTTTTTCCCTAAAAATATCGTAAAATTGTGCACCTCAAATTGTAGACTGGAAACAGCTATTTGGACACATTTCTGAACCTCCTTGAGTACTGAACAAGCTATTACAGTGTTCCATATCTCTCAGGTGAATACTGGACATATACTATATTATTATAGCCTGTTGATGGAATGTAACTAACCCTAATGCAAGTTGTGTATATACTTTAAATTCTGGTTCCACACATAGAGTTTTGTTATAGTTTAGTGTAATGGAAGCAGAAAAAATAAAATGCCTTTCAATAAATACTAATAAATGTACAATCTGGCTGTCCAATAAAGGTGTTAGTGGCTAATTCGGAAAGCATAAAAGAGAATAATTGGAAGCATTTAAAACTCTTCCAGCCTTTTGCATTTATCCAATATAAGTTGACACTGACTGCATCCAACAGCAGCAGCAAGTACTGTACTGTATGTCCATAAAAAATATTTTCACTGCTTAAAGCCAGATATTTTTGTAAGCTTTTTTTAAATAAATTGTGGAACTGTCATTTTTCACTATGCAGTTATATACTGCAGATGTTTCATAATACATATACATTATAATGTTTTATCATTTCAAGTTTAGCTATATTTGTCATGAGCTGTCTGGTGTGCTCAGCCAAAGAATCCAAGATGACAGCACCCATCAGAATGATATCAGAATGGCGTACCGCATTGTGTTTCGCTGCCACTGACATCAGCATGTTGCAGTTTGGAGTAAAAATTTGAAATAAAGAGATGCCAGAAACCTGGGCTCAATGCCCAGATATACAGTAGGTTCTACTCCCGAGTGTTCTTGGGTGCTTTATAATTCTTTATTGACTGATTCCTGTATCGTGAAATTCTTGCTTTGATTCCTGACTACTCTTATTACTGTCTGCCCTTGACTTCTTGCCTGGATACCGACCTTGATCTGCTTAACCTCTTTTGTACAGCGAACTGGACTTTTATCTGGTATTCTGCAAAGCAGCTTCCTCTTTGGTCCTTCTAAGCCTTGACAATATATAGGTGAGTTGGCTTGTGTGTACACGGAAAAAGTAGGTCTGTTTGTTGGTTTTTCTCTGTCAGAATCTGTAGCCCTTACAAGCTAGGGTTACCTGATGACTTGAAAATTCAGGGACACATCTAATGAATGCAAATTCAATTACATTTCATCCAGTGAAGCCCTTGTTGCAGTTTTTTTCTAGATGTGCCTCATAATTTTCAAGAAGACAGGGTTATTTTAAAACACTTTTCAAAGGTTTGGCTTGTCAGTTGAATTGAATGGTTAAAGGGATACTGTCATGGGAAAAAAAAAAAATTTCAAAATGAATCAGTTAATAGTGCTGCTCCAGCAGAATTCTGCATTGAAATCCATTTCTCAAAAGAGCAAACAGATTTTTTTATATTCAATTTTGAAATCTGACATGGGGCTAGACATTTTGTCCATTTCCCAGCTGCCCCATGTCATGTGACTTGTGCCTGCACTTCAGGAGAGAAATGCTTTCTGGCAGGCTGCTGTTTTTCCTTCTCAATGTAACTGAATGTGTCCCAGTGGGACATGGGTTTTTACTATTGAGTGTTGTTCTTAGATCTACCAGGCAGCTGTTATCTTGTGTTAGAGAGCTGTTATCTGGTTACCTTCCCATTGTTCTTTTGTTTGGCTGCTGGGGGGGAAAAGGGAGGGGGTGATATCACTCCAACTTGCAGTACAGCAGTAAAGAGTGATTGAAGTTTATCAGAGCACAAGTCACATGACATGGGGCAGCTGGGAAATTGACAAAATGTCTAGCCCCATGTCAGATTTCAAAATTGAATATAAAAAAATCTGTTTGCTCTTTTGAGAAATGGATTTCAGTGCAGAATTCTGCTGGACCAGCACTATTAACTGATTCATTTTGGAAAATTTTTTTTTTCCCATGACAGTATCCCTTTAAATAAAGCTGTTCTAAAATAGGTAAGGGACCTGTTAGCCAGAAGGCTCAGGACCTGGGGCTTTCCAGATTATACTGTAGATCCATACTGTAATGTAGATCTTAATATCTAAAAGGAACAGTAACATCAAAAAATCGAAAAAGTAATGAAAATATAATGTACTGTTGTGCTACACTGGCAAAACTGGTGTGTTTGCTTTAAATACACAACTATAGTTTATATAAACAAGCTGATGTGTATCCATGGAGGCAGCCATTCAGTCAGAGAGAAAAGGTACAGCATACACATCATGTAACAGTTTAGTGCAGTAGCATATAATGGGAACTTATCTGTTATCTACTATGTGTTCTATGCTTGAATGGCTGCCCCCATGGCTACAAAGCAGCATGTTTATATAAAATTTTATCTAAAATATAGTTGTTTTTCTGAAGTAAATATACAGGTTTTGCCAGTGCAGGGCACCAGTACATTATATTGTATTGTTCTTTTTAATATTACTGTTCCTTTAAGTCTACTCGAAAACATTAAATAAACCAAATAGGCTGGTTTTGCCTCCAGAAAGGATTTATTATATCTTAGTTTGGATCAAGTACAAGCTACTGTTTTATTATTACAAGAAAAAGGAAATCATTGTTTTTAAAAATTTGGATTATTTGTAAAAAGTCGAGTCTATGGGAGACAGCATTCCAATAATTCAAAGCTTTCTGGATAACGGGTTTCCGGATAACATATCTCATACGTGTACTTGTTTTCTAATGTCTAGTGTCAAATAGCTGAGAAAGCAACTTGTTTCTTATGTTTTCTTATTTTCCCTAATGCCATATAATAATGAACGTACATGGCCTAAGTTGTCCTTCTGTATATGGAAAAATATTTCATATCTGTATTTCACAGCGTTAAATTTGCAGTCAATGCTACTTGAAATATTCAGTGGAAATGAGTTTACAAAGCAAGAGCTTCCCCTCACATGATCTTTGGTGTTAGTCCTGCCCAAACCCTTCATTCTTAATCCTCCTGTCTACATTTGGGTCCCTGTGACAATAATAAATAAAATGGATTTCCTGATTTTTAAAACAGGCTTTTAAACTAAAATCCCTAAATCCTGATTGCTCAAATGTGAAAATAGATGTCATTAAAAAAAAAACCTTGGCAAGGCTGCCTTAGCAATGTAACCAGAAAGAATGTATGTATATTTCTAATGATTTTTTTAAAATGCATGCAATGAGTGAAATATTACATTTGGAAAAATTGTGTGTTAACTGTAGCAGCCAAGGCTGGCAATTGCTTAAATACCAGCAGTAGGAGGAGGCTCAATATGTACTTCTACAAATCTCTTTGTGAAAATATATTAAGAACAAAATTATGAAAGCGAGCCAGACAAACACGATTGATCACGATCTCAATCTGAATTTTGCAATATAATTAATCAAAAGACCTGGTTTGACCTTTTTCTCTTTAGCTATATAGATATTGTGATCTAGGTACTTAGCTGAATCTAGTTATTTATAGTGTGAGCGACTGTGGGAAAAATTCACTTATTTTCTACTCTATTCAGTTCATTAATGTTAATGTTAATGAATAACCTGGAAACAGTGCTTAGTGATGTCATTAGGCATAATCACTACTTAAGCATATACCAGGACCGATTCACTAACTTCGAGTGAAGGATTCGAAGTTAAAAAACGTCGAATTTCGAAGTTTTTTTTGGGCTACTTCGACCATCGAATGGGCTACTTCGACCTTCAACTACGACTTCGAATCGAAGGATTCGAAGTAAAAATCGTTCGACTATTCGACCATTCGATAGTCGAAGTACTGTCTCTTTAAAAAAAACTTCGACCCCCTAGTTCGGCATCTAAAAGCTACCGAAGTCAATGTTAGCCTATGGGGAAGGTCCCCATAGGCTTGGCTAACTTTTTTTGATCGAAGGATATTCCTTCAATCGTTGGATTAAAATCCTTCGAATCGTTCGATTCGAAGGATTTTATCGTTCCATTTGAAGGATTTTATCATTCGATCGAAGGAATAATCCTTCGATCGTTCGATCGTACTATCTGCCCTAAATCCTTTGACTTCGATATTCGAAGTCGAAGGATTTTAGTTCCTAGTCGAATATCGAGGGTTAATTAACCGGAACGTGTGTGGAGAGGCCTGACATTTTCCGTCCAGCGGAGATCGGTCGTTTGGTCGATCGGACAGGTTAGAAAATTTCTGTCGGCTGCCGATAATATCTCTGCGTGTATTGCCGATCATACGATTCACTAGCTTTGTCTATCGTACGATTGCTGTCAGGGGCAGAGCATCGTCTGATCTGTTCTTTAACTACTTTATGTGGTAGGAATGGTAATACTTTAATCTGAATGGTTAGTGGCAGGTCGGAAGATGGGAAAGTCCGATCAATCCTTGATTTGTACGATCGGAGCTTTGCGTCTGTGGCCAGCTTAAGGATTAATGATATCTTAGTTTGGATCAAATACAAGCTTCTGTTTTATTATGACAGAGAAAAAGAAAATCAATTTTAAAAATCTGGATTATTTGATTATAATGGAGTCTATGGGAGACAGCCTTTCCATAATTTGGAGCTTTCTGGATAATGGGTTTCCGGATAACGGATCCCATACTGTAATAGCAAAACCTTATTTGTCCCTTTGTTGGAGTGAATGCTCAAAATCCTGGGCCTGCTTTGTTACAGAAGCCAGAAACAATAATAATACATGATTTTTTTGCCATTTAAATAAAAGTGAAAGTAGACATTTCCTGCAGAAAATTATAAAAAAAATTATATAGTAACATGGGCAAAATCTTCCTCCCATCCAATAAATGATAGCGACTTGTCACCAGCTCTGTATTTACTTTCACACCTAGAATAATGGCAATACACCTGGTTGGCTGCTATAGGTTGCTGCAATAGAGAAAATGCATGCCCACATTACTACACAGTATTAAAAATAGCCAACAAACTGCTGAAGAATTTAAGTAACTCTCATTGAGTTCTTTAAAGTTTTTTATGAACAAGATTTCAATGCTCATATATGCATTAATTTTATACAAGTTTTGCAAATCCACAAGGATATTTACATTAAAAAAATGCTTAAAAGCTTTACTAAGACATATTTCAAATTATATCTAACATAGGTATTCATCTGTACTAAGCACAATTAATGAATAAAAAATTCTTCTCTTTGTCCTGTTAAATGCTCAGAATGCATCAAAAATACATAAATCTATTTTTCATTACATACTGTATGGGAATCTGGCTAAATTAATAGACTCTGTGGTGCAGGTGGACTGTGGCCTTAGCCAATACAGCTGTTATTTAGTGTGGGAGCACCACACATGTGAGAAACTTGTGACTTTTAAAAAAAAAAAAAAATAGATTAGTCAGAAATTATATTTCTAAGGTCTTTTGGCACACTTGAGGGTTCATTCACCAGAGTCAGGTGCAAGCATTATGGACATTTAGGGGCCCATTTACTTAGCTCGAGTGAAGGAATAGAAGAAAAAAAACATTGAATTTCTAATGTTTTTTTTTGGCTACTTCGACCATCGAATTCGCTACTTCGACCACGACTTAGAATCGAACAATTCGAACTAAAAATCGTTCGACTATTCGACCATTCGATAGTCGAAGTACTGTCTCTTTAAAAAAAACTTCGACCCCCTACTTCACCAGCTAAAACCTACCGAGGTGCCATGTTAGCCATGTTATGGGGAAGGTCCCCATAGGCTTTCTAACAATTTTTAGGTCGAAGAAAAATCGTTCGAACGATTTTTCGTTTGATCGAACTATTTGCGGTAAATCCTTCGACTTCGATATTCGAAGTCGAAGGATTTACATTCGGCAGTCGAATATCGAGTGTTAATTAACCCTCGATATTCGACCCTATGTAAATCTGCCCCTTAGGGAGAGCAAACTGCATTGATCGATTCATGTGCAATACACATCACTTGTACTGAGTGCTGGTACAGATCAGCTAAACTTTACAACCATGTGCCTTTAAGGGCTCTTACAGACGAGCGTTTGAAGCTGCGCTCCCCTGCGCTCCCTTTTTATGCATTCAGCCGCAGGGGAGCGCAGGAGTAGACGCATTCAGTTTTTTTTCAATCGGGCTGTACTCACACAGGCGCATGTAGGTGCCGAACGCAGGTTGAGACGCAACGTGCTGCATTTTTCCTTCGTTCAGCACCTACATGCGCCTGTGTGAGTACAGCCCCATTGAAAAAAACTGAATGCGTCTACTCCTGCGCTCCCCTTCATTTTACTTGCTGTGATTGCTGCGGTTAGGAAACTTTAGATGGTCCCTAACTTCTCTGCAGGGAAACTGATCATACTTTCAAATGGCATGGGGGAGCCCACGCCCACCTTACTTCCCTGTTTTCCTGCAGAGCAGCCGGCAACCGTGTAGAGATTTGTATCCACAGACCCAGTGCAGTCTGCATACTCTGTTCATAAATCAGTCTTGCTGTATCGGCTTCTATGGCAGAGATGATTTGACTTGAACTGTTTTGATCAATTATGACGATCCCAAAGCTTAACCTCCCAACAGCAGTCAGGACCATACTGATCATGTGCGTAGTCTTGGTCTTGCAAAGATGTTTAACAAAGTTACAAGATGGTGACCCCCTGTGGCCATCTTTGGAAGCATAAATCATTTGTTTTATTAGGCTCCTGGTGCAGTAAGTTCATGTTTATGTTTCGTATACAAAATACTAACATTATTCTATTTTAGACTTTATTTCCCCTTTAAGCCTTTCTAAATCTTAATAATTCTACAGCTATGATGGTAAACCTTGTTCATGTTACTTCTTTATACCCCTCAATGTCACATCACTGCTCCAGAGCTAAACACAAGATAAACAGACTCAATCACTAAACGCTTGCAAAGTTAAACCTGAAGGCACAACGTTTGCCCAGTCAGCCTCACATGTATTTCTGTTCTTTGACTATAACTTGTGCCCATAATCTTATATAAAGCTTTGTGCTTTATATAAATAGGATAACAATTACTATATATATATATATATATATATATATGTATGTTTATATAAACTATTGTAGTCTTTCTGAAGCAAACACACCAGTTTTACCATTGTGGCACAACGGTACATCATTATTTTGGTGTAACTGTTCCTTTAAGAAAATTGTGTTTATTCAAAGAATTTAAAGTTTCAATTTAAAGAATTGGAGCACCAGGCGAAGGTATGAAGTAAAATATTAAAATCTATGAGACTGTCTAAAAAATGTCACCCCACAGGACTTTATATATACTTTAAATAAGTCCTTTAAATCCTTGTAGCGCGTGGTATTTGCTATTTTTCACCTTGAACAATGCGTTCTGTGCCTCTTAGCCTTTGATATCAAAAATAGATTGAGACCTTGATGTAAATAAAAAACTCCAGACTCATTTAATAGTCATTAGTCCTTACCTTTCATTTGCTTGCTAAATGAAATAGGTGGTTTTAAATAATTGATAGCTATTTAACTTAAATGAGCAATCAAGATCCCTGGAAGACATTTTTAGGCTTGGAATTTACAAACAAGGTAAATTGCCTAAATTAAATGTTCATTAATTGCTATGTTGTTAAGATATCATCTGGCAAGCACAAGTTCAGTGAGAAAGAACGTAAACAGTCAGTGCCTCTAATATGCCCTACTACGTTATTATGTTTCCTGGAAGTCTTTATTCTTTTTTTTACCACATGCATATGCTTAGAGCAGGACTTAGCATACGATGTTATACTACTCTGCTGAATAAAATTTGAGAAACATTTAGAGGGATAGTAAATGGTCTATTTTTTTTAAATTTTATATTCTGCATATTAAGGCAATACAGTTCTGTTTGCTATACAGGATGATTTGTTCTTAAATTCCTATTGATGTAATGGATAGTATGAATAAGTCAGTTGTCCTCAGAACAGAAACTGTGCTTCTTTTGCTCACACTTAGGGGCAGATTTATTAAGGGTCAAAGTGAAAATTCTAATTCAAATTTTCTAATTTGTTTATGATCAAAACTGTCAAATTCAACAAGGGCGTTATCCAAAATCAATTCAAGTTTTTTAAAAAAATTCAAATTCGATTTTCAAAATGTATCATATTTTGGCCCTTTAAGAATTCCAATTCGACTATTCGCCACCTGCCGAATTGCTTTTTAAGTCAAAGGGTGAGGTCCAGGGGTCAATTTGGAGATGTTTGCAGCCTTCCTGACATTCGAATCGAGTTTGATCGAATTCAATTTGTTTAGATTCGAGTTTTCGGGTTGTATAAATTAGTCCGAGTTTGAAAAAAAATCTATTTTATTAATAAATTTCAATTGGTAGAATTTCAAATTTATGGGAGTTTTAAAAGACTCACATGAATTTGAAATTCGACCCTTCATAAATGTGCCTCTTAGGGTAAAGACACACCTGCCGATTCGGGGAGATTTAGTCGCCCGGCGACTAATCGCCTCTTCTTTGGGGTGACTAATCTCCACCGAACGGCTTTCCCCTGTCTTCCGCTGGCTATAATGAAAAACTGGCTGCGGCATGGCACATGCTGTGCTTCGTATTCCGAAGTCTTCCGCCTCATAGGGTAAAGACACACCTGGCGATTCGGGGGGATTTAGTCGCCAGGCGACTAATCGCCTCTTCTTTGGGGTGACTAATCTCCACCGAACGGCTTTCCCCTGTCTTCCGCTGGCTATAATGAAAAACTGGCTGCGGCATGGCACATGCTGTGCTTCATATTCCGAAGTCGTCCGAAGTTGCCTCACGAGGAAACTTCAGACGACTTCGTAATTCGAAGCGCCGTGTGTGCCATGCCGCAGCCGTTTTTTCCTTATAGCCGACGGGAGACAGGGGAAAGCTGTTCTCCCTGTATTTAGTTAACTCTCTGGTTGCTGACTCTCAGTTGATCGAAAAGCCTGCTTAGTAGTGATGGGCGAATTTGTCCCATTTCGTTTCTCCAAAAAATTAGCGAATTTCCCACGAAACTGTGAAAAAATCAAAGAAAATTTGTGAAACTCGAAAATTGATGCCTGCCTTAAAGTCAATGGGCATCCAAATAGTGTTGATGTGACTTTCCGGACGCACATCCAAAACTTTTTTACGACAGCGTTGGCGAAACGCGAAAATTCGTGGCAAATTCGCAACAGGCAAATTTATTCACCCATCACTACTGCTTAGCAATCTAAAAATGGAAATAACTCAGAAACTGCTAAAATTTGAAAATAAATATACATTGCATCAAGGTTGCATCAGTTCATTTATGGTGTTTAGATCCCCTTTAGGAAGAACTTTGGGGATTAAAATGCTTTCCCCACCAGCAGCTTCTAGGAATTCCCTTCATGTTGTCAACCAACAACAAGAAATAATTACTATTATACTTGTATCTCTTAATAGTTCCGTTGGATCAATCCCATGCAGCAGTGTAAAATAATGGAGGTTTATCGGTCCTTTAAAATTCAAAGATTTGGATTTGAAATAAAACGGCTGTCTTGTAAAATTTAAGACTTACGCTGTTCAGTTCTGTCATATTATTTGGAAGATACATTATTACTTTTCAGATGACAGTTTATGTGTTGCAAACTACAGGGGTAAATTAGCATGACCACATGAGGTTAATGTTTCTCTTAAAGTATCAAAGCATTTCGGTTCTGTTCTGAGGTTTGCTTTTGTGCCAATCAGGTGTGAGGTCTACCCAGGCGGTGGTTGTGCTGCAGGCCTCAGATACTTATTAATCTCTTTCCTGTTATAAAAAGTCATTCCAGAAGATTCTTCTTGGTCTTCCCCACACCCAGCTATATTGCTGCTTATAGTTGTGGGCAGTACCACCCATGTGGGAAGATCATATTGTCTAGCAGAAGAGAGAAGCATTAATGAGAAAACAGTTAAGAAGGATACAGCATATTCCATTACTAATGCAAGTGAATGTGTACCATCATCTGTGAATGTAATTATGAAATATAATGAGATTTAATGTAATTATAAAATAAAATGAAATTTTGCATAGGTGCAAAAGATAAAGGAGCTAATTTATTGTGGAGGGTACATGGCCAATGCAGGGCCACTAAAACTACTACAACTGTCTGAGTTGCTGCCAGCAGGAGTGCTTCGCCAATGAGGCAAGTTGAGGCTGTCGCCTCAGGCGGCAGCACCCCACTAGGTACCAGGGGCAACAAAAATGCTGCTCTTGGTACTTTAAGAGCAAATTTCCGGGGGAGGGGGGGCAGCAGCAACTGCTGCTGCCTCAGGCAGCGGAGGGGACAGGATCTCCCCTGGCTGCCAGAGCAGATCTGATATGCCATAGGAATAAATCATAGCACAGATATATAAAGTTATTTGCTCAAGAAATGCCTGCAAAGCATAGAGCAAAACACTGCGCCATAAGCACTGGTCTGGCTCAGGTATCAGCTTACAAAATGCCAGCTTAAGCACACATTTTCAGCATTCACATGCACACTAACATACATAGTAAATTTGGGTTGAATTAAGACAGCTGTCCATCAAGTTCAGCTCTTTCATTTATCTCCACTCCAAGCATCCCTGACCCATATTAGGTTGCAAATTAAAAGCATCACTAATGCCAGAGTCACCGCTTTGCAAACACTTTCTCTGCGAAGAAAACAAACCGAGACAGTCTTTCTTTGTTGCTCCCATTACTCTTAATAATTTACATACATGTCTCTGCACTTTTTCTCAGATTATAAATAATCATCCTATTGACTGCTGCCCAAAACTGGAATGAACTACTGTATATACCTCATTGATGCCCAGCCAGGTCTGGACTGAGAAGGAAAATAGGCATTTCAGGTACACAGAGGCCAAATCAGCCCACAAAGAGGCCAAAAAAGGCCCACCAGGCCACTAAATAGTGACTTTCTATGGCACATTATAGCAGCCCCTCTGGCATTTGCCAGAACCCACAGATTGCCAGTCTGGGCCTGTGCCCAGCCCACCCAAATTCATTAAAACACCTTTATTGTTCTGCACAATTTAGTATCATCAGCAAGCAAACACAAAGGAATAGGAACAGGCCCCTGAGGTACTCCATAATAATAATACTCGTCCAACTTGAACACACTCCATTTATCATCTCTTTTTGTAATAGATCTTGTAGTCAGTTCTTTATCCAAGTGCAAATATTATGTTCCAGACCAATATTCCTCAATTTATTTAACAAACTTCTATGCGGTACTGCATCAAATACTTGATCAAAAACATAAATCATGTCCCAAGGTCTAGGTTTGTGCTTACCACCTCATAGAAGGCAATTTGATTTGTCTGGCAGGATCTATTGCACACAAAACCATGCTGGCTTGCACACACAGTGCTGTGATTTAAGTTTATTGGAATATATTATCCCTTCATATCCCCCCAAAAGCTTTCCGACCACAGACAAATTTTAATCTTGCTCATCTTAGACTCTTGCAAGATACAGTACAATGTCTAAACCACTGGAGCATTATTTTGAATGCATTATATGCAAGAAAAAGGGTGTAACCTCTTCCTGAGTTCGGTTCTACAGTTTCACAAGGAAGTAGGCCAGCTATATAGTCTTTATTTTTGCCCTTCTATCTGTTTTGGGCTTATTGCCAACAGCTGAGGGGTTAATAGAGAGCAGGGAATGTAACCACAAGATGAAAAACACATCTGCAAGAGCAGAGCCGCAGACAAACCACATGGAGGTCTGAACAGCCACAAAAATGCTATGGGCCCCATCTTATATAGTATTTCTTCTTAACCACCAAGGATTTTTTTGGGAGGTGGCTTAGGAGCGCCAGCAGACCTGAACTCCAGATACCAAGCCAAGATGTATGGGCTGTTAAAACATTAGTCTGGGGCTGGGCATTCACTGCAGGAACTTCATAGCCATCATAATGGGGATGGCGGCAGTGTAGTAACTTTCCATATTTTTTCCATTCATATTGAATGTGGTACAATGAATATCTTCAACTGCTGGTGAAATTATCAAAATCAGAACATCAGAACATTCCTTTCTGAGACTAAGGGCGTTATTTATTATAATCCGAATTTTTTGTGAAAAAAAACCCTCACATTTTTCAATATTTATTATGCCCTGAAGATGGAAAAAGTCTGAATCTACCAAGGTTGTATATAAGTTAATGGGAGAGGTCCCTATCCTATTTGGAAGTTTATGTGGTCTGCGCTGGAATTAGCACAAAAATCCAACTGTTTTGCAAAAATCTGAAAAATTCTGTCATTTCGGGAAAAAGTCCAAAAATAACTAGCGTTTCGGGAAAAAACTGAGAAAAAAACGCACAATTTCGATTTTTTTTCTTGTTTGTCCCTAATCCGATTAAATTGTGCTTTTTAAATAATAAATAAGGTCCAATTGTGGATTCTAGTTTGGTCTGACGTTTTTTGTATTAAAATAATCAGTAAAAATTGGGATTTTGATAAATAAGGCCCTGAATGTACATTACAGTTCTAAGGACAACATTACACATGCACTAAAGGTGGCCATACACGGGCCGATAAAAGCTGCCGACAGACCGAGTCGGCAGCTTATTGGCCCGTGTATGGGGGCCCCCGACGGGCTTCCTCGATCGAGATCTGGCCGAAAGTCGGCCAGATCTCGATCGGATGGGGTTAAAAATCCCGTCGGATCGCGGCCGCATCTGTTCGTTGATGCGGTCCCGCGATCCGACCGCCCGTTTGCGAACGTGAAGGATCCGATCGTTGGGCCCTAGGGCCCACGATCGGATCAGCCCGATATTGCCCACCTCAAGGTGGGCATGTCGGAGGGAGATCCGCTCGTTTGGCGACATCGCCAAACGAGCGGATCTATCCGTGTATGGCCACCTTAACTGTCCCAACTGTCCAAGGGGGTTTACGCATATGTATCTTATCTAAATCTGGAAAAATAGGATTTATGTTAAAAATGTAATTTACCAATGTTTGTGATATTTTTGTAATTAGAAGTGATATTGGTATTCACCTTAACTCTTCATTCCATTATTTTATCATGGTTCAGAATAGGAGGACACAAACATTATATTGTATCGTTCTCCTTTCCAGCGTGGGTCTGCATTACTCAACATCACACATTACTTTTTGAATACAAAGCCTGTTGTTTTACGACATTGCCCTTTTAACATATAAATACTACAATACAATTTACAGGGATTTTATATGAAAGCCATTTTTAGACAGTTTTTCCAGTTTAATAACTAATGATAATTTCTTATTCTTGTTTGAAAAATAGCCAAACGATTCTACCCTGAAATCCTTTCCACCTGCTCTTTGGCTTGGAATGATAACTCTTCCTGTATTCCACACGTGTATCTACACTGTCTTGCAAAGCCTCAGAATATTTTCCATTGTTTTCAGTGGAACAGATTCCTCTGTACTCTGATGAATTACTCCAGGAATTGTGAAAGGGTTTTACAGAACTGTTTTTATGTCTCTGAATAAAGAACGATGATTCACAGATTACATAGGGAAGGTTCATTCAGCCAAGAGATTTCCTCAGCGCTTTTCCTTTGAGCTTTTTTTTTTTATCTTTGTGCTGCCAGAACAAGTACTGAGTTTCTATGTATATACATAAAACAGGTTTAAATCTGCAATCTATGTTATATAAAGAATATGACATTTAGTACATGTTCTCATATTTCAGTAAAACAGGTCCCTACATCTAAATGAGCCCCCAGGCTCTGTGAAATCTTCAGTCACTCTTTCCTAGCTCAATTGCACTGATTCCTAGTATATTGCTCCACTGAATCCAAGTTCATACATTTCACAAAAAAATGCATTTTTACTCCAGAAGAGTAATTAGTCAGATCTTCAATTATTCTTACTACAACAGACTAATTAGAATAACTTCTACTTCTAATTCTGAAAGTGCATTACAGTGCAATTATAATTGAACAACTTTTAGGACCACCTGACCCCCTACACTCCTGCTCCCCTTACTGTTTGTCCCCGGATTACACATCAGAGCAGCACATGCTTCAGCTGTAAAGTCTGCTCCAATACTGGACAGCTTCTATTTATATTGCATTGAGCTTGAGCTTGTACTAGTGCAAGGTATGCAATATATACTTTACACTGGGACTCCCTCAACACTGAGATTTAAATGTGTACATAACTTTTGCAAGCTGTGGAAGACAATATACTGCCAAAATCCATAACTACAAGTATAGACTGCAAGGAATTCACTTATCCATCCTGACATGCAATGAGTAGTTTATGTTGGTGGCGGGGCTATGGGAATCTTCAACCTCTGTAAATATAATAAAAATGGGTTTTCAAATCTTAGCAATTTTTAAATGCTAGTATCAAATAAACGGCATATGTTAGAGCTTTTCCTGGCGAAATAAACAGAAGTGGAAATACAAGGAGAGATAAATGTTCATTTACAACTGTGTCTCAGTATTACATAGCTGGATCCATAAAGTCTCAGAAACAACAGTTGTCTGCACGTAAGGCCTCATTAGTGGTTAGCATTAACCATCTGTATATACAACTACTATTCTTTGTTTTTATAAGTGAGGCACCTCACCGCACTAATTTGTACACCTTTAAAAAGTGTCAGTCTGATCATGTACCACTACATCTTTTTTCCTGTATCGCCATAAAGTAGGACCTTTTTTGTTCCCTTTTTAATGAGTGATCGTGTGCAAAGAACCAGCAACCACAAATACTTGAATTCCAATTTGAGGTGCATCACACATCAATGTATTACACTATGTAATAAACACTTATTTTAATAATATGTTTCCTCAATGGCCAGTTCTTTTTGGTCTCAAAGTCAGGAACTCTGCATTTTTAGGAAGATGCATTAGTGTACTAAGCATTAGCACGCATCTCTCAGCATAGTTGTGCATAATAACAAGTACAGAATCCAACATTGTTTTTTCTAACTTTGAATGAAACAGATTTATGTGATGTATTACTTTTAGCGATGGTAATGGCATCAGAGTAATACTCCCCCAGTATGAATTAACAGTAGTCTTTTATGCAATCAAGTAGCTGAGTGAGTCATAGTAAAGGTCTAACAGACCACACCTTGGAATTTTTGAAAACAACAAACCTACATAGTATTCTAAATATGAAAAAATGTGTCAGCCAGAATTCAATCCAGATGATCATTCTCATATGTTCTCTCCTGGTTTAAGATTAATAGTAAATATATAGTAATATACAAAAGTTAAAAAAAGGCTGGCTGCCATACTCAGTAATATCCAGTTCTTCATCCTACTCTGTTTGCAGTTTGGATCCACTCACTTTTCAGACAGGTGGTGGTCTACACTTTGGAATCAGGATAATTTTTTTTGTTTTTTCTAACCTTGGCAAAATAATGTTTGATAAGCAGCAATGTTTGTACACATAGACACACATAGTAAGCACAGTAGTTTTTTTCTTGGTAGCAAATAGATTATTTGTTGGCAGGTCAATGATCTAGTTAGTAAACACATTTTGTTGAGTAACTAAAATGACAGAGTTTTATCATTTGTTTAATCACTGAAAAATGGCATGTGTGAGTTTAAAAAACTGGCAATCTATATGTATAAGTGTAAATGATGAATTCACCTTAATTCTAATGCTAGTGGATACATTTGCCTCTTGTCTATTCGTTTTAGAATTTCTCAGATGAAAAGCATTTTTTCATAGTCTGTATAATACAACAAAAAGCTGGGCGCTTGACCAGCTTTCCATCTAAAGGTGCATCTCATTCCTCTGTGTTGCATATATACTTATATATAGAAGAGGTAAATACAATGGACCCTATTTGCTAAAAAGCATGAGCCCATCAATCTTTGATTTATAGCTTGGAACTGCAGACAGAGCCAGTCATAGACTCAGTAATGAAGGAATAACAACTTGAATGGGCTGCAAACAAAATGCTAACAAGAGTACTGGCTGCACAAAATATTAATTATATAAAAAGAAAAATATATACCTAATTATCCCAGGGTAGGAACATCATATCCCAGCATTCCTACGTAGCATAAACTTCTGGAGTACTGCACCAAAGGTTGTCTATCACCAGCTTAGACTAAGTCACCCAGTTTTGGGATTTGTCTTAGACAAGATACTCCTGAGATGTACTGTATGTACTATTTCATATCTCAGAATGTTGAATATCTATTCCTATACAGGGAACCTACACTTAGTTCTTGATGTTTGCATCAAACTAGCTAACTTCGAATAAATTAAATTATCCACAAAAATTCTCAATCTCTTCAGTTCTCCTCAATGATGTATTTGGACAGCTCTACTCTAAAAAAATATAACCACTTAAAAGAACACCACACAATAGTGTTTAAGAACAGGAATTAGGCTGCTGGATCTATTATATCAAGACAAAACAATAAATTAAATAAATCCCCTGATCTCTGTAGACGGTGAGGTGAATAGGGAGAGAGACGTGTTTTTTTGTGATCTTTAACTAAGTTGCGGTTTGGCACAATCCCATGTATTTGTGGTATAAAAGCATCTTTCATCTCATACTGTACATAACAAGTGTAAATCCTCATGGAACACAACCCTAAAAGATTGCAAATCTCATGAGGAGCTGTAGAATTATCTGAGGTTCAAATGATCGCTAAAGACAGAAGAATAAAGTATGCAGACAATCTGCAGAAATTCACTTCTGTACAATCAAAAGACAAATTAGTAACGTACCACAAAGGGGGGCCAAACCCCAAAAATCTGAAAACCATTAAGTAATGGTGAACGTGGATAGTTAGGATAGGAAACATATTAATGAAAGCATGAAAATGGAAAGACAACAAGGTAAATGATAAACAGAACCTAGAGTAATAGCACGGTCAATAAGAACTGGACATACAGCGTATTAAAGGGAGCATGGAGAATGATAAATATCTATGTTGATAAAACAAAACCAAGAAGAATGAGAAGAAGTTATCTAGTGATGGAAGGGGAAATTAGGTAATTTGTGGAATAATAGACAGAGGGATAAGGGGTATAAAAGAATGACACAGGAAGTCAATAAACTGGGGGTCAAATTATATAGCAAACTGTCATACTGTATGGCTTCTCCCTCCTCCAATCTGCTCCAGTATGGCTAACAGAAGGTAGTTTACCATTAGTCCTACCTGATCTTTTCAGGGTTCAATCCTTCCCATCCTTATGGTCCAACAACTGGCATGTTCTCTTAACTCATCAGAATGCTTCAAACATGTAAAAATAGTGTCATAATTAACACTACTCTAGTTTCAAGGATACTGAATACAGTAAATATGCGTTCATTCCATAGTTTACAGTAACTGGCCTTTGGACTGAACCCACTCACTGCATTGATGGCCAGCTGAACTACCTTTTCTCAAATAGGAAGATTAGTGGCTACTGCATTTAGTTAGACAGAAATAGGCTTCAATTGGGGTTCATTTAAGACTGCAAGTGCAGATGTGTTCAGGCTAATCTCCCTGCTATCGAAGAATGAGAATATCCAATTAATTACAGGTACTTGGGTCAATAGGTGCCCATGCATTCCTATATAGTTGTGCTTGGTGCACTTGGGCCTACTCATAATTCAGAGCTTTCTGGATAACAGTTTTCCAAATAACGGACCCGACATAAAAGGAGACGAGGGCCCCTTCGCGGCAATGGCCAGAAGGAGGAGAAAAGTTACGTTTCCAGTGGATTGGGGGCGGGGCAAGGGGTTTTGTTAAGGGTATTACAAATTTATTGGCAACTATATGCCCAGGTGGCAACCCTAATAACTGCGTAACCTAGGCAAAAGAGACTACTTGCCATGTAGCAAACAAAGAAACCTGTTTTAGCAAGCTACAAGTAGCAGCTGCTACTAATCCTACTGTGTGATATAGGCAGCCTTAACACTGTAACTGTATTGATTTAACAACAACTGACAACCAACTGGTTGTGTTTTAGATCTGCAGTAGATTCTGACTTCAAATACATAATTTCTTACTATACAGTGTATGCCTTTGTGTGAGATTAATCAACATGAATGATTAGCTGCATACTAAAAAGAGCTTATTGTTTCCTGTGGGGCCCATTACATAGACCCCTTGGAAACAAATAATTTATTTTTTTGCAAGGCATAGTCAAAAATGATGCTACAGGACCCGGGCACTTTTAATTACACCCATGGGATTGCAGTTTTATATAATATAACAGAGGTTAAATCAAAGTATGAATATGTTAACACCGTTGGTCTATATGTTACCACATAGTTTTTCAAGTAGAACCATGTTGTAGTTTGGCATTAGTGTTGCTTTAAAATCATCTATTTCCAGGCAGCTTCTGTTCCAAGGCTAGAAGAAAATCTTGTTTATTCCTTCTTAATAGGCGCCTCCTGTTTCAGATTTGCAGTGTGTTTAGATATAGGCCCCTCCGCCTGCCAAGATTCCTAGGCTGATATAGCCTTAGAAATGTAGACCATTTTCTCAACCAAATTCAAAGAAAACAAATGGCAGGCCAAGGACTGATATAAAATAGTTTGCAAATGAGAAAAAGCTGCCTCAGAACCCAGTTTACATTCAAATATGTTTCAAAGGGAGAACTTTTCTGTCTGCTAGGCTTCTGGGAGATGGCAAAGTAACAAGGAGATGCTGCTCTACTAGTGGGTGTGTGATCATAGGGGTGGGCAGCATTATAGACAGAGTAACAAAATGTAAACACAAGGTCATATAAGAAACAAATATCAAAGCAGTGTTTTATTTTCTAGTCTAAAGATCCAGCTTTGGAACAGACGACTTGTTCTGCTTTGATGCAAGAATAGACAGCCTTTGGTGTTCCAGTTCCAGCTGCCGCTAGACTACCACTCCCAAAATACCCAACATAGCCACTAACATGAGGTACAGTATGTTGGAATCTGTAGATCTGTAGATCTGGACCTACAGTATATTAAAGGGAGCATGGAGAATGAGACATTGATCTATGTTGATAAAACGAAGGCAAGGATGAGAAAAAAACATCTAGTAATGGAAAGGGCAAGATATAATTTGTGGAGCAATAGACAGAGGGATAACGGGTATAGAATTGAAGGAGAGCGATCCAACACTGGATACGTGAGCACACCTCAGCGGGCCGCGTGGCAGGTGTAACCGCTAGATCCGCTCTGGCCGCGGCAGACAACAATCCAATAAGATAGGGTTGCGGACACCTCCAAATGGTATGAACACGTGCGAACCGAAATGTTTAAAAACGATCCATCTTTATTGAACAAGTTAAAAAGTGGCGGGCAGGGGAAAAGGGAAAACAGGCTCAACGCGTTTCGTGACGCTAAGTCACTTCATCAGAAGCATGAATGCCCCCTGCTGGAACCTCACTAAAATAGCGTGCACAATTAAGAACATTAGGAACATGTGTTAAAAGTCACAAAACTAGTATGCCCTGTGTTCAAGTAATAGTAAAGGCATGTGATACCAAAAATATCAAAGAATATATATATATGCATAACACAGATCTCATTATAATATAAACATAATTATTTAAATAATTTAAATAATACAAGTATTGAGTGAGGGTGTGCTAGCACCACCCAAAGAGAAACAAAACATAAAGTTAGATCAATTAATCCGAAAACATATATATTATCAGAAAAGGTATTCAAAATTAGTATATTCAAAGAAATATTCAGAAAAAAATGTATAGAAAAATATATACAATCATATATACATATATATATTTATTTTTCTATACATTTTTTTCTGAATATTTCTTTGAATATACTAATTTTGAATACCTTTTCTGATAATATATATGTTTTCGGATTAATTGATCTAACTTTATGTTTTGTTTCTCTTTGGGTGGTGCTAGCACACCCTCACTCAATACTTGTATTATTTAAATTATTTAAATAATTATGTTTATATTATAATGAGATCTGTGTTATGCATATATATATATTCTTTGATATTTTTGGTATCACATGCCTTTACTATTACTTGAACACAGGGCATACTAGTTTTGTGACTTTTAACACATGTTCCTAATGTTCTTAATTGTGCACGCTATTTTAGTGAGGTTCCAGCAGGGGGCATTCATGCTTCTGATGAAGTGACTTAGCGTCACGAAACGCGTTGAGCCTGTTTTCCCTTTTCCCCTGCCCGCCACTTTTTAACTTGTTCAATAAAGATGGATCGTTTTTAAACATTTCGGTTCGCACGTGTTCATACCATTTGGAGGTGTCCGCAACCCTATCTTATTGGATAACGGGTATAGAAGAATGACACAGGAAGGAGTCAATAAACTGGGGGTCAAATTATGTAGCAAATTGTCATATGGCTTGTTCCTCGTCCAATCTGCACCAGTATGGCTAACAGGAGGTAATTTAACATTAGTCCTACCTGATCTTGTCAATAAGTAAGATGCTGTCTTTTCAGACTGGGTGAAAATCTGTAAGGCAAGAGAGAAGAAGTTACCACCAACAAACGAGAACGTATGCTTACTGTAGATGGCACAAAACAATGGTTTTGTAGCCAGGGTTAGCTAAATCATAATGTTTAAAAAAATACAGGACCATAATGCAAAGGCAGACTTTCACCTGTTCTTGCAACACTCAGTATATTGCCAACTATTTTCAACAGGTCTAGATTACCAAGCTACAGTCAGGTTCTTGAAGCTGTAAAACCTCACTAAATGTTTTGGGTTCCAAATATAAAACTAGCAGTTTATTAAATATGCTAGCCAAGCTATTACAGACCAGTCTGAGTTGACATCGAACTCTTCACAATGTCTATTTTTACCTTCATAAAGCCAACAGATTTCATTTAGTAGGATTTTAATGTTGGCACTGCCCTATATTAATACAAGAAATAAAGTCTTTATTGTACAAATTTAAGCTTCTACTTCTGGCATGGAAATATTACCAGACTAATCTTTTTAAATGATGCACCTTATATTGTAAACTGGAAATTATGAACCCTCGTGCTCTTTAATCTAAATATGTATGTCATTTCCAAAAAATCCCTTTCCAAAAACAACTACATGAATAGAAAGTTAGACAAACATCCGGCTGTGCAGAGGTGAAAATGTTTACAACTGTTTAAACTTTTGTTGGGCCTTGAATACATACAAAATGAAAAGCAAGCATCATGTACAGAAAGTGTACAGTATAGGCTCATTCCCTACTATCCTCTGGATTACACGGTCAAAACGGTTGTGTATCTACGTTCAGTAACAGATTTTTGTCCAGAGGCTTTGGGATTGACCTCAAAGGCAAAGCACGAAAACACAGAACTGCGTTTGCAGCTTCTGATGTGTCTGAGAGAGAGAGACCACAACACACACAGCTAAGCAGAGCTGGAAAATTCTGGAATTTCAATCAGCATGTAAAAAGGAAAAAAAATCCAGGTCTTGGACTTTATTCTCCCCCTCGGCTCGTGGAAAGATGAACCACTTGCCAAAACCTATACCGTGTTCCTCTGGAACGCAATAAAAAAAAAAGAAGCAAAAAAAAAAAAACCCTCTTCCAGAACTAACTTCTTCTTTTAAAGCAAGACATTTTCACAGGCAAAGACATATGACATAAAATGTCTATGATTTGTTTATTTTTTTTAACATCTTTTGTAAAATCATCATCTAAGACGTCTGGTGGACAAAGTCAGTACTTATTACATCACATATATATTTAACATTGCTTATGCACCATACTTGGCAATTATGTAAATGAGCATTATGTCATGAGTCTTTAAACATGTGAAGAGCTTCCCCCGAGGGTGAATACAAAATTAATTTATGGTTATGGAGATCTGCAAAAAAAAGATACTCTTTTTGTGTGTTGTATGCACTATTGCTAAGGTATTATTTGCTTCTATGAGAGCGACAGGGCATTGATTTTTACCCATTTAATATTATACAATGAATTGTATAATTGACACAAATATATTTATACAGGTAAGTGTAGTGGACTTCTTGTATTTGTCTCACCCACGACCACAACCGTAGTGCGACCGCTTCTAACCCACACCCAACCCGAAATGAGAAGCTGTTTTTATTATTAAAACCTGCCAATCTCTGATGTCACAGAAGGAGATGGAACAGTGCAGGTGCAAAATCTATAAATACAGACTGCCAGAGGTGAACAAAGGGCATAGTAAGATCACGAGCAGAGTGGGCAGATGGCAGAGTTTAGCTTGGATCCACAATTCTGAGGAATTGGGAATTTTGGGGTTAATTGTAACATCTGTTCTCATTGATGTATTTTAAAGTGTTGTTATTTTTAGTTTATTTATCCATTATGCTATTTCCTTTATTGTCTGTCCCTGTAAATGATAAAATGTAATGTAGCCTTTAATATTCAAAGTTGTGTTATGATTAGTTATTTGGGGCTCAAATTAAAAGGCAATAGCCAAAAGGGCAGCTGGCTATTCAACATTCCTTTAAGTTGGCGTGAATGGTTAGTCGGCCGAAATTGCTAGGATAGTTAAGGCACAAGTTCCCAAACTAAAGGAATGCAAGTTTCATTTAATTCAACATGTGTTTGTTTCTGTTTTGTCTGGCCGACTTGCTTCCTGATTAGACTGTATCCTGTATTCCATGGAAGTATGGAAACTGTTACCAATATGAATATCACAGCATACATTCCCGTACACCACTAATTTGTCATTTTTATGGGGAGGTAATAAATGCAATTTCTAAAGTATTGTATGCAATAACACATATTTAAATACATACACATGTATTGGAATTTGGCTTAATTTCTAATGTTAGTTAAAGTAGGAAATGATGTCCTTCCCTTTAAGGTTATAATGCGCTCAGTCCTCAACAGCTCTCTTGCAAGACCTGCTTGAGATGCAATGCAACCATTTGGGCAGAATGGAGTAAAACAGGGAAACGGTCATCAGAGCTGTAAATATCCACCCAAACTATGTTAAATGCCTTTGCAAACCTTCAGAAAATAATATTTTGTGCAACAGAACTAGTAAACAACCAGGTTTTATTATCTCAATGACTATTGCTCTTCATGGTCATGGTCATTATATCTGAGCATACAAACCAAGCCATATTTTAAAAAGAAAGAAATGGGGCCACCGCTGGGCTTTTTAGCCTAATTTATGAATTGGATTAGAATTGGCTATATTCCTATTTTAAGTGAATAAATTGTCTTTTGTAGAAAAACCTTTCACTTCATTAGACCCTAAACAGTATGGGGACCAAATTTTTAAACCTTACCCACATCTTTAGAATCTTTGGCATTTTTAGAATCCAGCACTGTTTGTTTGGCATTGAAAGAGTTAAAAAAACAAGTGAGCTGGGAGGCATTCCAATGAAGTTAGCCTCACAAGCAGGAAACATATTTTTATATAATACAGAAGCCCCGAACAAACGTTCTTTGTTACCAAAATTAAGCAGTTGAACTACATTTATCATTGTTTTTCCTGTGGAGTGGAGTAGTATGAGAAGAAGATTAAGCTATTATGTGCCTGTTTTTAGTATGTTTTCAGTTAATTGCTCAGTTTATGTATTGAAGATATAATACCTTCATTGACTTTCTAAGCCAAAAGTTTACATTTTTTGCTTTCTATACCTCACCCACAGTCTTTGCTTCTCCTCTCCACTAGATGGCATATGTATATTTGCGATCATTCCCACTGCCTAGCCGCGTTCTCTGTAACAGTCTAGCGCCTTCAGCTCTAATCTAACATTATCATCCCCTAAAACAGGGGTCCCCAACCTTTTTTACTCGTGAGCCACATTTAAATGTAAAAAAAAGAGTTGGAGGGCAACACAAGCATGCAAAATTCCATGGGGATGTCAAATAAAGCTGTGATTGGCTTTTTGGTAGCCCCTAAGTGGGCTGACAGCCTACATGAGGCTCTGTTTGACATCTGGTTTTTATGCAACCAAAACTTGCCTCCAAGCCTGGAATTCAAAAATAAGCACCTGCTTTGATGTCACTGGGAGCAACATCCAAGGTGTTGGTGAGCAACTTGTTGCTCGCGAGCTACTGCTTAGGGACCGATGCTCTAAAATATACCATTTTCTCCCCTGATTCTTGTAAGCCTTCTCTAACATATGCAATAAAAAAAAGACGTGCAACTGCATCTGGTATCAAATTCTTTTAATTTAGCTGTACTTGCACATTAATACTACAGAAGCTGTTTTTGTTCTTATGTTCAGATAAAGATTTGATTTGTTGTAATAGTAGTATTATTATTAATGATAATACATAATGTATCAATAATTCATACCAATATCCTTCAAGCAAACTGACATAAATTACATGAATGACTATTATTATTTTACTACTGCTGTTTAATCACTAACCTTACAAAGCAGTTTTGTGTTTCAGAGTCACAAATGCATTGCTGTCTGGCAAACCAGGGTTAACACATGCACAATAAAATTGCTCCTTTCATTTAACTAACACCATGGTAACTGTAGTCAACAGGACCAAACTTGCAGTTGAAGCTGAGATTCCATTTGGCAGGACAGACATTACTCAGTACCTCTTGTGGTTGGGGTCACTGACCTGTTTGGTGCCAAAACCTTGACTTCCACATTACACTTGGCTAATTTCTTAGACTCTGGATGCCTGACAAGGTTTTATTGGGAACCAACACCACAGTCATGCTAAGTTAGAAACATGCTTGTTCAGCTTTTGTGAACTGCAATTCCCAGAATTCTTAGCCATCTGCTTGCTTTTTAATAATGTTTCTAAAGCCAGACATTTAATAACCTTAAGTGATTGTTAATATTCACTATGCTAATAATGTTAGGTAAGGATTGGGAGAATACCCACTGAAATATTACAGGAGACTTGAGGCAGCTGTCCTAGAGATTGTTTGTTATGATATGGATTATAATTGTACTGATTTTGCTTCTGGAAAGACCCGCAGGAGCTGCATGATGCCTGACCAACTAGATGTTTACTGAACTTGTGGTAAAGAGCTAGGAAAACACGCCATTTTGGTTTTCAAAACAGTTCTTTTGGAGCCCCAGAGTTCTGCTAAAGAGCTAATACCGATATCAACCAATCAGGTCTTTGCTTTTATATTGCTTTATCCAACTGGTATTCGACTATTTAAAGCTTTTTGCCGATTGGTTGCTATTGGCAATTTCACAATTGTGCAATTTAGCACTCTATGGGGGAGATGTAATAAAATTCGCAAAGAGAACAAATTTGCAAATAAAAATGTGCATGTCGCATTTTAAATATTCTTCATTATACTTTTATTGCATTGTAAATCTTAATTGCACATTGCAAACCTTTAACACCTGATTGAAAGTGGCATAAAATTTTGGAGCAAATGTAATAACTATTTCATTAGTAAATGTTATTACATACACCGCAGACTATCCCAAACTATAAAATTCGCAATAGCTATTCTACTGTTATGTGAGGGTCAAAATGTGCTCAAAGGCAAAATTGTTTACTTTGCGAACATTTATTCATATTGCAAAGGAGTAGTGAACGATTTCTACATTCCCTCGTATATGCCTTAGAGAGATGCAACAAAATAGAGCTGCACGCAGAAAAAGTACAAACATCAACAGAGTTGGAAAAGTGTCATTTTGCCTGGACCTTATAAGCTAATGCACACAGTTGATGTTGAACTTATTACCATAGCACAGGGTTTCTGATCAGAGCACTGAGACCTATTGAGAAGTTGTATACAGCACACTTATGACAGAGCAAAAACTAGTTACTAGTTGGTTAGAGTTACTCTTGGAGCAGATTTTATAAACAGTGTATACACTAAACTTGCAATGGACAAGGCAGCTGTATTTATGAAAAGGTGAAACTGATCATAGATAGATCTGACAATGGCAATGCCTTCTCTTATGAATAGCGACCAATTGCATGCAAACATTCATGTGCACCCTGAAATTACCAGCAGCCAAGACCTGGTATTAATTCCAGGCTTCTCTTAGTGTGTCCTTATGTGTGTCCTTAGAATCCATAACAACAATTGACATGAACCAAATGAATATGAGACTAATCCCTAACTTGAAACTTAATGGTAAGGGTATTCCTTTGTGTCTTCTAATAGGTTTAGATTTTACCCATAATATGCATACTGTTTACAATAGCAAGATTAGACTGGTTAAAATTCTACAAATTCTACAAAGCTGTCAAGTGTTAAAGCATGACACCTACCAAACCATCCCCTCCAGACTCAATGTTTCTGCTGCCTGCAACTTTCTCCTTACATTAGTGCTTGATTTTTCCTAGTACACAGTCATGTCAAAATTCATGGTTTTGTGGGCTGCAAAAACATTTTTAAAACCACACTAGAATTTTGCCATGCATCCTGTTTCGCCAGGAAAAACCCACAGTTGTCATTATTATCTTTCACATGAAACTATGGGATCAGAGCCCATCCCTGTCTATCTAAGAAAGCTGCCCGGGTGCCGTGTTTGGAGAAGAAATTGGCAGCATGGAAGCCTTCCTATGAAAAACAGTTGTAGCAGAGTGGAAAGCAGCTTCTCTAACAATATAAGACACTGTATATGGTATTGCAGAGTTAAAAACTCCTTAACCAGAAAGTGATTTTGCCTTCCCAGTGACTCCAATGCTTTTTGGTTACATTTTTGCCATTTTAACCGTTTTTCAACAGTTTCACAAAGTTTTTGGCAAAGTGAAATGCAGTCTGTCACATTTAGAGAGCTCGCTTATTCATTAATAGATAAACATTTTATTTTAATGCAGGTCAGTTATTTTTGTAAAATTATTATTTGTTATTATTTGGTGTGCTCTGACACTCTGGTCTCCCCTAGAATATTATCCAATATTTGGATATGTGGTGTTAAAGGGGACCTGTCACCCTAAGAAATAATTTCAAATTCTTTTCTATCATGTTAGTTGAGCAAAATAAACTTTACTTACACTGTATTTATTATTTAAATACCTAATATCCATGTGCAGTGCCCTACACAATTATAGAGCCTGAGGAGGGAAGAGGGAATGTGAGGAGAGCAGTGACATGTAGGAAGTGCTGAATGGAAAGTGAAAGTAATTGACTGCCCCTCCTCTATGCCACGGGCATAGAGGCGGGGCAGGTAATATTTGATTGACAGTTTAGATATTTAAACACCTTTATAACAGGTATGGATGTTTTAATGAAAACAATTTTTGGGGTTTCATATTTAATTTGCAAAGGACTTTCATTATGCAGCTTTTTATGTGTTGGTGACAGGTCCACTTTAAATTACAATAACAATGACAAAACAGAATAAAGCTATTAAAAGAACAGTATAAAAAGTACAGATTAGGTCTAGGGTTGTTATATCATACTTCATGCATAATCATGGTTGCATCGTCGGACTGGGGGCCCAGGGCCCACTGGGCCTGCAGCCCCAGGGGCCCTCACACCATCACCCAGACCCCCCAGCCACAAAGCCCCCTCTGCCACAACACCTCCCACGTACCTTTCTCCTGGTCACCGGGGTCTGGGAGAAAGGTAAGGATCCGGTCTCAGTCCCACCCTGCATGGTTAGTTTTATAGAGATGATCTGATAAACTTACAAATGCATAGTGTTATAAAATATTGGTACTATAGATACAGAATTCAAGTAAGTATCAAACAAAAAGAAAGAGGTAGCGAAAGGTAAACTGCATACAAGAAGGGAGTCATGAGCCAATGATAAGGCCATAACAAAGGTTGGCTAGATATGCTAAGAAGTTATTACAGAAGAAAGGCCAATAGCATAGATAGGCCTGGTATAAGTTCAGCAACTGTCCACAGAGTAAAATTTTCATCTTTATGGGTCTGAGGTTTATGATTAGTCTATAATCATCTATCAGTATTTCATTGGACACAGATGTAATCATTTGTGTATATTTAAAAAATTACTCCTCCAGGATTTTAGGCTAAAGCCAGACAGAAAAATTTTGTTTGAAAATATAGGCTAATTGTTTAAATTCACAACAAATAAGCCAGGACATTGCCCTCTTTAAACAGCAAACTGCCCTCACCAAATAAGATCATTTCTGCATCCAGGAGACATTGCTATTTTCAAAGAAAATGGAAGAAATATTGTGTGTGAAATACTCTATTCGTTGGCACAGGAAGACAATTGAGGGCTCAAGTGGAAGAGAATAGCCTGGACCAAATCTCTCCTTGGTGTATCAAAAAAATCAATACAGTGGCTGCTCCATCTTCAAGTATAAACAAGCAACACCAAAAACCAGCAACACCGAAATTTTTCATGCAAATACATGTACATTTTAAAATACATTTATTTCTTATTTTGCAAAATCTCGGTGTTGAGAGTTTGCATTATTTTAAAATATTTGCCATGCACCCGAGGCTGGTATTGAAGCGGTGTGCTGCCCTTGGTTGGTATGTGTTTGTATGTGTCTCAATGTCCGTATTATATTGACAATAATTATTCGCCCATCACTACTAATAATTAAATACCTATAGAAAATAAATAATGAAGACCAGTTGAAAAACTGCTTAGAATAAAACTGCCCGTGTATAGGACCAATCTGATTAATATTTGCCTAAAAATTGGCTAGATAACTATCGGACAGGTTTAAAAATCCCATCACATTAGATAGTCCTCTCCCAATGGCCTGTACAGGGCCTGTTATAATAAGGCATGGATAACTGGTCTGTGGTGGTCCATCAATTGCAGAATAGCAGAACTTCCAGCATCACATTGTCAGCAGTGACTGGATGCCTAGACCTGGAATTGGTACGTAGACAACTCACTTTGTTTTTCTTTAATAGAATGCAGCAGCACAGCCTAGAAACTCCATTGATGCCCTTGTGTCATCTAACAATCTGCTTGAGTTGTGACTGGCACATGGCATATTCAGGAAAGGTGGCCAACATTCCAAACCCTACTTCAGAACAATGTAGATTTTCCACATTGTACTTTTTGGGTGTCTGACAATGCTAAAGCTAAATAGGTTCCTACATGATAATCGCAGAGTTAAACTAACCAGTGAACAGCAAAGTTGATCAATTATTGTTACTTTTTTTCCTTTTGGCTAGGTCTGAGACTGGCGTTTTCTGGTTTGAATTAAAAGAAAACAGCAGCAAAATGAGGCTTTATTGTAACTCTGAAAGGACCAGCTGGGAAACAGCCAAAATAAGCAACTGGTTACTTCTGTAAAAAAGAAGCAAAGAAAATACCCAGCATTTTCTGTTAAGTTCTCCATTTGTATAAAATGTTTTTATTTTATTTTATGGAAGCCAAACACAGGGCGCGGTGTCAAGAGAAACTGTACAAAAATGGGCATGTTTTACAAAAAACAAAACAAAACAATGTTCACTGTTTAATTGGGGTCTGGAGTCAATGGTGTTTTCTGTACAAACAGTTTCAGAGCCGAATAATAGGCTCATTTTACTTTGTTAGTTTGAGGGAGTGTGTTGAGCTCTCCATCCAGCAGAAGCACAGAGAATAAGGAAAATGAAGTGAGCTTTGGCTAATCAGACAAATTATATATACAGTATATACGTGAGTAAATGAAGGAGGGTTGTCTTGAATGCAACAAAACATTTATTAAAATATGACATGGGAGAAGGAGTTGTGCTGGCGCACTAAGGGTCATTTAAGAGTGTTACTTATGTTGACACTATTCATTAAAGGTACTTGTGTCCACTTTATAGTTGCTCTTAGTGCCATTGCATCCATTCTGCCTTATTTGCAAGTGTACCTATTGACATATGAAGCTTTGGATCTACCACCACCCTGATCATAATGGTAATTCCAGGGTTCCCACAGCAGGTTTTGTCTATAGGTACATTAGACTTGCACCAAAAGAATCAAATGCAAATGACATGTTAAAGTCACATGGCTGAAGTGATGCAGTCCCCACTCTGAAATTGTCAGCCACAATTTGTACTGAATTTACTAATGTGTACTGGCGATTGCATTTATTTTGGCATGTGGGCACACTTGCAGCAGCCGCATTTTGCTGCTTGATCACAATTACTCTGAAATTCTGTGAAAAAACTCTGCATTTTGGTTAAAGTGGTTGTTCACCTTCAAACAACTAGTTGTTTTCAGATAGTTCACCAGAAATAATAACTTTTTCCAATTACTTTCTATTTTCTACATGTCACCGGTTTTCTAATATTGAAGTGTAAAGTGTCATTTTTCACCTTCTTAAGCTCTGGGAGGGGGGTCGCAGACCCTGTAAACTGTTCTAAATTGATACATTTAGTTGATATATTTCTTATTTTTGCCCCTGCTGAGCAGAATCTCTCTGGGTTTCATTACAGGCAGCTGTTAGATTTGATACAATAGTTGCTAATACTCCAGAGATGCTGCTAAGAAATGTATCAAGTAAATGTTGAAAAATTGTAACAGTTTAGAGTCTGCGCCTGAATTACTGAGCTGCCAGACTCAAACACCAGAGGCAGGAACAATCAACTATAAACTTAGATTTTGGAAAAACAGTAAAAAATAAATAATGGAAACTAATTGAAAAAAAAGTCTTACTGGGGAACAATCTAAAACAACGGAACTTAAAAAAGTATCTGGAAGGTGAACAACCCCTTTAAAAAGCATGACAATTTGCATCCAAAAAAGGCACAGTGCCCTGCATTTGTAAATTACCCTTCCTGTTTCAAATAAAGAGAGATTTTACTGTTCTACTTCAGTGACAATAAGAAAGGAAATAACTTATTGGTTGTTATGGGTTTCTAGATGATGACAAACTTTGCCCATGATACTACCTTACTGCCCTTACATTTGATTGCAGCGTGTTTGGAGACTGAAGGGCAAACAAAATCTAATATTTTAGCTATAATTGTTATACAATAAGAATTCAGTTAGCTTTTTTTCCCATGGCTGCTCTCTCTAGTTATTAACTTGGCTTATTTAGTTTGCATGTACTGTAGACATTACCATAATAAGAAACCTATAATATTCAAGATTCACAGACCTCAAAAGGGTCAAGGGTTTACCAAAGGTGGGCAGGGAAGTGGGTCATTAAAAGCAGGGTGTGGTTGATTATTTTCCATTTTGAAATGTTGGGATGTATTTGATCTGCTTTGCAATCGCAGCCCTGCTCACCCAGTATGGGGAAAAAAATTACCAGGAGCAAATTGAATGTTATCCATTTAACATATACTGGTACAATTATGTAATCACTGATCAATTGCTTCACCTCCTAGATCTGGGCATATTTATATTATATTATTAAATGAGTCGTGTGGGCAGGGTGAGGTCCAGTGCTCAGAACCTCAAGGGGTACAATTTGGCACTACTTATTGATCTTGCATTTGTGTCCATGGGTATAATAAATCAGCCTTACAGTCCCTGCTTGTGTCATTGCAACACAGATTACAGGAGCAAACATTATGGCAAATGCTGTCAGGGATTCTGTCGCGGCAAAACATGTTTTTTTACAAAACACATTGGTTTTTCAAAACAGCAAACAGATTTTGTTAGATTTAAATTTGAAATATGACATGGGCTAGACATGTCGGTTTCCCAGGTGCCCCCAGTCATATGACTTGTGCTCTGGTAATCTTCAGTCACTCTTTACTGCTGTGCTGCAAATTGGAGTGATATCAGCCCCTCCCTTTCACCGCAGCAGCAGAATAATGGTTAGTTAAGCAGATAACAGCTCCCTGGTAGATATGAGAATAGCAGTCAATAGTAAAAATCCAATTGCCACTGCTGCTCCTTCAGTTACATTAAGTAGGAGAAACAATAACCTGCCAGAAACCAGTTACATCATGAAGTGCTGGCTCTTTCTGAAAGCACATGACCAGGCAAAATGACCTGAGATGGCTACCTACACACCAATATCAAAAGAAAAAAAGTACCCTGCTCAATTCCCGCTCAAGCGGGGTACTTTTTTTCTTTTGATATTGTCAATCATAATACACTGACCAAGGTCAGACCTCATCCTTTGTCTGTTTTTTGATAATGCCTACTAGGGATGTAGCGAACGTCGGAAAAAAAGTTCGCGAACATATTCGCGAACTTGCGCAAAAACGCGAGCGGTTCGCGAACGGTTCGCGAACCCCATAGACTTCAATGGGAAGGCGAACTTTAACATCTAGAAAAGACATTTCTGGCCAGAAAAATGATTTTAAAGTTGTTTAAAGGGTGCAACGACCTGGACAGTGGCATGCCAGAGGGGGATCAAGGGCAAAAATGTATCTGAAAAATCTGCCTGTGTGTGCTTGGAAGAGATAGTGTAGGGGGAGAGCTGTTAGTGATTTCAGGGACAGATGATAGTAAGTTTGCTGGCTAGTAATCTGCTTGATACTGCTCTGTATTGGAGGGACAGAAGTCTGCAGGGATTTGAGGGACATTTTAGCTTAGGTAGCTTTGCTGGCTAGTAATCTACTGTTCTCTTTAAACAACTGCCATACGTTGACCTTGTAGGCATTGTTTGCCCAGTTTTTTTGGACGCAGCCACTGAAGCACAGTTGCCAGAAAAAATATGCCATATAAATGCTGAAAATAGTCATTTTTTGCCATATACGTTGAGTCAACGTATGGCAAAAAATGACTATTTTCAGCATTTATATGGCATATTTTTTCTGGCCTCTGTGCTTCAGTGGCTGCGGCCAAAAAAACTGGGCAAACAATGCCTACAAGGTCAACGTATACACTACTACAGCGGTGGATACGGATTACGTAAAATATATGAATGCTGCTTGAAAAAAAGTAACTCAAGTGGTTTTTCTAGAGACGATAATATTATCAATATTTAGACAAAATGTGAACAAGCTCACACAGCTAGATGGCGGGTTGAAGAAAACAGTGTGCAAATAATGCCTACAAGGTCAACGTATACACTACTACAGCGGTGGATACGGATTACGTAAAATATATTATGGCTGCTTGAAAAAAGTCACTCCGGTGTTTTTTCTGGAGACGGTAATATTATGGATATTTAGACAGAATGTGAACAAGGTCACACAGCTAGATGGCGGGTTGAAGAAAACAGTGTGCAAATAATGCCTACAGGGCAAATAATGCCTAAAAGGTCAACTTATACACTACTACAGCGGTAGTAAAATAAAAAAAAGTAAAATAAAAAAAAATGAATATTAAAAAAAAAAAATTAAAGTTGGTGCTGCTGAACTACTAGGAGCAGCAGATTAGCACACCAGTCCCACTCCCCAACACTGCTAGACTAATAGCACTGGGCTCTTATAGTAGTAGTAGTAGTAGTAGTAGTAAAACAACAAAAAAATAAATAAAAGCAGTCCTTACAAGGACTACTGTTATTGCAGCAGTCAGCAGATGAGATCAGAAGCAGGACAGCTGCCCACTGCAGCTACATACAGAGCACTGCAGTAGAAGGTAGATTACTAGCCAGCAAAGCTACCTAAGCTTAAATGTCCCTCAAACCCCTGCAGACTTCTGTCCCTCCAATAACAGAGCAGTATCAAAACGATTACTAGCCAGCAAACTTTCAACTGTCCCTGAAATCACTAACAGGCAGCAGCTTTCTCCCTACACTATCTCTTCAGCACACACAGGCAGAGTGAAAAAACGCTGCAGGGCTTCGGTTTTTATAGGGAAGGGGAGTGGTCCAGGGGAGAGCTTCCTGATTGGCTGCCATGTACCTGCTGGTCTGGGGTGAGAGGGCAAAAAAAAGCGCCAACAATGGCGAACCCAAAATGGCGAACGTCGCGCGACGTTCGCGAACTTCCGGCGAGCGCGAACACCCGATGTTCGCGCGAACAAGTTCGCCGGCGAACAGCTAAAAAAAATATACCTGTTGGTTCAGGAATAACATTTTATATGGTAGAGTGAATTATTTGTAGTAGTGGAAATAGCCACTATGCAGATGGAGTAGAAGGTGTAGAAGGAATTTCTTTATTTTTAACAAGTAGTAGACATTAGACAAAAAGTAATTAAAATATTTTTTGTAAATTAAAGAATGATTTTTTACTTTCTATATAGCATATATTATGCCCATAAACCCTTATCTATGATAATGTAATAACTGAATAGAGGTCTCTCCTTGAGAGTTTTATAACCTATTAATATCTCTTTCTCATTGGATGAAATATTTAGGCCTGTTTGATGGCAGAGGGGGAATATTAAACAAGAAAAACAAAGCAGGAGTCATAGTAGCTGTACACTGCCCATAGTACTTGCACTTGCTTCAGAAAATATGAAGTGATCCAAAACCAATATTGGTAAATCATGAGCAACACACACACAGTATACAGAAATGTTATTTTGCCATCTTCTAATAAGGACAGCGCTAAAGTATTCTAAATCAACAAATTTTAGACATAATGTATACACCCTGGGATATAACTGATAGCACATATTTATAACAAAGCAAAATGTAATTTCTATGAATAAAACACAGTAAGACAATTGCCTGTAAGCCATAGATCTTCTTAAAAAGGTATCTGTCACCCTCTAGTTGCATCTTATTGCCAGTGAGTCAATGAAAGTAGGTTATGTTCAAAGGGTGCTACCACATCACTGGGGCTCTATAGAAACATGCATGAGCCTTTTTAATATACCTGTCGATAATGTTTATATAGTGCTAGGGTCACATGCCAACTTGTATAGCCACAGCAAGGTGGCCTGTTTAAATTTTTTTGTTAAGGGGCAATTCTTCATTAAATAAACCTTTAGTAGTAGATGTTTAGGATAGATCTATTCTGATACAGTTTTCCCTGGGTCTCTGTTTTTTATGTATCATTGTTTTTAAATTATCAGCCTTCCTACTCCACCTTTTTTTTTAAAAAAAAAATCGGAATTGCATTGACCCCAGCAACAACATTTATTGTAACACATCAGTTTTATCATCATTCTTATTGTTTTTATTTTTATTCAGGCTCTTACTTTCTATCAGCTACCTGGTAGCCAGGGTAGCAAAAATCTAAATAGCAGTTACCTATGATGTAGACAGCTGTATTTAAAAAAACTTTCAGTTTCTTACATTTTATTTTGATTTTTTATTCTCAATCTTGGAACTTGAACTGCCATCTAATTGCTATGTAGTAATTACCCTAGCAACCAGGCACTAGCTGTGAAGTCCTAATGGAAGTTCAACAGGAGAGGGAATATAAAGAATGATGAGACGTACTGTATAAAAAAGGATAGAAATAAAACTGAAATCACATGTATTTTCATTGCCATGACAGTAGTGATGGGCGAATAAATTTGGCAAACGCGTTTTGCCGCCGGTGAATAAATTCACAAAACTGACGCGAAAATTTGCCAGCATCATAAAAATTTGGACATGTGTTGGAAAAGTCGCTTGTGTCAAAACCGTAGCGTGTCAACATTATTCGGACGCCCCTTGACGATCAAAATTCACATTTCACAAATTTTTCGTGGGAAATTCGCAAATTTTTCGCTAAATCTAAACGGAACAAAAATGACCAGGTTGGAAATAAGCAAAATAACAGTTCTAATAATGTAGGATACAAAATAAATAATGACCAGTTGAAAAGTTGCATAGAATAGGTCTGTCTATGGCATACTTAAAGGGCATGAAAAGGCAAAAATATAAAATCCCATTTTTACTTTCTTTAATGAAAAAGAAACCTATCTCCAATATACTTCAATTAAAAAATGTGTACCGTTTATATAAGAAACCTGACTGTATGCAGTGAAATTCTCCCTTCATTTACTGCTGTGGATAGGAATTGTCAGATGGTCCCTAACTGCTGAGCAGGGAAACAATCATACTTATGAACAGCAGGGGGAGCCCCCGCCTTACTTCCCAGCCATGCAGAACTCAAGCAGCTTTGCTTATGATGATCCCTAAGCAGCCCAGACCACACTGAGCATGTGCACAGTCTTAGTTTTGCAAAGATGTTTAACAAAGTTACAAAATGGTGGCCCCCTGTATCCAACTTTGAAAGCATAAATTATTTGTTTGATTAGGCTTGTGGTGCAGTAAGTTCATGTTTATATTTAGTATACAAAATACAGCATTTCTAGCCTTATTCTATTTTAGACTTTACATACCCTTTAAATTTTATTTAAAGGTGGCTTCCCCTTTAAGCTGTTTGGGAGGTTACCCATAACTAATTTTATGGATAGCTTTTTTAAGAAACTATTATTAGATGCAGCCAGCGAAAGATTGATCTCCATTATATAAATACAAAGGCACAGTGTTGGAAAAAGGTTCTAATTCGGTGCTATAAAGATGGGAGACTGCCCTAGGCCCACACCTATGGATGTCTTTCAGAGCAGTAGTTGGAGATCAGGAAAATTAATGATAAAAAATGTGTTGCCTCCCATTCTTCCTCAGTGCAATATTAATCTATGCATTTGGCTTAGGTGCGCATACAGTTAATTTCTGCCTCCCCCATCTGCTTGGGCTTCCTGTCTTTTTTTCTTCCTTTATATCATACAGTTCCTAATGCACAATAAGCCCATTTACATTCCGACTGCATTCCCCGCATAAGCACCACGGATTTTCCGGGCTTTATAAAAATATGAAAAGAATGTTTTTAATGAAATTAAGTCTTCTGAGCCAGGCTGTTTCATAAAATACTAATTTGGAGGTGAGCACACAGCCTAGACAAATCTGCACAAAGTCATTTTTTCCCTTCGGGGGGCATTTCACAATGGAATGTAACAGGAAGGTGTAGGAGTGGCTTTGACTAGGTAGACTGTTAGTCACTGAACTGGGAAGCCAGAATGACTGGAAAACCTAAATTTTTTTCCTTTAAGGGTAAAATGATGCCTTTTTTTGTTTTTAAACTAAAGGTGTACAGGCTTTCAGTAAAAACAAACAACAAACAGTCTCTGCTGAACTGCTATTTGCCTTTTTCAGGCAGGGGTTTCTCTTGTTTCAGGGAGGAGAGAGTACATTTTCTTAGTCTCAGGAAACTTGTAACAGTGTATCACATGGCACCATATTATATCCTCTTATTAGAAAGTGGAAATTAGCCCTTGCACTTTTATACGAGGGAAACATATTTGAGAGTCTGAGTAAGTCAAAACAAGAGCAGATGTTCTAATGTAAAACAAAGTACAGAAGATTCATGGAGACTTGGAAGAGACAATAGTGCATAGGCAGGAGGCTCCCAACATTTTCCTTTTCCTTTCCTCTGAAGAATTTCACCCTGATATTATTGACTAGATATTTATTGATATTATTGGAGAGTTATTTGCATATTAATATGAAGATATTTTATTGCTGTAGAGTCCTTCAACAATTATTCTACTCTGATATTACAATAATGCCCACATCTATCTTTTATAATAGTTCTACAGTGGCTGCCATGCTGAATGTTTCCTTGAAGTATTGAAAGAAAGTGCTCTAGTGCTAATTATGAAAAATAGAATACATTAAACTGATGTTCTGAAGAAGGTACAAATCAGATCAAATCATAGGGTTCTGCCTAAAGCATGGACAGCCTCAGTGTCAATGAACAGTGCTGAAACAAAATCATAATCCTAAACCATTACCAACATTTCAAGACAAAGGGCAAAATTGGTCTCCAATTGGGAATCCGATCAGCGTACTGCCAATGGGTGAAGCTTAGATCATAGGGTTTTCTATGTAAATGGAACTTTGAGGAGCAATCCTTTGATTCTTTCCCAGAATTCCTTCTTTTCTAGTGGATAAACTTCCCAGGGTTTACATGGGCTGGTTGGAAAACCCTACATTGCACTGATGAGCGTGATAAGGTGAAACCAGTCTGCATTTTGGAACCTGATTAGCATTAGTTCCTAGAATTCCTTCAAAATAACTTTCAGAGGCACTTTGCTGCTGACCCCAGTGGGAGATACACCACACAACTGGCCTTATATGTGTTGGATAGTTTCCAAAAGCATTAGGCTTACAAGTAAATAAAAAGTTTGAGATGGATCTGAGACATTGGTTTAAATCAGCAAAGGGCCCTAATATGTATGTTTTCTATATGGATATGCTTGGTGGTAGTGTCAAACGGATTGCTTTAAAAGTCAGTTATACCTATGGACATGAGATAACTGTACTTTAAGCACCCCACAGCATAGTCAGATTGAAAGTGGACAATACAAAATGCACTATGGCCACATCCATTTTCAAAACCTGTAACATTTCAAGGGGCAAAAACTTCCTGGGAGAAATAATGTAAAAGAGTGACTGTCACTAACTAAGTGGTTTTAGTGTCACAGAGGCAAAGTATTGTATAAATTATATGCTTTTTCCTCAAATAGGAATCCATGGACTGTCTAATGCAAGCTTGAAGCATTAACTCTTTCTCATCAATTAATCTTAATACACCAATTTATACGCAATTGTTTCATTAACTGTAATATTCTATATATTGTATTTTTAAAGGTTAAATGAATTAATATCAACTTTGTACACATGATTTGAAAAAAAATATTTTTTTAATAGTGATGAATTAAAGTTTATACTTTTTAAAAACTATATTGAGTCATAGGTATTTTAAATGGATGGCTAAAAGTACTGGAGTTCCTCATAATGACCATATGTTAGTATAAGTCACCGTGTGCAAAATGGAGACACTGTCTATATCTTCCTAAGTGGTTTTAGTGTCACAGAGGCAAAGTATTGTATAAATTATATGCTGCACATTTATATTCCATAGGGAATATGCAGGCAGTGTTCTATTTAAATTATCATGTATTCACTGTTTGCTTTCTGTGCAATCATTATCAATATATTCCTAAATACTGTATAAACATGAAGAATCTTTTGGGGTGTGACTATGACACTCTGCCTTATATTTCATGCTTTACCTTCTAGTATTATGCACAGTATATCACAGTCAGCCTTGTTTAAAACAGACTTAATAAATTCCACATAATCCTCAGGCACAATAGGCTACAATTTCTTATTTAATGCACAAGCTCATATGGTGGTTGTTGCCAGACCTAACATGTTGTGCCAGAATTCCACCCAGAAATAGATTATGTTTCCACTGGGAGCTATAATATCCAACACCAGCTTTTAGCTAAATATAAGGTGAGTAATGATAAAACTGTACTTATAATTGAAATACAATTCTGCCCTTGCCTTTTAGGAGAATTTCGCCAAGGATATAATTCCCCATCCAGTGTGTCTGTTTGACCCCTTAATGCAATATAAAATATCGGTCCAAGACAGGACTAACAATGATGATAGTATTTTAGTATCGCTTTCTAACTATAGTATTGTATGATGCCATTTTTGGGGGAGTCAAAGATAACTAAAAAATATCACTAAACATAATTACAGACCTTTGTAGTAATAGTAAGAAAATATGGATCAGCCAGTACTTTTGGCTCCTGTGATGAGCATAAGAATGACTAAAGTGCTTCAGTACTTTTATTTACCCAATTATTTTACTAGGTGGGTTATACTATGCGAAGCAGGGGAAGGTACTGTTATTTGGTTTTAGAGGTGAATATATGAATCCAGGTGATTCATACAGAAATAATACATCATAATTGGGGCAAATTTATAAAAATTGTTCATGGGGAAAAAGTCTTTATTTTGAAACATAATAGCGGGTCTTAAACCATGACCAAGGGACAATTACGTTTTGTAACACAATGTTTGCCTAATGAACCATATTATTTTAATGCCTAATGAACCATATTACATTGCAAAATGTGAATTGTAAATTCCCCCTATAATTATGTCCCTGGAGAGGAAAGCCTGCCATGCGCTATGGTCATCTGAGGCCAGTAGCACAGCAAGGCAAACTGATTCCCAGGCCCGGATTTGTGGCAAGGTGAAATTTTAGGCCCATCTGCATTAGGAATGCAGCGCACCCCAATGCCGTTGTGCATGCGCTTGCGCGTGGGGTGCGCATGGATCACAGGCGATAGGGCGCTGAGGTAATAAATCAGGCCCTGTTGATTCCTTTACCTGACTTCTATCTTGAACCTAAGATGGTAGAGTGTGTTTTTATTCTTATTTGCATTATTCTTTTTATGCAGTGCTGACATACTGTATTTACAGAGATTATACATCATTTCCATCAGTCCCTGCACCAATAGTCTGCATTCCTAGAGAAAAAAAGAGATAAATGCTCTTAAAGTTATCTGCAGGAATGACAAAAAGTCCCTAAGGAATGGGTCTATTTATTTCTTGTGGTAGAAGATGTGAAGGTAAATATCCATGAGGTGCAGGTGAATACTCTGAGTAGCAGATTCTGACTTTTGAAGGTAAATTACATATGCCTCTAAGCAAAAAAGCTTTTGGGGCAAATGCCCAGCAAATGGTTCTGCTCTAGGTCATACTTTAATAGAAAGTACCTAATGACCAGAACCATAGATGCTTCTTGCAAACAAATGACCTTCTTTATTAAATCCCAGGCATACTGTATTAACATCTGGTGATATCAGTAGTATCTCACATGAACAGCATATATATAACATGATAAGAGGTAACTTCTAGAACATGTAGAGGTGTACAGACTTCTGAATTTATCTCATACGTGGGAACACACTCATTCCTGGAGGTAACACACTTCATGCTGGTGATCCTCTCCCCAGTATAGGCAATCCCACAGTGTTGTCTTGCTCTCTGTATACCCTACCTGGTCCTAAGCTTTCCCACTGTTGTCCCTACATGTGCGGTTTATAACCACTGGGTCCTAACCCCACTAAACTCCTCGTTATAGCAATGGCCTACTCAGCTACCTCCCTTGAGCCTACTTTTCCCTTCTAGACCTACTATAGCTATAAACTAACTGCACACTAGCTTAATCCAAACTAGGCCTGCCATCTACTCATGCCTCGGTCCTGTATCCACCTCCCCAGCAAGGTGAGGACCCAGAAGAGATTGAGCACATTGGTGCTCTCCCTTTTATACGAAAGTACACTGCCCTTTAGTGGGCCTTCACTGAAATGCTCTTACATCACTCTGACCCTGGAAAGGGGAAATACTCACACATGAGGACCACCTTAGGTGTCCAAACTAAGGGGAAACTGTCTGAGAAAAATATGGCTAACCCTCAGGGTCTCTACCTTTTAATAGTGTACTGTATGTAAATTGTGTTATTTTGATTTCAGTGGTGGTTAAATGGTGATGTTAGGTAGGGGATTACCTTGAGAAGGTTCTAGAGCAGGTTCTGCTCTGTGGCACTGTGGGATTTCCCTAGAAAGAGCAGTGTAACTTCTCTCTTAGGATGATGTGACAAGAACTGACACCAGGAAGACAAAGGGCTGCCACCTCAATGAGGTATCTGAAGGAGTCAATCATTAGGCTAGCTAGTGGTAGGATAGACCAGTGGGGCTCACTGTAGGTGGTGAGAAATAATGGTAGGCCAGCTAGTTGAGAAGCTAAGTCTCCAATGAGGCATAAAGACAGGGCTAATGCCCTGACTGTAAGTCACCAGACAGGGACCCAGTGAAAAGGGAAGCTAGGATTTGATAGGGCCTTAGGACCCTGACACAAGGTTGTCCCCTGTGCCTAGAGTCTGTACAGTACAGAGCCCTTGGCCTGAAGAAGAGGAACAGGAGGGTAGGCCTCTGGTGTGCCCAATGGCCTGGAAACCCTTGTTCAATGTGTTGATATTTGCTTGGGGATTTGTGTAACATTAATATTGAAGAAGCTATATTTTCACTGTAAATACTAGGTTTATCTCCAAGATTGTGAGAAGTGGTCAGCTATAGCGTAGAAGTCCCCTCTGTGTTGTGAAGGTGGTGCATACCCTAAAGGGTTAATATAGACAGTTACTTAAAAATTATTAGGCACCACATTACACATTCAATAAATAAAGGGCTTTTGCTCTGTCACCTTGGGCTATAATGGCACAAGAGTAGATGGAATAACAATTTAAAACTAAAATATTTATTAGCTTTCTTTATAGTGAAGGGGAGTTGGGTACTTGTAAAAACACTGTACAGTATACATAGAGTGAAGAGGAAAATTTTTAAGTGGTGTCCATAAATAGTTATTGGAAATAGTGAGTAATTTCCTTATATTAGAAACGGGCATATAAAAAGCCACTGTGTAACTACAGGCTATAGCCACTATAAAACCAAGAGAAGAACATTAATGACTAAAATAGAAAACACTAAAATAAGGAATCGAGCTACTCAGAAAGGTTCAATAAGACATAATGGACTCTTTATTAAAAAAAATGCTGCTATATTTTTAGCAGTTGTAAAACGTGTCAATTATGGGATAGTTTTTTTTCCAAAAATAAATTGAAAGGTAGAGCTTTCATTTCATGATTCAAGCACAAATATTTCAATGTCCAGTTTCAGAGAGATGTGTCATGACTAGGGCAGTGTCAGGCTTGAATGAATGAATGAAGCCATGAGAAAAATAAGGGATGCCAGGTTCAGATGTAAAAGGCCTGTTTTATTGAAACATATGACCCAGATATAAATCTAATCTGGTTATATTATAAAATTATATTGAATGTATTTGCCATTCAAATACAATCATTGCACGCAAACATTTCAGCTAACACAATTCAGTCTTACAAAAGCTTAATAGCCAATACTGATGGGCTACTTGCTATGCCAGCCACCATCTGCATCCATATCAGGACGGCAAGAAAGAGCAAGAAGTAAATGCAGGCAACTGTAAAGAGCACCCTCACCTGGAGCCCTTGTCTAAGAAGATCACTGAACACAATCAGCACCTTTGTAGTTTAACCCTTTTTTACTCTCTTACCATTTCGTTTCCCTAACTTACACATGCAAATTAGGGTTTGGATTCTGTTCATTGTTGAGCTGAATCTTTCATAAAGTATTCGGGATTCGGCCGAAACCTGGTGCATCCCTACTATAAAGATAGGGAATGTAACCCATAAGAAATTACTTAATGGAAATGTATTCAAAAAATGTAATTGTCGTTACATATATATGCCCACCACATAGCTTGCTGTAGTAATTCAACCAACTTCCATGAACCTGGTCTGCCTCTAACATATTCGGTAAGCTTAACACCTATACTTTACATACTACTGGTCTAAGTGCCTTGTATTTTTTTACACTGATGTATGCTCCTGTTTTTCAGTATTTAACAAGTTTCTTAGCTTAATCTACTGTATATATTTGCATAGTAACATAGCAAAGATCAAAAAAACAAATGTACAATAAGCCCTCTTATAAAATCTTTCCACTAGAAGACAAACAAAAAAAATCCTCAAAGACTTTTACAATTAATCAGTAGGAAAATACTTTCAAACATCAAACAACTGGCAATCATTTTCTCACTGGATCAACATTTTCCTGTAATTAGACTAATGGATGTAACTCTGTATACTCTTATGTGCTAGAAAAGCATTGGCTAAGTCTGCCAACACCACCTTTATGTAGTGAATTCTGAATTTTCAGTGTAAAGACCTATTTCCTGTAAGAAATTGTTGGCTTTAATCTCAATAGATGGCATCTAAGTAACAAGCCCTATCAAAGCCCTTGAAATCCCCAGTAGTTTCTTTTTTTTAAAAAAAGAACACCTTAATATAAAAGGCATCGACACGACCAGTCAGTGGCTCAGATAAGTGGTTGTAATGCTATTTGGTTATCCACGTAGATGGCCAAATCAACTAATGTGTTATAGAATATCCTTTTATTAGCAATTTCTCAATTAGCCTTAATTTTTTATTTATTATAGATTTTGAATTATTTGCCTCCCTCTTCTGACTCTTTCTATGTTTGAAATGATGGTCACTAACCTTTGCAGCCAAAAAGCGATTGCTCTTCGAGGCTACAATTGTATTGTTATTGCTACATTTTATATTTATCAGCAATTCAGGCTCCTATTTGTATTGCAGTCTTTCATTCAAACCATTGTTGAATTGCTAGGATAAACTGGACCCTAGCAACAAAAGAACTACTGAAATATGAAACTAGAGAGCTGCTGAACTACAAGCTAAAATCATTCAGACCTGGGGCAATTGTGTCAAGTATCACTGTATATGTCACAGTAAACGATAATTTAAGGGGGATCTATCTTTTTAAGGAATTGGACTGCACTTTACAAACTATCAATCTATTTGTCAGCTGGAATCATTGTTAAGGAAAACACAAAATAGCTTTGATCATATCATATTATATCGTAAGACATTATAGGGGTAATTTTCAATAGACCTGAAGAGGATGGGCACTAAGGAGAGTTCATTGTGGCCTGTGCCCTCTGCCGCTCCCTAACTTGCATATGTAAATGAATTGGAAGGGCGATCCATATGTGCCTTCCTCCTCTCTCCCATTAATATTACAGCAATGCCAAATGCAGACAATGTTCCAATAGTGGGGGTAGCTGCAGGTCTCTGTGCACCAAAATGGAACCCTCTGTAATTCTGCAACAGCAGGGGCAGTGTGCAAAGTGCAAGAAAAATGTTGGATTCCATTTTTTGGTTAAGTAAAAACCCTCTTCAGTAACATCAAAAAATGTAAATTTTTAAAGTAATAAAAATATAATGCAGTGTTGCTCTGCATTGGTAAAACTGCTGTGTTTGCTTCAGAAACACGATTATTGTTAATATACTGTAAATAAGCTGCTGTGTAGCAATGGGGCAGCCATTCAAAGGTGAAAAGGCTCAGGTTACACAGCAGATAAGCTCTGTAGAACATAATGGTGTTATCTGTTATCACTATTTCTGCCATTGCTACACAGCAGCTTGTTTTTATGAACTATTGTAGTGTTTCTGAAGCAAACAGATCTGTTTTACCAGTGCAGGGCTACAGTACATGATATTTTCATTACTTTAAAACACTTTCATTTTTGGTGTTACTGTTCCTTTAAGTAAGTTGTACATTATTTGATTCTTGGCTGTTATGATAGTATGTGAAATAACAGTGTAATAATATATACTAAATCTGGTGCTTTTATAGAGTGATCATTGGAGGGCAATAATGTCCCTCATTTTTTATAACCTTATGCATAAACATGACAATAAATGTCCCCTGTGGACGTACAGTACATAGAGATAATAGGGCACACTGAACATGGTAGCAAACTGCAATGTGCACAGTGCAACTACCTTTCTTGGTGTTCTGTGCTAGCATATACACGGATCAAGCCATACAAAGCAGGTGTAACATGTCGGTATTGTCACATGGAAAGGCATCACCTGAACAGCACATCATTCATATATATAAAATGTAGTAGAGCCTTTTGCTAAAGTACGGATATTGTTTTGGGTATATCAATAGGAAAATGAGTGCAGATATCGTAATAAACACTTTTTAATAAAAGCATATTAGCATAATCTGAAGGGGGTTTTGTTATATTATATATAAGTGAATAGATCTCCTTAGTTTACCCATTTTCAAGCATATTTGTTCATCCTTATCATCTTAAATATTACAAATATTCTGCCTGTTTTTCCTTCTATGCTATCTTTTATCACATTGTTTATGGATTTTGTAATATTTAAAATGCCGTGTAATGCCCAATCACCATTTCCACGTCTAGTTAAATCAGGTCAGTAAATGCTGGTCTCAAGCATGGTACCTTTTGTGATTTGTCAGTTGTTGTTGTTAGGGTTTAGTGCAGGTCAGCAATTGTTAGACAAAATCAGTATTTAAAGAAAAAGTATCTATGTAGCCCACATTTTACAAATAGCAATATAGAAAATTAGTACTATAGTACTCATCTTGGGGGAGCTGAAACTTATATGCTTCAACAAATATGCTCCTGTCCATGGTACTGAATAACAAAAAAAAAAACAGTCTGGAATAAACAAGGCCCTCCTCTATCTCAAACATTAAAGAAATTGGTGCACTATGCCAGTAACCGTACCATTATAAATCAAAAAAGAAAAAAATGTCCAAAACTATTTAATGCTAGGAGAAAAATACTCAGTTCACCCCAGTCCATGGGTGCAAAAATCTGCAACAGTATAAGGTTGTGAGTCTTCCCCAAAAGGAAAGACCAAAATGATAATTACAAATTCAAATCATTGATTAGGACATACATACATCTGTATGTCCTAATAAATTATTTGAATTCTTAATTAGAATTTTGGTCTTTACCAGTCCTCCTCTATCTCCCTGCACTCAGCAAAAACCATAACCTGAGACACATCAACTCCAAGCATTGCAAGTAGGGATGCACCGAATCCACTATTATAGATTTGGCCGAACCCCCGAATCCTTTGCGAAATTATTCTGCCAAATACCGAACCGAATCCGAACCCTAATTTGCATATGCAAATTAGTGGTGGGAAGGGGGATTTTTTTTACCTTGTTTTGTGACAAAAAGTCAAATGATTTCCCTCCCCATCCCTAATTTGCATATGCAAATTAGGATTCGGATTTGGGTCAGCCAGGCCGAAGGATTCCTGGATTCGGTGCATCCCTAATTTCAAGACATCATATGTAAAGCAAAATCATTAGCACATGATCCCACCAATATTACAAAGTTTTACATGGTTTAAAAATTTGTTTTTGTCTTATAGAGCCTTTCCACTTATGATTTGCCAGACATTGTTAGGTACATGATAAAAAGCAGAGAAAATGTGAAAAATTACATAAAGCACCTTGTATATTAAGTACATTATTTAATGATGTCTCTTGAAACCGATTCACATTTATGTCCTCTTAATGTAAAGCTATAGGTGAAGCCTGTCTTTGATTTATATATATCTAATGCACTGCTGTAAGCACTCCTATAACCCTCAAGATCTATCCACCACCGAACTCTGTGATGCTCTTCTCTAAAAGAGGTGTGGCTTTGTCTACTATAACCTTTAATAAATGAATCCCAGTTTGCCCTACTCGTGATTTTGGAGATAATATGCACTTAAAAAGAAAAGTAAATGTAAAAATACTAGAACAAAACACAAATTAGGCCATGTAGACAAAGCCTTTAATAGGACTTTCATTTTTTGTAACATATTAGAAAGCTTATGAATATATGTACTTGAGGTGTTTTTTTCCAAAAGGAAACCTGACATACTGAAATGTGCAATGTCCCCCTGTATTAGTTAGAGCAAATACCAGAGCAGCTGGCATGGTTACAGAGCTGCTTGTGAACAAGTGATCAGCAGTTCCCAGCTCTAGTCCTCAGCAGCCCAACAGTGCAGGTTTTCAGGGTGACATTACAGAGCTGCTGAATAATGTTAAATGCTGTATTATCTGTACATCAACTTTCTTACTTGCTTAAGATTAAGCTCTCTCCATTTACAACATATGTGACAGTCACTTAATACATAAAAGCTGCTCTCAATTTAATATTTTGAATCTACATTGCATAAAACCCTGTTGCTACCATGTGTATAAACACCATGAGGCAGATTCACAAAAGGGCGAAGTGGCCGATGCTAGCGAAAATTCGCCTGAAATCACATCGCCAATTCACTAACAGGCGTAGAGGACAATTCGCTTATTCGCGCCCTATTGCCAGGCAAATTTTTGCCAGAGTTTACTTTGCCATCTCAGACCAGGTGAACTGATAAAACAAAGCTACATCTTCCTCAATCTTATGTCAGTGACATCATATTCTGTATGCTGGAAATGCATTAAAGTTGAAGAAAATGCTTTTCTTTTTTTAAAGGAGAAGGAAATTCCCTGGGTGCAAAAACCCTCCCCCCTCCCCTGTGTTTCCCCCCCTCCCTCCTCCCCCCTGGCCTACCAGTCCCCCCGGGTAAATGCCCCTTACTTGTTACTCACCCCTTTGCGCAGGTCCTGTCCACGGAGCTCACAGGCGCCATCTTCTCCCAAGTGATCTTCTTCCTGCTTTGGCACATGCACAGTAGGAGCATTAACCGGTACGGATCTACTGCGCATGAGCCAAAAGTCACAAAGAGACACCGTACCTGTAAATGCTCCTACTGCGCATGCGCCAGAAGATGCCGGTCAGAGCAGGAAGAAGACCACTTGGAAGAAGATGGCGCCTGTGAGCTCCGTGGACAGGACCTGCCCAGAGTGGTGAGTAACAAGTTAGGGGCATTTGCCCGGGGGGACAGGTAGGCCATGGGGGAGCAGAGAGGGGGGGCAACACAGGGGAGGGGGAGGGATGTTTGTGCCCAGGGGGTTTCTTCTCCTTTAAAGCGGGATTGCCTGAAAAAGTCCAAACTATTAAAAGATTTATGTAATTTTTTAAAACTAATTTGAGGGGCATGCCACATTTGTTTTTAGGGTGGGCTCATGTCTAGGGCATTAGAGGTTTTTCATTATGTTATTATTTTGATTTATTAAGTCTTTTTGCTCGAAATACCCTTCAACTTTCTTTATGTTATTACATGTATGGTAAGATCTGGCTTACACGCATTTACTGTGACGTTTTAATTGGTGCGTCTATTCCTTTATTGGTGGTGGTTATAAATGTGCCTTTGACGGGAGGAGCTTGAGCTTCTGATGAAGTGACGTATTAGTCACGAAATGCGTCAAGCTACTCTCCCTGCCCTCGTGTACACATGGTTTTATTTGGATCAATAAAGATGAAGTTTTATTCTACATTTGGTTCTGCTCTGGATGAATTGTTTCCAGGTTGCCACCCGTTTCTCTGTACCCTATGAGATGTGTTGCTTATTGCCGTTCCAGACCGGCACCTTTTTTTGACAATCGGAAGTCACTTCTGCCTATCCGTAACGGCGTTCCACACTGTTGCTTTGCACGCATTAGAGGATCTCCTCTGTCTTTATTATAACTCATTGGACATGTGTTTGAAAGTGGGCACTTTAAGCATTTGCACCAACATTACTATTAAAGACGTCCATACAACTGCCCTATTCGAATTAACCCGAAGCGCAAGAGTGCTAGCGAAGCATATGAAATGCTCACCTTGGCGAGTAATGCTAGTAAACATTCGCCAGTGTTCGGCTGCTGAGACGCAACCTTGCATATTAGTGAATTAGCATAGTAGTAACGAATTTGTGCTGGCGAAATGGCATGGAGGGTGGTGAAGAGGTCACTGGCGAAAATTCGACCTTTAGTAAATTATGTTTCTTGTACTTATTGGTTGTGCCCTGAGGTTCAAATTTGCAACTCACTCAGCATTGAGGGAACCCTATTGTTTAGGCCTGCATTGTTTAACAGTGATATGGACATTATCAGGGGGACACACACTGTGCCATTGCAAAGTATAAGCAGCAGACTATGCATTGATTAAAAATCCAGGCAGAACTGTCAGGTACTAGAAAGCCCTGTACATAACTCAAGTAGTCTAAATAAAGCTTACTTCTGCCCTCGGTGTGTTGTTTACCTCCAGCCCCTAGAGGGCTTCAGTTGATAAAAGTCTGAAGTTCTAATCAGTGTGAGTTTATAAATTAACGCACTCTGTACTCCCTTCTGAGGATTTTAGTGTCCCTGGAAAAACAATAGCTCTCTGTAACTGTAAGTAAATATAAAGAATTGCACAAGAGAATCCTAAAGATGAAGATTCCAGGCCTTAGGCTTGGGAATATTTAAACAAAACAACAGACTCATACAAGCTTAGCATGTAGGTGGTCACATACATCACTTAATTTGTCCATTATATTTTCCAATCTCATCTACCTTGAGGGTTACAGCTGTATAACCAGAGAGCTATATATGCCTGTTCGAAGTAGTTTTAACATGGAATTACAGTGCTGCGTGCTGGGTTTACCTACATTTGCCTCATCAAACACATAATCATATGAATTGCCCCGCAGGTTCCAATTTTTCACATCTGAACTTATTTTCCTTGTTGATTAATTCACTGCTAAATAGCCACCACTGCTAGTATATTTCTGCACTGACCTTTCCCCCCTCATGGTATTTACACACAGAAGGGGATATTTTAATGTAGAAATAACTTATATGTTTTGGCTGCCCATGCAATCTTAATGCTTAGAACGCTTTGCAGATGTTTTCCTTTGGGTTTAAGTCTATGGAAAATGTTTGCAACATGTACAAGAAGAAATAGTTCTAAGGGCTTTTGACACAAGTAATTAAAATGAAATTTATTTCATGAATGCTGTGGCATATACCAGACAGCACTGTGTCTGAGCTGAAGGAAAATGTTAATGACTGTATTTTAAGATTGCCCTTTAGTAGGAGAAAGAAATGAAAGAGAATGGTAATTGGGGCAGTAATAGGCACAAGTGAATTCAGGGACCACAGATAGAGCAGAAGGGAAGTCTTTAAGATCGATCTACAGTTGAATTAGTTTCTGTGTAGATCATCTGGTGAGAAAGTCAAATGGTGCTAGGAGCAGTAATAATGGCTAACCTCATCACAATTGTCCTTCCCATTTCTCATAAGCAATAACACAGTCTCAGTCTATTAATGGTACCCTCCTAACAAAGTTCAATACTTTGTTCTCTTTTAATTAAACATTTAATATGTTAAAGAACGGCCTAGTCTTAGCACTTTTCATTTGGTCTTCAGTTTGAATGAATGTATTAGTATATAATACACAAAAGCCATGAATATCCTGTAAATTATATCCTTATAAACGGTGAGTAGTGATGTCATCAGTTATAAACGGTGAGTAGTGATGTCATTTCTGTCACATGACTCACTAAAATTTGTGTATTATAATAAATAAAGTACCCCCAGTTGTAAAATATGAGGATATTAGAAGTTACCTCGGAGTTCCATGACCTGTATAAAAACACTCGGCCTTCGGCCTCGTGTTTTTATATGGTCATGAAACTCCTCGGTAACTAATAATATCCTTATATTTTACAAGAGGGGGTACTTTATTCACTATATATTGATTTATATTGTAATTAACTGTACTGTTCCCCCTGTTCTATTAATGAATTGAAGTGTACATCACTCCATATGCAGAAAGCTATATATATTAAATATTCGTACATACATGCAGTGTGGGATCTATCCCATTAGTGCCAACATCTCACTGGTGGGGATTTGCTTTTTTTTCTTGACTTGATTTCTTCTTCCCTAGCGTACTGGATACAAATTCTGACTCCTTCATGTGGGGGACTCAAAAGAAAGAAGTTTAACAATACATGTGTAGGGGGGGGTTACCTAATTGGGACTACCATATCATTCCCATATCCTGCATAAAAATATAGACACTTTTTCCACTATATGTACCCAAGGGAGAGTACCATCATACAAGGTAGGTGCCTATGCTTTCTACCTCTGAGCATCTGATTTAATTAATAATAAGTTACAGAGCTATGGAAGACTTTGTCCATATTTAAATATGGCAGGCAGAGTATGGCCCACACAGGGAGCATAGGGCAGGCAGAGTATGACACACACACACAGGGAACATAGGACAGGCAGAGTATGACACACACTGGGAGCATATAGCAGGCAGAGTATGGCACACACAGGGAGCATAGGGCAGGCAGAGTATGGCACACACACAGGGAACATAGGGCAGGCAGAGTATGACACACACAGGGAGTATAGGGCAGGCAGATTATGGCACACACAGGAAGCATAGGGCAGGCAGAGTATGGCAAACACACAGGGAACATAGGGCAGGCAGAGTATGACACACACAGGGAGTATAGGGCAGGCAGATTATGTCACACACAGGAAGCATAGGGCAGGCAGAGTATGGTAAACACAGGGAGCATAGGGCAGACAGAGTATGGCACACACAGGCAGAGTAAGACAGGCAGAGTATGGCACACACAGGCAGCATAGGGCTCGTAGAGTATGGCACGCACACACACAGGGAGCATAGGACAGGCGGAGTATGACAGACACTGGGAGCATATGGCAGGCAGAGTATGGCCCACACAGGGAGCATAGGGCAGGCAGAGTATGACACACACAGGGAAAATAGGACAGGCAGAGTATGACACACACTGGGAGCATATAGCAGACAGAGTATGGCAGACACAGGGAGCATAGGGCAGGCAGAGTATGGCACACACAAACAGGGAACATAGGGCAGGCAGAGTATGACACACACAGGGAGTATAGGGCAGGCAGATTATGGCACACACAGGAAGCATAGGGCAGGCAGAGTATGGCAAACACAGGGAGCATAGGGCAGACAGAGTATGGCACACACAGGAAGAGTAAGACAGGCAGAGTATGGCACACAGGCAGCATAGAGAAAGAAGAATACAACAGGAGACAGGGAAACCTATCAGGACGACTCTAAAATGAACAGTTCATATTGTGTTACATACAGTGACACAATACTGGTGCCCCTCCTGCAGTTTGTATAAGGTGTGAACAGGTGAATAATGTGGGCACTTTTGTCTGGGTCTGAGATGTGAACAGTACAGGGCTTTACTGGTGTGAACAATACAGGGTTTTACTGGTGTGAACAGTTCAGGGCTTTACTGGTGTGAAAAGTACAGGGCTTTAGGGTGTGAACAATAGAGGAGTTACAGGTGTGAACAATGCAGGAAGATTACAGGTGTGAACAATGCAGGATTTTACAGTCTGAATTTGAGGTGTAAACAATGCAGGGGCCAGTTAATCTCAGCACTGATATCTTTTAAAGTTTACAAAAGGTAAGCAGTCACAGCATGCAGACTTTTGTTGTGGGGGGCCACACAAGGGAGGTCGCGGGCAGCCAGCTGGACAGCACTGGACTATATTATGGGACCTATGTTATATGCAACTACCACCAGTATTCCATGTGCACAAAAGTCATGATCAGTAGCATAACTTTAGGGCAAGCAGCCCCCTTTGAGGGCCCAGAGCAACAGGGGACCTGCAAAGAGGGGTTGCCGGTTTGATGTGAATTTGTGGATGACTCTGGGGAGGCCTGGGCCTGCAGAGTTATGCCACTGGTCATGACATTTTTCATGACACCAGATTAGGTTCAGCAAATTCAACAAGTATGTGGCATATTTCAGTACATATTGGAGTGCACGTCCTATGCCAGACATGTTGCACTCTTTTTTTAAACATTTGCATAGAATACATTTTCAGCAAACACAGCCGCAAACGGCTGAAATGGCAGTAAATATTTCAAGCCTTGTGAGTTTATAGTTTGTTCCTCTTCTAATATGGTGATGTTAGGGCAAAGTGCCGTGTTTTTTTGCACACAATAAACTTTCCACTGCTGAGTTGCTTTTGCTTCTCATAGTTGAAACTCATTAAGTTGCTTAATGGTCCTCACATAGGTGGGACATTCATTCATGAAGCATAAGGGAATTCAAAGTGCTTCTGAGCCCTGCACTCAATGCCCATTTAGGGTAGTCAGAACTGATCTAATAAAATATGTCTTCTATGTAGTTAACAGATCAGCATGCCAAATACATGTACTGTGTGATTTCCTCCCACTTGTAAGCTATATTCATTGTGACACAGCTTGTATAGTTAGAGGTATCAGGATAAATCAGTGTGCCAGATTGTTGCAGTGAATTTTGCACCCTTGTACCAGTTGCACATCTAGTACAAAACCCCTGTAATTTCTTCTTAGGTAGGGCTCCTGCCTCCTTCTAGTGCCCAATTAGTACCCTGCTAGAAATACCTTTGATTGTGAAGTTGTACCTGCTAATGTATCATTCATTGTCAGAACCCAATTATTCCAGAGGCTCAAAAACATGTGCCTGCCAGCAGTTTTTGCAAGTACCAAGGAAAAAGAATAGCTGCTAAAAACTTGGTGGCGGTACATAATGCATTATTTCCTAAACAGTAGAATTTAAACTGTGTAAAACTCCCAATATAACTTAGATCACAGGAAAGAACTCTCAGTTAAAAGTGATCCTTGTTACTTAAAAGTCATTGGTGGCATTACATGCTGAGCTATTACATTTTCAGCCAGCAGTTACCAAATTTTCCCTAGTCTAAACACAGAGCGCCCTCAGTATAACTCCTTTGTCTCCATGTCATTGCCAGACTGACTATGAAACCTCCTCCCGTGTTCTTGCCAAGGCTGCCCCAGACCCACTTCCAAAGCACGTGGCAAGTAGAGAAGCAGCAGGACTCTGGGACAAACAACCCAACGTTTTATATCATCACATTTCCACTGTGTCTGCCCAAAATATCTGTTCCCTGTTTCAATCTCTCTCTTAGTTTCCATCTCTCTTTTACATGTGTTTTCTATTCTCTTTCCCTCGTTTGTTATTTCTTTTGCTCTCGCTTTCTTTTTATGGGACATCTTTCAGTGTCGTGATTAACCTCTTGCTCTCGCAGGCCTGCTACCCAAGTAGCTGGACGGCCTTAATATTGTGGATTTAAAAACATACAGCATTCTAGTCTGGAGTGAACAGTGTGGCTACTGTAGGAAGATTAGGTTAAAATGTGGGATAAGCTGCTTTCTGTGGATCAGACAGACTCTGTGTAACTGAATTCTGAGGGACTGTGCATTTAGCAGCTACCCCAGCTTTTCCATGCTGCCCCCTATCGAATTATTTTCTGATATATTTAAATTCACTGATTTATTTTGCTTCTACTGGCAACGTTCACAATAATCCTCCTTCCTTCACATTTTAACACGAACAACTACCTTCAAACACATATTCAAAGAGCAATATAATATCCCTCTTCAACTTCTACTCAGTGCAGACCTTCCATCATCAGTGGTCAACGGACATCCACAGAGTGTGCTGATCACTGCTTGCTCAGGGGTGGTACATGGGAATCCACATATTTGTACACTCACAAACATGGGCAGGCAAAAATGGGTATTTATAGGGGAATATGGAAATAGTTTGGGGTGAAGATCTGCAGGCACATGCAGCAGAACAGTTATCTGGACGTGTCTCTAGTCCATTCTGTGTTCCAAGTTGTTGTAGATAATACTATATACTACATTTTGGGCAGCCAGATATGAATACAATTATGTCATACAGTCAGTTGAACTCTTGGGCAGGCCTGGGATCATAAAATTTCTTGGAGAGCCACATGTTGCACAGAGGCCTCCAGGCAAATGACTTTGCACCAGAGAATAACTCATTTTGGGGTGTTACTCTGAGGATAATGCAACTGTATCTACTAGGACCATATCAACTAATAGAATATGACACTTAACACATGCTTTTAGAAAGTAGAATGATAAAACTTACCTGAAAGCAAAAAAAACAAAAAAAACCACAACATTTTATATCAGACTTCATAAATGCCCGATAAACCTACATTTAAATTTCATATGAATTTAAAGCAGGAAAAAACTTCCACTTTAGATACCAGTTTTCTCACTTTGATTTAGAGAGTCATTTAGCCTATAAGGTATACATTTCAGTGAAAACCATAGCCAGCAGAATCTATTTTAGATTTGGGGGCAAATAAAGGGAAGGGTAGTTCACATGCCCATTTGGAATACCACAACCATCTTTTAAAACCACACCAACCTTAAAATATAGCATTTTTGTAGTAGGGAGTTTGTCATGTTTTCTGTAGGCAGATACAATCTGGAATGCAAGAAGTACTTCCTTCAGCTAAAAAAAACTTACTTTAATGTGTAAAAGCACATTATAAAGTGAGAGCATGAGTAATGGAATAGCACTGGATATTACCATAAAAATATATAATATACTGAGAGCAGAGGATACTAGCACTAAAGCACACCCAAACTATCCCATTTGCCACCCCATTGAAGCAACAATTTAGCGCTGCAACCTTCTTCAATGGGTGTACTGCTGCAGGCATTCTAACTTTATATGTTATCTGCCATATGATTTGACTGCTATTTTTTAATGGCCCCTGTTGGTTACTCGAACTGAAGGAGGTAGAACACATGCTGATTTGACATGACTGATCCATATAATCATTCACTATAACTTCTCTATTCTCTGGCAGTAAATACATATATGTTACATCACTTGATGAGATGGGACAGTTACATGCAATTACCACAATTGCCCTAATTGCAAATTTGCTAAGTTTAAAGTGGACTGCAACCAATATAGCACTACTAGTAGCTTTTTTGTCAGGAATCAGTAAGTCCCCATATAATACAGATTTTTTTGAATGCAATTTCTCCTGAGAAATACATCCATCCCTGTATGAACTTATAGGGGGGGGGGTGTAGTTATATGTAGTGATTGGATTCTGCCATTAGAGGGGAGTGTGGTAAAGGGAATTACTACTTAGTGAGCTAGCCAGTAGGAGATAGGAAGAAATACTTCCCATAATTAGATGGGTGGGAAAGGACTGCCCCAGGCATTATTTGTGGGAGGAGCTTAAATTTAAAAGAAGCACAATTTAAGCACCCTGTGATACAACCACATACACCAAGGCTAGGTCTAGCTACTTTTTGGATAGTTTTCATAATAGTTTGCTTTTGAGATGATAAACAGGATGCTCATACAGGAGCTCAGTGGGGTAAGTTCCACGGTGGGCACCACCAGGGACTTCAGAGGTAGGTCCAGGGATAGTCAGTTTGACCCTTGCAAACCATTTCTGGTGTGGGCTGTAGAGGATGAAAGCAGTATGGAGTAAGACCAGAGAAGACTGGAGAGGCCCCTGAAAGGAGAAGGGCCCACTAGGGTGGGAGACAGTACCCCAAAATTGGAGTGGAAGTCAGGCAGGGAGAGGGAAAGTATTCTTGAATTGTGTCCTTATATTACCTGTCGATACATAAGTAATTCTGGAGAACTTTGCATACTAACTGTATTGTTAAAGCTGTTGTGTGATGTGCTACAGCAATAAAATCAGTTGTTCAGCTTTTAGACCTGTGTAGTCCACATATAAGTGAGAAGGATGTGGTATGATAATGATAGTTGGCAGGATATGTATGTAATACTTCATTACGAGTATGTCCCACAAAGGCACATTCAGATGCCTGTTGGAAATGTACACATCATGGACATATACCTGCATGTCATACAAATACAAGAATGTTTATCTTAGAATTTTCTCTGCACAATATATGGTCATGTATGATACCTACATCTCATTGTTCATGTATAAATAACCAGAAACATGTTTTAGGAGCCATAACTTGTATATAACAGTGGGAAATATACTTATCACGTGTCCCTACTTATCATTAACACAGAGCTAGCAGTATCACTTTACCTCTCACATCCTTTAAATCCATATACATCTCTGATATTTGACTTTTTCAGAACGCTCATGGCACATATAGTAGCTATTGATACAGTAGGACATATCCCTCTCACCTAGCACACAAACATCCTGGCATGCTACATATAGAAATCATTTCTTCAGCACCCCTGCATAGATTTGCACCTGTTGCATTGTATTCTGTACATCATCTAAGTGCAGCCATGCATCTGTATCCCTTTACAGAGATCAGAATTTCATACATGGGCGAGAAGACATTGGCAGCTGACATTAACCCTTTGCAGGACTTTGCCTCAGTTAGCTTTGGACACTAAGCAACTATTTTACTATGACAACCATATGCTGCTTTTCCTTACTAATTATACTCTTTTTAAATAATATAAACCTTCAAAATAAAGCTGATTTGCATTGTAAAGCCTAGCATATCTGCATTGCAAGTAAAGCAAAAAAAGAAAAACTATAACAGGTCCAAAAACTGCCTTAAAATGACTCACTATTTGGCTTTCGGCTCTTCTCTCTGGTTCAGTGATGTGTCCCTCTTTCCTGTAGGAGATACTGTTCTTCTCTGGTGAAGAAGCTGCTGGCTGACTTCAGCAGGCAGCTCACTTGTTTGCACCTTGCAGCGAGCAGCCAGCTGTGCAGGGTCGCACTGAGGAGAGTTTTACATGTGAGTATTTGGGATGGATAAACTCTCTTTAAGACAGAGGGGCGGTGAGTGGAAGGAGAGAAAGGGGAGAGACCAAGAGTGAATTCCAGCCCTCAGATTACTTTTCGATTGTATTTTCTTTTCAGCATTTCTTTTTTGCAATTTGTACAGAGGGGTGTGCTTTGATTGAAGAACAGGGATTGGGAAGACTTTAGTTACTGCACAGGGGGTCAGGGATAGTAAGTGGCCCTCTGTTCTAACACTTCTGCTAAAGGGAATCTTCATCTTAAATACTCAATGTCATATACATGACAGAGAGAGAGAGAGAGAGAGAGAGAGACAGAGACAGAGAGAGAGATACTGTATATATCTGAAATGTAATTTGTTATTCTTTAAGGGTTTTTGCAAAAGCAAATGTCCTTCTTGTTCTGTACAACAGGAACATGTTCCTTGGCCTTCTAAAAGATAAATGTTTATGTTTCTGAAGAAGACTATTCTCACTCCAGTGTTTAGTGTATGTACACCCTGGGCAGGGTGCAATTTGAGGTTTCTGGAGTCACCACCAAAGAAAACTGTTTTATAGCCCCCCAACTAGCTCCTTAAACCTAGATGTGAAGGGGAAAACAATATTAGATTGTGTTTTCTGTGTGTTTTCCAGGTCTCCTGCAGTGCCCTTGATTTTTTTGCCACTGCACATGTGTGTTTTTAATTGTGTTTGCCCTGTGGTTTATTTTCATGCATTTTGCTGCACAGCAGCACAAGTGTTAATTGATTTCAGTCTACCCCATGGTTCTATACATGGTGACATAAAGGCTGAACACAGAAATCTGTGGTCAGCATTTATGTTGTCCTCATTTTTGCAGACCCACACAGCAGTATGAAATCAATTAAAACCTACCCATTGGGTCTGTGCTTATAGGTGCACACTTGAATGTTGAACGTCAATTACTGAACAACAATATTTATTAAAGCCAAGCATAAAGTTTATATTTTTACACACCCAAACTAGACTTATCCTGTTAGGTTTGATGCTCAGCAAGGTGTCGAGCTAGCTAAGTAGCAAGCTTAACTTAATGGATAACTAAAAACAAAGTGCATATAAGAATAGTGCAAGGGATGCAAATACGTTAAAGTCCATAAACATTCAGAGCTCACCTAGCCACAAAATTATCCAAAGTCTTTAGGCCTGCGTTTGTCTGAAGATAAAGGCAGGCTCCTCTGTCCCTGACCTCCCAGACCTTCACCGCAATGCTAGGGGGTCCCTTTATCCTCGCTCTTCTAGCCTGAAGGCATATAAGGAGTTGGGAACACAAAAAGGACCTCTGAAGAGAACCCAACATTATTTGCCCCTGCAGCAAGGCCATGTTTCAGGGGGAGAAGCAGGCGTTTCTGCCATGAGGCAAAAGTTACCAGGGGTGGCAAAAAGACGCTTCTGGTAATCTTAAGAGCTGAATTTCCGGTTTATTGAACCTGAAATTCCGCTTTTCTAGCGCAGAGAGCACAAATTCGCTCTCTGAGCTAGTGATGTGGCACCCACCGGACCCCCTTCAGTGATCTGAAGGTAAGAATTAATAACTGAAACGTGCCTGGGCAGAAGGAGTCTAATGGCCACACATCTCCCCCCCAAGATCAGTGCATTGACCCCAAGTTCTATTGCATCAAATCCTTGGGATAAAAAGTGAAGTGCCAGATAATTCACGAGGAGTAAAATAAATAAATAGCTAAAATCATAAAAAGAGTGGATGTATGCAGCCAGATTTTAAACATTTCATTACACCCAATGCCCAACAGGCTGGGTAAAAGAGCATAGTGCATGAAATAATACCTCTACAAAGTGCACATGTGCCAGTTTCCATTGGTGTTCATGATCACGGTATTCATCAGGCGCCCAGGGGGTGCAAATCCAGGTGTGCATACTCTGGCTCAATCAGTTACAGAGCCCTTTAGCCAGAGGGTCAGTGGGTTCTCTGCCTCGCAGTGGGCATTTTTTACTAGGATCTACATTCCCTCAACTGATAAGAACAGATTCTACACATGATTTTAGCCAAAAGGTCTAGAAGCAATAGTTTATTTGCTATGTAATGGTAGTTACACAAATAAATATAAATATTAGAAAAATGGGACTTCAACTCCAAATGACCAATTCACCATTACAATATTAATTTTTATATGAAATTACAAAATATTCTGAGAGTAAAAATAAAAGGCAATATTTATTTGTTTACCACCATGCCATGAACTGGTTAAAAACATTTAAAAACCAAGGAAACAGCGCTGCATAAGGACTGAGGGATCTCTCTCCACTGACAAACATACAATGATAAAGTAAAAGTTTGTAAAATGGAACTGAGCCACTCTAAATAGGTAGCTGATAAAAGCCATCCTGGGTGGCTTAATTGTTTGCAATCAATGAAATGGGTGCACCTGGAACAAGGTCCAATGCTGGATAGTGTTGTATCAGTTGTTACAAAGTTGTGAAGAGTTTGCTGGAATAATTATTATTGATCCATAACACTCTGATGAGGTGTGGGCTAATCAGCCCTAGCTGTGTAGCCAAGTCGGTATGGGGCTGTTGTATTAGACTGCAGTCTGTGAGTCAGAATGACGCTGCATTGGCGTATAGTAAAATGTATAATCCAAATGTGGGTTACAGTTTCAAGACACCCTTCACAGCCGAATAGTCACTCTGGTAGTTACACTAATACATTGGTTCCAAAACTGTGGTTATGCGCACCTAAAGGAGCTCAGGTCTGTGGTTGTCTGAGCCCAGCCTGAAGGCCAGTTAGGGAGAGATACGGAAAGAATGCCTATTTGCTCCCTTAGTTACACCTGGATGCCCATTTTGGAAGTCAAATAGAACAATATATAACTATGGCTAAATGGCAGGTTGTTCAATGTTTTCATGCAGGCAAGATTGCAACGTTTTTATGTTATTATCATCCCAATCAGGTTTAATTTGCCTGAGCCAGAAAGCTGGTTTTGTCACTCACACCAGGTTAAGGGAAAACCTATTGTTTCATAGATACTGTTTAAATTTGTACTCCACCCTAAGAAATACTCAAAAATCCCCAACATAAAGTTACTCTCTTTCCACATTGCTCCTTCAGAGACTGGGTGCAGCACCTGGCCAAGCCGGCCAAGTAACATGTATGTGCGCATGCACAAACGACTGCACTCGTGCAGCAGCACTAAAGAAGAGATGGGGAGGTAAAGGACATGAGGGGATTGTGGGGACAAGGGCCAGGACTAGGGGTAGGCGAAAGAAGAGGTACGTGCCCAGTGCCCCCCACTGTTGCTCCCTAGTCATGTGCCTCATTTGTCTACTACTACTAGTTCTGTTCCTGACTGGGTGGTTAGGAACTGCTGAGCTGGAGGTGGTGTAGGGGTAATTTTGTGAATAGGCAAGATTGTTGTTTTTCATTTAAATGTGAAGACAAGAATGAACAGCCCATTAATCGATATGCAATAAGTCAAGGAACAAAGTATCTGAATATGAACTATATTTGATTTTAATAATCTGTTGGGACCCATAGGGTTGATGTGCCCCTATGGCTTTAAATCCCTACACTTCCTGATCTCCCTAGTTGCTGGGCAGATGCCCATGTATCTAGTTGTAATTTGCATAGTTGTATTATTGGCCAAGAGGTGTTGTGACCACTTCCTGTCACACTTTGGTATGGTGTTTGATAAGGGTGGATCTTCCTCTTTGGCTTCTGGTTGCTGATCCAGCTGGATATTTCCAGGGAGCCTGGGACTTGAACCTCTAGAGAGTAAAGTCGGGAAGCAGGGACCCCTTGAATGAGGCCAGCTAGAGATAGGATACTACCTTTTATAGTACTCTCTAGGAGTAAGATAGATAGGTTATTACCTGTAATAGCATACCTCCGAACTGTCCCGCTTTTGACAGCACAACTCACAGTCCTGGATTTGTACAGAAATGTCTCAAGTTTCTCTTTGATCTGCTGCACTGAACTGGCCAGTGCAGAACTACATTATCCACCCAGGGAGTTTTAATCAGCTCAGTGAACTCCATCCTGGCAGAGAGAAGCGGCGCTGACAAGAACTCAAAGACCAGATATCCTCAGGCTTATTCCTGTCACTCAGTCAGCTTGGCCGCACAGAAACCGTGCAGCTTCTGCTTCCTCCCAGCACATGGGCCGCCACCGAGCCGGAAGTTTACAGCGCCAAGGTGGAAGAGGCGCAATTCCTTTGCTCAGTGTCACAGATCATGTGTCCCCGCTCTGCTTCTCAGTCAAGGATACTAATGTCTCTGAGCCTCACCCCAGCAATCTTCAGACTCATAAGTATAACATTTATATTAGAACACATTGCAATCAGTATTATTTATCCCTTTAAGCTCCATAGGCTTTGCCCACATGTTGCTGAGTTTTAAGTTAGAACCAGCCCTGAACTGGCAGTTTGTGGCTTCTGGCAAAACTTTCATACCCTGCCAAATTTTGCTTGACAAAGGGGCGTGGCCCCGAAACGTTGCATCTGCACTGCATTAAAAAATTGCAAGGGCTTGCCCTGCAGCTAAAAATCCTGTGTGCCAGTGAAAATCTTTTCTATGGAATTTTGAGGTGGCCGAAGCCTCTATCGTTGTGCACCAGGAGACAAGTACACGAGGGGTGGTGTTGGTGTTAACCGAAATTTCTTGTCTACATCCTTAACTCACTACTTCCACATAGCAAAGGCCCAGACTGGTGTGCTGGAGTCCAATTTAAAGGAAAACTATACCCCCCAAACAATGTAGGTCTCTATAAAATGATATTGCATAAAACAGCTCATATGTAAAATCCTGTTTCATGTAAATAAACCATTTTCATAATAATATACTTTTCTAGTAGTATGGGTAATCATAAATAGAAAATTACCATTTTAAAAAATAAGGGCCGCCCCCTGGGTTCGTAGGATTCACTGTACTCACAAACATACCAAAATACCATACATGTTAGGTCACATGAGCCAATTAACAGACAGAGTTGTGTCTTTTGCTTCTACACTTCTTCCTGTTACAGTTAAAGTTGTAGTATTTCTGGTCAGGTGATCTCTGAGGCAGCACACAGACCATCACGAAATGGTGGCTCAAGGCAAGAGATGTAAAAGGGTAATATTTATTCCAGTTTGGTAAGATTCTTTAATATGCCACTTAATATGATATGAACTATCTGTTGCTTAAGTGTTCATTTTGGGAGTATAGTTTTCCTTTAACACATGTTCTATTCCTATTGCTGGATATCAACCTTTTTGTGCTTAAATAGCCCAATAGCCTGTTACAAATCATTACTTAATCAGAAAATGTGTTCTTTACAAGTTGTTTAAAGACCTGAACAGTTCTTATATACAGTATATATTAATAGATATGACCCACAATTTTTACAAAAATGAATATAACCTCCAACATTTGTTCCAGGAGGCCTCCTGAGAGTTTTGGTCTTGAAGTATTTACAATATCTACATTAACAAAGCTACATGTAGCATTCCCAGTACTGGTACATTATATATTATGATATAGTGCCCCAATCCCTAATATGGCACCATCTGCTCTTTCTGTATAGTATCACCCAGTAATCACAGCAACAACTGAATAGTTATATTTTCTACAACAATTTTCTATATTGGAATTAGCTTAATTTTCTATTTTTAAATAGTAACTTCCGTAGCTTGGAGTATAAAGCCAACATGTTTTAAATATTATGATTAATAAAATATTATGATTATTATTATGATTAATAAAATATTATGATTAAGAAAGGTGTTATTTAAATTAATTTATGATGTGCCATATATATTTCTTTAGGGCTTACATATGGTTCTATTGTGTTTTGCATTGCCAAATATTTAGATATGCAAGTATGGAACATTTATTCTGGTGGGTGCCTGCGTGAATGCGTGGAAGTGCAGCAGCAAAAGTTTTGTGAAGGGAGTGCCGGATCGGGGGAACATGGCTGGGCTGGCGGAGGCCCATGAGGGCCGGGGCCCACTGGGTTTATTCCCGGTGTCCTGCCGGCCCAGTCCGACACTGCTTATGGCATAGACAACAGAACTCAAGACATTTGCAGTTGGTCTTCATTTGTTATTGTTTGTAGTATGCATATTTGCCTTTTTGTTCTGAAGCTCTGAGACTTGGCATTTAAAACGTTTTTTATAGTTTCTTGGGGGTTAGAAATGGAAGATGAACAGTAGAAAGAAGATATTTTCTGATAAAAAATTAGATTAACAATTGAGTGAAATCAATCTGTTTTTGGTTGCCTGGGATACTAACCCCTGACAACCAGATAGCATTTCCAGTTAAATTTGGAAAGAAGAGGAATGGTAAGCAGTGTCGGCATGTGGGACGCAGGGCCCACCTGGTCTCCATCACCAGGGCCAATAGTCACCACCACAGTCGTGAACTTCCACACCGCTGGGCCCGTACCTTCGTCTCACTCGGAAATTATTGGGTTGGGGCCCTACAGAGCCTGGGAAGGCAGCAGTCCTGAATCTGTGGGGCATACTGTATGAGGGCCAGGGCCCACTAGGTTTTAGGTAACCTGGCAAAGTTAAAATGGCAAAAACAAACAAAATTTGCAAGTTTTAAAGGAAAAGTAAACCCTCAGAATTTTTTCATTTGTCGATCTTTTTCACAGTTCCTCCACTGGATCATCAAATCTAGATACAATTATAGATCAGCGCCACAGGCCATGGAAAAAATTAATAACAGAACCTAGTGCAATATTGTTGAGATTCATTGCAGTCATGAAAGTGTTACAACAATAACCTGCTTGTTTCTTGAACCATAGAAAGTCCAGGGTCGGACTGGGCTGGGCGGGACACCGGGAAAAAATCGGCCAGCCCAGAACTGCAATTTGCATGTTCCTTCCTGCCATGACCACCCGGAGGGGGGCCCTGGACAGCAGCACCAGTGAGCCCCGGCCCCCCAGTCTGACACTGAGAAAGTCTATCCACAGATTTTTCATGTGTGCCACTATAGCTTTTTACACCCCACATAAAAATCTGTGCATTGATTTTCTATGGTTAAAGATACACTCAGATTAGTGTTGTAACATTTTGGTGACTGCACTGAATATTAACAATATTGCACTAGGTTCTGTTATTTTTTGTCCATAGTCTGTGGCGCTGATCTATAATTGTATCTTGATTTAGGTGACCTGGGAGCCCAGTCCGACCCTGACAGTAAGGCTAATAAATCTAAAACTATACCAAATTGAAAATGAATTTTACTGTAAAGCTGAACTTTCTCTTTAAATAATAATTGATGTAACCAAAGCAGATTAACTGCTATTAGCTGACCTTTAAAGTCAGTGGCGTAACTAGATGTTACTGGGCCGCACAGCAAAATAATTTTAGGTCCCCCAGAATATGCCTCATATATTATGCCTCATGGGGCCCCCTATACCTCCTGGGCCAGTTACAAGGCATGCTAATTCAGCAGGCTAATCTAGTTGTGGTTGAGCTGGGGGTAGGGAAGTGGGTGTTCAGTAGCTCTCCAGGAATGTGTTCAATTGCCAAGCCAAGAAGGAACCTGGATCCTGCAATGGTGTGACCCCCTGCAACTATCTGCACTCCCAACATACCAAGGTTTAGATCCACAGTAATCGGCCTCCTAGAGCTTTGGGACGTATTTGAGAGCACCAGCCAACCCTATTAGAATTTGCATCTGCTTCTGGTTTATACACAGTTATTAACATTGAAAAGGTAAAAGCTTGCTGTTGGATCTCAACCAAGCCTGTATTTGTTTCCTGTTTTGTTTTTTTTTCTTCTCTTTTGTTTGTTTTGCCAAAGTCATAAAAAATAATACCGCAATAAATAATTTGCCACTATATGACTCAATTGGCTTCCATGTTAGATGAACACATATATCAGGATTTATCTTTTAAGTTTCAAATAATCTGTATTTGATATCCAAGATTTTGCATCCTGATAAATCAGAAACCACTGGATTTAATTTTCTTACAGTTTTATGGACATGGAACAAAGAAAGGGGAAGCTCAGTTTAAAGTTTTGCAGTTAGTCTACTTTTCTGTTTAAGGGGTTTGAATTATTAGCCTTTCTATTCTGGCTCTGCCTGGCATTATACACTGTATCTAAAATGCAGTCAGGCTGTGGCAATTATTATTATTATTATTATTATTTTTTTTTTTTGCAATCTGCCTTATATTAACAAGATATCATTTTCATTTCCCAATCTGAAAAGCAAATAATAAACACAAAAAAGATGATCCAAAAAGTTACTTCTAACAAGAACCTCCCCATTAGGCCATGAGTAAATTATTGCTTTAAATGTACATTATACAGTGAAACCTCAATTTTACAGTTTACCATTTTAAGTTTTCCAGCATTTTACATTGTTTTTGTGGTCCCACCTATATATAAGGCATAATGCATAGTCATGTAATAAGTCACAAAGCTGTGATGACGCTCAGGCTTTTCTGGCTCCTGTTCCAAATCGAGTGTGCACCTGTTGATACAAGGGAGCCCCTCCAGGGTTTCTTTGCACCCTATAGCAGTAGGTGAACATCGAAAATTATGCCCAGCTGCATTATATTTGGAGAATCAGATGCAATGGCATCAGACAGAACACAAATACGTCAAGTGCAACACCCCCTTGCAATGGCACTGCCACTAGAATTCTATGAAACTGCTGCATTGTGGGGAAAAAAATAAGTGGTGATTATGCTTGAGATTGCACTTTGCTCTCTGCATTTGTGGACATAAATGAACTCTATGGTGTGACTACAATTGGGTTCCTGGTTAAGTGCTTTGTTATGCATGAGCTCGGAGTTTCCTATATAATCCCCATACATATATATATATATATAATAAAGTACACCCTATTGTAAAATATAAGAAAATGATAAGCCACCTCGGAGTTCAATGATTATATAAAAGCATGAAGTCAAAGGCTAAGTACTTTTATAAAGGTCATGGAACTCCAAGGTAACTTCTAATATCCTGAAATTTTAGACGGCACTTTATTATATTACACATTATTGTCATGTGACAAAAATTGCATCACTAAACACCGATTATAACTGATGACATCACTAAGCACCGTTAAGGCTATAATAACAAGATATTTATGGCTCTTGTGTATTATATAGTGAATATAGTACCCACTCTTGTAAAATATAAGGATATTGTCAGTTACCAAGGAGTTCCACGACCATATAAAAACACGAGGCTGAAGGCCAAGTGTTTTTATACAGGTTCTGGAACTCCAGTGACTACTAATATCCCTATATTTTGCAACAGGAGGTACTTTATTATAATAGACACGTTTCAGTGCGTCATGTAACAGAAATTACATCACTAAGCTCCGATTATAATCGATGACATCATTAAGCACTATTTATAAGGATATAATTTACAGGATATTCATGGCTCTTGCATTATATATATATCATGCCCAGCTGTAGTAGGTTAGGTCTGCTTGTTCCTGGGTGCCCTCATTCATACTGCTGTATTCTGCTTCCTAAATTCCTGCCCTGGTTCTGTCTTTTGTATTGATTTCCCAGTTATGTGCATCAAAATTATTTTGACGCACGTCAATTTCGACGCCCTTGACAGTTTTTATACGTGCACCTATTTTGTCCTAATGCATTAAAGTCAACAGGTGTCCGAATAATTTTGACATGCAACAATTTTGTATGCGCGTAACTATTCTGATGCTCACCCAAATTTTTTTGACGCGGGTATTTTTCACCAGCGCAAATGTATTCGCCCATCACTAATAGCTACTATGCTCTGCCGTTCCTCACTGAAGACTTGAGATCACCACTATGTCTAATATATTATGAGTATAAGGCTGCCTCTACCTACAGAGAGGATGGCCCCAAACTCTGCTACGAGCAGGAGCTGCATCTCCCACCATGAGGGAAGTTCAGCAGCCCTGCTGTCGGTCCTGAATCTGCAGTGTGTCGATGATAGGAAATCCAAGTAGGCTGTCACCTAGCACAAGCAGTAGTAGCGTCTGTATCAATCAACCCACAGCGCAGTCACAGGAGAGAATCCTTGTAAAATACATTATCATATATCCACTGTTTTGATCCAGAGTCAGGCGAAAAACCCAGCCCGAAGCCAATGCCAATTATGCTTCAAGAAGTAAAAAATTCCTTCCTGACCCCAATGGCGATCAGAAACATTCCCTGGATCAAGCATTCAGAATGAACCTGAATTAATACATTTATACTGTATAAAGATACAGAAACCATGATATAAAAGTGCATTCAGTTATTAATAAATAATATAAGAAACTTAAAGTAGAAAACTCCTGACATTATGCAAAATATGCAAAAAGGAAGAGGGTGGGTGGCATGTTTCTACCTGCTCAGAAGATAAGGAAGGGGACTTCTTCTTCCTCTGACATCACATCCCTCTCTTACTCCAGCCCAAGCCCAGCCTTCCCCTGCCTTGACTCAGTCTCACCCAATCACAACTGCATCTGATTCTGCCAATCTCTAAACATAAAGCAGTGTAATCTGGCTGCTGGTCAGTAGGATCCCTTGTCATGCATCCCTGGCCTGTGCTTATAGCCCAGTGCTATTGGGTCTGCTATATGTGACACATTGATAATAAAACTAAAAACACAGGTACTACATTGTTAGCAGTATGTCACTTCCCCTGGTGATGGCATATTACCTAAATCATTGTCAGGAAAAAAAAGTTAAAGTGTATAAGGAAACTGTATAAGGAAAACCATGTATTCAGAACCAACAGATAATTGTTATAATAATAAGTGACCTATTAACACATCTTAACAAATTGGAATAAACATATTAGTAACTATTCTCCATTTAATTCTTTACTTTTAATTCTTTATATACTATACACTATATTCATACAGCAGACACAGATTCTACATTAACTTTTTAAGCAGCAGCTCAGGTAAGTCTGGCTACAAACCCTGATATCTAGGTGGGTTTTCTTGAATATCCAGAATGGTTTTAAGTACATTGTTTTTTAAATATAATACTTTTCAAATCAAGCACTGTCCAACAGCAAAATGAGGAGTTACCTGTACTACTTAAAAGACAGCATGTCTCAGCAACATTCCAATAAAATAAATGCCTTCCTGTAATTCTAGCTTAATTAATGTCCTCCTGTCTGGCCGATATTTTCAACCCTTGCATAACACCCAAGAATCATCTTAATCATTACAGTGAGCCTTTCCTGATAAATTTCTTAGAAGAAGAGGGCAAGAAAAAAATAGCAAAGCAGATTCCATAAAGAAGGTCAACGTTCTCTCTTTTTATTATAAGGTTTATATTCTGGAGCAATTACTTCCATCTGAAAAAGGCCTATATTGTCTTTGTAAAGCCAGAGTTTGAGCGTAAGTGATGCCTAAATAATTACACTTCTATTTCCATAACCCATATTAGGTGCAGGATGGGCCAGAGTTCCAATGCCATAGATGTCAGAAGAGGAATGCAGGCTATATAGAACCATATCCTGATTTTGATTTGAAGTAAAAAATGTGTTTTAGTCCAAATAACACCTGCCTTACTGCTAGAAGGTGTAAAAAACCCATCGGAAGCCACTCCAATTTGCTGCAATTTTGTGCTAAGGGGGCAATCAGATCAGTATGTGAATCAGCTTTGTTTAGTTTCATAGTTGCAGCAAGCTTAGTAAGTGCAAGGAAAGAAGCAGCCAAACACTGGATGGGTGAATTACCTCCCCCACTTTAGGGTAGTTTCTCTTTTGTTAAACACTTCCAATTATACAACTGACATATATGACCTTGGAAACAGATCTGGAAAACTTGGTGGGGGGGGGGACATCTTTTTTTAGTGGTCACTGGTAAGTTATTATAGGAATGAATATTATGGTGTCATTTTTATTTCTAAATTACACTGTTTATATTACAAATAATTCACTCAACCATATACACTGTAAAATTGTATCCCTGAACCAATACATTTATTTTTTTAGCTGTAATACTGGTGTATAGGCAACCATTTCAGGTCATTATGCCTGATCATGTGGTTTCAAAAAGATCCAGAACTTCTGTTTTTAGATAAGCTACTCATTGTAAAAGTACTCTACTTTGAATCTACTGAATTTATCAGCAACAGAATGGAAACAGATATATTCCAACCCCTCTGAATTTTCTAAATGTATAACACTTGGAAACATCAAGGAAAATCTTGTACGATTGGTATATGACACCAAATAATCGTATTAAATCGTATATATAAGAGTATTTCAAATAGATGCTGGAGAGGATGTCATCACAATGGAGACCTTGTACATATTTGGTGGAACTGTCCAAAATTGCAACCTTTTTGGTCACAATTAGAATCATTTATTGAATCAACTTGGAATGTTCAAGTACCTATTACTGTAGAACTTATTACATTGGGACTAATTCCTCTAACAGTACCAAAGCCTTACCATACAATTATCCATCACATAATCTATGCGACAAGACAAATAATTGCCCGGAACTGGAAAAGTACCGATATTCCTTCAATTCAACAGACAGTCAATAATGTGGAGTTACATTACCAATATGAGAAAATAGCGGCACTAGCTAACAATAAGAGTAGGAAATTTTATATTTCCTGGGAAAAATGGTCTCTGGTCCGTACTAGATGTTAAAAGATCTGTAAGTAGCTCATACCCGCCTTTTCCCTCTTTTTTTTTTTTGCCCCTTTCTTTCTTCTTTCTTTTTGTTTGTTGGTACTTTTTTTTGAGCATACTGCTCTTGCTGTTTGTAAAACTTGAAAACTAATAAAGAGATATATTGCAAAAAAAAAAAAGTACTCTATTACTTAAATTGTGTCACAACTCCTAATCAATCAAAATTTTAAAGGCAAAGTGTTATTGATTAGTAGTTAAATAATAGAACACGTGATGTATGACTAGCTTTGAGGAAGTACTGGTACAAAACGCGTAATCTTGTTTTGCACATGAACAGGCTATTTGGATCAAATTGTGTGCTCAAATAAAGCCATTCTGTTATCCAGTTAGTGATCTCCGTTGATTTCTTGGACAGTGCTGGGCCAGTGAGTGAAGTCTGTGTATCTGTAATCGGAGAAGTACGGAGTTGTGGAAGACTTACAAGAGCAGTGGCCAAGGGGAGATGCAACACAATGCTGTAACAAATTTTTATTCATCTTAGTTACTGTATGTCAAGTTCCATGTCAGATTTTCAAAATTAAATATAAAAAAATCTGTTTGCTCTTTTGAAAAATGGATTTCAGTATAGGAGTCTGCTGGAGCAGCACTATTAACTAATGCTTCTTGAAAAAGCATGTTTTCCCATGACTGAATATATATTGAAATATTGCCCTTCATACCAAGTATAAGGGGCAGCTGGAATTCCATCAGAAGCTTAAGGCTTGATTACATATTCAAGTTTTTTTTTAGATTGTTGTTGTTTTCAACATCAACTTAGGGGGGTTATTTACTAAACTCTAGTTGGGCTTTTTGGGGCACAACTCAAATTTTTCAGGTTTCTTTTTTTAAACACTAAAAATTTTTTAGATCTATTAAAGCCCAGTGCTACAAAAAGCGCTAAAAATCCACCATCTCAGACCTTCCGAGGTTATGTATAAGTCAATGGCAGAGGTCCCTATCCTATTTGGAAGTTTCTGTGGTCTGCACTGGAATTAGCATGAAAATCCAACCATTTACAGGCAAATTTCAGACTTTTCTGGAAAAAGCCGGAAAAATTCTAGCAATTCTGCAAAAAAAAAAAAACAGGAGAAAAATCTCATGATTCGTATTTTTGCTAGATTTTATCGAGTTTTTACCTGAACTGATTAAATTGAGCTTTTTTAATAATAAATAAGGTAAAATCGGGTATGGGAGTTTGGTCGTGGTTTTTTATTTAAATAATGAGATAAATTTGGATCTTCAAATGTGTAATAAGCAGCTAAATATATATTTTGAAACACCTCTATATTAAAATGTATTCATCATTTCTTAAGAAGGAGTAGACAAGGAAACAGTTATAGTATTTAATTATTGCACTTAGCTACACATCTAAAAATGTAATTTCATATGGTGATTTTGAATACAGGTATGGGATCCGTTATCCGGAAACCTGTTATCGAGTCTGTCTCCCATAGACTCCATTTTATCCAAATAATCCAAATTTTTAGAAATAATTTCCTTTTTCTCTGTAATAACAAAACAGTACCTTGTACTTGATCACAATTAAGATATAATGAATCCTCATGGGAAGCAAAACCAGCCTATTGGGTTTATTTAATATTTACATAATTTTCTAGTAGACTTAAGGTATGAAGATCCAAATTACGGAAAGGTCCGTTATACGGAAAACCCCATGTTTCAAGCATTCTGGATAACAGGTCCGATACCTGTACTTGTTTCTTTAAGTAAAGAATATTTAGAGATTGCATTCTGATTTTTGATCACCTTATTCTAACAACAAACTGTAGTTAGTGCATGCCTGCAGAGAGCATGGTACATGATATATAAGAAGGGACTGGCAAGAGAAAAAGGGAGGACACTTAATACAACCAGACTGACAACTCTGTGATGTGGTTGGCTGCAATCAGGGGCATTCTGATCTCAACGAAGAAAAACCCCCATTCCTATAAGTATGTTATCATTTTTGAGGTCTGTAAAGTTTTCACACTGTGTCAGAGTCTGCTTATTCTGGTTATGCAAAGACAGTAATTAGAATGAAACATTTCGCCCTATCATAGCTTTCAACTCCTGTCAGCTTACTGGTGAAAGCTGGGGGTTCAACACCCATGCTAAACATACTTATAAGTGCCATTAGTTTCAGATTGAGTTCTCTAATTCAGTCTTGGCTTTTTAAGCATTGATTTTAACATACCAAGCTTCTTAAAAATCATATTTTCCTCTATAAAATAAAAACTGTAGAATATCGCAATTTAAAATAATCTTTTAATATGGATTGTATTATACTAGTCCGCAGTGACAGAAACGTGCTGCACAAGCCAGCGATCCGTTACTATGTGTAATACCAGTTTAAACTCAGAGGTCTTAAAATATCATTTTGTTTCTTTGTAAAATTTTTATTAGACCTCACCTTGAACATTAAGTACAATTATGCTAAAACGTTCGCAAAAAATTTAATGCTGAAGTGGAAAAACATCAGTGGCGGTCTGCAAAATAATTAATGGGAAAGGAATATTCTGGTTATGAATGTTGAAACTGGATGTTCAATGGAAAATAAATGTATAAATGAAATATGATATGTATATACAAACATATTAAAAGGTCAATACAAAATAACTTACTGGGCTCCTTATTGAAAGACTAATATTTAAGGCCTGGAACTGGAAAGAATAATTCTAAATAGTCCTTAAAGGGATACTGTCATGGGAAAAAACAATTTTTTCAAAATGAATTGGTTAATAGTGCTGCTCCAGCAGAATTTTGCACTGAAATCCATTTCTCAAAAGAGCAAGCAGATTTTTTTATATTCAACTTTGAAATCTGACATGGGGCTAGACATATTGTCAATTTCTCAGCTGCCCCAAGTCATGTGACTTGTGCTCTGATAAACTTCAATCACTCTTTACTGCTGAACTGCAAGTTGGAGTGATTCCACCCCCTCCCTTTTCCCCCCCAGCAGCCAAACAAAAGAACAACGGGAAGGTAACCAGATAACAGCTCCCTAACACAAGATAACAGCTGCCTGGTAGATCTAAGAACAACACTCAATAGTAAAAACCCATGTCTCACTGAGACACATTCAGTTACATTGAGAAGGAAAAACAGCAGCCTGCCAGAAAGCATTTCTCTCCTAAAGTGCAGACACAAGTCACATGACCAGGGGCAGCTGGGAAATTGACAAAATGTCTAGCCCCATGTCAGATTTCAAAATTGAATATAAAAAAATCTGTTTACTCTTTTGAGAAATGGATTTCAGTGCAGAATTCTGCTGGAGTAGCACTATTAACTGATGCGTTTTGAAAAAAACATGTTTTCTGATGACAGGATCCCTTTAATGTTATGTTATGACTGTAACCTGCAGGAATTAACTTGTGATTTGGTGTCAAATGTCAAAATTTCGGATGCACTAACTTCCCTGTGACTTGCTAGTTTTTTGTGTGACTATATCCTAAAGCAAAGGAAGAATTCATATTTATTTGTTTGCATGCCATCGATGATATTAAAGGATCTTGTTAGGCCATCTTTGAGTGTCAAAGATGGCTAATGAACAGTACTGCTAAGGGAAATATGAAATAACCTGTGTATTACACTGCCATTTATAGCACTAACTATTTTTAGCTCTTGTTTTTTGTTTGTGCAGCACGCCCCTGAGTGCACTTTAGCTGTGTGAATTGTGGTGTGTTCCCAGGACTATGTCTGCTTGTATTAGGCCACTGACCCACGTGTACCTGAGCTACTCCCAGCAACTCCGGTTCCTTGTGTTCTTCTGTGTAGAAAAGTATCCAGTCACAGAGAGGTTTTCTTGCAGCAAAATAACTGGTTAATAACAGGATTACAGTCCAATAAATGAAAGGAGCTTTCCCTCTTTCAAGGCAAGTGTACAAAGACTGACAAATCTATCCCAGAGATGAAGCAAGCAATAGTTATAAATGACCACTCTCTTGAGGCAATTCCTCCCTGAGGGCAGAACACTGTGCATAGGGATCCTCAGCCTGGGGTCTTGTATCTTGGCTCCCTACCTGGTCCTCAACTTACCCACTGATATCCCTGCACTAGTGGTTTACACACCACAGGGTACTAACTCCACGATTCCTCCTTGTTGGAGCTAAAGCTGCTCACTATCTTCACTGAGCCTTCCTCTTGCTCCTAGAACAACAATGCTCCTAGAGCAACTAGAACTGGATAATTCTATCTACCTGGACCTGTAACACCTCCCCGAGAGTTGAGGTCCCAGGAAAGAACTTGAGCATATGGGGCTATACTCCTTTTTTAAATACTTTTAAATGCTGCCACCTAATGGGCAAACCTTGAAATAATATGGACACAGGAAAAGGGACATAGCTGCCTGGGTTAATTGAAGGACCACTTTAAAGGGGGAAATGCCTGAGAAATGTCTATCCCCAGGGTATCTTTGTTTTGTTTACAGAAGCTGAAAAATATATCTATGGCCACAGATTGTCTGGTGTCAATGTGGACTCTGTTTTAGCAGCAGTTACATTATTAAGATTGAATAATCTCACTGAGCTTTTTTTATTCAAACCTCAAATTGAAAAATTTAATTTTTAAATTGCAGCTCAATCCTATTCACCCATTTTTAAAAAATTTGATTTTTTTTTTTATGAATTTCAATTGATAATTTTTTTTGAATTTCGAGTTGATGGGGTTTTTTAGAAACTACCATAAACTCGAAATTCGACCCTTGACAAATGTACCCCCTAAGTGATTAATATACCATGTCAAAAGTAATGCATTTGTTCCTCCCAATCAAAAGTTTCTGAATAAACTAATTTGTCAAAGTTCATTCCACACAAGTCTACAAGGCCATTCCTTTTTGACAAATCAACTTGGTTGTTTTATATATATATATATATATATATATATATATATATATATATATATATATATATATATATATATATATATATATATATATATATATATATACATACATATAACTAGATAGTGCACTCAGATAGCCATGTTAATGCCTAGGTGCTGGACAAAAATTCATATCTATAAAACAAAAAAAACTTCCGCACACATAGGTCTTGATAAGTGAAAAAAAGCTGGTAGATTTATTTCAACGTTTCGGCTTACAAACTCAAGCCGTCATCAGCCGTCACCCCTTCCTGATGACGGCTTGAGTTTGTAAGCCGAAACGTTGAAATAAATCTACCAGCTTTTTTTCACTTATCAAGACCTATGTGTGCGGAAGTTTTTTTTGATTTATATATATATATATATATATATATATATATATATATATATATATATATATATATATATATATATATATATATACACACACACACACAAATATATATATATATATATATATATATATATATATATATATATATATATACACATATAGGAGAGAATTTTCTTATTATAAATATAAAGTAGGATAAAACTGGGGTTTTCCAGATAACTGATCTTAATTTGGATCGTAATACCTTACTAGAAAATCATTTAAATATTAAATAAACCCAATAGGCTGATTTTGCTTCCAGTAAGGATTAATTGTATCTTAGTTTTGATCAAGTACTGTTTGATTATTATAGAAAAAAAAAATTAAAAAAATTTGGATTGTTTGGATAAAATTAAGTCTATGGGATGCAGACTAATTCAGAGCATTCTGGATAACAGGTTTCCGGAAAACGGATCCCATAATATTTATGGGATACACTAAGGACATAGTTATTGCAAAGCTATTGGCCACATTTTCTTAAAGGGGTGGTTCACCTTTTTGTTAACTTGTAGTATGTTATAGAATGGATAATATTAAGCAACTTTTTAGTTGGTCTTCATGTTTTCTTTTTTTTTATCATTTTTGAATTATTTGACTTTTCTGACTCTTCCTAGTTTTCAAATGGGGGTCACTGACCCCATCTAAAAAACAAATACTTTGTAAGGCTACAAATGTAAGGTTAAAAATGCATTGTTATTGTTACTTTTTATCACTCATCTTTATATTCAGGCCCTCTCCTATATTTCAGTCCATATTCAAAGTAATGCATGGTTGCTAAAGTAATTTGGGCCCTAGCAACCAGACTGCTTAATTTGCAAACTGGAGAGCTGCTAAATAAAAAGCTAAATAACTCAAAAACTACAAATAACAGAAAATGAAAACCAATTGCAAATTGTCTCAGAATATCACTCTACATCATACTAAAAGTTAATTTAAAGGTGAACAACCCCTTTAAGTGCATATACATTAGTATATGGGAGTATTGTTGAGTTTAGATTTAGGTAGCCAATAGAAACATTCAAATTCACCGGGAAAGAAGTGTAATCTGCACCACCTAATGGCAGCTCTACTAAACTGCGCTGTTGCATCACTGTGGGTTGTCACACGTTTGTTACATCTTAAGAGACAAAATACAAAAAAACTGGAGGAAAATGAAGATGCTTTTAATTAGTACTGCATCTCTTTAACTCTGGTAACTAGGGACAGAGCTAGTTGATTATGCTTGGAAGGCAAGCCTTATAAGTAAATACATGTAAAAAAGTATCCATTTTTCGATGTAAGATATGATCCCCATTCTACTGCAGGACAGCACAATGCAATGGTACACAGAACTGTCACACAAATTAGTTTTCTAATTTATGAGCAACAATAAAAGCACTTCAAATTTCTGCAGTTATAAGACTAGAGGGTTAACTATTAAATAGTACCCATTGTTCTTTAATTGTCGGCTTTAATTTGTAAAGGAATTGAGTCCGATTTCCTCCACAGACAGGTCTTGGCAGCCTTTGCAAGGAGTTGGCTCTTATTTTCCTTGATTGAAACCTCTCCTGGGTACGAACTCACTAATCAAGAGAAATACGAGTCCAACTCTACTGTTGGAATTCATGGCAGTCATAAAATATAATGTCTAGGACGTAGCTGCACGTGCAGGAGGGCTGTGGGATCAAGCTGTCCATGTAGATTAATCCTTCACCATCTCATATTCATGTGGTCAGAAACTCCTAAGCCCATTGATGTTTCATCCAATGGTGAGAAGCCATATGGGCTCCTAACAAAGGTTTCAGAAATGTTATTATCATGACCGCACTGTTGTTTTAGTCATTCTGCAATGCCTCCACTGTAGGAAATTGTTTGTCCCCAAAGACCAGTGATTTTTTTTTAATGAGTCAAACTCCTGCAGAGCTGCAGGTATTAAAGATATCCTCATACATACACATCTGTCATTCTTTAATGTACTCTGTGTTAACCCCAGTATTTATTTTCAATGAGCAGTAGGCAAGGCAGGTAATGACAGCTAATGACTCAATTAGTGTCTGGCACATTTGTTTGATGACTTTGGCCTATGTTCCTTGCAGGCCTGTGGCTGGCTCATCACTAGGAATGTATCCATCTTATCTCCTGCTTGGTCTGTTGCCTGTGGACTTTATCACTTATAGGGAATATCTTTCATTCTGCTGCCAATGCAAAAAGAAGGGTATTTGTTAGATATAGAGTAGTGATTTAAACAATGTTACTTGATCACATACCAGCTGAAGTTTAAAAAAATCACACCCATCAAGCTTAATTTTTTCCTATAATAATTCCTTCCTTGCATGAGCATTTCCATCCATCCATCTTCACTCTTGATTCGGCTAAAGAACATATCAGTAACAGAGCATTCTGTTTATGTCCAAACTGTAGTCATTTTGTTTTGAACTTTAGAACTTCAGGCTTTTGTTTTCTAATGGGGATAAGGTGATGTGTGCAATTCACTCCGATGCAGGGTTTTACCAGAATTCTGGTTTAATTATGTTATACTGAAAGTCACTGCAACATTTTGTAGGTGACAAAAAGCTATCCAACAACAGCAGGAAAAAGGGGCCTCTTTATACATGAAGGGCAAGTTGCACTTATCATTCTAGCAACCAGACAGGTGGTGTTCATGGTCATTTTACTTCCATGGCTTCCAACTGTAGGCAACTTAAGTGTAAAGGGTGCACTTTACCTCCTGTTTTGTAAAAGGGGGGAAAACATTGCTGCAAACAACATATGTATGGCATTTTGGCCAGTGAAAACCTGCAACTAATGTTGCCCCTATCCTTGCATTTGCTAACACAGTAATGAGTCCCTTTACACATGCTAACAAAAATGGAATTTATTGTATAAAATCATCCATTTAAAATTACATGAGGAAAAAAGTAGCAAACAGATCATTTAACTGCAGATACAAATACTGTAGCTACAACTCCCTCTCCCTATCTTTAAAAGAACCAATTCACTGCATTTCCATTACATGCCATTTTAATTAAGTCTGCAGCATGGTAATCAGTCCTCTCCCTAGCACCTTCTGCCAGTTGATGTTTTTTTAAGGACTCTTACAGACGAGCGTTTGAAGCTGCGCTTCCCCTGCGTTCCGTTTTTATGCGTTTGGCCGCAGGGGAGCGCAGGAGTTGACGCATTCAGTTTTTTTCAATGGGGCTGTACTCGCACAGTCGCATGTAGGCGCTGAACGCAGGAGAATTGCAGCATGTTGCGTCTCAACCTGCGTTCGGCACCTACATGCGCCTGTGTGAGTACAGCCCCATTGAAAAAAACTGAATGCGTTTACTCCTGCGCTCCCCTGCGGCTGAACGCATAAAAACGGAATGCAGGGGAGCGCAGCTTCAAACGCTTGTCTGTAAGAGCCCTAAAGAAAGGTCATGCTTTCAGTCACCCAAGTGCACAGTGCAAAATGTGCAAAGTGTGGGTGTATCCATGAGTCCTATCATACAGCATTAATATAAACAAAATAGTCCTGCAGCAGCACCTTTAAAGCAAAACAAAAAAAAAAAGACAATATTGTGGAGTCTACCTTTTTTATATGGATTTGTTTTGATTGGAAACCTGGTAAGCTGTAACATTGCTCATGCTCGTACCATATGGTACAGATTTCATTTTAATAGAGCTATAGGGGTAGTAAGAGTTGTCATCCTAGGTAAGGTGCATAAACTTTGCAATTACAAAGCAGACAACTTCGGCAATACTATAAGGGGTACATTTACTATGAGTCGAATATCGAGGGTTAATTAACCCTCGATATTCAACCGTCGAAGTTAAATCCTTCGTCTTCGAATATCGAAGTCGAAGGATTTACCGCAATTCGATCGAACGGTTAAATCCTTCTAATCGAACGATTCAAAGGATTTTAATTCATCGATCGAACGATTTTCCTTCGATCAGAAATTGCAAGGAAAGTCTATGGGGACCTTCCCCATAGGCTAACATTGGTGCTCGGTAGGTTTTAGGTGGCGAAGTAGGTGGTCGAAGTTTTTTTTAAAGAGACAGTACTTTGACTATTGAATGGTCGAACAATTTTTAGTTTGAATCGTTCAATTCGAAGTCGAAGTTTTAGTCAAAGGTTGAAGTAGCCAATTCGATGGTCGAAGTAGCCAATAAAAATACTTCGAATTTTTCCTTCTAATCCTTCACTCAAGCTAAGTAAATATGCCCCTAAGTGTTTTGGATATGAATAATATTGGCTGCCACAGCTGCTGAAACAACTAAGATAAACAACTATATTAACACTTTCTTGACAAAATAATAAGAATAATATATGAAGACACATACACTGTTTAGGTTAAGATAAATCAATATGTTTTAATGTAATTATGTATTGGCATAATACTTATACAAGGAAAATACTGCTTTCTAAATATGGTGTGAGACTGGTTGAATTTAGGAGGCCTTTTATCCCACTATGCAAGCTATCATTTCTACTAGCATACACTCCTTTATTCTCACTTTAATGTATCAGAAACATACCTACACTTCTTAACAGAGGGCCTCTTAAATAAGCTCCATTGTCCATTCAACTGTTTAAGCCCAGCTGTTTAAGCCAAACTGTAGGATCGTAGGTTGTATACAGAACTTATATTAAAATAGAACATAATAACTTCTCTATTGCATTTTCTTGATGTGTTGTCAATATGAATGTAAGAAATCATGCATGAAAGAGGTTGATTCATATAATCTCAGTTATATTTTTAGTAGACGTCATCCAACTTTTTCTCAGTACCCATTAGGGTAGAAAATGTTTGGCACAGTGTTTAAATATTGTATGTATTACGAGAACTACATACACTACCATATACAGAAAGTACCAGTCTGTCTTTATTTAATAGATTTATTTAAAGGTGTCAGTGTCATATGTCACTTCCAATAAGCTGTGTTAGAAACCCAGACTGAAGAGCAACTTTAACTATGCACAGATATCTGGTGCCACAAGTGGTGCTTCTGGCTCCCCCATGGGAAATGTGTATTGTGTCCTTTTTATCCTATCACTGTATATTTCTGAACTTTCGTTAATGAAGTGTTTTAAAGTATAAGAATTCCCCCAGAACATAACACTACCCAGTCTGCCCCCAACTTTGTAGGTCCAGGCCGCCCGAACTCCACAGGTCCAGTCCACCGACAATTCTGACTGAATCCACTCCCAACCTGAATCAGTCCAACCAGCACCAACCCCGATTGGCCCAGTCCACTCTCCTATTTCCTTCCTGTCTCTTTCATGCCCCTATTTCCTCTCTCTCTCTCTTGTGCCCTATTTCCTCCCGCTCTTTTTTTTCCCCTGTGTGCCCCTATTTCTTTTTCTCTCTCTCTTACCCTGTGGGACCCTATTTCTTCCTTTCTCTTTCTCCCTTAACCTGTATTCTCCTATTTCCTTTTCTTTTCTCTCTCTCTTACCCTGTATGCCCCCAGTTTTTGTGAAGTGGTGCCCCAAGGCCGCAAAGTCCTAAATAGGGATGCACCGAATCCCCTATTTTGGATTTGGTTGAACCACCGAATCCTTCGCGAAAGATTCGGACGAATACCGAATCAGAATCAGAATTTGCATATGCAAATTAGGGATGAGAAGGGGAAAACATTTTTTACTTCTTTGTTTTGTGACAAAATTAGAATCTGAGTCCTGCTAAAAAAGGCTGAATCCTGGCCGAATCCCTAACTGAATCCTGCATTCGGTACATCCATAGTCCTAAATCTTGCCTATAAGGGAGCGCGCAAGCAAGCTTGCACCAGAGCACTGGGGAGATTCGTGTCCCCAGTGCTCCTTCGGCATGTTGCTGGGTTGCTAGGGTTTCCACCTTTTAAAAAAATCTCCACCAGCCTATGGAGGGGGCGAGAATAAAAGAGAGGGCCCTGATGGCAAAGTTGGTGGGTCATGATGATAAAGGGGGCAGGACTACTGTGCACAATTGGCTGGGCGCATTGTGCTGTCAAAGGGGGCGGAGCCACAGCAAGAAGCCATCAGGAAAAAGGTTAGTTTTGATCAGGCTGGGGGCAGGCCACTGGCTTTTGTTAGGTGTATTACAAATTTTCCAGAAGCTACATTGGCTGTAAATTTGTAATACCGGCCCCGGCATTGGCAGGTGTTTTACCGGCTAGGCTGGTAAAATACCGGCCGGATGGCAACACTATGTGGCATACCGCCCCTAAAATTTTGCTGCCCTAGGCCCGGCCCTTTCTAGCCTCCCACAATTCCGGGCCTATGTGCCCCTATTTTCTCCTTCTTTCTCCTGTCCCTGTGTGCCCCTATTTGCTCCATCTTTCCTGTTCCTGGGCACTATTTGCTCTTAATCTTTCATACACCATGTGCCCCTCCTCCCTCTCTTTTCCCCTGTGTACCCCTATTTCCTTTCTATCTTGGTCCTGTATGCCCCTATTTTCCTATATATTTGGTGTTTTAGTAGTCAACAACAAGTCTGGGGGCCTCGCCAAAATTTGATAGGACCGGCCCTGAGTAGGTTGAACAAAAAGATTGCATAAAAATGTTTTTTAACACAATCACTCATTGTTATTGGACAATTGATGTAAAGGCTATTTCATGGGTAGGTGTGGGCAATTCCTTCGTTATTTCATTATCAATGAAGCAGATAAAAGTCCTGGAGTTGATTTGAGGGGGGTGTGCTTGTATGTGGTTGATTTTGCTGTGAACTGACATGCGGTCAAAAGAGCTCTCCATGCAGGTGAAACAAGCCATCCTTACGCTGCAAAAACAGAAAAAACCCATCCAAGAAATTGCTACAATATTAGGAGTGGCAAAATGTACAGTTTGGTACATCCTGAAAACAGTGTTGGATGATCGCAGAATAATTTCCATGGTGAAGAGAAAACCCTTCACAACAGCCAAACAAGTGAACTGCACTCTAGGTGTATCGATATCGAAGTCTACCATAAAGAGAAGACTGCATGAAAGTAAATACAGAGAGTGCGCTGCAAGGTGCAAGCCACTCATAAGCATCAAGAATAGAAAGGCTAGATTGGACTTTGCTAAAAAAAACATCTAAAAAAGCCAGCACAGTTCTGGAAAAACATTCTTTGCACAGATGAAACCAAGCTCAAACTCTACCAGAATGATGGCAAGAAAAAAGTATGGAGAAGGTGTGGAACAGCTCATGATCCAAAGCATTCCAGATCATCTGTAAAATGGCGGAGGCAGTGTGATGGCTTGGGCGTGCATGGCTGCCAGTGGCACTGGGACACTAGTGTTTATCCATGATGTGACACAGGACAGAAGCACCCGAATAAATTCTGAGGTGTTCAGAGATATACTGTCTGCTCAAATCCAGCTAAATGCAGTTGAATAGATTGGGAGGCATTTCATAATACAGATGGACAATGACCCAAAACATACAGCCAGTTCTGTGGTAATGTACAGAACCAAAATTAGAAAAAAGATTTATGGGCCTAACTGTAAATGCTACTGACAAGTTCTGAAAGAACGACATCATAATGAGATGATATAGATCCCCTCTACTTTTAGTTCGACTTACAAATCATATGGTTGAGTAACAAACTAGCATCCATTTCGGTAACTCAATAACACAATGGACAGAACCATCTAGTAAATATTCAGTAGATGTCAGTAACTTTGTTTCTTGTCTGTAGATGTGGGAGAAGAGAGAAACAGCAATAAAGGGGTGGTTCACCTTTCAGTTAACTTTTCGTATGTTAAAAAATGACCAATTCTAAGCAACTTTTTAACTGGTCTTTATTTTTTATAGTTTTTAATTTTTTTTCTGACTCTTTCCAGCCATCAAATGGGGGTCACTGACCCCAAAAGACAAAAACTATTTTATGTTATTGATAATTTACTTTATATAACTTATTTTTCTATTCAGATCCTCTTCTGTTCATATGCCAGTCTCTTATTCAAACCACTCCCTGGTTGCTAAGGTCATTTGGACCCTAGCAACCAGATAGCTGCTGAAACTCCAAACTGGATATATATATAAGACATATGCAACATACCACAGGCTGCTGGCAAGAGAAAAGTGTCCTTGTTATCATAATTGCTAATTGAATGTTGCTTTCTTCAGGGAACAGAGAGTATTAAAAGTACACCTATGTGTACACACCATTTGTATGTAAATGATGCCAGGTTTCTTTTAGAGTAAATTCATTTTTACAATTTACCCTAATTGTTGCAGTGTCATGGAATTTAACCATGCAACAGTCCAAACAGTTTTCATTTTGACAACTCATACAGTTTTGCCTTTGGTAATATCATGTCATCTATTGCTGACTGTCAAATGCCCAGTGACTTTGGACTGATATTTCACAACCAAATAAAGCTATATGCATCTAGAATACCATTTTGACCCCACACTTCGAACTGGTTCAAAATATAGAATGCCCTTAACCTCAATATACTTTTTTCAATGCTTATGTAATAATATCCAATACATCTTCAGATTTCTGGGGGGGGGGGAAGTATAACAATACACTTTTCTTTAGCCCAAACAATTAACTGACCACCATGGAGAGTCATTACCTGTCCCTGGCAGATGAACATCCCTTTGATTTCATGTGTGAAGTAACAAGATTTCTATAACATTCAGTCTAGAAGAATGGACTGCACATTGAAAAAACACTTTTGGATTTATCAACTTTGGAAATATCTGCATATAATATTCAAGGTATGATAATGTAATTTATATAAGTATTGTAATTATATAAGTATATTTAAGTATGTTAAATTAATATTATTTGTGTTCTTATTCTAGGGGTACTAACATTCCCATTTTGTGAATGTATATATTAGTAAGGCTGATTGGAAGTAATTTTCTTGGGTTCCTTCAAAACAGCATCCCCCATATGTTATAAAAGGTGCTACAGTAAGTGTGCCCAGGAGCAGTAACAAATGGGATCTTTGCATTTAAACAGGTGACCTGTATATTCTACCTCCTGATTGGTTGTTATGGGTAACTGCTCCTGGGCAAACTTTGTGCCTTTTATTACATAGCCCCCATATTTCATAAGTCACAAGCTGGGAACATGTTTTGACTCATTAGGCAAATGCTTGCGGGCAAATCTAGGGATGCCTTAAACAAGATGTTTAGCAAATTCCACAGGGAATTAGTAATGAAGCCTCAGGTCTGATCAATAAACCCATCAGTCTCACAAAATATTAAACTGTGCCTCATAAAACAATTTTAATGGGTGTAAGATCCTTTTATGCTGCCAACAGAGGAAATTCTATTGTGAGTAGCTATCATCCATTGAAAATTTCCACCTTCTCATTTATCAGCCTGCCATTCCAACTGTCAGGGCACTGCCATCAGCTTGTTGGATATAGTTCTTCAATGCATTTTATGACCCCCACATTAGACATTGGGCTCCATGGGCTTTATTGTAGGATACCATGATTTCACTAAGATGATGAGAATGTTGATAAGGTAATATATTGTATATCGGAAAATCACTGCATGGAAAAAGATATAGGCTATTATCATAATAATAAATAATACCAACAATATAAACTTGATTATTAGCCTTGATTTCAGTTCAGTTGCAGACTCCTCCACCTAGAGTAGGGTCAATAATCTCTATCACCCTAAAACAATGCAATGAAATCTAACAGGCAGAAATAATAAAAACCAACAGGTTTTTTGTCACACATTTGGTACATTTTATGAAGCTGTACAAACAACAGAAATAATTGTGTAGTGACTCTTCTCCAAAAAGGAAGAGTGATTTATCTTAAGAAAATCCACACTGTACATTCCCACACCTCTAAACATACCTTTGCCCAAGGTATTAAAAGGCATTACCTATCCTCTTACTCCAGAACCAAGTTTAATACAAAAGCACAGGACTGAACATCTCATTGAACATCGAATTGGCTACTTCGACCATCGACTATGACTTCAACTTCGAATCGAACGATTCAAACTATAAATCGTTCGACTATTCAACCATTCGATAGTCGAAGTACTGTCTCTTTAAAAAAAACTTCGACCCTCTAGTTCGCCACCTAAAACCTACCAACGTCAATGTTAGCCTATGGGGAAGGTCCCCATAGGCTTTGCAATCTTTTTTGGTCGAAGAAAAATCGTTCGATCGATGGATTAAAATCCTTCGAATCGAACGATTCGAAGGATTTAATCGTTCGGTCAAACTATTTGCGGTAAATCCTTCGACTTCGATAATCGAAGTCGAAGGATTTCCATTCGGCAGTCGAATATCGAGGGTTAATTAACCCTCGATATTCGACCATAAGTAAATTTGCCCCTAAATGTTTTACAAGAAAACTCACAAAAATAAGTTAGTCTGTTTTGTCATTGAAATGTGCGCTCTCTAGATAGGACTAATTATGAATCATTTTATAATTTCCCTTCAAGTCCCCAAAATCTATGACAAAGCCCATCTTTTATCTGCATATATTACCTATTAAACTCTCCAGGATGAAGAATATTTTCTGCCAGGTGCCAATGATCTTGTACAGCCTGTAATATTTTTTTTCACATACATTCTCATTAATTTTTAATGAACCCCCAACTGGCCCACAACAAATTTACCATGTTGCTGTTCCCCTTAATGCCAATAAAATGTTAAAATCCACCACATCTTTCTTTTTTCTTTTTCATCCTAATAGTCCCACTGCCACTGACTGCTAGCCATGATTTCCTAGCCTCGTGTTGACTCAGGTTGCTTGGGTGAACAACACATTATAGAGAAATTATTTCCCTTTTAGGGGGACTGAATACAGTTTAGAGTGTAGAAGTCACATGCCTAGACATCAGTAGGTTTATTATTTGATTGACCTTTGATTTACCAACCTGTGTTTTAGCAGGAACACTTGCAAAGCTCGGTGTACTAAGGGCTCCCTTGAGGTTTGTTGCAAAATTACCAAACTAAAGGTTTACACAGGCAGGGGAATTACATTTAACATTTAACACAGCTATCAACAATTCTCCTCTGTTTTTCCTATTCTGTGCTCTCATTGATAATCTTGAAAGTTTATAAGTTCTTTTTGTGCTGCAATATAAACAGGAGGGAAATCCTCCTTACTGCCTTAGGGCGGCTTCTCTACGCAAAGAATTAGCAATTTATACATTGCTTCTTTCATTTCAGTAATGACCCGAATTTAGCATTCTTGAAAAACATGACATTTCTCAACCACCATTAATTTCTGGTCGTTTTTTTTCCCTTTGACTTAACCAATCTACCTTTAATGTTATTTCCATAGGGAGCTTTATCCCACTTCAATCACTCATTGAAAAAAATGCCGTAAAGTGAGGGAGATAGATAGGCCGTGCTCAGCAGAAAACAGACACATGTTTCTGTTCATTCTGAATGTGGCTTTGTTACACATTTTCATTCAGACCTCCCTGACATAACATAAAAAATATTAGACTCATTTATCATGGTGAACCACTGGGATGAAAGCATCACATTTCCAAACCTATCAGTGCTGCTTATCTGTCTATTCGTTTAGATTAGGGGTTAAATTCTGGAAGGAAGGTGGCATTCCCTATATGGTATATGATGTGATAGACATGAGTGTTGGAACTATGATAGTTTTGAAAACTTCAACATTGGAATATTTGATACTTTTAGCGACTAAGCCAAAGTTTTGGAAAGGAAGGGTTGGTCCCACAGCCTAAACAAACTCTTAACAATCTTTTTTCATGCTGGGTTTTTAATCCCAACTTCCTATGATTCAGATTTGATACTGCTGTGCCCAGACTGGCACCCTTCAGCTCCTTCTTATCTTACATTTCTCACCATGGCATCTCAGAGTTCACTTAAGAATAGTAATATATAATTGATTCAACATGTAATACACACTGGCACATAGCTCTACGGATAGCACAATGGGAAATAGTGAACTTTTAAGATTTTCCCACATTTCTACAACCAGTGAGTTTTTTTTATAATGTATTGTTCAATACCATTAGGATATTTTATTCTCTCCAGAAGAAAACAGAAAAAGTGGCGTAACTCGATATTACGGGGCCCCACAGCAAATTATTTTTCAGCCCCCCAATATGTCTATAGGTTGACCTGTTTTACTAATATTTATTGAAATTATATACTGTATGAATTAGGGCCACGTGGTACCCCTATACTTCTTGGGTCCCCCTGCAGCCCTGCAGCCGCAGAGTATGCTTCCTCTATAGTTACGCTATTGTTATAGTTATAGTAAGGCTATGCACCTTTGGGAAATTTAGCAGTTGTTCAATGTTCAAAGCCAGAGAATTACTGTAAACCCTGGATAAGGTTAGGACCAATTAACTTCTGGATTTTTTAATACAGGGCATGGTGTAAAGCATAGGCTTAAACCTCCCAACAGTGCAGACACAAGTGCTACATGTATGGGCCCTAAGGGATGCAAAATTAGACCCTTTAGAATCGAACACTCATGGCATTGGTAAATGGGCCCTTTGCATTAGTTTTTCATATCTTAGCTTCATTACGGAGCTGTCTGTCACACACACACACACACATATATATATATCAAAGTTTTTCAGTACCCGCATTCTAACTCAGCAACTTGCAGGGTGCACTGTCAATCTTGAATACGCTTAATTTGGAATAAAAAATCCATGGACCAGCACTCTCCTTCGTGATATAATGTCCCTTTAATTCATATTTCAACTCTCTAATGTTTTGGTCCTCTTTGGGACCTTTCTCAAGGATGTGTATATATATATATATATATATATATATACACCCCTATTTTACACTATTTCTATAACTATTTTATTCCAATATTTACACATTTCTTTAGACATGAGTAATTGCAATTCTTTCATTTTACACTTGGAGCACACAGGATAAGTCCAGGATCTTTATAATCGGATTTCTGTCATGGATATAAAAAAACTGTTTTATATTCTTAATTATTTTTTCAAAACAGATGTTTATACATTTAATGGTTTATTTGAATTCCTAAGCCACAGCTTAGCTTCAGCTACAAACACACTCAGTGACAGATTTCACCTGGTCTAACTGGCTGATTCCAGTACAAGCCAGCAATTTGCAATGTACACTATACTGACAAACATTGTGGTTGGGATGTTAAGGTGGAAAATAGGTTGAGGAAGCAACTCATTTACGATTAGCAATTTCTTAATATGATCAGACAGGTCTGTCTGCTCCCTATTTTTTTTGTGAGTTATTAAATATTGTGCCTGATTAGAATGGGGATGATATGAAACACTGCAAAAATGAATACATATAATTTAATTGAGCGGAATATTACCTGTAAATTAGTTAGCCTCCTCATCTGCTTCTTAGTTCATCAAAAGAATGTGCCATCAAAAATACATTATGAGAAGTCAAAATTGGCAAAGTATTATAGGGGTTGTTTACTTTTATATTAACTTTTAGTAGGTAGAGAGTTATATTCTGAGACAATTTCCAATTGGTTTTTATTTGTGTTTTTTTAGTTATTTAGCTTTTATCCAGCAGTTCTCCAGTTTGCAAATAATTCATACTATAAAAAAACTATAAAAAAAGAAAAAATTAAGGCTAATTGAAAAGTTGCTTAGAAGTAGACATCCTATAACATATGTGAACCACCCCTTTAAATGTCTATTTAAGGATGTTACATTATAAAGGTTTCCTATTTATGCACATTGTTTTTCCATTCATGACTTTTATTTTATCATAGTATACCTCCCAACAGTGCAGTTTTTCACGTGACAGTCCATATTTTGATAGATTAGCCTGCAATCCCGTTTCTTACAGAAATGCCCCAAGTTTCTCTTAGATCTCCTGCACTTATGCCAGAAAAAAGATACAAAGTTTCTAAAACTTAATTAAATAAGAGGCATTTTGCAAAGAGCCCATAATTCCTAGCCCCTGCATACATTTATAACAATTTAAGATAAGTAAAGATACAATTGTTATAGTAAGATAAACAGGGAGAACTGAGACTTGGGGGCAGATTTATCAAGGGTCGAATTTCGAGTTTATGGGAGATATTTTAAACTCCCCTGAACTCCCATGAACTCGAAATTCTACCAATTTTTGGTAACCGGATGAATAGCATCGACCCGCAAACTCTGATTGAATTTCTAATCGAATTGAATTTAAAACAACTCCAAATTTATGCCAGGACATCTTCCTTGTTAAAACAGCAATTCAGCAGGTTTAAGGTGGTGAATAGTCGATTTCGAGTTCTTAAAGGGCCAGTGTTTGATAAAACTGTAGAGAAAATCCGCTGGCAAAAAATCCACCGCGCCAAAAAAATTTGGTCGCGTCATAATAGTCGCACGACTTTAATGCATTTGGACAAAATAGGCGAGCATATAAAAATTGTTGCGGGAATTGAAATTGACGTGCGGCAAAATAATTTTGACGCCCATTGACTTCAATGCGTTTCAGTAATTTTTTGCAAAACTAGACAAATTTGCCCATCATTAGTAGAGAGCATTCATCGGTCATATGGACATGTTTTCTTTTTTAGACCTTTTGTTATTTAACGGCAATGACAACATGCCCTAAATATATGTCTATAATGTATATGTCTATATCGTTGATTTCAAAGTAAACTACCTCTTTGCATTATTTTTAAGAGAGTTGCAAATAAACTGATAATGTGATTTTTCTTTTTATAGCATTGTATAGCTGCAGCACAAATTTTATAATGAAGTGGAGTCAATGAGACGCCACTGGTGGCAATGTGATGGACCCTGTGGGCTTCTACTAAGGTGCAGAAGCGTAAATCTGGTAGAAATTTAGTGAAGATTGCAGAACCAGAGAAGCCACCTAAAAAAAGAAAAAGAGGCTAAAAAACAGCCTAACAATGGAATAACATCATGGATGAGAAACACCAGCATCCAACCAGAATACCTCCCAGCTGTCCCTGTTAAAGTGACACACTATGGATTCAGTGACAGAGAATGAAAGGGGCTTCATAAAAACTGTGTGGAACTTGGGTGGATTAGGTCTGTGGCTTCTAATAACACTTTATGACCATGCCACTTAAGACCAATGGTCTACAGTTTAAAAGAAAGAAAGGTATAATATTGCCCTCTATGGAAAATAGCCCCAGAATTCAGCACACTGTGATTGGCTTTGTAAGAAAAACACAGAGCCTTTGGTATATAAAGGAGAATATGCCTGTAAACTGTATGAAACTAGGCTTCCAGTTTGCCAAGGGCTCTTTTTGGGTGGATAAGGATCTTCCACAGGGTCTGCTTCCTCTGTAGTTACTTTACTGACATTGGACTGTAGTAATATCTGGTTTGTTCTGGAAGTTTTAGTCTACCTTTAAAAGTAGCTGAAAAGATAATAAAGGTTGTAATTAGGGTTGCCACCTTTTCCAAAAAAAAATACCGGCCTTCCTATATATTTATCTTGTTTCCCTATTAATAACATTGGGATCAACCATCATTTTTACCGGCCGGGCCGGTAAAATACAGGCCAGGTGGCAACCCTAGTTGTAATGGAAATTGGAATAAAAGTCAAAATGTTAAAATGATTTATCTGACCCATGGGACAATTTCACACAGAACAATGCAAGAAACCATCAGCAAACAGCAAATCCAGGCCCCTTCCCAACCCTTTTCCCCTGCCCCTGTTGCTCTACCCGTCAGTCTCACTTCCCTGGGACCAATACAAATTCTAGCAGCACTCCAGTATAGTGAAAAATAATTTATTTGTGCAAATGAAGCAACATTTCGGGCGTAACCAGCCCTTTATCGTTTCTTCATTTGCACAAATAAATTATTTTTCACTATACTGGAGTGCTGCTGGAATTTGTATTGGAATTTGAACTGGACCGGGGGAGACAGAGTCACAGCCGGCACCCGACGCTACAAAAAGCGGTGAGATTGATTGTGTAGCACTATTCTTTATGTTTGTGACTTCCCTGGGACCAGAGATGAGCCTTATATTACCTGGTTATTGTTCTAAATTGACAGTTTTAAACTCTTTCTAACTATTGCTGTTTTTCATTTGAAGAAACACCAGATGCATGAAGGGATAAGTGACAATTAAAACAAGTTGTAAGGATGACAATCAGGGGAGCTGCTTCCACATGGTGTGTTGAGAAACTCGCTTCAGGCAGCAGCGCAAAACGAGTTACCAGGGGTGGCTAGGTTCCCATTAGATCGATTTCCATGGTTGTTCATTTGGGTTGAGGTCAGGTCTTTGTGCAGTTAAGTTCTGGCTTTGTGCAGGAGGAATTATATATATATATATAAAGGGCTGAAACTGTTCCACAAAATAAGTAGCATGGCATTGTCAAGGATATCATTATACCCCTGGAACCCTAAACCTAGCCAAAACCATGGAAATCGTTGCCAGACTATGAAATGTTCTTCACCAAACCTTCCATCTGGCATTAGACATTAAGACAGTCTCTATTCTCCTGTCATCCATCACCTGACTCACCAGTCAGACTGCAAAATTGAAAATGGGATTTATCATTCCAGAGTACATGCTTCCGCAGCTGCAGAATGTACATTCACACCACTGGCTGACAACTGCCCATAGTTATGTTTGTCATGTGTGAGTACATGTAAACTTTGTCTGATTTTAGCCATATTATGTGTTTTCCAATGTTAATTCTTTATGTTTGTTTCCATCAAATATTTAATAAACAAGTTAAATGTGTCTTGCATTTATATAGCCCTTTTTCTCTCCACTAGATGGCACTTGGGCATAAAATGTTGGTTGTTAGAATGTACTACAAACATTAGATGGCGCTATTATGAAATAATAATAATCATCATCATCATTGTTAATAGTATTAATAATAATATTATTAAGTGCCAAATATTTTACTGTGCTGTATAACAGAAGGATGTATATATCAAATATACAAACGACTGAGCAATGCAGGTGGTAAAGAGTTCATTTTTATATTTTATAAATAATGTTATATTTATTTTGTCTGATAGACCTAAGAATGAGACCAACTAGAGTCCTGTAGAAATAGTAGGTAATGTAGAATTTGATATAATTATATTGGCTGATCTAAGAAGAAGGTGAATTACAGCATCAGGAAGATTATTACAACTCATTGGGTCACCCCTTTGCCCAGTTTTAACTATGGTCATAGATGGCAACCATACTATAATATGTTGTAAAAACCAACCTTATCCATTGGTATTGCTCTGTATCCAGTGTTATTCCACAGGTTAGGCTAGTCACTAGCCGCTAGTGTATCCATTGGCGTTGCTTTTCAACCACTGACACTGGTTGTTTTTTTAAAGCAACTCTAATCCTCAGTCTTATCAACTTTTCCCTATGAGATCAGCATACATACAGTAGACCAAAACATGTCTGAGCCTTACTCAGCAGTTTACCGTAAGTCTATTTTATTCCCATGTGCAGCTGTAATCCATTGATGGAAAAGCTTCTGCTCACTGTTGTTATTGTTTAGGTCTGAGCATGTGCCTCAATACTGTTTTATATCACACTGAATGGATAATTATTTTAGTGCACCAAAGCCATGCAGCTGACGTCATAGCAGACACTGTTGCCAGCACAAGGATTCCTCATGTACAGTGGTATAACTAGAGGTCATGCAGGCAATAAAGGTGGTAAAGCGTTAATTTTTATATTTTATAAATAGTTTTATATTTATATTGACTAATTTCAGACCTAAGAAAGGGTAAATTAGAGCAGCAGGTAAGTGTATGGCATCTACAGACCTATAGAAATAGTAGGTCATGTATAATTTTATAGCCCAGGGTTCAGGTACGTGATTACAATCACTTTGAGGTGCCTACGTTTGGCATGCTCCAGTGATTCAAGCTTTTCTTCTCATTTAATATGCTAGATATTGTCTAAAAGCTCAGTCACTCCGAAAGGAGTCATAAGTTTATTAATCTATTTACAGGGCCAAAACAACAGCCTTTCCATCTAGGGTGACCAGGTCAGCTGAAAATTATGGGGTACATCTAATAAATGTATGTTGCAGAGCTGCACTGATTGCATGCACAGTACATTTTCTATACGTGTCCCTGAATTTTCAAGTGTATGTGGTAACCCTATAACCCCAACCAATATCATGTTGTGTATGAAATGTGATCCAGACATTGGTGCTTGGCCATATAATCAGATCAGGGGTGGGTCTTTGCATCATTTTGCTATCTTTAGTCTGTCTATGTTTTCAATATGGTTTGTTCTTTGGTCATGTTAAAATATAATGGATATGGCATTTCTACTGTAGTAAAGCAGCTTCATAGTTTCAGTGTGTTTCTCAGCCTAGCTCCATGCATACATTAACACATTAAAGCAGTGATCTCCCTCCTGTTTGCTTTGGCGATAGAGCCACTGGCCACTCAATTTCGTATTTCCACTAACCTAACTGGCTTGAAGTATGGCCGGATAGAGAAAAGGATCTTACTCTATGCGGATGATGTTCTAATTTATTTGGCGGACCCCGGTCCCTCTCTAACGGAAGTGTTAAACATCTTTGCCCGATTTACAATATATGCTGGCCTCCGCATCAATTGGACTAAATCTGTGATATTTCCACTGGACCCGGATTTAGACCCCCAGCTAGCGGCGGACTCCCGCCTTAAGTGGGTTGATTCCTTTAAATATTTGGGGGTTACCATTAGTGATGGGCGAATCTGTCTCGTTTCCCTTCGCCGAATAATTCGTGAATTTTCAGCGAAATTCGCGAAACGGCGAAAAATTCGGCCCAATTTCGTCGCGCGTCAAAATATTTTGTCGCGGACGCAAATAAGAGTTTTAACGTTATTTTTGACGCGCAGTGCAATTTGATGAAACCCATCTTCTATGGGTGTTTTGTTTGTATAACCTTTTTTCACCTTTGTACAAATAAAAAATTTTCCCTTAGTTTCAAGCTTTGTAGTCTGTGATGATAAATGAATATGGTATATTTTGCTTTGTGTCTGAATGTGCTGAATTGGATTGGACTCCATGGGAAGACCAATACACATGCGTGTTTCACTTAGTATACTGCTACACACATGCCCTGCATTGTTAGAGGACTCCTATCTTGAAAAAAATGGCTCCCATTTTGCAAGTTTCTTAAACTTTTAACGTTTGTGGATTTTTTCACATTACCTCTGGTCAACTGGTAATGGTATCTACTACTATTCTATATCACTGTTTAACCAAAAAGTACCATCTGTACTTTATATATCTAATAGTAGATTACTAACACAAGTACAACTAATAAATCTGAACAGATAGTATCTGGATGCTTTGTATCTCAAATAAAAATGAATAAACCATATGTTTATGTGAATGAACCTTATATTTACATCATGTAATTGTAATGATTCTGAAATACTATGTAATGCAATTTTAATGACTCCGATTAAGAATAATCATCGTTGGGTTATTAGAATCCAAACAATTTCAAGTACCATGTGAGTATTAGTTTTGTTAAATGAAAAATTAATTGAAAATATAGAGATATAATCATATAAAAACTTTTTTAATATATACAAAATAGCACAACGGTGCTAGGCCAACAGATGTATATCTACATTACAGTGGAGGAGGAGGAGGAGGAGCAACGACCCTCTGAAGGGACTCCACTATCTCCCTGACCTCTCCCAGATCTTGCCTGATGACATTGACCTGGTGGATCAGGGTGACCAGGAGCTCAGTGTGGTCATAGTAGGCATGTTCAGTCTGTGTGCCTACACTGAGCCCCTGGTGTGGTGGTGGTGGTGCCTGGTCCGGTGGTGGTGCCGCCGCCCGTTCGGGTAGTGGTGCTGCCCGGTGAGGTGGTGGTGCCGCCTGGACAGGTGGCAGTGCTGCCTGGTCAGGTGGTGAAGGCGGTGCTGCCTCGTCTGGTGAAGGCGGTGCTGCCTCGTCAGGTGATGGCGGTGCTGCCTGGTCAGGTGGTGGTGGTGGTACATTATCCCCATGATCGGGATCATCCTGGATCCACTCAGCTGGCAATGAATAAATTTCAGTTTGAGTAACACAGCAATTGCATTTGTACAGTATGAATTATACAGGATAAAGTGTCATGTTGTAACTACAGGAAAATTAACTTTATTGTAGTTAAGAAGGGAAACCTATTTATTCAGTTTAAATAAATCTACCTTTATGTGAAGTAAAATTCTTATTAGCCTTGTCACAGGCCTAAACAAATACACATTTGCTCCAAAATACCAAAATAAATAGGAATCAAGTGCAGGGCAAGATTTACATAGTATTAGGATAGCAAATCAAGAAAAACAGCAAAGAGCAGAATACCTGCTATTCAATCTTTATTGTGCATTCCACACAACATGTTTCGGGCAGCAAGTGCCCTTTTCTCACTTGAGAAAGGGCACTTGCTGCCCGAAACATGTTGTGTGGAATGCACAATAAAGATTGAATAGCAGGTATTCTGCTCTTTGCTGTTTTTCTTGATTTGCTATCCTAATATATTGAAGTTAACCCTGTGGTTGCCTGTGACGGAGCACCAGTGCAAATCAAGAATAATCAACCAATGCTGGGTGCATGTGTGTTACCTTCGAATGAGATTTACATAGTAGGCACCCCTAGGCCCACTGCCATTTGTCGCCCCTGTCCCCTCCCCCCAAATTTTTATCATCTGGACAGGAGCAATGGGGATTGCTGCATGGGAAACTATTGTATCTCCTGTGCATCCCCAGTGTTTCTGAACCAATATGGGTGTGGTTGGGCAGCATGCCGCCCCCTAAAATCCTCCAGCCCTAGGCCCGGGCCTTCGTGGCCTTTCCACAGATCCGAGCCTGATCAAGTGGCTTTATTGTAGTTAAGAAGGGAAACCTATTTATTCTGTTTAAATAAATCTACCTTTATGTGAAGTAAAATTCTTATTAGCCTTGTCACAGGCCTAAACAAATACACATTTGCTCCAAAATACCAAAATAAATAGGAATCAAGTGGCTTTATTGTAGAAGGGAAACCTATTTATTCCGTTTAAATAAATCTACCTATATGTGAAGTAAAATTCTTATTAGCCTTGTCACAGGCCTAAACAAATATACATTTGCTCCAAAATAAATAGGAATCAAGTGGCTTTATTATAGAAGGGAAACCTATTTATTCAGTTTAATTAAATCTACCTTTATGTGAAGTAAAATTCTTATTAGCCTTGTCACAGGCCTAAACAAATACACATTTGCTCCAAAATACCAAAATAAATAGGAATCAAGTGGCTTTATTGTAGTTAAGAAGGGAAACCCATGTATTCCATTTAAATAAATCTATTATAATCTGTTTAAATAATCTCCATTTGACAGCTCATTTACTTGTTATCTAACTTGTCTGCAATTATGTCAGTCAGTCAAAGTCAACTGTTTCAATCCTAATTACAGTATTCACTTAAATACATTTTTGCTGTAAAATAGCAAATCATTATAAGATGTTTTCTTTTTAAATAACTCTACCTTCAACCTCCACGCGCAGCTCTTCCACAAATGCGCTCTGGCGCCTTTTGAGATCACTCCAGATCCTCTGGAGCTCCCTTAGGCTTAAGCGCAAGCGGAACGCCCTCCGCAGCCTGCGCCTCAGCCTCTCCATTATGCTCCGCCGGAGCGCCTGGATGCCTCTCACACCAGGAGGGATATTGTCGTATCCCTCCTGGTGCAGGTACCTGACAAAGTACCGTAGCTGGTCTCTATTCATCATGCCAGGTCCTGCCATTTTCAAAATGCACTCCTACAACTGTAAGCACGGGCGGGGCTATTTATAGTGGCGACGCCCGTTTTTGACGCGCGCGACGCGCGCACGCATGCGCATGCGCAAGCGCAAACACAGTTTTGCTATGACGCGCGCCGAATCTCGTCGCACGGCGCCAAATCTCGTCGCGCGGCGCCGAATCTCGTCGCGACGGTGCCGAAATTGTTAAATTGACTACTGTAACACTCAAATACATTGATTTTTTTAAATAAATTATATTAAGTCACACTATAATTGGTAATTAGGCACTATTAGAAGTAACATTATTCCCCTAGCAATCATGCATTGATTTAAATAAGAGACTGGAATATGAATAGGAGAGGCCTAAATGGAAAAAAGTAGCAATGACTAACAATACATTTGTAGCCTGACATAGTATTTGCTTTTTAGTTGGGGTCAACTCATTGACCCACATTTAAAAGCTGCAAAGAGTCAGAACTTAGAAGAAAAAGGCAAATAATTAAAACCAAATTAAAAGTTGCTTAGAATTTGCCATACTATTGCATACTAAAAGTTACCTTAAAGGTGAACCACCCCTTTAAGGGCTTTGCACTGGATCTATGAATACGTTGTGTAAAGTGTTTGGAAACAAAGGATGGCGTGTGTTCTCTTTGAAGGTTATGGACAGCAAGCTGGGACAAGACTGCTTGTGAAGTTGAAAGTTGCAAAATAGCAGATGCAGCTGAAAGTGGGATGTAAGATGGACATCATCTAGGAATGAAATTCCTCTTTCCATTAAGCAAACTGTGTTGTCTCGTTTATTTAACTCAAGGACAAAAGCATTCATAGAGGACAAATTCCATCTAAATTATTGCTTACAGCATGAATCTAAGTAGAGTTTATGGCTATGTTTGCGTCACCCAGGGTTGCCAGGTTGGTTGGTTTCCAGTCAAATTTACTGGGCTGATGGTTGGGGCCTGTTTGGGCCTCTGTGTAATTTGCATGCCAGGGCCTATTTTGACTCCCAGACCAGACATGGCTTTGGAGCTACCATTAAAACATTTCCGTTACTTTTAAGATTTGTACACAGTGATAAATGTATATATGCCATGTTTTGCTTTGAAATCAATGGGAAGAGCAATTCGGAATTTCGCACCTATGTTTCACTCAGTTACTGCTACACACACATGCCCTCCCTGTATACATTTTTAGAGCACTCCTATCATTTCAAATGAAAGAATAATGACTGAGGCACAGGACTTTTGGCCGCAGTCATTTCAGGGGTAATAATAGTGTGAATACATTTGACAACCAAGCAGCAAGCATTGTTGTAATCAATTGTACTAGAGCCAGAAGAATTAAATGAGGCAGGCCTCAACCCAAAGAAATTAGCCCACTAAGCAGCAAAAATTAGCCAACAATGTGGCAGTATTTGAAGAAACATTTTTAGAAGCCATGTTAGGCCTCAACCCAAAGAAATTAGCCAACAATGTGGCAGTGTTCGAAGAAACATATTTAGAAGCCATGTTAGGCCTCAACCACCAGAAGAAATTAGCCAACAATGTGGCAGTGTTCGAAGAAACATTTTTAGAAGCCATGTTAGGCCTCAACCACCAGAAGAAATTAGCGGCAAAATTATAAGCAACCTATTTAGAAGCCATGTTAGGCCTCAACCACCCAATGTGGCAGTATTCGAAGAAACATTTTTAGAAACCATGTTAGGCCTCAACCACCAGAAGAAATTAGCCAACAATGTGGCAGTATTCGAAGAAACATTTTTAGAGGCCATGTTAGGTCCACCAGAAGAAATTAGCCAATTTAGCGGCAAAATTATAAGCAACCTATTTAGAAACCATGTTAGGCCTCAACTACAAAAAAAATTGCCGACAATGCAGCAGTAGTGTCAGCAACAGCAGTAGGAGCCTTGATAGACACCCACCAGACTTTTGCCAAATAATGAGGCATTAGTAGCATCAGCAACGGCAGCAACAGTCATGTTGTAACTTTAAATCAACTCTATATTAGAGCCAGAAGAATTAAATGAGGCAGGCCTCAAACAGAGAAGACTTTGGCCAAATAACGAGGCATTAGTAGCAACAGCAGCGGCAGTCATGTTGTAATCAACTCTATATTAGAGCCAGAAGAATTAAATGAGGCAGGCCTCAAGCAGAGAAGACTTTGACCAAATAACGAGGCATTAGTAGCAACAGCAGCGGCAGTCATGTTGTAATCAACTCTATATTAGAGCCAGAAGAATTAAATGAGGCAGGCCTCAAACAGAGAAGACTTTGGCCAAATAATGAGGCATTAGTAGCAACAGCAGCGGCAGCAACAGTCATGTTGTAACTTTAAATCAACTCTATATTAGAGCCAGAAGAATTAAATGAGGCAGGCCTCAAACAGAGAAGACTTTGGCCAAATAACGAGGCATTAGTAGCAACAGCAGCGACAGTCATGTTGTAATCAACTCTATATTAGAGCCAGAAGAATTAAATGAGGCAGGCCTCAAACAGAGAAGACTTTGGCCAAATAACGAGGCATTAGTAGCAACAGCAGCGGCAGTCATGTTGTAACTTTTAATCAACTTTATATTGGAGCCAGAAGAATTAAATGAGGCAGGCCTCAAACAGAGAAGACTTTGGCCAAATAATCAGGCATTAGTAGCAACAGCAGCGGCAGCAACAGTCATGTTGTAACTTTAAATCAACTCTATATTAGAGCCAGAAGAATTAAATGAGGCAGGCCCCAAACAGAAGACTTTTGCCAAATAATGAGGCATTAGTAGCAACAGCAGCGGCAGCAACAGTCATGTTGTAACTTTAAATCAACTCTATATTAGAGCCAGAAGAATTAAATGAGGCAGGCCTCAAACAGAAGACTTTTGCCAAATAACGAGGCATTAGTAGCAACAGCAGCGGCAGTCATTTTGTAATCAACTCTATATTAGAGCCAGAAGAATTAAATGAGGCAGGCCCCAAACAGAAGACTTTTGCCAAATAATGAGGCATTAGTAGCAACAGCAGCGGCAGTCATGTTGTAACTTTTAATCAACTCTATATTAGAGCCAGAAGAATTAAATGAGGCAGGCCTCAAACAGAGAAGACTTTGGCCAAATAATGAGGCATTAGTAGCAACAGCAGCGGCAGCAACAGTCATGTTGTAACTTTAAATCAACTCTATATTAGAGCCAGAAGAATTAAATGAGGCAGGCCTCAAACAGAAGACTTTTGCCAAATAATGAGGCATTAATAGCAACAGCAGCGGCAGTCATGTTGTAACTTTTAATCAACTCTATATTAGAGCCAGAAGAATTAAATGAGGCAGGCCCCAAACAGAAGACTCTTGCCAAATAATGAGGCATTAGTAGCAACAGCAGCGGCAGCAACAGTCATGTTGTAACTTTAAATCAACTCTATATTAGAGCCAGAAGAATTAAATGAGGCAGGCCCCAAACAGAGAAGACTTTGGCCAAATAACGAGGCATTAGTAGCAACAGCAGCGGCAGTCATGTTGTAATCAACTCTAGATTAGAGCCAGAAGAATTAAATGAGGCAGGCCTCAAACAGAGAAAACTTTGGCCAAATAACGAGGCATTAGTAGCAACAGCAGCGGCAGTCATGTTGTAATCAACTCTATATTAGAGCCAGAAGAATTAAATGAGGCAGGCCTCAAACAGAGAAGACTTTGGCCAAATAATGAGGCATTAGTAGCAACAGCAGCGGCAGCAACAGTCATGTTGTAACTTTTGATCAACTCTATATTAGAGCCAGAAGAATTAAATGAGGCAGGCCTCAAACAGAAGACATTAGCCGCAAAATTGTAAGAAAAATATTTAGAAGCCATGTTAGGCCTCAACCAGAAGAAATTAGCCAACTTAGCGGCAAAATTATAAGCAACATATTTAGAAGCCATGTTAGGCCTCAACCAGAAGAAATTAGCCAACAATGTGGCAGTATTCGAGGAAACAGTTTTAGAAGCCATGTTAGGCCTCAACCAGAAGAAATTAGCCAACTTAGCGGCAAAATTATAAGCAACATATTTAGAAGCCATGTTAGGCCTCAACCAGAAGAAATTAGCCAACAATGTGGCAGTATTCGAGGAAACATTTTTAGAAGCCATGTTAGGCCTCAACCAGAAGAAATTAGCCAATTTAGCGGCAAAATTATAAGCAACATATTTAGAAGCCATGTTAGGCCTCAACCCAAAGAAATTAGCCAACTATGTGGCAGTATTCGAGGAAACATTTTTAGAAGCCATGTTAGGCCTCAACCAGAAGAAATTAGCCAACTTAGCGGCAAAATTATAAGCAACATATTTAGAAGCCATGTTAGGCCTCAACCAGAAGAAATTAGCCAACAATGTGGCAGTATTCGAGGAAACAATTTTAGAAGCCATGTTAGGCCTCAACCAGAAGAAATTAGCCAATTTAGCGGCAAAATTATAAGCAACATATTTAGAAGCCATGTTAGGCCTCAACCAGAAGAAATTAGCCAACAATGTGGCAGTATTCGAGGAAACATTTTTAGAAGCCATGTTAGGCCTCAACCAGAAGAAATTAGCCAATTTAGCGGCAAAATTATAAGCAACATATTTAGAAGCCATGTTAGGCCTCAACCCAAAGAAATTAGCCAACAATGTGGCAGTATTCGAGGAAACATTTTTAGAAGCCATGTTAGGCCTCAACCAGAAGAAATTAGCCAACTTAGCGGCAAAATTATAAGCAACATATTTAGAAGCCATGTTAGGCCTCAACCAGAAGAAATTAGCCAACAATGTGGCAGTATTCGAGGAAACATTTTTAGAAGCCATGTTAGGCCTCAACCACCAGAAGAAATTAGCCAACTTAGTAGCAAAATTATAAGCAACATATTTAGAAGCCATGTTAGGCCTCAACCAGAAGAAATTAGCCAACAATGTGGCAGTATTCGAAGAAACATATTTAGAGGCCATGTTAGGCCTCAACTACTAAAAAAAATTGCCGACAATGCAGCACAGTAGTATCTACGATAGCAGTAGGAGCTTTGATAGGCCCCCACCATAAAAAAATTTGCCGACAATGCAGCACAGCAGCAGTACTACTAGGGCTAGTAGCAGGCTACAGCAGCAGCAGCAAGGGCAGCAGGTGCAGACAGATGGGGAATGGGCAATACTACTGAGGAGGAGAGTATGGTCAGCAATGGAGAGAGGAGGCTAAATCTGTGGAGGAGTAGGAGGAGAGGAGGCTAGTCTCTGCTGTCTGCAATGGGCACTTGGATATCCCCGCTTATCCATGCCTCATTCATTTTAATGAATGTCTGCTTATCCACGCTGCCAGTGGATAGCCGTGTCCGCTTCTCAGTGACCCCCCCACCTGCGGCACTGAAGACACGCTCTGACAGGACACTGGCAGGGGGGCAAGCCAGCACCTCCAGAGCGTACTGTGCCAGTTCTGGCCACTGGTCGAGCCTCGAGACCCAATAATGCATGGGGTCATCGTCAGGGCGAATGGCATCCTACACGTTGACTGACCCCATGTAGTCAGCCACCATATGCTCCACCCGCTGCTGGTGGTGGCTTTGGGTGCTGACTGGGCCTGCTGCTGGCCGTTGAGGCTCGAAAAAGCTCTTCCACACACCCATGAGATCTCTGCCCTTGCTGCTGCTGCTGCTAGGCCCCCGTCTCTGCTGGGTGTGTGGAGTAGTGGAGGCCTGAGAAGTGTCAGACTGGGGGAAGGCCTCCACTAATTTTGAGCACAGAGCCTTCCTCAATTGACCCATCCTCCTCTCTCTCTGGCTGGGTACAAGGAACTCCCCCACCTTTCCCTTGTACCGTGGGTCAAGCAAAGTAGCCACCCAATAATCCTCCCGGTCTTTGATAGAACAGACCCGGGGATTGCTTCGGAGGCAAGTCTGCATATGGGCAGCCATGTAAAAGAGGTGCCCCCGACCAACCTCTTCTTGACTGCCCTCCAGATGCAGCAGGTCATCTGGCTCGACCTGCCCCTGCTCTGTACCCTCCCAGCCGCAGACAATAGCTGGGGTGGTTGGGTGGCATGTGCCCTGCTCCCCATGCTGCGCAGGCACCCAGTCCTCCTCTCCCTCATCCTCCTCATCGGGCACCATTTCCTCCTCAGCCCCCTCTGCCTGCCTACGGGGCTTCTCTCCTCCTCCTCCTCCTCAGGCACGTCACCCTCCTCTAGCAGCCCATCCAACATGCGCTTGAGGAGGAACACCAGGGGTATCACATCACTAAGACACGCATTGTCCCTGCTAACAAAGCGTGTCGCCTGCTCAAAGGGGGCAAGTACTTGGCAGAGCTGCCTCATTTGCTGCCACTGCTCTACACTAAAGTACCCCAAATCCGCCCCCTGAGTACCCCTGGCACTGTGCTCCAGCAGGTAATTGCTGACCGCCCAGCGCTGCTCTACGAGGCGCTGGACCATGTGCAGGGTGGAATTCCAGCGCGTCGGCAGGTCACAGATGAGCCGGTGGGGTGGCAGACTATGCTGCCGCTGCATCCGTGCCAAAGACGTGCTGGCGGTGGGGGACCTGCGAAAATGGGCACATACCCTACGTACCTTCTCCAGCATGTCACCCAAACCTTGGTAGCTCTTGAGGAAGCGCTGCACCACAAGGTTGAGGACATGTGCAAAGCAAGGCACGTGGGTCAGGTGCCCTAGGTGGATGGCGGCCAGCAGGTTGCGACCGTTGTCGCAAACAATGTTACCTGCTTGGAGCTGGCGGGGAGTGAACCACCGCTGCACCTGAGTCTGGAAGGCAGCCATGAGCTCAGGTGCAGTATGACTCCTCTCGCCCAGGGAGAGGAGTTGCAGCACAGCCTGACATCGCCTGTGCTGCACTGAAGCGTAGCTGCGGGGACGCTTCAGGGGTGGCTCATCCATAGTGGAGGAGGAGGAGGAGGAAGTGGACATGTGGCGTTTGCCCTGTACCCCACGGGGAGGCACCTGTAGCCTGAGGGGAGCTCCCCGGCTTGCACCCTCCCCAGCACACATGAGGGTGACCCAGTGCGCAGTGTAGGTTATGTACCTCCCCTGCCCATGCCTGCTGGTCCACGTGTCAGTGGTGCAGTGCACCCTGCCGCCAACAGCATGATCCAGCGACAGGGACACATTCTCCACCACCTGCTGGTGGAGGGCAGGGACGGCCTTCCTGGCAAAATAATGGCGGCTGGGGATCCGCCAGTTAGGGGCAGCGCAAGCCATCAGCTGTCGGAAGGGGGCTAGCTGATAGGGCAGCAGCTGCACTGCCAGAAGCTTTGCCAGGCAGCCATTAAGCCTCTGCACTTGGGGGTGGCTGGGGGAGAGAGGCGTCTTGCGGGTGAGGAACTGGGGGAGGGAAACCTGGCGGGACAGGGGCCGCATTGAGGAGGAGGAGGCTGCAGAAGAGGCTGAGCTACACAGTGGCTGCCTCCGACTGTGAGCCCCAGAATCCTCTTCCCTTGCTGCAGGGTCTGGGGAGCTAGCACCTCTTCCCTGAGGAATGGGAGGAGGTGGACAGGAAGCACCGCTGCCCCCCGGTGCCCTGCCACTTTGGTGCTGTTCCCACGTCATCCTGTGATGATGTTTCATATGGGAACTTAAAGCTGATGTTCCCATATGTGACCCTGCCTGCCCCCTTCGAACCTTCTGCCGGCAGAGCTGGCACACTGCTACTGCCTGGTCCTCTGCCTGGCACGTGAAAAAAGCCCACACTGCTGAAGTGCGGGCCACTGCCTTGCCTGCTGTGGAGGGTTGGGGATGGTCCCCACCCGTACGCCCATAGGCTTTGGACCTAGGCGAAGTGCTGCCCTGTTGCCTGCCCCCCCTAGCAGTGGTCGGTGGAGCCAGCTCTTCATCCTCATCAACAACAAACAGTTCCCCCCCTGAACTGCTGCTGTTATCCTCTGGAGCCGACTCCCAGGGTCTGTCTCTGTCATCATCCTCCCCCAGACCAGACCCTGCCTCATACATGGCATCAATACCCACATCCAGCATGCTGGTGTCTGACCCCACACCAGCAACTTGCTGCCCTGCCATAAGGGGACCCTGCCCAATATCCCCTACTTATGTGGGCTGTGACATGACCTCCTCCTCTTCATCAGACATGAATGCCCCCCCCCCATTCCTGCCTGATCATCAAAAAGATCCTGGGTGTCTGGGCCCAAGTCCACCTCAGGATCAAATAAGAGGGATGGGGTGTCATCCCACACTGAGCTAGCAGGTGATGCCACCTCCTGCCGCTCACTGGTGCCCGCTGCAGACGAGGTAGCCTGGGTCAGCCAGTCTACCACTGCCTCTGCCTGCTGCAGCTGCTGCTGTGATGGCAGCTGCTTTGATGGCAGCTTGTGCTGCACTACAGTGCCCAGACTGGGCATGGCACATGGGCTGGGCTGTTGTGGGGTTGGATGCCCACGGCCAGCACCACGGCCTCTTCCTCGGCCACCCCTCCCTATCCCACCCTTCTTCCCACCACCACCACCACCCCTCCCCCCTCTCCCACGGCCCGTCATATTGGGCAACTAAACTAAAAAAACAAAAAATATAAGGGGGGGTTTGGATATTTCGGGGAAGGAAAGGAGAAAAAAATAAAACCCTTAACTAAATCCCCTCAGCAGAAGTGTGCACCCACAAGGAGTACACACACCAGCACAGACAAAGACAAAGACAGTTAGCCCTAAAAAGGGCTATTGGGTGGTGAGCAGGCAAGCAGAAGAGGGAAAACAGGAAACTGAAATCCACAACCTCCACTTGCACTGACTCAGAAAAAAAAAAGCTCTCTACACAAACTCCACTAGCTAAATCACACACAAATCTCTCACTATCCTGCTCTCTCTACCTCTACCAGAAACGCCACGAGTAATGGCCGCCTCTGCAGCTCCTTATATAGACAGTGGGATGGCTCACATCTTATTGGCTGCTGTGGGTGACGTTCAGTTTGTCGCGCGTCTTTTTGTTTTGACGCGCATTCGCGGCGGCGCGGCGCGTTGCGCGACGGAAATTTCGACGCGAGGCGAATTTTTGCCGCAATTTCGGAAAAATTTGCCCGCGGCGAAACGCAGAAATTCGCCGCAAATTTAACTATGGCGAATTTATTCGCCCATCCCTAGTTACCATCCATCTGGATCCAAAACAATTTGTACCCTTGAACATTTCTCCCATTAACCATCAACTGACCACGGTATTACAAGCTTGGGGCAATCTCCCTTTAACGCTCTGGGGCAGGATAAATATTGTGAAGATGGTCTATTTACCCAAGTATTTATATCTATTTCATAACTCCCCAACGGTTATACCCAAACAAACCTGTAAGGCCATACAGGCTCTGATTACCCCTTTTCTTTGGTGTAATAAAGCCCCTAGAATTTCGTCAATCAAGCTAATGGCCACGTCTACGAATGGAGGATTGAATCTCCCTAGTTTTCACGACTACTATATAGCTAGCCAACTTAGTTACATCAACTGGTGGTTAACACAAGATTTGAGTAACCCTAATGTACCTCTACAAGCCTGTCTAGTGGGATCCCTAGAAGCCCTTAGTAATTATATCCTCAGGGACTCGTCTACATTACCCCCTTGCATGGTAGCCCCTCATGCGGCTTGGTTAGTTGCTCTGAGAACATTCAAAACGCCATCCCCTATCCTGTCCCCAAGGCTGCCTCTCTGGAGGAATTCACACCTCCAGCACTTCCTTCCATCAGAGGCCATGTGGTTCTGGGCCCAGAACAATGTCAAATACCTGGGGGACATTGTGAGTAATGGGAGGTTCATGGATATGGTTCCGTTAAGAGACAAGATGGGCGTTCCAGACCTTCCTATGTACCGTTATTTGCAGCTAAGACACATGTTTAGGGCACAATTCGGGTCTGGGGAGTTGGTATTGGGGGATCCCCCCCTTCTGGTCCAACCGAGGAAGGAGGACCCAGTTAAAATGGTTTCCCGGCTCTATGCCTGTCTGCAATCCTCCAAATCCCCCCCGTTCCGCTCCCTTTTCAGTCAGTGGCGGGCTGATATCCCAAGTTTGACCGAAGAGCACTGGGAGGAAGTAACGGATAGGCTTTTTCCAGTTCCTTACAAGCACCAGGGACAGACTTATTCAGTACAAATTCTTAATGAGGATTTACTTGACCCCTAATAGACTTCATCAAATGGGGAAAATACCCCTTCCATTGTGCAAAAGGTGTGGAGATAATGATGGCTCTCTCTGGCATATGATATGGACGTGCCCTATAATAGCTAGATACTGGGCTAAGGTGGTAGGCTATATAGTTGATACACTGCAGTTACCCCCTCTGGGGAAACCAGAAATATGCCTCCTGGATCTGTTAGATGATATGATACCAGCCAATAACACCAGGGTCCTGGTGAGGACATTACTATTTTATGCTAAAAAGGTAATTATACTGCATTGGATGGCCCCTGCTCCTCCCAAGAAAGCGATCTGGTTTGCCTATGTTAATAAGATGCTGCCTCTAATAAAGTTGACCTACGAGGCTAGAGGGCAACCTGAAAAATTTGATAGGATATGGGGTGTCTGGATGGAGACACATATGTTAACCTTGCCATAACTGTGTGGTACATATATTGCTGCTCTTTGACTGTGTTCAGAGTGTGAAGTCATAACTGCTGCTGTACTTTAATTTTATTTGTTTTATTTTATCTGTTCCCCCTTCCTTTCCTTTCTGTATCCCCCCCTTTTTTTGAAAATTGCAATAAAAAGAACACCTGTTAAAAAAAAAAAAAGCAGTGATCTCCAACCAGTAGTTCGTGAGCGACATGTTGCTCCCCAACCTCTTGGATGATGTTCCCAGTGGCCTCAAAGCAGGTGCTTATTATTGAATTTCTGGCTTGGACACAAGTTTTGGTTGCATAAAAACCAGATGTACTGCCAACCAGAGCCTCTCGTAGGCTGCCAGTCCACATAGGGACTACCAATAGCCAAAAACAGTCCTTATTTCGCACCACCCAGGAACATTTTTCATGCTTGTATTACTCCCCAACTCTTTTTACATTTGAATGTTGCTCACGGGTGAAAAAGGTTGGGGACCCCTGCATTAAAGCAACACTGTTTGATAAAGTTGTTTTACACCTCTCCAGGTTCAGCTTCCCCTTGCATAAAGATCATCCAATGAGAATTCTGCCTAGTCTGTGTACAGTGACTTCCTATTCCAAAGGCCCCTATACACAGGCCGATAAAAGCTGCCGACAGAGTCGTTAGCTTATTGGTCCGTGTTTGGAGCCATCCGATGGGCCTCTCCGATCGATATCTGGCCAAATGTCGGGCAGATCTCGATCGAGCAGGTTAAAAAATCCAATCTGATTGAGGCCGCATCTATGTGGCCCCACAATCTGACCGCCCATATTGGATCCATTATGATCCGATCGTTGGGCCCTAGGGCCCACGATCAGACCAGCCCTATATTACCAATTTCAATGTGGACATAATGGGACATTGCCAAACGAGCGGATCTCTATGTCTATGGCCACCTATATAAGTACTATGTCTTCCCTGCTGTTGTTTTTCATTTGGCAGACCTCACCTTGAATATTGTGTTCAGTCCTGGAGGTCCTATTTACTGAAGAAAATAGCGACTTTCTAAATTTTATTATCTTAGTAAGAGATTATGTTAAACAAGCATTTAGAAATATGAAGCCCATTAGCAGACTTCTGTATCTAACACATGTATGCTTCCTTGGCTTTGCAGTTAAACACTATTCCAGCGTGTTATCGAGAATAGACTCATTTTTGTCACAGAAGCCACTCACCATGGATGTATGTTTAGTTGCTAAGAGTCACCGGGCCAAGAATTTCCAGACACAATATGTCAAGAACAGCCTCTAACAAAAGCCAAACTGGAGCTCTCACACTGGCTGCACATTCCTGAGCTGTATCCTATTATCCCTATGGGGGATACCCACACAGGTCAACTGGAGCTGAGCATCAAAATAATTTAAGGAATTCATTTTTAGTTTACTGCTACTCTTGTTCTTAAATTTACAATTCAGTGGCAAGTAAGTGAATGACTGCTCTGGAAATGGTCACAGGAATGCAAAATATTGGCACGTTAACACAAACTGCATGCTTCATTAAAGGGATACTGTCATGGGAAAAAAAGTTTTTAAAAAATGAACCAGTTAATAGTGCTACTCCAGCAGAATTCTGCACTGAAATCCATTTCTCAAAAGAGCAAACAGATTTTTTTATATTCAATTTTGAAATCTGACATGGGGCTAGATATTTTGTCAATTTCCCAGCTGCCCCTGGTCATGTGACTTGTACCTGCACTTTAGGAGAGAAATGCTTTCTGGCAGGCTGCTGTTTTTCCTTCTCAATGTAATTGAATGTGTCTCAGTGGGACATGGGTTTTTACTATTGAGTGTTGTTCTTAGATCTACCAGGCAGCTGTTATCTTGTGTTAGGGAGCTGCTATCTGGTTACCTTCCCATTGTTCTTTTGTTTGGCTGCTGGGGGGGGGGGGGGAGGGGGTGAAATCACTCCAACTTGCAGTACAGCAGTAAAGAGTGATTGAAGTTTATCAGAGCTCAAGTCATATGACAATATGTCTAGCCCCATGTCAGATTTCAAAATTGAATATAAAAAAATCTGTTTGCTCTTTTGAGAAATGGATTTCAGTGCAGAATTCTGCTGGAGCAGCACTATTAACCGATTCATTTTGAAATTTTTGTTTTCCCATGACAGTATCCCTGTAAGACAATTGGGTTCATGTATGAATGTAGAGATAAGCGTTCCATCAGTTGCACTCAGCTTTTTCCTTTGACCAATAAAATGGAAATACAGGTATAGGATCCATTATCCGGAAACCCATTATCCAGAAAGCTACGAACATACTGAAAGGCCGTCTCCCATAGACATTTTATCCAAATAATCCAAATTTTAAAAAAGTATTTTTTTTGTAGTAATATAACAGTACCTTGTATATGATCCAAACTAAGTTATAATTGATCCTTATAGGAAGCAGAACCAGCCTATTGAGTTTATTTAGTGTTTACATGATTTTCTAGTAGACTTAAGGTGTGAAGATCCAAATTATGGAAAGATCCATTATCTGGAAATACTCAGGTCCCAAGCATTCTGGATAACAGGTCCCATACCTGTACAATTAAAATACAAGGAAATAGTGGCCCAGGAATGCAACTTATTTGGCATATGATTCAACTGGCAACTCCAGTGTGCTATGCTTATGCCAATATGTGAGAAGTTTTCCTTGCCCTTTCCCTGGTCTTCCAAGACATGCTCCTATACACTATTCTCTTGATAGGTCACACCAGTTTTGCTGAGGAAAGCCAGGCCTAGCTCATGTAGACTGACTGCTGGGAGGTAAAAAAGGGAAAGTGTTTTCAAAAGGCTTTGAACATGATTTAGATTATTTATAATGATCTAAGCAGCTATCACATACATACTAAGTATGCTGGGACACCAGAATAGTAATCGATCTGTCAACAGACATATTTAATTGCCACAGATGCAAATTCTGCATGGGCTGCCCAATGAATCTTACCAGTGGATGCCCTTAAGTGAGATGGACAAAGCCAAGCACTGAAGGTCACCTGCTAGCAGGGAGCTTGATAGGTGTACCTACAGTATACTGTGTATATGTGTGTATATGTGTTTATGTTCATATATATATACACATATTCATTTATTCATAGATAAATCATGATGTCACCAATGAATCATGATGTCACAGTGGTGACGGGACTTTAGGGAAAAAGTTTTGAGGCATAGATCTTTAAGGAGCTCTTGAACCTGCAGGCCTCTACGGCGAAGCTATGCATAATGTATATAATTGCAACCTATTCCTTTGTGGAGTTTAGTAATATTTGATTAATTTTATTTGCTCTCAGTGAAGGCTTCAGTGCTTACAAAAGCACTGAGGTACAACATATCATATGTGAACTCAAGCTTTCAAGCAGCAAGCCCAAATCTGAATTAAAAACTGTAAACTGTATCAGAACTGAATCATATGGTCAGTTTTCCAGAGCCTTAATATTACATGATTTAAGGGTACCCGGTATGGTTGAATAGTACAGTATCAGTGGCAGAACTACCGGGGGTGTAGTGGGGCAGCGGTACCAGGGACCCCTGATGGGGCCCTCAACCTAGGAGAGGAGTCAAATTGTGTATGCCGCTGCTGCATGTAAGGTCACCAACAACGTATGACCCACCCGATCCTCACTATCCCCCCGCTTCTCTGGATCCCATGTCCAGAAGTTATAACATGTCTCTGGAGTCTGGATCCGGGAGTTACTGAGTACCAACGTCACACTCTGGAGGAATAATGAGTTCCAATGTATGAATGGAGAGGCCGCTGTTTCCCAGCCAGGAAGTTACTGAACTTCTTCTCCACAACCTGCACTGATCACCTGCCCTATTCTCTGCCCCCCCATTACTATCGCCCCGTCCTGTCTCCCCCACCCTTTGTAATCTGCCAAACTCCCTGTCTGTCCGCACCTCCCACCTTTGTGATTATTTCATGCACCCCTCACTTTCTCTCTGCTCACACCCAAACTGCTCCTACCCCACCTCACACCCCCTGCCTGCACCCCTCACTTCCTTTCTATACTCGCACCCCAATGTGGCTTCCCAACTGCACCCACTGTACTCATTCCCCACCTTGCGCCCCCTGCATGGAAAGAGACAGAAAGGAAAGAGGGAAGAATCCAGAGGAAGGTGGGTCAGTGCCAGGAGGGTCAGTGCTGGAACTCACAGTTCTGGGTAGGAAAAGGTTTCAATGATTGGGATGAAAGTGTGAGGTGCCACTAACAAGGTCTTTTTATGGGGGGTATAGTTGCATAATTCATTTGATAGAAGAACATGAGGGTGGAAGAGGTAGGGGCTAAAAAAAGGTATGGGGGCTCTGATTACCCGATTAGTGCTTTGACCTTTAGGGTTAGAGGAAACTGCCAATCTCTCCATATAAATTAAGAATATCAGATCCAAGTCTTTCCCTGTTGCCCCCAGAGACCCCACAATTTGTGGAGAGGCCACCAAGGCCTGGGTCTATGGCGGCAGGATTTTAGGGGCTGCATTCTGCCCAACCACACCCACATTGGTTTAGAATCACTGGGGATGAGCAGGAGGTTTTTAAATCTCCTGTGCACCAATCCCCATTGCTCCAGTCCCAATGAAGAAAATTTGATTGAATAAAAGGGAGGGATGGGGGCGACGAACGACAGCGGGCCTAGGGGTGCCCGCTGTGTAAATCCGGCCCTGGTGGGGCCCAAACTGTGATAAAAACTACTCACTCTGGTAGTCTAGTGGCGGGACGGCAGGGACGCCTTCAGCGCCGCAGACACCGGTTCCTTAGGGCGCATGCGGCGCGCCTCCTTGTGATTTTAAGGCGCAGGCGCAATGGCGCGAAATTTAAAAGGTATTTAAAGATACATTTTCTTTTTACACGCTGCCTGTGATAGGATCTTGTTCCTAGTGCTTTGTGAGCTTCTGTATTTTTGCATTCTGATTCTGGTTTTGACCCCTGCCTCTTTTGACTATCCTGACCTCTATATTTGACCCTTGCCTGAATATTGACTACCCCTTCTGCTGTACACTCCTGTCTGATTGATTACCCGGTTTTGACCCTTGCCTGCCTGATTACGCTTTTCATCTGCCCTTCTTGACCCGGCCTGTTCTGACGACGATTCTGGTTTCCTGTTTTGTACAGTGACCCTCGGTCTAAAGACTCTAGCTAACAGTCGTTCCCCTTTATCTATCCAGAACCTCTAGCCTTGCACCTCTCGTTTAAGTCCTGGTGGCATCCAAGTAGCCGAGGGCTCCTCCTGAGGCCAACGGCGGTCACACTACAGGTGAAGCACAAGCCGAGACCAGGGTGCTTGGCATTTGTTCTGGTGTTGGGTGCCGACCGTGACACAGACCAGATGATGGGGGACCCAGCATAATACAAATGGTGGGGGATTTGCTCTCCTGATAAGAATAATTAAAGGAACCAGCTGAGCATTATGGGAGGAGGAAAAGATATAAGCTGTCACTACAGCTGTCAATCCAGGTGCCCTGCCCCATCCATCCACCCAGTCACCTGCAGGAAGTTCTAGCAGTGGCATAACTACCAGGGGTACAGGGGGTTTGATTACACCTGGGCCTGCTGGAGCATGCATGCCAGCAGCTTGCCAGAGCACGATTCATGGGGGGGGCCCGACAGGGGGGCCCAAGTACCCATCCTGAACCAGGGCCTGCCAGAAAGTAGTTATGCCATTCTACAGTATGTTGGATCATAACCAGGTTCTGTATTCAGTATTTAGATTTTTAATCTGTGATCTCAGGGGGATCTTACTTATACAAAGCATTTTGGGTATTAGAATGCTGTTAGCCATAGTTCAGAACACAGATGCCTCCAGTTTCTTTTCCAAAAGTTCGACAGTTCTACCATTCTGACACTAAACACAAGCCCCTTTCTCCACATAAAACAAGCACTTTATCAGAGACCATAACAAGTAAACACGGCAGTTTCTTTTCTAAGTGTACCCTACACGCCATCTGTTTCGCTGTTTGCCAAACTGGGGAGAAGTCTATCCACTTTCTCTTAAAAGAAAATAGTCTTTAGGGTTCATAATGGAACATAAAACCAGGCGGGATCCAGCTTGAAAGGCCAGACCGCAGCAGAAACAAGACCCAAATGTGCCTGTACATTTTCTTTCCTATGTCTGCTAGCAAAGAGATTTCTGTTTCTCTATAATGTGATTTGAAATAAAAAAAATAAAACAAACAAACATTTAGTCTGACCATGAAAGACAGTGACTATGTCCTTACCCACCTCTGTAGCGAAACAGTAAGTTACAGAGTGTGAGAATGAAGTTTGTTTATAGAATTATTAAGGAGCTGTTCATTCACACAGATCACAAAATAACGAGGGATCATTTATCAGTGTAATTTGTGTTCTTGAAAATGATGTAGACATCATCATGTTTGATTGAGGCAGGCAAAATGAATGCACTCGTTTTCTTAGAAGGGTGGGGGGCCACTGAATGGTGGAGCCTACCCAAATTGCAGAGAGTTCAGTAAGTGCACTGTTATGATTCAGTGGAAACTTGCGCACTTAGGAACTGAAATCATTAATGTCCCCTTTTCTCTAAGACAGGGTTTCTTAACCTTTTTTTCAGGGGACCCAGTTTAAAGGCTTCAAGTCGCCTAAGGAATGGTTGTGAATCAATTATGTACTATATTAAAGGGAATCCTAGAGACCCACCCTTAATATTTGTCACCCACCAGGTGTTGTTGAACTTTAAGGGGTTGTTCACCTTTAAATTAACTTTTAGTATGATGTAGATCAGGGGTCCCCAAACTTTTTCCACCTTGTGAGCAACATTCAGATGTAATAAGAGTTGGGGAGCAACACAAGCATGAAAAATGTTCCTGGGTGGTGCCAAATAAGGGCTGTGATTGACCATTGGTAGCCACTATGTAGACTGGCAGCCTACAGGAGGTTCTGTTTGGTAGAACACCTGGTTTTTATGAAGCCAAAACTTGCCTCCAAGCCAGGAATTAAAAAATAAGCACCTGCTTTGAGACCACTGAAAGCAACATCCAAGGGGTTGGGGAGCTCACAAGCAACTGGTTGGGGATCACTGATGTAGAGAGTGATATTCTGAGACAGTTTGTAATTTGTTTTCATTTTTTATTATTCGTGTTTTTTGAGTTATTCAGCAGCTCTCCAGTTGGCAGTTTTAGAAATTTGTTTGCTAGGGGCCAAATTACCTTAGCAACCATGCATTGATTGGAATAAGAGACTGGAATAGGAATAGGAGAGGCCTGAATAGAAAGATGAGTAATAAAAAGTAGCAATAACAATACATTTGTAGCCTTACAGAGCATTTGATTTTTAGATGGGGTCAGTTGAGCATTTGAAAACTGAAAAAAGTCAGAAGAAGAAGGCAAATCATTCAAAAACTATACAAAATAAATAATGAAGATCAATTGAAAAGTTGCTACTAAAATTTAACTTAAACATGAACCACCCTTTTAAGCTTTCTGGGAGTTCAGTCAGTGTCGGAATGAAGGGACAGAGATTCACCAGGGATTTCGCCACAGAGGCTCCCATCCCCCTCTAGGCCCCCTGCCTCCGCTGCAACTCCCACGGTCGCTGCATATACCTGTTCTGTAGTTGCGGCCGTGATCGGGGCCAGGGAAAAGAAAGATCAGGGGGCAGAGCGGGACATGGACTGTTCTGGGTGTGCGGGGCCCATGAGGGACAGGACCCACCGGGATTTTTACCCAGTGTCCCGTTGACCCAGTCTGACCCTGGTTCTAGTTCTGCAAGGTTGATCTGATATACAGAATTTATTGAGAATTTGTTTATGCAATCTTTTTGTGTTATGTGTTTTGTTCATATTAACATTTATTAGGGCTCATTTACTCAAGCACAAGTGCAATGAGGGCAAATATAACTCCCTTTGATATTCCGACAATATTTGCAACCACATGTCCCTTTGCAACTTGTGACATTTCCCATTGCATCTGTGCTCTTGAAAGCAACTCTGACATTACCATAAGTAGAAATTCTAAGGCAACTGCAACATTGAAATATCAAATGCATTTAGGTCTGCAGCTGACCAACCTTTGGTTAATAGGCCATCGATAAAGGTCATTCAGAGATGCACCAGTGGTCTGAACACTGCAGCTCTCCCTCCAACAACTCTACCAAACTGAATTATTTACAAGCTAGTGAATAGTGCAATGTTCTAGATACTGTTACCAAAAACTCTAAGTAGGTTCAGTAACATGGTCATGATGGCAGAGAAACCTAGTTAATCAATACATGTATAGGATCCATTATCCAGAAACATGTTATCCAGAAAGCTACGAAATTACAGGAAGGTCATCTTCCATAGACTCCATGATAGAGACAAAGGCACACTCGACGCTTCTGCAAAAATCTTTGATTTTTTGTTTTTTTATTATAGTTATATCTCAGTAGCATTCATAGTAGTGTCTTCCATAGACCCCATTTTAATTAAATAATTCAAAATTTAAAAAATGATTCCCTTTTTCTATTTAATAATAAAACAGTTCCTTGAACTTGATCCTAACTTAGATATAAATACTCTTTATTGGTGGGAAAACAATACTAATGGGTTTATTTTAATGTTTATGTAACACTCATTTGGGCTATACAGACCAACAGGGTTAATCACCAGCTAGTGCACTAGATCATGGGTTGCACGTGACTCTTAACACTTCAGGCTAGGGCCTTCACTAAATGGAAGCTTAAAGGTGTGGTGTAGTGTAACTACAACTCCCACAGGCTACTGTGCTATAAAACAGGAAAGAATGGGAGCAGTCAAACAGAATTAAACTTTTATTTGTCAGAGACAAATAATCCACAGGTTGCTACTCAACCTATCTATCTTACTCCTAGAGAGTACTATTACATGTAGTAACCTATCTCTAGCTGGCCTCATTCACGGGGTCCCTGCTCCCAGACTTTACGCTCTAGAGCAGTGATCCCCAACCAGTGGCTCGTGAGCAACATGTTGGATGTTGCTCCCAGTGACTTCAAAGCAGTTCTTATTTTTGAATTCCTAGCTTGAAGGTAAGCTTTAGTGGCCCAAAAACCAAATGTACTGCCAAACAGAGCCTTGTGTAGTCTGCAAGTCCACATAGGGGCCACCAATTGCCAATAACATTCCATGTTTTTCCATATTTTGCACCTGTAGGAACTTCTTGCATGATTATGTTGCTCTCCAACTTATTTTACATTTAAATATGGCTCATAGGTAGAAAAGGTTGGGGACCCCTGCTCTAGAGGTACTGGCTATACTGGGCCTTGTTGCACCCAGGCTCCCTGGAACATCCAGCTGGGTCAGCAACCAGAAGCCAAAGAGGAACATTCACCCCTTTTCACTCAATATACTAAAGTGTGACAGGACTAAGCAAATTACATCTAGCTACATGGGCATCCGCCCAGCAACTAGGGAGATCAGGAAGTGTAGGGAATTAAAGCCATAGGGGCATATTAACCCTATGTGTCCCTACATTTACATTTTTAACAGACTAGGGTATGAAGTTCCAAATCAACCCCAGGTCCCAAGTATTCTGTATAGCAGGTCCCATAGTTATTTCAATTTAACCTGCAGCTGATATATCAAATATAAAGTAAAATATTAAAGGCTGTGTGCAAAATATGCAAAATAAACGTCATTGTAAATTGATTTATGCACTTGTAATCTACATAGGCTTTAGGGATGAGTCTGAGCCATAACTTAAAGGGGAACTATCACGAAAATGAAAATTTAACATAAGCTTCATCATACTGAAATAAGACATTTTCTAAATATACAGTAATCAATTGAAAATTCGGAACCGTTTCTGAACCCGTCAGCACATATCCTTTTTAGTCTCTCTTCATGCAGGAGTTGGGAGTTCGCCCATTCGCCCATCACTACTTGAGACACCAGGGCCTATTTTGTAGTCCAATCAATCTATGTAGCCCATTCGGAAGCAAGTCTCAGGCTGGATGTCTTTTAACATGCTCATGTTTATGCAGTGTTCTGCTCCTTTATAACTGTGGAAAATACAGAATTCCAGATGTCTTGGAGTTTTTCATCAGTTGCTTCATTTTCGTAACAATGAGGTTATTGAATCATAGCTTAAAATTTTCTGCGAAACCAACAGAAAGCCCGGTTTTCTTTAAATAAGCCAATTACTGTTTATACTACTGCTCTTTTACATGAGCCAAAGGGCGAGAGTTAAAATTCTCCATTCAGATCTTTCAGAAAAGGATATTATGTCAGTGCAAGGGTAAGTGTAATTAATATGTTATTTTTCTTATTTCCCTGCCGAGTGTTGAATAACATGACTATAACTCACATACAGTATGTCACCCACACAGAGGAAACAAGTGAACAGGGACATTCTCACACTTGGGGCAGGGTTGGGAACACAAAGAAAATGCTAATTTATGGGATTCTAATAGAAATCATTGGATTCTTAGCTCCATTTTCCACTCTCATATCACTCAGCAGCTTCCTGGGGACATTACAAAAACATGTCTCAGCACAGACATGTGACCACTTCTTCAGAATTTCTCTATTTAATGTGCATTATGTGGTCCCTGAACTGCAAGCCTTGTAGAAAAACCAGATTGCAAAACTAAAAGGGCTGTATGTGGCACATTGTTAATATTGACTCTGAATCTCTGGAATCTAAAGAAATGTAGGGCCCAGCACAGAGGGGGCCATAACCAAGGTCAGTTAAGTTGAGATTTGGAGGTGAGTTCTTATTTGCTGTTCTGGTTACCAGTAAGATGATGCCTGCATATACGAATGGGTGGTACAGAGATTTAGAGAGCTTTATAGATTGGGTTAATACTAAAAAATAAAAAGTAAAATGTTAAAGGCAACATACATTGTTACAACTGCTATTGTTTGTTTCTTGCTAGTGCAAGCTAGTAATGGGAAGTGAAGCTTCTAAGGTCTACAGAATGATTTTAGTGATAAATAGGTTCCTAGCTTTCCGATTATTTGTCACCCAACACTCCTAGGGTTTCAGTTACAGAGTGGCCTCAGTTATACAATATAATCATACCACAAGATGATAATGAGTTCTTAGCATCGTCATTAAGACATATTACCGTAGTTAAACTCACCCACTGCATCTGGCTTAATACAAATGATCCCTTTAGACTAATGCATAGGTTTGTTTTGCCACTTCCTACTCTAATTACATATTAGTGATCAAGTTCAACAGGATGGGAGGCAGTTACATAGTTACATAGTTATATAGTTAAATCAGGTTGAAAAAAGACAAAGTCCATCAAGTTCAACCCCTCCAAATGAAAACCCAGCATCCATACACACACCCTAAACTAAACTAAACTATAGAGTTTAGTATCACAATAGTCTTTGATATTATCTGTCCAAGAAATCATCCAAGCCACTCTTAAGAATAAGCCATCACAACATCACCTGGCAGTGCATTCCACCACAACTTCACTGTCCTCACTGTGAAGAACCCCCTACGTTGCTTCAAATGAAAGTTCTTTTCTTCTAGTCTGAAAGGGTGGCCTTTGGTATGGTTGCCAGCACAGAGTGGGTGCAATTTATTATTAATTGGTTAGTTAAAATGCATTTTGGACAGAGAGCTGGGTTTACACACAACAGTCGGAGTTTTTATTGAAGGGTCCATGTAACTTTACTGGCCCAATTGTTCTGGAAAGCTTGGGAAAGAATATATATACAGGCACACATATTGAGTAATAAACCTTTCTTTTTGTTCATTTACAGTTTTTGTTTGGCAATTCAGAGTACTGTCCTTGGTCCTGTGTATTTTTTGTACTAGCACCCAGGTTTTGTTGCTGCATATGGTGTACACCTTTTGGACTATTTTAAACAGGGACAAGGATAGCAATCACAGGATTTAAAGAATTGGCAAACATAAATGTAAATGCAAAAAAAAGTTTACTACTCAATATATATACACTATATATTAAAAAAAAAAAATATATATATATATATATATAGTGATCATTGATAATTTGATAGTGATAAGGGGGCGCGCGACAGGGTAGGGTGTGTACTTGTGTTGGGTGGGACAGGAGGTGGACAGCCTAGGGGGCCTCATTTGCAAATCTGGCTCTGCTTGTTAGTGTTGATGTTATACTAATATTACACTAATAAGTACAAACTTTTCATACCTGAGAGGTATTATTCGCAAATTTCTTTGAAACAACAATTTGCATAAGGACTCTTGGCATAAATAATTACTTGTAAAGCGAGGTCTTGTTTGTACAGATAAAAAAAATGATTTTGTCAGACACACTGGCAGGTCTTCTCTCTCTCTCCAGGTTCTGACCGGAAAATGTCATGCATTAAAAGTTGCGACTACTTACACTGTTACTCACTAATGGATCTTTCCCATTCCAAATCTGTACTAATCTTCAATCTGCAGTATATACGTACACCCAAACCACTTAGAGCTATTAGTGTTATACTGCATATACTCCATGTATATATATATATATTTTATATATATATATATATATATATATATATATATTTATATATTGAAATTTGAAGATTACTTAAAGGGATACTGTCATGGAAAAACATGTTTATAGTGCTGCTCCAGCAGAATTCTGCACTGAAATCCATTTCTCAAAAGAGAAAACAGATTTTTTTATATTCAATTTTGAAATCTGACATGGGGCTAGACATTTTGTCAGTTTCCCAGCTGCCCCAGTCATGTGACTTGTGTCTGCACTTTAGGATGGAATTACTTTCTGGCAGGCTGTTATTTCTCCTACTTTAATGTAACTGAATGTGTCTCAGTGGGACTTGACTTTTACTATTGAGTGTTGTTCTTAGAATAGATCTTCCAGGGAGCTGTTATCTTGTGACTTTCGAATGGTCGAATAGTCGAACGATTTTTTAGTTCGAATCGTTCGAGTCGTAGTCGAAGGTCGAAGTAGCCTATTCGATGGTTGAAGTACCCAAAAATTCGAAATTCAAAGTTTTTTTACTTCGGATCCTTCACTCAAGCTTAGTAAATGTGCCCCTTTGTTATAAACTCAAGTTTCTCTAGACCAAGTTGGTAACTTGTGTTAGGGAGCTGCTATCTGGTTACCATCCCATTGTTCTTTTGTTTGGCTGCTGGGGGGGAGGGAGGGGGCGATATCACTCCAACTTGCAGTACAGCAGTAAAGAGTGATTGAAGTTTATCAGAGCACAAGTCACATGACTGGAGGCAGCTGGGAAATTGACAATATGTCTAGCCCCATGTCAGATTTCAAAATTGAATGTAAAAAAATCTGTTTGCTCTTTTGAAAAATAGATTTCAGTGCAGAATTCTGCGGGAGCAGCACTATTAACTAATGCGTTTTCAAAAAAACATGTTTTCCCATGACAGTATCCCTTTAAAGAAGCAAAACCTAAAAGCTGGCATGCATAACTTACAGAGGTTGTTATTCAGCCTTGTTATAGCATTTGCATTTATTAAATATACAGTACATTATATAAATTAAGAATTTCAGCTCTGTTTGCCAAATTATTCACAAAATTGCAAATTCTACGGGTAGCTGTCTAGGACTCTCTCCATTGTAACAGGGAGGGAACACAATGCATAGGGGTGTCTCATTGGAAACACAACCTGTATATTTCAATTACCCAATCTGCATAGAAATAGGTATAGGCATAACCCAGTTCATCCCACTTGCTTTCATATGCCATGGTTTCACTGCCATTGCTTTCACTGGCCATCCACAGTCCATGGTACACAGGTCATATTCTTCACTAACATGCAGTGCATTATTAACTTGAATGGAATACATAGAAAGTTTATATTTGTTTCTTACAGTACTAGCACTCATGCCCATGTACTAATCAAAAAATGGAAACCCGTGACTCTGAATTTCAGTCTAGATTGGTACAGCCAAAGGGTGCATTCATATTGACAAAGTATACAGTAAGTCTTTCTTTAGCACTTTAGCTGTTTTTTAAACATTTTTTCCAAAGGTTAGGAAAGTGAGCTAAAAAAAGAGCCAAAATCCTTCATGCCTCAAGCTGTATACCTAACATTTCCCTAAGATTTCCCTAAAACACAAATGTGAGAGACTGAGGAATCATGGGTGGAGGTCTTCAAATCACTTAATTTGCAGGCCAACTATGCTTCAGTACCACCACATAAATAGAGAGATACACCCATAAGCGCAAAGCAATCTGTTCTCAAACATATAAAATCTCATAATTGTAAGAAAGCTTGTACTTTACGTACAAGGAAGGGCTTTTAGGTCTTTCTGGTTATTCCATAAAGTTACTCGCCAAGTCCTTTGGTTTAGACACTGTAAATTCAATGCAATGTGCTAAATAAATATATACATTAACAATATATACACAAATCCATAGTCACTACAATGCATGTTTAGGATATACAGGCTGTAGCAGACAATTTACCAGTTTGTCTGCCAGAAATCCATGTGGATACTACACTGCAGATGTTACTCATCACATGCCCTGAACATGCAAACACACACTACCTGTTTCCTGATTGTGCTTACACAACACAAAACACTATGTATAAATGCCATATAAACTAATGTTTCTGCCAGATGCTTTCTGCTCCTGTGAATAGCCCATGCAGACAAAGAGTTATAGTGTAAACAATTCATAGAATATACAGTGACTATGGTTTTGGCAGAGAGTATGCTGTTTCCAAAGACATACCTAGAAGTTATCACCTCCACCCTGGCAAAGTTACTTAAAGGCTACATGTCACCCATATAGTCTTTTCCCCACAGGACCTGCAGGCTAATCAAGTCCACACTCCTTCAAAATAGTGTAGTATGGATCACATAGTAGGCAGATTCTGCTGCAATAAATTTTATTCGGATCACAACATGTTTTGGATCTGCATGGATACTTTTTCAAGGATCCTTTTTCCATGCAGATCCAAAAAATGTTGTGGTCCGAATAAAATTTATTGCAGCAAAGTCTGCCTACTATGTGATCCATACTACACTATTTTGAATGATTACATGTTGGTCTACTGGTGTGGCCTGATTGGAAAGTGAGACCTCTACACAGGAGGAAGTGTTGGAATCCATTGTATTATCCAAGTCCACACTCCTGTTGGGGGAAAGAGTTGGGGGTTTTTAATGGCCCCTGCAAGCACTAGGCCAGGAGGAAGCTCCCTGTGCAGGCAGCCATGTTGTGTGGTGTGCAAGCATATAATGAGATCTTTTTCCAGTGCACTTAATATTCGCATGTGTTTCACATTAAGCTATGGAAAAATTACCATCTGCACTGGGATCTCCCTCCTGGTGCAGACAGCCTTGCACTTGTGGAGACCATTTATTTTTTTAATGAAGGCCAAGAATTGGAAAAAGCCCACATTACCATCCATAGAACATATACAAACTCAACTCCAGCGGATTCATAAGCCCTAACACACTTAAACCTAATCATCCCCCCCAACCACGGCTGATAGGGGTCAGTACTTATTCCAACTAGTAGCTCAACTGGTGTATTGTAAGCAACACTTGCCTTGCTGTGTATAGCATGACTTACCTCTTTAAAAGAGTGGGCTCTCCTCTTCTCACTGCTTTCTTCTTCTCCCCCTCAATTCCCTTGTCTTGTCTAATTTTCTGTTTCCAGACATTGTAAAAACTTGCAAAAATCCCATTGTTTTTAAAAAAAATGATTATTCACTCAGACTGGGTAATAATTTGCATTGAAATATATGTTTATGAAATGAGTCAACAAATACAAGTTATTAGGTCCCTTGTATGGCACATGCACTTCTTTCCCCCACCAGAGGCTGCACTTTGGTTGGAGAAAGAATGGTAGGTGCCCTTTAAGTGACCTAATAACTTGTATTTGTTGACTTATTTCATAAACTTATATTTCAATGCATATTATTACCCAGTCTGACTGAATAATAATTTTTTTAAAAATTCAGTACATTTTAAACCATTTTGGATAAATACATGTATTTTTGTGCTATTAAACCAGTGGTTCTGGATGCATAGTTAGCTATAGAGACATTAAGGAGTCATTTGCATTTCTCTGCCCATAATTCCTTAAGTGAGGGGTAAAGCCTATCATTTTGGGTTTTGCGGCAATGCTGAGTGAGTAGAATGAGGCATGTGAATACACTGTAAAGCTTACATACTGTAGATATCAGGCTACTGTCCATTTAAAGTAAATATTGGCTAGTGCATCAACCATGCCAACTTTACTCGTATAAGCTGTAAATTGTAGTCAGTCATTTCAAACAGATTGTAGTAGATGGGGTAGTATTTGAAATACTCCCTACTACTGCATATTCAGGGGATTTGGTTGTTTTAGCAGATAACTCATTGAATGTTTATGTCATGTGAGATCATTGTATAATGGAAAGCAAGTGGAATGGCCTGGCAAGGCATAAGAATTTTTATGCAGTAGTCTGAAAAGTGTACAACCAAGAGACACAATGGGTCCTGTTGGTTTTGTCTGATTTATCTTTGGCGGGTAGCCTGGGAGTGTTTTGTTTTTGCATGATAATTTCCTCCATTTCGTTAGATGCCCATTTTGAGCAGACAAACAATTCCCATTAGACTATTCACCTTACTAGGCAAAAACATCAATATTTTTTAGATATTTTAGAAGGCTTTGTGCTACAAGGATTGAGAGAACCTAACCTCATTTTTATTAGCCATTTATTCCTTTTATAAAACCTGAAGGTCTTTTAGATTTTTTCGCTAATAAAAAGATGTTGGTAATATTAGCCTGAAGGAGGAATTTATTGTTAAAGGGGAACTATTGCGAAAATTAAAATTTAATATAAGCTTCATCATACTGAAGTAATAAACTTTCTAAATACAATCATTTAAAAAGTCTTCTGAAATAATCAAGTTATATATTCACTATTCCTCTCTCAGCATCTGTTTCTCTTCATTCTGTCTTCATGCAGCAGTTGGGTGTCAGATGAATGATCCAATATATATTATAGGGGGTTCCTTTCATAGCAGATGAATTAGAGTTCACTCAAATAACTGATTTCAGTACAAACAAAATCTAACCAAATAACTGCCTTTTGCATGTAGAGAGACATGATTTCTGGTGATTTTAATAGAGTAAGCTCTGATTCATCTTCCAGGCAAAAGGCGCCCCCCTATAAGAAATATTGGATCATTCACCTGACACTCAACTCCTGAATGAAGACAGAATGAGGAGAAAAAGATGCTGAGAGAGGAATAGTGAAGATAAACTTGATTATTTCAGAAACATTACAGAATTTTTCATTGATTGTATTTAGAAAGTTTCTTATTTCAGTATGATGAAGCTTATATTACATTTTCATTTTCCTGATAGTTCCCCTTTAAGGAAACACTCTTTCCAAGTAAATTCAACAAGGATGGGATGAGGCATCCTATAAATATATACCCACAACTTAATATTTACGAATATATGGGTGTGTACCATCATGTAGGTATAGTGGATTTGCTTATGATTTTAAATTTGCAGCTTAACATCCTGTTGTTGCAATATATGGACTTCCAGATATGATGACAACACAATTAGGCAGAGACATCAACAGCCATCCAAACAGGACCAAGTATAGATAGTTTCCAACAATGACAAAAATGGCAAGATGTAATAGTCTCTTTAAGATTAATGCCTGACACCATAACCCTTTTGTGCACACACCACTGTCTGTCAAAATTGTTTTGGGAGAACTGCAGGCACTACTAAGTTCCTTGGACATTGCGGTGGTAAAAATCCTCATTATGCCAATTTTCTAATTCTCCAAACTAATAAATCATTAAAAGTAGTGTATTCTGATGTCAGGCTGTGCCATTTATAGACAGGCAAACAGTAGGTTATGCAGCTATAGGTAATGTTGTCAAAGCAGCACCCAGAACAACAATTTTAAGGACTCAATCGGAAAAGGCCAAGCCAGCCATGCAAAAACAGTACAGAACCTGTGTGGGGACCAGTATAAGAAGCAGCTCCATACATATACCAACCAATGCAGGCAGAAACTGGAACTGAGCAGGAACAGCTGAGCACAAGACAACCTGTCTGGGATAATATGTGCTCTATATTATAACACCTTCCCCTACAGAGGAGGCCAAAACAAGAGGTGGGACTCATAAAGAATCAGTGCTGGACCTGGTCAGGAAGAGGACACTTACTCGGAATGCTACTGCTGAACTTAAGTGGGGAGTGAGCTTAAAATTTGCCACCTGTTTAGTTTTGATATAAACAATAACTTTATGGGAATTCTCTTGTGTAGTTTCCCTTTAACATAATGATATCTTGCAAAGACACATACAGAATAATATTTTATTCAGTTACTTCTATACTTTTGTTTTTATTCCGATGTTGCAGCATCTTCCATCTCCCACACTTAGCACAACTCTGTATGCCAGTGATATGAAACACCCAGTATGGGTTCCCTAGTATTGATATAGATTTCCCACACCGACGGGATTGTTTAAATAACTAGACGCTTCTGGAAAACATCTGCTTCCAAAGTCTTGTTTGCAAAATAATAAATGGTCTGGCACAGTGTGTAAGTAAGCGAAGTCTCTAATTTATAAAGTGTTGCTCAAAGGATTGTTTGTAGGGTGCAGAAAATCCTTACATATGTAGATATTTGTGTAGCAATGTGTTAAACATACACATGCATTATTACACACAAAAATGTTTTTTAGCTATTTCATTTTTATGAAATACATATAGCTTTATACTGTATACACACAGATTTTATTGTGCATGCAAGGTTGGTTACTAACAACAAATGATACCATTGTAACCTCACATTGGAGTAGCCTCACATCATAGCCTCCATGGATCACCCCCTCCTCAACTCACCCTCTCCATCTGATGACCTCATTGCTCATAAGCACCTGTGTTATCAGAGAGGTGAATAGAGTAGTGTTTGCCAGCACCTTCCCCCCCCCCCACCCCAGGCACAAGGGCAGAGCCAGCCTTGGAAACTGTGAGTGCAAAGCTCAGCCTCCACCAATATGTATACACCTTTGTCTCTAGGCTCTTAATGCACCGAAATATAATTTCCTGGAAACCGCATCATGGTGATGTATGTCTTTACAAGTTAGGGGAGATGCGGGTGGAAACTAATGCAGGAAGTGCCTTCAGAGAGCTTTATATTGAGACTGATGCATTGGAATAAACATGAACGTTTACAAGTCCTGGAATCTATTAGCCATGGTGACAAAAATGCTTTGTTTGCTGGTAATCTTTAACATACTTGTATTTGCATCAGATCATTCCTGTTCTGGGGTGCAGCTTAGTTCCAGCTGTGGTGCACTCAAATAAAGTGTTCTCTTCACGCTGTCACATATATTATAGATAAGAGTTCCCCAAAACTGACGCATTCCGGGACTTTATAATGCAGTTAAAACGGAAAATTTATTGTTAACGTTTCTGTTCTGTTCTGTCTTGAGAAAGGTCCAGAACAGGACAGAAACGTAGACAATAAATTTTCCTTTTTAACTGCATTATAGAGTCCTGGAGTGCATCAATTTTGGGAAATGTATATATATATATATATATATGTATATATATATATACACAGATATATATACATAAACGAAGTATGGCAGCGCACTCCTGGCATTTAAATATTAAATGAACTCAATAGGCTGGTTTTGCCTCCAAATATTATTATATTATTAATTATTATTATTAATTATTATTATAGTATTAATTATATTTTAGTGTGGATCAGTTACAAGGTACTGTTTTATTATTATTTTTTTTTTAAAAATTGGATTTATCTGGATAAAATTAAGTCTATGAGACACAGCCTTTCCATTATTCAGCACTTTCTAAATAATGGGTTTTCCGGATAACAGATACAATTTTTCGTGCTCAAATTATTATTATATGTATAATCGACGTGACATTTCGGTCCCCATTGGGACCTTTCTCAAGGCAAACATATCCATACCGGTACATAACTTTTATACCCACCACTCCTAGGTGCACTCACGAAATTACCACAACTAGGTCAAATTTAAAGTGAACAGTGCAATGAATAGTGACTAAAATCTGAGCAATGTATATATAATATCACACACTTTAACATTATCTACATATGCATCTCATTAAGACTATAGTGATATAAATTTTAAAAGATTTTTTTAAAATTATCGATATGTGACGTGTTTATGTCTTGTGTTCACTTAGATTTAAAATATGTTAACATTATATCAACCGTGAAGCTAAAATCATATTCAATTGTCATATCCAAAAAATACTGTTAATTACAGATATAAGGGGGCTCCCTTATGTCCTATTAGCAATGAAAATTACATATCAACATATTTAGCAGTATCAGAAATACCTGTATTACTTAACATAAATCATCTTAATGGTAGAAAACAATTAAATTGTAAATGGGCATTCAGACCTCTAGGTACCACCCAGTCTAATTCGTAAGTCCAGAATGCGTCTCTCTGCAACAGTAAACGATCAACATCACCTCCCCTAGGTGGGTTTGGAATATGATCTATGGGCATGCACTTGAATGAAGTAATTGAATGCTTAGATTGTAGCCAATGTTGAGCCACTGACTGTTTTGATATGTCCTGTTTATGTTTATTCTGATTGTTCTTTTTGGGTTTAGGTTCCAGGGCAGCCCTAATAGAGACACAATGCTTGCTAATTCGTTCCTTTAATTTCCTGCAAGCTTTCCCACAATAAAGTAGTCCACATGGACATTTAATAATGTATACAACATTAGCTTTTCATACCGTGCACCTGGGTTAACATATGAGATGGAGTGCTGTTCTTTGCAATATTGTATGTATATACAGTATATATATGTGTGTGTGTATATACATACATACATATCTATACTAAACTAACTGCAAATCTTGAGTTCGCCATAGCCTTGGATATTATACTTGTTCAAGAATACATCCAAGCCAAATATGTCATACAAATATCTATGGGGACGTTAGCAGTCTGAGGATCATATACATTATATCTGTTTCAGAGCCACTTTTGGCCTCCAGGCCACCAGGTGATAGGATCATTTTTGAACTCTTGAGAAATGGTCGGTGTAGATTGAATAGATTTGCGCGATTTTACTGCTTGTCGTGAATATAAACCGATATCTTTATAGAGTTCAAGGTATTTGTCAAAACTCGTGCTCAGTTATAATTTCAAGGACTCAGCAAAACTGCTTCCAAGGTATCAGGTAACATTTTAGGAGCAAAAAGATTTACAGACCTTATTAGGCTCCTACTTAGGTTTAAAGAATTTACAGCGTTTGCTCGACCTCCCACAATTCTATCATTAGCAGTCTTTTCCAAACCTGACAAAATTCAGTGTATACAGAATTTCTTGTCTCCAGCTTTCAAATTCACATTCACACAGGTTCTTAAACCCCACACATGCCTTCTTCCTGCTTGTAGAACTTTCCAGGTCTAGCTCTCGTTTGAAATCTTATCATTTTCTTTTTTACACAGATATCAGAATAATCCAGACCTGTAGTCATGAGCGAATTGGTCCTGTTTCGCTTCACCACAAAAATAGAGAAACGGCCAAAAAAATGTGCGAAAAATTTATAGCACATGTTTTGTCGCATGACAAATTGTTTTTTTTGTCGCGTGTCATTTTTTGTGGCAAACTACATTATCTATGGGTGTGTTTTTCGTGGCACCTTGTTTCAGCTTTGGTAGAGCAAAATCACATTCCTTTTTCACTCAGTATACTGCTTTCTACACACATGCCCTACGTTGTTAGAGGACTTCCTATTCACTGTGCTACAACTGATTTTCAATAGAAAAAATGGCTCCCATGTTGCCAATTTCTTAAAAACATGTCTGTGATTTTTGACATTACCTCTGATCAACTGGTAATGGTATCTACTACTACACTACTGTATGTTGCTTACAAGCACAGGCACAACTAATAATAAATATGACCACCAACAGATAATATCTGGGTGCTTTGTATACCACATTAAAATGAATTAACCATATATTTGTGTGTATGTCCTTATATAGAAAGTGGGACGGCTCAGATGCCTTTGGTTGATGTGGAAGGAGAGAGGATAGATAAAATGATGTATGTGTTTGTCGTGTGTCTCTTTTTTTTGTCGCACATCATTTTTGTTTTCTTGCGCAAAGCAGAACAAGCCATGAGGCAAATTTATTACGCAGTTTTGCAAAAATGTTTGCCGCCGGTGAAACGCAGGAGTTTGCAGCGAATCTGTACATGACAAAATGTTTTGATCATAACTATAAACCTGTTTATATACATAACAGCTGCCTTACTCTGCTATGGCTGTCCTCAAATGAAATGCATGGACACAACATCATGAACATACTGTATAATGAAGGAGATCCATAACTAAACTAAGGTAAATACGAGGGTGCATTTAGGAACTAGGAGGTGCCATTGCTTAATTTCTATGTGCCTTTTTTGCCTATGTTTCCAGGCAAGTTTCCTTGCCACTTTTTGGTTGGTAGTAAAATAAGCTTTACTGGTTATTGAACGTCAACTAATATTCAGATAGTATTTTATAGTGATTTGAAAGATTATGTTGCACAGTCACCTTGAGAAGCTCTTATGAGCAAAGGCCACTTTGTTCACTTTAGTTCTGTTGGCTCTCCACCTGTCTCGGGCTACATTTAAGAAAACCACTATAACTTTGCTTAGGTAGATTTAGTTTGGGAAAATATGGTTACTGTAGAGTAGGGAAAGTCAAAGAAAGGGTATAGAGTTGTTGAATGAGCTGGATTTATGAGGCCAAAGTGAAGAATAAAACACAATGGCAGAAAGGATAAGTAAATAGTGCTTGTGATGATGGGGATTTGAGAAGTTTGGTACCAAACCTACAAAGTTTAGGAAGCCCTATTTTTCCTACAAATATTCAAATTGTGCATAGTCCAGTCAGCATTATTCACTGCTGATCCCTAGCAGTTGCAGTCTACTTCTCCTTGAGGCATTGTTGGCCATACCTGGAACATTGAGCAAAAAGATATAAATGACAATGGAAGTTCATTTGATCTCTGCACCCCTTCACTACTTTTCTTATGCTAACATATGGTACAGAATTCTGTTAAATGGAAAAGGAAATTCCCTTATGAAAGTGTTTGTTTTCGGAATTTGTTTTAGAGCTGAAACATATCAGTAATATTACTGAAATTATTATAAAGCAGATGTTGGTTCTTATTTGTGATTTAGTGTCTCTAGACATCATTTATTCTTGTAGGTGTTTCCAATATTTTGCCTCCTCTCTGGGGTCTATATAGAAATTAATCAGATTCCGTGTTTATTCATGCAGTTGTATACGCTACCTGCTGTACTTCCCAAATTTCTTTGCATTGCATATTGGGTTGGTGTACTACAAAGTGGAACATTTGGTGCATGGTTGATGGAAATGGAGCAAAGAAAAAAAAAATAAGATGGCACAAACAAGGCCACATACTAAATGAATGATTAAAGGCTGATAAGTTCAGTCCTTGAGTGTAGAGATGGATTAAAGCAGAACGGGGCCATACTTATTATAACTTTTCTAAGCTTCAGGTCATCTTGAAGATCCATTCTTTGGCAAGGTCCCCTTTTGAAGGTCCTACCTTTGGTCAGAGCTTTTTATGAGTCCAAGGATATTGGAAAATATCAGTTCTTTAGTCACTGGTGCAAGAATATGCAAATACATATTCACCACCAATCTCATCCTACCTGACCTCCAAGTGGCTTTCTGATATATCTAGGAGAGAAATTCACTATTGTCTCTAATTCTAAACCCAACAGGCTTGAGCACCTACTGCACCAAACACCATCAGGGGGGCCAACCCCAGAGTTTAAAACAACAGCATTTGAGTGATGTGTGGCTCCACTGTTCCACTGCCATTGTGCAAATAAAGCTGTCTTTAGAGGCTCCATATTGTCCTAGGTGTGAACATAGTGCTGTCCTGTGGACCAGTAGTCATAGGTAGGAAAAGTAAAGGACACTAGGGGGCTCATTTATAAACACTGGCAAAGTTGCACCTGGGCAGTAACCCAAGTTGTCTGACGAAGGGGCCCGCCCCCGAAACGTTACATCACAAGACTTGAATAAACACGCAGGGGTCCACCCCGCTTCACTTGCTGTTGAGTGTCTGGTGAATTTTCTCATCTCTATGTACTGTATATTGGAGAGGTGCCGACCTCTTTTCCTGACACCACGCTAATTGACTGGAGAGGCTGGGGTTTCAGGAATCTTTTTTGTCAGTAACCCAAGTAGCCCATACAACCAGTCAGTGAAGCAGGGCAAGATGGTAACAGTAAGTCAAGATGGGGCATTTATATATTAGTGTTGCCCAGCATGTGGTCCTTCAGTTAGTAATTGAATTACTGCCAGCACACATTGACAGCACCTATTGATGGCTCAGGCCCCATCTTTTAACAGATATGGACTCATAGCACCCAAAGCTGAAATTCACATATACCACTAAGGAGTTTGGCGCTGGAGAACAACTCGACTACCCATAGATCAACCTGGTCACTTCTTCCTGCTGTCCTATATCCTGATTCCTATTCCACAAGGTGAGACAGCCCATCAGAACTCTCAGTCACAGTCCCACTAGTCCCATAATCCAGCAGTGCATACTGCATTAAATCTCTGCATAAAAGTTCAGCATCCACTACATTTTTATGAGCAAGGTATAATCAATCTATACTGTCTCATAAAAGTACTGATTTTCATTTTCTGTGTTTTTTTTACAATTTCTAGTTTGAGCCTGTGCTACATTTATGTAGGAGGTAGATGGCTGAGTTGTCCCATGAGCAGCTTGCATTTCAGTATTTGCTGATGTTTTGGTTTGTCCCTTTTCTTCTCAGCTATGAAGCCTGGTTTCTAAGTTTAAACGTAATACAGTATTTTTTTGTCTTTATTTATATGATCACTCATGGGAGTATCTATTCTATTTCCTTTTTTTCTCGTTGCACTGGTTAATGTGTGTACAGGGTTTCCAAACCTCACATGTCTCATATTTATTTGTTTTGGAAAGAAGTGTTTACGTGATGACGAGACCAATTATGTTGGGAAAGCTGCGAGTATTGGTGAGGAGGCCTGTGAGATCTTGGAAATCTCCACTTGTGTTTAAGAATTAAGAGACTTGTGTGGCTTGGAAAACAATGAACTATTAAATGAGAGATGCAGGACTGGAAATCACTGTTTATATTATGAGGGGGCATGTGAAGTCTAAAAAAATATAATTTCTATGTGTAGGCATTGCAGTAAAAATAATTATCATAGCAAAACTGTTAAAGTGACAACTGTAAAGTGTCTGTGTTTTAACTTTACGTGTCTGTGCTGCTTCAGCAACTTCTTATTGAGTGGGTCAGGGTGGGCACATACTCTTTTTTTCAACCATGATGTTGATTGGCATGTATATCTAGTCAGGGAATTCTGCTAGCTGTAATTTAACATCTGAAATGCTGCAGGTTGTCCATCATGAAAAAATATGTGTGTGTATATACTAAACATAAACAAACATTCAATGCGATGACTTCTATTCCAATAGGCTGCACGCCTCTGAACACCTGTGGTTTTATAACTAAATTGTCATACCAATCACACTGATTATATACAATAGAATCACTCACAGCCCGTGTAGCTGGTTGAGGGGAATGGTTACTTTAAGGGTAGGAACAATATTTTTTCAGGGGCTAGGGGATTTGGAAAATAATCTAACAATTACCTACCTGGTGACATTTTTATTTCTAAAGTTTAAATCCAGATCAGGGATGAAAAAGACTCTATATACACTTATTTTGTCAGAAACGTAGCAAAGGCTGAAGGATACCATAAATAGTTTGGATTTTGTGCTGATTATCTGAAACTGTTACTCTTAGTAACTGTGCCCATGTGTGGGACCACACACATTGGCATAAAACATTCACCAGCAGCAAAAGTGTGTAAAACATTATAGATCGTTAACCCCATCATTTACCAGTGAAAGAAACTCGCAGTCACAATGGGGATTCAGCCCTATCCAAATCCCGTCTGAGGGTTTATCAGATAACTTTAATATCTAATATAAATTGTCAGAGACTGCTAACACCAAGTTCATACAACAGTGTAACTCAGTTCAAGACTGGAATGTGTGTTTTAGGGCTCATACAGACGAGCATTTGAAGCTTCCGTTTTTATGCGTTCAGCCGCAGGGGAGCGCAGGAGTAGACGCATTCAGTTTTTTTTCAATGGGGCTGTACTCACACAGGCGCATGTAGTCGCCGAACGCAGGAAAAATGCAGCATGTTGCGTCTCAACCTGCGTTCGGCGCCTACATGCGCCTGTGTGAGTACAGCCCCATTGAAAAAAAACTGAATGCGTCTTCTCCTGCGCTCCCCTGCGGCTGAACGAAGAAAAACTGAACGCAGGGGAGCGCAGCTTCAAACGCTCGTCTGTAAGAGCCCTTAAACTTAAGTTCCAGGGAAAAGATAGCTAAAAGGGGATAGAGACAGTTAACCAATTAGGGATTATAATAATACTTTTAGTAGTTCTTTATACCAAGTAACATAGTAACATAACATAGCAACATAGTAAGTTAGGTTGAAAAAAGACACACATCCATCAAGTTCAACCTTTCAACTATTTTAACCTGCCTAACTAATCCAGAGAAAGGCAAAATACCCAATTTGAAACCTGTCCGATTTGCCTCAGTCTGTGGCTTACTCCATGCTATGTGGCTTCTTAAAGGAAAACTAAACCCCCAAACAAGGTAGGCTTCTATAAAAAGATATTGCATAAAAAAGCTCATCTGTAAAGCCCTGCTAAATGTAAATAAACCATTTTCATAATAATTTACTTTTTTAGTAGTATGTGCCATTAGGTAATCCTAAAAAGAAAATTGCCATTTTAAGAAATAAGGGCCGCCACCTGGGATCCTAAGATTCACGGTGCACACAAACAAACCAAACAAACTATACATGTTAGGCACATGGGCCAATTAACGGACAAAGTTCTGTATTTTGCTTCCAAACATCTTCCTGTTACAGTTAGAGCTGCAGTATTTCTGGTCAGGTGATCTCTCAGGTGAGCTAGCAGAGGATCACAAAATAGTGGTTCAGGGTCAGAGCTGTTACTTAAACACATACTGTATTCCAGTTTGATAAGATTCTTCAACATGCCACTTAATATGATATAAACTCTCTGGTGCTGAAGTTTTCATTTTGGGGGTATAGTTTTCCTTTAAGTATACTGAACCCATACCTCCTAACATTTTGGAAATAGAAAGAGGGACAAAAAGATTAGCAACACAGAGCGCAGCAACATTTTGGACACACCAATTTAAGTGGACACACCCCCTGAATTACCATGTTCATTTTACAAAATTTGGCAGTTTATGAAAGTTTGAACATATTTCTGTGGTTTTTATGTGTTATCACAGTTTTGCTAATGAAGGTGCATTGCCATTTAAGCTGCAAGTCACAGGTTCCCCAAGAGACCTGCTTATCTTAAATTGTCACTTTTTTTTTCCTTTGCTTATCTTAAATTGTAACAAATGTATCTAAGTGCACCTGCAACGTATTTAGTGCAGGAGATCAAAGAGAAAGTCGGGACATTTCAGTAATCGGGACTGTCCCGCAAAAACAGGACAGTTGGGAGGTATGCTGAACCTTGTGCATCACTGAAATACTATAGGTTTAATTCCGTTTGTTGAGAAATTACATGAAAAATGGATTGTATTGGGGGAGGAAGTACGCTACTTTTTAAAGTATCATTTCTCGTGGGGGGCCCCAAAAGCACTGTCATGTCAAGGGCCCCTTTAAGTAATAATTTCGGCTGTGGTGGGGCTAATTACTTACAAAAGAATGACCACTCCAGTATAAAAAATAATCTAAAATTATCTAAAATCAAAGCCCTGGATCTGGTTGAGGTGCTTCATTCTTTATATTTGCATCAGAACAATTCATTTTGCTGCTTTTAGGATTGATGTGATTTGCTAGTTCTGCTGGCTGACCCTGGGGAGTAGTGATGAGAACGTTTTGTTGGCAGGTATGGATTTGTGGCATGATTCAGCATTTTGCCATCAGAGGAAAAACATTTTTCACCAGGACAAAATGTCCATAGATCCCAATATATTTTGCCTGAGACTCCACTGTATTCTGCACAGAAACAGTCGCCATGAAAAAACACCATTAGACTCAAATGTATTTTATGCTGAAAAAGTTGCAGCAGAGAAAGTCATGAAAGCTCGCTTAAATGAGCTTCATGAATTTTCCCTACAGTCTTGCAAATGTTTTGGCGAATTGAAACAGATACGCTCATCACTACTGGAGACCATAAATAGTTGTTTTGTAAGCGGTGGACCTAATTTACAATTGCAAGCAAGGTGAAAAAATAGCACAATTAACGTTGTTCTCATCATGCAGCTTTTTTCCCAGTGTAATTGTGCCCTCTACAAGTTGGTACACTAACTTTTGTAATAATTTTTCACAATTGCATGCATGTTGCATCCATGAAAACACGATCGGTTTTAGTTAAAGTCAATAAGACAGTAAGAGTGAAAGCATGCTCTGTGACTGCTTTATAATAAAAAAAAACTGAGAAATATGATTTTTGTTTTTCTTTTTATAAAATAAGCATAATGTATTATGCATTAACTCTATTTTTTTGCTCATGATGAGAAAAGGTGACTCCATGTTAGAGGCAGGTGTAAAGTACAGGGTTCCCATGCACCTTATTCACATTAATAATTGCAACCTGTCAAAGATTTAGGTTAACTAGTGTATTTTTGGCTTTTTTTGCATCTAGCACTACACACATTAATAATACATGAAGCCTAGTTTCCTAGATTATGTCATGGTTCCAGGCAGCCATTTTTGTATATTTGTTTTGGTATTTTGGTTTATTGCATTCTGGCTGTGTTTTTTTGCATGCTGATTGGTAGAATTAGTGCAAAAGGGGTGCTTTGTAAAGCCTAGCTATGCAATATTCCAATTGATAAGAATTTGAGATGATTGAACAGATGCAGTTTGATTAGCGGTGTGATTGGAAATAGCATACTTTATATTAGCATATACTCCATTTATGTCATGATTCTTTTATGTATGATTCCGGATAATGAAAGTCTTAAGGGCAGAATCACTAAGAGCAGAATTTGCACTAGCATACGCTTCCCTCACATCGCAACACTTTGCCAGTTCGCTAGAGTTGTTATATTTCCCCTCACATGATCCCAGTGTATAGTTTATGCACCATATGTTAGGAAATGTAGGGGGGAATCCAGGTACCCCAGAAAAAATTTACTATCTTTTGCAGCCTATCACCCTGAAAAGTTAAAAGTCGTCAGTGTTTTTTGAAAATGTTCAAATATTTTTTGAGGAAGTTCTATCTACTCTTCGCCTGGTCTGAGGTGGCGAAGACAAGTCTGGTTAAAGAGGTAACGTGCAGTAAAATCGTCATCTTAGTGAATTTGCGTAGTTACGTCCATTCGCCAGAGCGCAAATTCGTCAGGCGCTAGGAAGTGAAGTACCGCTAGAGTCTAGATCATTCACTAGTGAAGTTACACCAGCACCCGTTAGTAAATCGGCGAAGTAATGAAATGACGTCACGCTGGTGAATTTTCGATAACGTTAGTCCCTTTGCCCTTTAGTAAATTTCCCCCTAGAGAGATTTTAAACAGCAGCAGAAACAAAATGCTCAGTTGCATTCATTAATAACTCTTTTCTTGGCACAATGGTACTCCCATGCCTGAGGGCTACTAGATTTAAAGTAATTTTTTAGTAAAGCTAATCAGGTATTCTCTTCACAATTACTCTGATAAAGAACAGCAAGGCAGCTCCAGCTCAGTTAAATTATTTTGTTTTTTAAAATAGCTTGATAGGCAGAACAGCTTCTGTCAATATATTAAACATTAAGTTTATAGTAGGGATGCACCGAATCCAGGATTCGGTTAGGATTCTGCCTTTTTTTCAGCAGGATTTGGATTCAACGGAATCGTTCTGCTGGGCCAAACTGAATTTGCATTTGCCAATTAGGGGCAGGGAGGGAAATCGCAGGACTTTTTCTCACAAAACAAGGAAGTAAAAAATGTTTTCCCCTTCCCACCCCTAATGTGCATATGCAAATTAGGATTCAGTTCGGTATTCAGCCGAATCTATTGCGAAGGATTCGGGGGTTCTGCCGAATCCAAAATAATGGATTCGGTGCATCCCTAATTTATAGAAATAACAATCATTTTATATCTTGCCCAATACAGTATTTTTCTTTTAACCCTAATGGTAGCATTCAAGTAAAGGTTTAACACTTTCACCAAATTTTTGGGGGGTTTAATCACTCATCTAACTTACGATAGCTAATGACAGCATAAGAGATTGTTATTGAACTAGGTGCTTATATACTATATTTCCTGGTCACTCCATATCAGCATTACAACGGGAGGCCCCTCCCATCCCTGCCCCCAGACCAGATAGTCCCTCCCTCTCTAAAATCTTAAAGGTACTCACGAGACTCACCTACCTCGTCTTTTTCTTTTCTGTTTTTGCCTTTAGACTACTGGAGGGCTGGCTTGCGTTTCCCTATACGATTAGATCTTGAAGGTGAACATGGGGCAGAGTGAGGGACCCTTCCTCCTTTCCTTGTATGGCTTGGAGCGGGATATTAGGGGGTTTTCTCCTGACTATTAGTTTAACTATAAGTCAGTACCCACCTGTCCCTAGAGGCGTGTCATGTGAGTGGCCAGGAAGGTTGCTCGTGACACAGAGGATCCGTTGTTGTGGCAGGTAACTTAGCCTTAGCATGTCAGCTGGAGTTGATGCTTTTTTATGGCGGCTCCTTACTTGTTTTCCCTCTAGGAACCCGACTTCCCAGTCCTTCTGCGCCGCCTTTATAGCGCCTTGGCAGTTGCGCTGGATGGCTCTCTTCCTCCTTCAGACGCGGGTCTTCGGCAGCGTCTTGGTTCCGCAGGGATCCGTAGTAAGCGGAAGCGCACTTGCGTGCGGGGAGAGGGGAGAGAAGTGTTTTTTGCCACATCCAAGATGGCGCGGCGTGATAGTCGGGGAGTCAGGCGGCGGCCATTTTGGGGGAGGAGCTAGCCATATTAGGTTATATATACTGGTTCCTGTTAGTTCTTCGATCTCTAAGGAGACAGTCTCTGCTTGCACTTAGCATTTTGGTTGGATTAGTCTACCTTGCAGGTATTTTGGTTTACTGTTTTTGGTGGGATAGAATGTGGTCTCCTAATTGTTACTTGAATTGTTTTTCTTGGGGATCTTTTAGACGGTGTTGTTGGGAATTGAATTATGGATCCTTTAGCCTCAGGTGCCTCTGCCTTCCAAGCTAGGTAAGTCCCTCCTTTTTTCTGTGGGTGTTTCTTCCTTCGCTCTCTCTCTCTTTTTCTAATTTTTTTTTTTTTTTTGGTTGGTCTTAGCTTACCTGAAGAGAATCTTCCTATAAAACGCAAGACCAAAGGAAACCAATTGAATGTGTGGGATGCTTTAAGCCACCTCTGTTGGGCAGAAAATTCTGTGACACCTGCTGGAAGGATTTTTGCAGGTCTGCTTCTGATTCCTCTGGATTGGGCAGGGAGACCTTGGAAGAGGAACAAGGGCCTACCCTGGAAACAGGGGAGGTTTATGAGGAATTTTCTGATGAAGAGGGGGGGTTCCCAAGGAACGCAACGGAGTCTTTTAGAGATTCAGAAGACGAGTCTGAGGTTATGTATGAATCCTTCGACTTTTCATTAGTTCCTCCCCTAATTAAAGCATTAAGACTCACTTTGGGAGTAGAAGAAGAAGTGGAAGTGGAAGTGGAAAAACAATTAAAGTTTTACCTACCCCTTCAAAGAACCGTCAGACTTTTCCTTTGTTTGCAGAGGTCTCAGATCTGATTAAGACAGAGTGGCAGAAGGCGGCTAAGAAAGTCTCTTTTACTTCGCCAGGCTCTAGGTTTGCAAGATTGTACCCGTTCAGAGAGACGGATATTAAAGATTGGATGGTTTCTCCATCAGTGGATCCTGCTGTCATTCATCTGGCTAAAAAGACAACACTACCAACTGATGACTGTTCGGCACTAAAAGACCCCATGGACAGAAGAATAGAATCTGACCTTAGAAAGGCGTTTATGATTTCAGGGGCAGCATGCAAACCGGCGGTAGCCTTAATTTCGGTGGCCAAGGCTATGTAATTTTGGATTGATTCAATCGACAAGGCCGTTATGGAGGGAGCAGATAAGAAAGAGATTTCAGCCTAACGGAACTGAAGATTGCTACAGGTTTTATCTCAGAGGGAGCGATAGATCTTACAAGACTATCTGCCCGTTCTATGGCTGTTTCAGTGGCGGCTCGACGGGCTCTTTGGCTCAGACCGTGGGCTGCAGATACGTCATCCAATATGAGTTTATGTACCCTTCCTTTTGAGGGTTCTCGGCTGTTTGGAAGGAAGGAAAGAGCCAGTTTCTGCCACAAGACAAAAAGAAACCAAGATATCAGCCATTCAGGTCTTTTATGTCTCGAGGATCTGCAAGGGCAGGATTCTCTAACTATTCGGCTAGAGGAGCCAGAGACAATTTTAAGTCTTTTCCCTGGAAAAATCGACCTTTGTCAGCAGTGATAAGTCCAGACCGACCCAGCAGCCTAAGAAATCTTCCTGACTATCCGCCGGCAGAGGAAAAAGTGGGAGCCAGACTAGGGGAGTTCTGTCAGGTTTGGCACACTACCATTTCAGACCAGTGGGTTCTAGACATCCTGACGAGGGGTTATCGTCTGGAATTTTCCGCAGTCCCAGTGGAAGACAGAATGGTGGTATCTCATTACCCGACTCGGGAGAAAAGAAAAGAACCCTGGATCAGTATGTGCAATGGCTACTAGAAGTAAGAGCGGTAATTCCGGATCCTCCTCAAGAGGTGAACAAGGGAATTTATTCAGTCTTATTTCTGGTGAAAAAGTCTTCGGGAGGCTGGAGACCAATTCTGAATCTCAAAGAGGTAAACAAGTACCTGAAGTTTCAGAAATTCAAGATGGAGTCCATCTTTTCCATCATTGCAGCAATGCTACCAGAAGACTGGCTTCTCTCTATAGACCTTCGAGATGCCCACATTCCAGTCATAGAGGCTCATCAGCGCTTCCTTCGCTTTTCTCTAGCAGGAAGGCATTTCCAATTTCGTTGCCTGCCGTTTGGCCTATCAACCTCACCAAGGGTTTTCTCCAAAGTTCTGGTAACCCTGATTGTGGCTCTAAGATTGGAGGGGATCTCCATATGGCATTACCTGGACGACATCCTATTGTCAGCAAGGAGCAGGGAAACCCTCATTTCTCATCGAGATCGAGTTTTGAATTTTTTACAAGTTCACAGCTGGATAATAAATTGGGAGAAAAGCCATCTGGTCCCCTCTCAGTCCTTGCAGTACCTGGGAGCCCGGTTTGACACATTGAGGGGGACAGTGTCACTTCCTCCAGAAAGAATTCAGGACTTAATTTGCCAAGTATCAGGGATTCTGGAAAAGTCTCAAGTTCCGGCTCAGGAGTTAATGTCTCTGATAGGTTCCATGGCAGCGACTATTCCAGTCACCAAATGGGCAAGGTTACATATGAGACCAGCACAATGGCTCTTTTTGGATCAATGGAACAGAGTGAAGAAAGATTGGAATCAATAGATACAATTGTCACAGACATTCAAGAAGTCTCTAAGTTGGTGGCTATCAGAGAAGAATCTCAGCAGAGGCCTTCCATTAGCTCAACCTCAATGGAGGACACTAGTCTTGGATGCTTCCACGTTTGGGTGGGGAGCACATCTGGACTCGGAATGGGTTCAGGGACAATGGTCTTGCCAACAGAAGCGAGTTCCATCCAATATATTAGAGATCAGGGCAGCAAAGAATGCTCTGTTTTCTTTTGCCCAAGTTCTCCAGGGCTCATCAGTCCGGATGTTGATACACAATACTTCTGCGGTGGCATATGTCAAGAAGCAGGGGGGAACCAAGAGCAGATCCTTACTGCAGGAAGTACAGCCGATTTTGTCTTGACAGCGGGTTACCTTCCGGGAGTAGAAAATCAGAAGGCGGATTTTCTGAGTCGGAATATACTGTCAGTCCACGAATGGTCTCTACATCAGGAAGTATTCCAGATGCTGGTGGAGAGATGGGGGTTACCAGAGGTCGATCTGATGGCTTTGAGGTACAACAACCAATGTCCAGTCTTCTTCTCCAGAAGGCTCTGCCTGAAGGCGAGAGCAGTGGACGCACTTTTACAAAACTGGACAGGTCTTCTACTATATGCTTTTCCTCCATTTCCACTCATTCTTCAAACATTGCAGAAGGTCATTCAAGACGAAGTGGAAATGATATTGATTGCACCAAAGTGGCCACGCAGACCATGGTATCCGCTTCTGTTGAAGCTGGCAATTGCACCACCATGGCCTCTTCCACGGAGAAAAGATCTTCTGAAACAGGGACCTGTGTTACATCCAAACCCTGGGGCATTGTCTCTTCAGGCGTGGAGACTGAGCGCAAAAGGCTGTTGGCCTTAGGTCTTTCGGAGGCGGTAGTATCTACTCTCTTAAGATCTAGGAAACCTTCTACTTCTTTGACATATTATAGAATCTGGAAAAGGTTCTTATTATGGAAAGGACAACTTGAGTATTCAGAAGAGATCTCATTATCCCAGGTGTTGGGGTTCCTTCAAGAGGGTCTGGAAAAGGGTCTTCAGTACAGGACTCTTAAAGTTCATGTCTCTGCTATTTCAGCATTATCAAATGTTTCATGGGCCGGAGAACCTATGATTAAAAGATTCTTGTTGGCTGCTCTTAAATTACGTCCACCAGTGAAGAGGGATGCAGTTGTTTGGAGTCTGCCTTTGGTGCTAAAAGCCTTTTTCTGATAGCAGTGGCTTCCGCTTCTAGAGTGGGGGAATTGCAAGCACTTTCATGCAGTCCAAGTCATATCTTGGTAAAGTCGTGTTAAAGCCAGATAAGTAATTTCTACCTAAGGTGGTATCTCCATTTCATTTGAAGAAGGAAGTTACTCTCCCTATATTCAATTCGGGAAACAAGGAAATGGAGGAAATGCATAATATAGATCCAATACGTTGCCTAAATCGCTATCTTGAGGTCACAAGTAACTTTAGGAAGTCGGAGAGACTCTTCGTAGTACCAGCGGGTTGCCACAAGGGACAGGCGGCTTCATCATCAACTATCAGTAGATGGATCTGTTTATGTATCTCTAAAGCATATCAATCTCAGGGTAAGCTAGCTCCAGAAGGCTTGAGAGCTCATTCATCTAGGGTGGTTGCTGCATCCTGGGCAGCATTGGCGGAAGTCCCAACATCACAGATTTGCGAAGTGGCTTCCTGGTCTTCAGCAAGAACCTTCATAAAACATTATTCTCTGGATGTTTCGGTCTCCAGTAATCATGCTTTTACGGCAGGGACTCACCTTGCTTTTGTGTCATGAATTAATTATTTTTGCATTATTGGTTTCTGGAGAGTGTTTTTTTTTCCCACCCTTAAGTGCTGATGGCTTGGTAGATCCAGTTGTAATGCTGATATGGATTGACCAGGAAAAGGGAGAATTGTTTTCATACTTACCGTAATTCTCCTTTCCTGGTCACTCTCCATATCAGCATTCCCCACCCTTTAGTTTTAACTTGGTATTAGACGAGGTAGGTGAGTCTCGTGAGTACCTTTAAGATTTTAGAGAGGGAGGGACTATCTGGTCTGGGGGCAGGGATGGGAGGGGCCTCCCGTTGTAATGCTGATATGGAGAGTGACCAGGAAAGGAGAATTACGGTAAGTATGAAAACAATTCTTCCTTATTCTCTTCTCTGTACCTACTACATGTAGTAGTTATGGCTATGGTACACTTGTTTTTTGAGAAACACTAATTGGCTTTTGCCAAAATAGACAAATGCCATCAGTCATGCTGTAGATGTCAAGTATGCAAAGAAATGGCCATGCCTGGAATTTATGATTACCTTACATGGAATAGATTATACTAGGAACGTGTGTGTGGGGGGGGGGAGATGAGCAGAAAAGTAGTTCTTTCTACGTTGTTAAATGTCAGGAAGATAAACTAAAGATGGATGGACATACATGGTTCATAACTAAAACTGGCAGCCTGCTGTATTTTGTATGGGACCAAAAATTGTAAAAGGACCACCTTGACACCTTGATGTGGTTCTCTCCCTGCAGGTCTGTATGGCCCCTATATTATACCATTAGGGAGTGGCATAATAAAAGCATGTTGTGCCCCCCCACCAGAAAATTTTGCGGAGAGCCCAGTGCGTATAGCTGCTCCTGCACAACCCCCATCCCTTGTATACTGTATGCACACAGGAGTGAGCCAGTCAATTAAAAGAGTGGCGGGAAAGGAGATTTAATAACTATAGTGGAAGTTGACCCCACGATCTACCTGTTCCCTGGCCACCCTGTGACCACAGGATCTGCTTCCTCTATAGTTACACCAGTGCCATCTGGCAAAAATCACCTTTTTTGAAAATCTTGCAAATAAACATATATAGTGAATAAGACACCCCTATTGTAAAATGTTAGGATATTATACAGTAAGTCACCAAGGAAATCCATGACCATATAAAAGCACGAAGCTGAACACCAAGTGTTTTTATTCAGGTTATGGAACTCAAAGGTGACGTCTAGTATCCTCATATTTTTCAACAAGGAGCACATTATTTCTTATAATTTATAAGTTCCAGTGAGTCATGTGCCGGAAATGACATCAATAAGCTCTTATTACTGACATCACTAAGCACCATTTATACAGATATAATTTACAGGATATCGATGGCACTTGTTTTTACATATTTATAAACACTAGGAATAAAGAGGAGGGGGATGATTAGAACTGGGCTGATTTTTACCAAGTGCTTCCTAGTGGACCAGTCATTTTCATTGGAGAGACTGAGATTTCGTTTTAAAAACACATTTTAATGTCAGAAGAAAATGTGAGATCTGGTTGCAATCTGTTTTTCTTACACCAAATCTCATATTGATAGCAGCTTCCCTGCTGTCGTCTGTCTTTATGATATTGCCTACCTTATTATTATATAGTATAAATTGGCTCTCCATCTGGATGGTATTATTTAGTTGTTTTCTGGTCTTTTGTTGTCAGGCGGTCTGAGTGCACATTTGGATAGCATCTGAAAAAATTTAAGGGAAACTCAGTGTGCTTAATAGGGTATCCGCTTCAAACGGTATAGTTTGCAGCTCTACAATAAGGCACTATGTTATCATGGATTCACTTTGATATCTTCTGTATTTATATATAATTGCCACATTATCATTTTATGTGGATGGTTGAAAGGGAGAAGTAGTGGCAATGTAAAGGATTGGGGGAAGGAGGAAAGAGAAATGAAACTGGGAATCAAGTGCCAAACCTAAACAATTAATAGACCAGTTGACAGTTAGACTAATATGAATGAAACCAATAAATGTTTTTAAAATTGCTTGTTTCACTATACTTTTAATATCGCACCTAATAAATATCTACATGAACATAAGTAAACATGTACTGTAATGTGATGTAGAGACTAATGTACCCCCGTGGTTACTGCCAGTAAAATATATCCCACTTTCATGTGGTTTTCATGCAATATGCAGTACATAGGTTTCCCATACAACTATTCTGCAGTATTACCATACACAAATATGGGATCTGTTATCTAGAAACCCATTATCCAGAAAGCTCTGAATTACAGGAAGCCCATACTCCATTTTAATCAAATAATTCACATTTTTAAAAATGATTTTCTTTTTTTTCCTGCAATAATAAAACAGTACCTTGTATTTGATCCCAACTAAGATACAGTCCATCCTTATTGGTGCAAATAATGTTTAAATGATATTTAGTAGACAAACTATACTCTATAGTGATCCAAATTATGGAATTTGGAAAACCTCTGGTCCAATGCCTGTACCCGAATTCCCTGTATTCTATTAATGTAGTCTCAGATATTACCAAAGTCACTATATATCTTTGCTTTGTGCACTGGAACTGATTCCTAGTATAATACATATATCTCCTGATACCAATAAATTCCTTTATGTATTGCATTCCATAAACTGATCACACAAATAATGGCTTATATCAATTTCTGAGAATCCATGACATGCTGTCAATTTGGTCACTGCAATGCACATACCATCCCTGGTTGATGAGTAATCCCAAACATATACGGAGGACTTCCAATCAGATTTTCCTTTAGGCAAATCAGCTGCCGCATGATTACACCCAAGGTAATTTTTTTGGTGATAATAATAACAATAAAACTGTAGTTTCACAGGTAAAAATAACGGATCTACCAATCTATCTATCTATCTATCTGGCCAACTATTATGTTTTTGGGGACTTTACCATTCTTACCTATATGTGTAGAACCTATTTAGTTGGTCTTTTTCTGGAAGTCTGACTTAAAGTGTCAGTAATTAGACCAAAAAATGTAAATGACCTACGTTGTTACAAATAAGGACTCATTTTCTAACATAGTGTAAGTGCTAAATTGCACCAATGCGCCGTTAGCAACTACTTTGTTTGTATCAGTGTAATAAAATATCTGCCACTGTATCAGGGTTGTAGGTACCTGCACTGCTGCAATTTAGCATCTGTCTTGATAAATTAGTAATTGGAATTGACTGTACTCTTCAAGCGCCTGCATCATTTCTATAAATTATATTTTGAATTAAAGGGGTAGTTTACCTTCAAAAATTCATTTGTAATATGTTATAGAATGTCATATTCTTAACAAATGTTCAAGTGGTCTTTTTTTATACTTTTCTTTTTTAATTATTAGTCTTTTTCTTCTGCCTCTTTCCAATTTTTACATGGGGTCACTGACCCTACTAGCCAAAAGCTACAGTTTTATAGTGTTATTTTTTATTACTTATCTTTTTGTTCATGCTCTCTCTTATTGACCACTGTCTGGTTGCTAGGGTAAACTGGATCCTAGCAACCAGTTACTGCTTCTTTTAACCTCCCCCAAAGTAGCATATGTGTATTAGTTCGGTAACTCACCTTTTTATTTTATTGTATAGGATGTACATTAAACATCCTCACATTACTGTAAGTTTGCACTGGTGTTTTTGCTTTCTATTGTTTTGATATTTAACATTCATGACCTAACAGCAAACACCCACCCAGCACCCGGGTCTATGCAACCCCAGTTAAACTGCTGAAATGTAGCAAAATAGAGGCAATGATCATTTAAGCCAGCCAGCAATCACAGAGTTATGTTTTTGCATGTATCCACATGCTTGTGACCAGTGCCAGACTTACAGCTTAGGATGCTTGAGGCTAAACCCCATGCTTGTGACTTCTCTATAAAGTTAGGTCCCAAAAAGTAGTCTATACAGATGTAGTCAAGGGGTCAAGGGCCCCATGGAGATCATCAATAATTACTGGAATGGGAACAATGGTTTATGGAGTTCACTTTAAAAAGCATGACAAGAAATGAAGGTATGTGTGACTTAAGCAGATAACATTGGCCAAAGGCCTGTGTCTGTGCTGCGAAGCTAGATGCTGCATCAGAAAATTGCAAGTTTAGTATCTTAGGTAAAATATTTGAATGCAGATATATATCTCAAAGGCCCCATAAAAGCCTACACCTTCATTTGTCAGTTTGCAAGTGAAAAATAAAGCTGGACTGCATGAACTGAATTTTTGGAGTGCCATGAAAGCTAGAATCTCCCCACTCACTGTAATTGTGGGCTTTATCCTGTAATCTACTAAATTTAAGCTGGCTCAGAGATGAGCCAATGAATGAGAGCACCAAAGGCAAGTTCCCCTGTGTCACCTGCCCGGTAACTATTCCCCAGCCTCTCTCCTCCCACCCCAACTCCAACACACTTGCCGCTTGGCAACTCTAAACTAACCCAATCCCTGCCTCTCTCTTCTGTCACCACTTCCCTTATCCACTTCCCAATTGGTAACTAAAAACTAAGAGCAGTAATGGAATTAGAGACAGAACAGGTACATACCTAGGATGCTGCCCCCTCCCGCACTGCTGCACTTGTCTCTTCTGCCAACCCCTAGTTCCAAACTTAAGCTAGCCAAAAACACCAGGAGTGGATCTCTACCGAATCTTTGCCCAATGTTATCACATCCCAACAATCAGATCATACCGCAGGCATACAGACAGCAGTTGTTCAAGTTTCATTAACATGCTGATCTGGTCTTCACCCAACTTGAGCAATAGATATCTGACAAATTTTTTAGGCAGTCCCTCCCAAGGACCCCATGCATGGGCCAAAGCTGCCCATTAGCCGCCAATTTGGTCCGAAGCCAAGTCAGCAGTTATACCGTCCCATGTGTGGCAAATGCACAAATCTTTTTCAACACTTCAGCTTACCCCAGCTTCACCTAATGTAGCTAGCAAGTACACCCTGTTGGGCAATGCAACAAAAAACTGAATGCTTTCTGGTTTAATATGGAAATTATAAAGCAGTCATGCTACATGGCATAAGCCCTGGTATAAATGATTAAACACTATGTTAATATAGGACTTTGGTTTTGTAGCACTAAGACACAATACATGACTAAAACTAGAGAAAGGTGGAATAGGATTTACATAGCTCAGGTCAATAGACTGGGTGGTCTGATAAGACTTTGAAAGGAGTTAGGCAAATAACACTGGGGGGTAGGGGCTGATTTCGGCCTACGGAAAAGTGCAGGACGAAAATCAGCCCCAATGTTGACATCTTTCGTCTTTGCCTGCACCCAGGAAACATTGCATCGGCACATACAGCAAATTTAGAGTTTGTATTTTCACACCAATATCCTCCACAGTGCAGACAAAGATGAAAGCTACTGTCAGCGTTGGGGCTGCGCTTGGCCTACGCTTTTCTGCAGACTGAGTTCAGCCCCACTGTGGCATAAGCCTTAGGTTGTTTATGTAATGATGATTTTGGGGCAGATCTCATAGTACTATAGGAGTTGAGAATTTCAAATGTATTCACACTGAAATGTTGCCCTTAGTAATCATTCTTTAAAGGTACTTGTTTCCAAACACTCTCCTTGCACTTCCATATAGTCGATCACATACAAGTACACCTATTGACACTGGGGTACGATGGAGCTATGAACACACTGGCAGTAATTCTATTTTTTCTGAATGTGTAAAAAGGTACAGCAGACTTCCTCCAAAAAAATGTAAACGTAAATGTCACTTTTTTTTAAACATACAATTCAATTGGGTTTGTTTTATCACATCAGACGTTTACTGCAATTCTGAACATTGCTGTGCCATTACAAATTACTGCAACACACACACATTAATTCAGTCATATTATTTGGGGTTAATCTGAAGATCCCATGTCTTAGATCTGTTGACCCCCCCCCCCCCTAGAGTTCCCTTGTAATCTCCCTTAATAATATGTATCACTTTGAGGCATTTCAAACACAAACATTCCGACAAGAAGAATTATAGTCTTGGCTAGTACTTTAAAACTCTCTGAGATTCCGACTTAAAAATCTGGAAAACTTTTGCTTCCCCAATGCGTGTAATTCAAGCCAAAGAAAGTGAGGTGTGAGGATACAGTTTGTCATTTCTTTATTGTGAAACAGAAAGTGGAGACAATGCAGCAATGGAGCTATGAGCTGCATGTGTTTGGGAAAAGCAGCTGGCAGGTCGTATACTACAAGGAAATTTCATTAGCAAAATAGAGGTTGAGGGATCCCCTACAAATCAGCTGACAGGTATATTGTAGCCTGATATATTGTACTTGGTCAGCACACACAACATTTCCCTTACCAGTAAACTGGAGTAAATCAACAGAGGTCATACTGTACAAGGACATATATTCATGGTTTTACAGATACACAGTTGGCAGTGCAGCATATAATTTGCCTGTAGATAAAAAAAAGCGACTAATTTGCATTTTCCTCTTCTTAATTGCTTTTTAAGATAAACTGGTTGCTTTCTTCCTTGTTACCTTTTACAGCCATTTCCATTCTGTCTGATCTTCTGGGCAACTGCAACAGAGACACAAGTGGGTCATCAGGAAAACCTGAATGAGCTTTACTGGACAGTGCTTCGTAAGGTGGATATTAAATGCCTCTCACCTCTACTCAATTCTGGTAAAAACTTAATTTTATATTGTCCCAGTTCCTTCATTGCCCCTGGTAACAGGTTCCAGATTTGTCTGGGATCCTGTAACATTAAATGTTTAGTGTGTATGAACATAATGCTGCAGCTGCATATGTCCTGGTCTACTGTCCTGGCAGGAGGAATCAAATCATCCTTTTTGAGATATGCCCAGACAACAGCTGCAACAGATTCAATGTATTCTTATACTTAAGCATGCTGACCCTCCAGTCCCTACAAATGCACTGTGACAAGAGGTCAACCCCCTTTTTGCCTTTTTTAACATCCTCCTACAACAATATAAATCCAACCACCAGTTGCCCTTCTAGACTCCAAGAGGCCAATATTAAGCCATCATTGTCCCCAAAACAGCTTAATGTAGTATTCTCCCTGCCACCCCCACCAGCCGAGCAAATTCCCTGGAAAGCACAGTTATTCTGTGACATATGTTCCTTCTAACAGCCCACTCTACATTAATATAAACATACAACAAAAACCAGATGTCAAACTGCAGTAGGTCCGGCACTGTGGTCCTAACGCTGTCTCCCAGCCTCACCACAAACATACACCACACACATTTAGATATAATTATATTCTTCGTGTGATTTTTTTTTATTAGAGATAGGGTTGTAATGTATGGTATCCCAAAACCCAGAGCAAACCCCCCAAGGTCCCAGTCTCGGCTCACACTTCTGCCTATAGTAGCAGCCTTTGTCTTCGGGAGGAGCCCTCCACTACTCAGATGTTGCCAGGACTTAACGTGAGAGGGCCAAGGGCGAAGCTCTGGGCAGACAAAGGAACCATAACTTATACAGAAAAGACGGAGAACAAGGAGCGTGGTCAAGGGACAGGCTGGGTCAATAACAAATAGACAATCTGGTATCAGAAGCCTAGTTGAGGTCACAGGACAAGGTCAAACCAAAAAGAGTCGCTGTACAGTAATCAGATCCAGCAGCAGAACAGCAAGGTTCAAGGTCAGGCAGTGGTCAAATAACAGGATTAGACAAGATAACACAACCAGGAACTATGGAACATAGACCTATACTGGGCAATGATTCAGAGCAGAGTAGGGGGGTTTTATAACCAGACTAATGGCTTACGCAGATCACCTGTGGCCTGAATGGCAACAGGTATAATGAGTCATGCTTACTTGCAGTTACAAGTATAACTATAGGAGTGAATTGGGGCCTTAGCTGTCTGCTCACATAGAGCAAATGTAATGCAGACATCACAGAAACACCCAGTCCCCGGTTCAACTGGAGGCAAACTATTACAAGGGTGTTTTGACCCAGTTTGGTTGTGTAAATCAAACACTGCAAACACAAAACTCCTGAAATGTTTTGATGTGCAATTTCCATTTGGTTACTCTAACAATTACATATGCACACTTTTAGAAATGTCCACTCAGTTTCAAACCCTAACCTGCAAAATGTTTTCATTGCAAGACCCACACCTTCAGATTAGTATCCCAGTGTGAACTGCACCACCATGGACATATAAAATTCAGGTCAGCCTGCGTGTCAATAGAAGCTACTACTGAAGATGCTGCTGATGCTGATGAGCACTGTATCAACTAATGTATGTGAAGTTCAAACAGTTTTAAAAAGGGGAATTGTCATACTAAGCTTCTACTGACAATCAAGGGTAGGGAAATGAAACAAATTAATTTTTTAATCTTGAATCCTAAAACCCTTTGGAATAACTTGAACAGTCTTTACATGTTTAGGAAATGACTGGTAATGACTAATAACTGATCACCGTGTATGGATCAGAAATATGCAATAGAATAACATGCTAATCATCATTTTGCACATGTACTACTTATTATTTATTCATTTAAAGCTACAGCTTGGCAAGTTTTTACTATTGCCACGTTGTATAAACCGAACTACAGTGTGCATTTGTATTAGTCAAGTATGGCTGGTTCCTCACTTCCTCCCCGTCATCTAGCCTTGCAAACGATCAGATAATCAATGCAGCATGTTTTCTAAGCATCATGTATTCCCGGTCATGAATTCCTAAGGAAAGGCTCCTGCATAATATCAGAAGGCCATGATGATTTAGGATTTCTTAGAAAGCCTTTGTTTTTAGCAGCAGTGATTTTTTTTTCATTTCTTGTTTTAAACTACTTCTTTTTTACATTTGCTGTGTTACAGCTTATTACTTTCCTGACTGGCTTCACTTCCTCATTGGAAAGAGAATGTCACTAGATGATGCTATTGTTGTCCCACTGATACTACAGGTGTAAGGTACTTTTGCAGGTAGGTGATCCCTGGGCTTTCTTTGTCTACACGGATATCTCACACAGCTGTACATTTTTAAAAGTGATGTTAACAATTTGGATTCATCTAAAAAAAAAAATGTATACTGGTGTATTTATATTTTTGTATGAAATTGACCTAAACAGACTATAGAAAGAATGTACATTTTTCATCAATTCATAAATTCTGTTTTTTTTTTTGTATCTTGCAGCAGTTTGAGAAGATGTTCCGAAATAAAAGGAATTTACTGGATGGGCCAGACATCTGCAGTCTCATCAAATAAAATTTTTACATTCTAAGATATATGCTTCTCTTTTGGCAGTGTTCCCTTTACAATCATAAAATAAATACCACGGTGAAGTTACCTTTAGCTTCAAAGCACTGTCAAGATCTAGCAGAAATAGTGATACTGTGAACATGGTATATTTTGACAACATAGTCCTCTTATGGGAACATCAACAGCCATGACATTCTTTGCTGCTTCCCATTAGATTAATGCAGAAGAATCTATGGCGTGGTCAGATACTAATTGCTTAGGAACTCAGACGCCATTAAAGGAACAGTAACACCAAAAAAGTAAAGCGTATTAAAGTAATTAAAATATAATGTGCTGTTTCCCTGCACTGGTAAAGCTGGTGTATTTGCTTCAGAAACACTACTATAGTTTATATCAGTGGTCCCCAACCAGTAGCTTTTGAGCAACATGTTGCTCTTCAACCCCTTGGATGTTGCTCCCAGTGGCCTCAAAGCAGGGGCTTATTTTTGAATTCCAGGCTTGGAGGCAAGTTGGTTGTATAAAAACCAGGTGCACTGCCAAACAGAGCCTCAATGTAGGTTGACAATCCACATAGGGGCTACTAAAGGGCCAATCACAGCACTTATTTGGCACCCCAAGAACATTTTTCATGCTTGTGTTGCTCCCCAACTCCTTTTACTTCTGAATATTGCTCACGGGTTCAAAAAGTTGGGGATCCCTGATTTATATAAACAAGCTGCTGTGTAGCCATGGGGGAAGCAAGTTGCAGGTAAAACTTGGTCCCTTTGTAAAATGTATAATGAAGCAATAGAATTCTTATTGAATCAGATGAAAATTGAGTGTAGGACTGGCCAGATATGGGATGACTTTGACGTAGTTGGCCAGCTTAAATATATTGCAATATATGGACAAACAATTCCTGTTTTGTTTAAAGGGTAAGGCATTTTTTAGTAGCTCTATGCACAATATGTCTCAACGTCTTAAATATATTGATAATGGGTTGAGTGCAGAGGACCTCTTGTTTTTGTCTATATGTATTTTTGTGGTCACAGCCTCATTGCACCCCCGCCTAATGGTTTTAAAAATGAGTGGTGAGCACAACTTTCCCTTGTTTGTTATAGTTTATACAGGAGCAGTGACCAGCTCCATGTTGTAGCTCCAACCCTTCCCAGCTATAGTCAGGTGATCCAAGGCAGCCAAGTTTGGGAGTTTTACTTTGAAAGCAGCAAGTAAGTTGCAGGTAAAACTTAGTCCCTTTGTAAAATGTATAATGAAGCAATAGAATTCCTTTAAAGGGGACCTGTCACCAAGTCATATAAAGCTGTATGATAAAAGTCCTTTTTTATATTAAGCACAAAACCCAAATTCTTTTTTTTTTATTAAACCATCCATACCTGTTATAAATGGGCATAGACATCAGGTCCTCATTCTGGTGCACAAACAAGATTTTGGCATGATGCATAGCTTTCCATAATAACCGTATTCACAAAGAGGTGCCTACCTGCTGGATGTGATTGTGAATTCCAAGATTAAATGAAACAAGATTTAAATAATTTATATAGTTTAAGTAAAATTTATTTTGTTTGTCTAACCTCATAAAATAGAATTTGGAATTATTTTTATGGGTGACAGGTCCCCGTTTAAGGGAAGGGCAATCAATGGTTGTCAGGGTCTTGTTGAGAAATGAGACACCCACTCAACCTATACCAGCGGCCTGGGTGTTGTTGGAGGGCTATAGTAAAAACAAGAGCAAGGAAGCTAGAGGCTGGAAGTCTTGATTCTGTTTTCTTGATTTGTTTAGAGTGTAAGAGAAAAACAAAATGTGTCTACTATTAAACATTGTGAGGAGGATTGAAAAGGAACAGAGTCTTCTATTCTTAAAAAAAAATAGAATAAAAAAAATATTATTTGTAATTAAGAGTTCAGCCTGCCTTGCTGGTTCGTGGGTATGAATAAGGGAAATGGGAAAAGAGGCCTGTTGTAGCGGGAAATGGGAGTAATAAAAACCAGCTGTTTAGAGAAAAGGAAAGAAAAGTTGTTTATAGGAATGTGGCAGAAGAACAGACAGCGGGCAGAGTCCTATACAATTTGTGAATGTTTCCTCTTGTAATACTAGCATATCATGAATTGCACACCCTGGATACATCTGAATGCATCCCTCTGACCTGATACATCATAACCCCTACAGGAATTCCTATAGCAACTGGTCAGATGCAGTTATGTATTAATCCTAGTCATATAAACAACATACTTTTAGCACATGTCCATGTTATATTTTTGCCTGCCTATAACTACCCTAACCACACACTCGCTGCTGCAGGAGTCAAGAGGAAACACCCTTTGGATCCCTGAAAACAAACTCACTGTGAGCTATGTTACATTAATCACCCAGTTGCTGTGATCGCATAGACTTGCAATACATACATACTATACTTGCTACTGGTCAGTAGTTGCAGGACTAACTTTACTTTTGGCCATTACAACCCTCAAGGAGCCTGTCAGGGGGTGAAATGTAAGTTGTAAGTTAAGGGTTAATGTACAATTAGTTGAGCCACTAGAGGGAGCAAGTAAGCAAATGTAATTGCATAAGAGTTGAGGGAAAGTCCCCTGAGAGTGGAGACTAGAAGGTTATAAAAATTGGAGGTTCCCTAGGACAATAGAGATGTGTCACGGAAAGAGGGGCAGGCAGAAACACACTAAAGCAGTAGTGGCAGCCCACAGGGAGAGGCACTAGCTGGTGTAATAGCACAATATAGTAGTGTGAGGTGATAGTTAGCATGGGCAGTTATAGCCGCAGCAAGGAGTAAGTATATACCTTTCAACTCTCCCGTTTTTTAGAGGGAAAGGCCTGGATTTTGTGCCTGGGCGCCCCTAGGTCACTGAGTCCTATCGCATGCACCTGAGCACTGGGGATTACACATCCAGGAGTATGCTTCAGCAGTGGTCCTTGAACAAATCCAGGCCTGAAAATTGCCCCTGCAGTGCACAGTGCAAGAGCTAGCACTCTTGTTGCCTGTTTGTGATCAAGGGAATCCTTGCACTTTGCTTCCACTGAACAGCTCTTGTTATTGCTACTTTTTCAATCGCTCTACAATGCGTGAGACTTCTCTCATTGGAAAAGGAACTGCCACAAGAATTCCTTACATATAATTGTTGTGTATAAGTCATGCTCATGCTTTGTCTAATCATTCCCTATAGCCCAGCAGCTCGACATAACTTTGCTTTTTGGTCCTCTTATGATTGGGCTATGCATGGTAAAATTCCATTCCTAATACACAAACTCTTTGACTTCACACAAAACATTCAATTTCTCCATGACCCCAGGAACTATGAAGATAGACAGACATTATTCAGACGCGCATTCTTTGCCCAAACATGGAAAGGACTGGTAGAGGATGTGCATGTCAGCTACGAAAACAGAGACCTTGGCTGGGCAAGGTGGAGATCCAAGGCCTGTGCCAAGCTACTGAAATGTGCGTCAGTATCCATCTTCCCACACACCCAAGTCAGCAAAACAGAGGAATCTGGTGATTTAATAGCTCCCAGATGGAAGCTGATAGCAAATTTCATGATTAGACAAAAGCATGTTCTCCTTATAAGGCGGGTGGACAAGATGGCATTTTATTTTCTAATGCTATTTTTGACTCTGGAAACTTGTGACAATTTGTAAATGGAACATGAAAAGGGTTGTTTTTCCATTTTTCAGTGCATTAATCATGCAAATAAAAAAATTTGATATAGTTGGGCTACAGTATATCTTCTTTACTTAAACCTATATAAATGGTCGGCTTGACATATAAAGTTTTGTCCTGTTTGCCAGTATGCTGGTGCCCAGGCTTGACAACATAGAGGTCTATTGCCCAGTGACAAGAATTTCTCCCAAAGCCTTGCAATTTGGTACTAGAATGCAGTTTCCCATATAGAAGAGTAGCTATATTGCTGGTGCAGATAACTGGAGCACAGTGAGATTCCATTAAGGTAGCCATTATCAATTAAATCCACTCTACCGATAGGACAATAACCCAGCACTGGGTTAGTAATTAGAGATACACAGACTCAGGGGCAAATTTACTAAAGGGCGAAGTGACTAACGCTGGCGAAAATTCACCAGCATCACATAATTTCGGTACTTTGGTGATTTACTAAGGGGTGCAGACGTAACTTCGCTAGTGAAGGAGATAGACACTAGCGCAACTTCGCAATCTAGCGCCAGATGAATTTTCGCTCTGGCAAACAGACGTAACTGCGCAAATTCATTAAGATGCAGATTTTACTGAACGTTAGCTGTTCCACCAGACTTGCCTTCACCAGTTCAGACCAGGTGAAGTGCAATGGAGTGTATAGGACTTCCTAAATTTTTTTGTTGAAAAAAGTCCCAAAAAAACACCGGCGCCTTTTCACTGTTCCAGGGTCATAGGCTGCAAAATTCCGTAAATTTTTTTTTTTGGGGTACCCGAGATCCCCCCTATATTTCCTAACATATGGCACATAAACTATACACTGGGCTCATGTGTAGGGCATTATAACAACTCTATTTTCTTTAATTAGGTTCCCTGGGCTTGTGTAATGTAATGTATTTGCTGCAACATATACATGCATTCAACTTTAACTTCCCGCAGTATGCAAATTAGCCAATGTTAGCGCAACTTCGCTTTACTTGCCGAAGTAATGCTAGCACATGTTAGTGAATTAGCGTTGTCTGGGCGAATTTACACCTGGCAAAGTGATGATTGCGAAGCGGACGCTAGCTAAAATTCGGTGCTTAGTCAATCTGCCCCTGAGCAAGCAATGGTAAGCCAATCACACTTTGTAAAGTTACCTTACTTATACAGTAAAATGATAGCATGTTCTCCATAAAAAAAAATCTGTACTTTTAGCTAAATCAAGGTCTAAAGTCTGATTTGCTAAGAAAGGGTTGAGGTTTGGAGACTGTCATTCTGTGGGTGAGATATGAGAGGAGGTAGTGTGAAAACCTCAAACTTTGGGCACACACAAAGGGAAACATGATCAACCCTGTAGTGAATCAACCTGTGAATTGGTGAAGAGGCTGAATGTGTCCATCCTGGAGATGGGGTCATTTTTTTCTTATTTATTTGGAAAGGGTGTCATGTGTTTAAGTTGGAAAAACAGACAGATTTAAGACTTATAAAAGACTTATAAAACTCACCTGAAGTTAGCAAAAAATGTATTAAATAAAAAAATTGTATAAAAAAGTGACTTTTTTGACATATTGGGGGTTATGTAATAAAAGGCACTACATTTGCCCAGGAGCAGTAACCTATAGCGACCAAAAAGTAGGTAGCCTTTACTAGTCACCTGTTTAAAAGCAAACATCTTGTTGGTTGCTATGGGTTACTGCTCCTGGGCAAACTTAGTGCCTTTAATTACATATGGGGGTAGGAGTCCTAGCATGAGCATTAAGATTGTGGTATATTATATACTGCGATATTCAGAATATATAATGTCAGGAACTCTGAAATGAATCACTGGGGTGTGTCTAACAACTTGCCCCCCAGTGCTAATACCTTTTACTGACCTTCATTTGCACTTTCATGTGACCCTGTTAAGAGAAGCTGCTTGCAATCCCTTAGGCCAAGGCATTGATTTAAAGCTCTTCTGTTTGGATGCAGTCACACACAGCAGAGCCTGAAAATGCCTACTTTCGCATATGCTGACCGATCAGCCCACTGCAACACCCAGCTGTATAAACATAAAGCTTTATACTCTTGCCTGCTACTAGTTCCTGAACTCCTGAGTTTCCTGGGCCTTTGATTTCTAGTTCTTAAACTCTGGTCTGTAATCTGGATCTTTGCCTCTCTGCCCTGTATCTCCTACATTCTCACACTGCCTACCCAGACTATTGGCCTGCATACGAACTGTGTATCCTAGCCTGCATTTGGTCCATGGGCCTTCTCACTAAGGGGTAGATTTACTCAAGGGCGAAGTGGCTAATGCTAGCGTCAATTCGTCAGCGTTACCCCTTTAAGGGACTTCGCCGATTTACTAATGGACGCAGGCATCACTTCGCTAGCAAAGGAGATAGACGATATCAGTGATTCGCACTCTAATGCCAGGCCACGTTTCGCTCTGGCGAATGGACGTTACTCTGCAAATTCACTAAGATGCGGATTTTAATGAACGTTACCTCTTTCGCCAGACATGCCTTCACCACCTCAGACCAGGCAAAGTGCAATTGAGTGCAAAGTGCTTCCTCAATCTTCAGATACTTGCATCATTTTTTTGGAGTGGAAAAATTTCCAAAGTCCAAACAACACTGGCGTCTTTTTCTTTTTTCAGGGTGATAGGCTGCAAAAGTGTTTAAAATGTTTTCTTGAGTAACCGGTTTCCCCCATACATTTTATAACATATGGGAACATTATTTTACACTGGGCTTTTGTGTAGGGCATTATAACAACTCAATTGACTTTATTAAGGTTCCCTTGGCGTGTGTAGTTATCAGTGTAAATGTAATGTATTAGATGCAGCATGTAACATAAAGACGTGCATTCAACTTTAAATTTCCTGCCCTATGCAAATTAACCTCTAAAGAAGTTGCATAGGCAGAATTGAATGCTAGTGCTTCTTCGCTTTGATTTGCTCACATTGCCAAAGTAAAGCTAGAGAAAATTCGCCAGAGTCCGACGCTCAGGATGAAACTTTGCATTTTAGTAAATTAGCGTTGTCTGAGCAAATTTTTGCTTGGCAAAGTGTTGCGATGGGGAGTAAATCTGCTCCTATGTGTATCTCCCACAGTTCTCCAACCAGTACCAAAGTTGAAAGTATAGGGCTCACTATTAGCCCTCATATGAATTCATAAACATACACAAGACCCTTTTATAAACCCACTGATCCACCAGCTGCCATGTTACTCAGCACGTGGGCCCTAAACAAAACAAACATTTATGATTCCTCTTGATATATGCATAAATCAGACTGCCATACAACTGCCATTTGTGTTGACAGGAGGTCAGGTTTTGTACATTTTCTCTTGTGTACCAGAACCCCTTCAACTAAGGACATCATATCTGAACAATACTGACTGAACAAAACTGAATAGATGTAAAGAAATGTGCATGTTATTCAGGTTTTTACATTGCTTTTTCATGCCTACCCCTAATATACATAGCCTGCAATTCATAGGCTTGTGTAACTATAGAGCATAATATTTTCCAATGCAAATCTGCATTTTTTGGGCAAATTAACATGCTTAGTCTGAAAATGTAGCTCAAAGACAAATTATTTACCAGTTATGAGATGAAAAATTGGCCTTGTTGAAAAAAAATATATCACATATTGGCACGTTGTTACGCCAAGGCAAATTTCCACACTTCAAAATTGGCAAATTATTCATCGGAGAAATTTATCTTCATGCCAGATCTGATTGTTTGTCAAAAATACTGATATATTTGCCTTGGCGCATTTGTTGGTCTTGAATAAAGCCTACAGATGTATGAAATTTATGAAAGAAGGCATTCTGGAAATAAAAACACTGACTGGCAGTTCATCATGAATTTTAAAAAAGAAAAGACATGACAGTTTTCTTAATAAAATTTCTATGTTGAGCTAAAGAATCTCCCACAAAACAGTGATCTTCAGAACACATTGGTAACACACTGGTATATTCCTTGACCATGTTATTTGTGTTGTTTCCTCTAGATGTTCATTATTTTATGCCTGTCAACTGTCATTCTTTTCCAGAGCAGTCTGTAGTGATTTGGGTAGGGCCTGCAAAGGATAATCGGATTTGGATTTGAAAAATGCCTCAAATTATGTTGAAACAGTGTAGAATGTAGGATTGTAGGAAGAAAAGCCCATAGAGCTATGTAGAGGTGTGTGACATTTTCCGTAAAACAAGAATTATATAAATCCTAAATCCTGGTTTCTTGGGACACTCTCTGCACTAGAAATACCACACTATTAAGGTGTTATTTATTAAAATCCAAATCTTTCTGATGTTTTAAATTGAAAAAAAGTCTGACCAAACTAGAATCCACAATTTACCCTTATTTATCATTACAAAACCCATGAAATATCTAGTATAGGTCAATCTAAAAACAACTGGACTTGCTGAGTAATCAATGAAGACGTTTCACTACTCATCCGAGCAGCTTCTTCAGTTCAACTGACTGGTGTGGGAAGTTTTCGGCATATAAACTCTTCCACTGACCCAAAGGATCAAACACCAAAAGAAAAACAAAGCAATGTGGTATACGGAGTCCAGTGTAGCGAGGAATGCACAGATCTATACATTGGGGAGACAAAACAACTGCTCTCCAAGTGAATGGCTCAGCACAGGAGGGAGAACTCTACAGCAGCCTTTCTACACTTAAGGGACATGGGACACTCCTTTGAAGATAGCAAGGTCCAAATCTTGGATAAAGAAGACCACTGGTTTGAACGAGGCGTGAAAGAGGCGATTCATGTCAAGTTAGAGAGACCATCTCTGAACAGAGGCGGGGGCCTTCGACACCACCTGTCTGCTACATACATGCTGTTCTAACATCTGTACCCCGGCGGATTCAGAACACTTCACACATCCATTCATGCAACTCTCACAAGTAACACCTGTATCTAGGCGTTGCATGACACGTTGGATAATCCTATCACAACTACACAGAATCTACACCTCTGTGAATTTCTTCAGATGTCACCTCTTTGAAGAGTTACAATGTGCCATTGTAAATGGATTAGTGGAAGAGTTTATATGCCGAAAACTTCCCACACCAGTCAGTTGAACTGAAGAAGCTGCTCGGATGAGTAGAGAAACGTCTTCATTGATTACTCAGCAAGTCCAGTTGTTTTTAGATAGACATATACTAGATATACCATGACCTGGATGAATGAAAATCTTCATAGTCATAAAACCCATGAAAAAAATATTATCGGGAAAGATCGTTTCGGATCGTTGCGAGAAAAATCTTTTGACGCCCGAAAAGTCAGAATTTTGGATTATTGTACGAAACCCAGTGGAAACCATAATATTTTCAAATTACAAATAGGACCTCTGCCATTGACTTCTACAGGACCTTGACAGGTTGAAGATGGAGTATTTTCGGATTCTGACTTTTTGCATCCTTGTTGACTTTCCTACTACTTTAAAATTGGGTTTGTGAGTGAACATGCCTTACAAAGCTCACTTTTAATACTTTGCCATAATTTACCTTGCCACTTATTTGTAGTGCCTAACACTGTTTGGCTCCTGAGTGAAGTGAAAAAACTTGTTTCAGACAGCAAATCACATGCTGTTGAGTGCCTGATATTTCAAAGGGTATGCATGTGCACAGCCCCTTTTAAATTATGGGACTGGGATTGTAGACTCTAATCAATTTGTAACAGATGCTCAACTAGATATGCTTATCCACTTGTGATGCCATTTATCAGTGGCCATTACCTAGTGGAGAGATATTCACTTATAAAATTGGTCTCATTGATGAATTTTGTGAATTAAATGAGCCAGATATTTGATATAATTACTTGTCAGAGCACTTCTGTACTCACCCCAAAAATCTGCTATAGTAGAAGTACAAAAGCCTGATTCTTAAAGCATCATATTATATTATTAATGGCCCTCGAAAATCATAAAAAATATCATGTGGTTAATATATGGAGAGTATTAAGTAAATTCTGCTGCATCATAAATTATCGGTTTAATAACTCCCTGAAAAATAATCCTTTGTGCTGAGGATCAAACTGTAAACTAGCTACAGCTGCTTAATACATAATAGAATATACACACTGCCAAAAGTATTTCATTACCATAATCAAGGAATTTTATGTACATCAATGGTAAATAAGTCCATTCACAGATGTCTTGCCATAAAAATTCCAGGTAGTATCATTGCTGCATCTGGCACCACAAACATTTGTACATTCACTTTTATGTTACAGTCTGACCATAATGGTTTCCAAGTGTATGCTTTGAGCAGTAGCCAGGATTCCATACAATTCACCTCTCACCAATAGATGCCTTATTTTGCAATGTGGGAAGTGACCTTCATGAAAAATTTGAATATTAGAAAGTACGTTTTTTGGGCTGGATTGGAAAACCTGGATCTTGGAACATTAAAATGTTCGATGTAGGATTTTTGTTGTGCCTGCACTTTGTGATCAGTTGCTCCACTTATTATTATACAAAGGCAGAGTGGTGGAGACACTGCCTATGATAATGAAAAGTTGGTTTGGTTTGATGGCATATGAATTACAAAATAGAGCGACACTGTAAAAAGTTTGTTTGTGGCCAGACAAGCCTATTACAACATAGACAGTAAACCATTGTAAGCAAATTAACTTTATTACAAAAACCTTTTTTTACACCTGAAAACAATGTATACTATTTCAGTTGGTGAAAATCTTGAAACGTTTGAATGTGTTATGAATTTTAATCTCTTTCTCTGGTTGACTTGAAATGTTCATTTGCTGGTACTCAAGTAGCTGAGCCAATGGGGCAAATTCACTAAGCGCCGAAAATGCGCTAGCCGCACTTTGCCACACTTCGCCACACTTCGCCACACTTCGCCAGGCGTAGTTTCACCAGGGCTGCTCAAATTCATTAAAATCTGAAGTTGCGCCCAGGGAGGCGAAGGTCAATTCTTCAAGCAAATCTAAATTATGCTAGCGATGCCTAATTTGTATACGGCGCCAAGTTAAAGTACAATGGACATATATGCAGCATAAACTACATTATACTACAGAAGCCGGGGAAACATTCATTAAATAAAATAGAGTTGTTATATTGCCCTACAAATGTGCCCACTGTATAGTTAATGTGCCATATGTTAGGAAATGTAGGGGGGAAGGAGGGTTTGCCAAAACATTTTTTCGATCTTTTTCAGCCTATCACCCTGAAAAATGTAAAAGACACCAACGTTTCAACTATTTTTGAAGATCCTCCTATCTACTCTGTTGTGCTTCGCCAGGTCTGAGCTGGCCAAGGCAAGTCTGGCACAAGAGTTAACGTTCAATAAAATCCGTAGGTTAGTGAATTAGCGCAGTTACGTCCCTTCGCCAGAGCACAACTTTGCCTGGCGTTAGGATGCGAAGTAGCGCTAGAGTATGTCTACTTCACTAGCGAATTTACGCCAGCACCCATTAGTAAATCGGCAAAGTGCCAAAATGGCGTCACACTGGCGAATTTTTGCTAGCGTTAGCCACTTTCGCCCTTTAGTAAATTTCCCCCTATGCCCTTCAGAAGCATCAAGCAAGTCATGTTTTTTGCCTGACATTTAAAAATACATTTAAAACCTTGGGAGACTTGCTTCATATTTCTTTAGAGCCCCATTTATGTTGTAAATAAGATTTGCCATTCTAGAGGAGTACAATTGTAATAGATACTTGGTGCTTGTGGAATATAATTTGTGAAAATGACTTCACTTTTGACTTTAACTCCCATTAAATCACCTGATGAAGATATGCAGATGGTAAAATGTGTTGGGTCAATCAAGCCAAAGCAAGAAGGGGCCCAACATTTCTAGGTAGGGATGCACTAGCACAGGAGCTGGTTAACACCAATGACAATTAAGTATCTGGGCATGATGTTACAATAGCCATAGATTAAAAAATCAAGAATTTTTATTGTTCCAAATAAGAGAAATGCTCTCTAACACTATAAATAAATACATGGTTTAAGATTTGGTATGTCAGACCCCAAAACAGCTGTTTCAGCTATGAAACATCTGTTTAACTGAACTGGAAGTGTTATGGCACGTCTGGTTAACATGAAATCACTTCCAGTTGTTCTCTACATTTGGGAAATTACTTGGAAGCCACGGAGTAGGTGACTTTTGAAATATGATGAGTTATTTTGCTTTTATATATATATATATATATATATATATATATATATATATATATATATAATCAATACAGGGATCAGCATACTCTAGTAATGGTGAATTAAAGTGTTTTTATTTGTAACACAGCATTGTCCGACAATGCTATGTTACAAATAAAAACGCTTTAATTCACCTTTACTAGAGTATGCTGATCCCTGCATTGATTGTACCATTCCAATTGATCGTGCACCTCGCCTGCGACAAAGACAGAGTGCGGACACCCAAGCATCTTATATATAATATATATATATTTATATATATATATATTAGCCGCAGTGCATGGCAAAAATTCCAAAATTTACTTAAAAAGAGCAGCAACACAGAGAGCCTTTGTACATGCACTTTCTAATATATTAATTTTCTATCATAAGAAATCTATGTGTTGCTGCTTCTATTTTAGAAACAATTAATGCTTGTATGTGGCTTACACATGGGGGCCCATTTACTAAGGGTCGAAGTGAATTCGAAGTGAATTTTCGAATTCAAAAACTTCGAATTTCAAAGTAATTTTTGGGTACTTCCACCATCGAATAGGCCGAAATTCGAATTGAAAAAACGTTGAATATTTCGACCATTCGAAAATCGAAGTACTGTCTCTTTAAAAAACTTTCGACACTTCTCCACCTTAAACCTGCCGAATTGCTAATTTAGCCTATGGGGACCTACTAGAACCTATAGCCAGTATTTGGCTAAGTTTTTAGAAGTCAAAGCTTTTTTTTTCTCTAGTTAGGATATTATATATATATTAATTGACATGGTTGGGTGTTCACACACACAAAGGAGGTTCCTATGCAAGTTTTGCACTACCGCTAACTAAAGAGAATTTAGCACGTTGGGATGGGCTATTAAGTTATCACATTTAGTAATATGAATAGCTCTCTTATACAATTGCTTCTGCAACAGAATCTCAAAGGAGACCATGTTATGATCACTATTCCCTAAATGCTCACCCACACAAATGTTAGAGATGAGTTCAGTATTGTTAGTTATTACAAGGTCCAAAATGAGCTATTCCTAGTAGGTTCTTGAATGAGCTGGAATAAAGAGTGTTCAGCATTTTTACAAACCTACTAGCTTTTTCTGTCTTGGCAACCTCATTACCCCACTCCAATGTCCAATGTCTGGATAATTGAAGTCACCCATAGAAACAACTTGACCCAGCTGTGAATAATAATTGTAGTTTATTAATTCAACTATTACTATGGGGTTTCCACTTTTTATACATTCAATATTTTATTAAGATGGGTTACAGAATATCACTGTTTTTGATTCTTAGTATCTAACACCAGAGGGGGTATGTGTCATGTCCCAGCAATTTAATTTCCCATAGGTTAGTTATAGTGAGGCAAGGTTCAAAATTAGCATAAATAAAATTTGAACGAGACCCCGGAGTTTAAATTAACACCATTGTGGCGCCATGAGAAACACATAGAGGGTTTAGATATGTTAAATTAAAGGTAACCTACAAAAGCACTATTAGTTAAAGTCTATAAAAGTAAACTCATTGGATACAAAACCCTGGTAATGAAAAGGGATTGGGATGCTGAGCTTTGTAAATAAAGGAACAACTACTCAGAGTGTGACTAACTAGCAACAATGTTTAGAAAAGATATAATATAGATACATTTGAGTTTGCTGTTTTGTCTTGTTTTTAAATTAATGTAACTAAAGAATTAATTATATGTTATTATTGACTGACATCTTTTTAATTTTTGGGGATTTATTGTATTTACAATGACAGGACGAATGGGTGGTCTCTCCATTATGATGATGACTATATGTCACTGATGATGCTTCTGTTTACCGCAGTTATCAAGAGTGCCGGTATCAGAGTGAAATATATATAGTGGATAATGTACACCCTACGGTAATTTATAAAGATATTATAAGTCACCTAGGAGTTATGTTACCATATAAAAGCACGAGGCCGTAGGCCGAGTGCTTTTATACAGGTCACATAACTCCGAGGTGACTTCTGATATCTTTATAACTTTCTAGTAGGGGGTACATTATGCATTATAATCTACATTTTGTGGGGGGGTTGGGAGGGGGGTTTGGAGTTGAAATTCTGGTCGCCGGCGTCAAATTCTAGTTGCCGGCGTCAAACAAACTACTGGATAGGTGCACTCAGAAAACAATGGAAATGCCTAGGTGCTGGAACATATATCAACATCAATACAGCAAAATATATATAGTGAAAAAAGTACCCCCTCTTTTAAAATATAAGGATATTATGAGTTACCAAGGAGTTTCATGACCATATAAAAACACGAGGCCGAAGGCCGAGTGTTTTTATACAGGACATGGAACTCAGAGGTAACTTCTAATATCCTCATATTTTACAACTGGGGGTACTTTATTTATTATAATACACAAATTTCAGTGAGTCATGTGACAGAAATGACATCAGAACTCACCGTTTATAACTGATGACATCAGAACTCACCGTTTATAAGGATATCATTTACAAGATATGAGGAAGGTCCCTGCGTGGACCGAAACGTCACGTCGGCTATTCATGCAATAAATGAATACACTTTGTTTTGATACACAAAAATCCTGGTGTTGCTGGTCTTTTTGAAGTATTTGGATTTTTTACCGTGCACCCAGGGAACACGACGTCAGCAGGGTGCTGCCCTAGTGAAGATATATATATATATATATATATACATATATAATATATATATATATATATATATATATATATATATATATATATATATATATATATATATATTAAAAAGACCACATCTATGTTATGCCATACTTCATAGTTGTGTTACCCTATTTCCACTCTCATACTTGTAGATACCAGATACTTGGTGGCTGCCTTGTTGGCATGTATGGATTCTGCTTCTTGACACACAATGGCTGCTTCCATTAGCTATATTTATGGGCAATTATAACTGCCATAATATAAAAAATGTAATGACAAATGTAATGTAATATAATGTAATGACAAACTAAGGCATTATTTAAAACAGGGCTGTCCAACTGGCGACCCCCCTTGTGTGCCCCCTCACATGAAAGTCTGTTTACCATGTGTAAGAAATAAAAGGTGTCACTACAGAGATTAACTGGCCCCTGAATTGTTTAACCCTTTAAGTGCCACATAACGTAGAATCTACGTTCTGTGGAAAAGTAACTTGAAATGCCACAGAACGTAGATTCTACGTTCTGCAGCACTTCCGGGTTCTGGAGCGGAGGAGCGGCTGTTAGAGCCGCTCGCTCCGTTCCGCTTCGATCCCCTGCCCCTAGGCAACGAGCAGAGCAGGGGATCGAGTGGCCCCTGGGGCGCGATCGCCCAGGGGCCCAAAAACAGCAGCAGGCACGTGTTCCTTACGTGTCCTGCTGCTGCAGCCTGCACTGCGCCATCCAGCTCCGCCCCCACAGCACAGAGACACGCAGATCGTCGCAGATGTCTTCCTGGGACCCCTCCACATCGTGTGCAACAGTCTTCAGCGACTTTTTCAGGTTAGTGCAACAATTACACACACAAACACACCAACACACACTTATTACAGTAATACACACTTAGATTCACACTTACACACACTTACACATACATTTTTGGGGATTGGGGGGGTCACTTACACTCACTGCACTTACACACACGTGCACACGCACACACGCGCACATAACATGTAATTTACCATTTGTACACACGCACACGCACATACATGGCATTGTGGCTTTTTTTTTTTTTTTCTTATCGCATCGTCTCTTTTTTTTGCTGAAAAAAATGTTTTATTGCCATTACGAATAGCGTATTCGCTAACCGTACTGTGCAATATCTTTTGTATGTTATTTCGGTGATTATATTGCAATTTTGGGTATTTTGGTGCATTTTTAGCCATTTTATTGAATTTTTAGCCATTTTATTGCATTTTCAGCTCTGCATATGTTGTGTTCACTTGTTTCTAGCCGTATAACCTGTTTGGCCCAGCTAAAATATTCAAACTGTGATTCTGATGGCCGATAACACTATTCTGGAAAAAAAACATTGATTTTTGTGGTTTTATTGGATTTTTTTTCATTTCACTCTTTACTGCCTTATTTTGTTTTGCCTTGTAAATTTTATCTACTATATATCCATTTGGGGGTCTCTGTGCGCCACATAGTTTGGTATATCTATGCATATTGGGCATCAAAGTGTTCAGTAGACCCCTGGCGTTCATATTTAGGATGTTTTATGCTGATACGATTTTCAGAAATTTGATAAAAACCGTTATGTTCAGCATTGCTTTGCAGTTTGGCAGTTTGTAGTAGAAACACTTATTTACCCATATTGGATTCGTCAGAATGTGTACTTTCTGAAAATATATGGTTTTCTGGGGTCTCTGTACTGTTAGGGGGGTCTAATGTCGCATAATACACACACCAGGTGCTCATATTGCAGCAGCCAGCGCGTCAGCTGTGAAAATGTATATACACTATTGTCATTTGGTGGTCTCTGTGCGCCACATAGTTTGGTATATCTATGCATATTGAGCATCAAAGTGTTCAGTAGACCCCTGGCGTTCATATTTAGGATGTTTTATGCTGATACGTTACGAAATGTGGGGCATATAATGGGGTAAAATTCAAGCTTTCTGACGATTTTCAGAAATTTGATATAAAACCGTTATGTTCAGCATTGCTTTGCAGTTTGGCAGTTTGTAGTAGAAACACTTATTTACCCATATTGGATTCATCAGAATGTGTACTTTCTGAAAATATATGGTTTTCTGGGGTCTCTGTACTGTTAGGGGGGTCTAATGTCGCATAATACACACACCAGGCGCTTATATTGCAGCAGCCAGCGCGTCAGCTGTGAAAATGTATATACACTATTGTCATTTGGTGGTCTCTGTGCGCCACATAGTTTGGTATATCTATGCACATTGGGCATCAAACTATTTAGTAGACCCCTGGCGTTCATATTTAGGATGTTTTATGCTGATACGATACGAAACGTGGAGCATATAATGGGGTAAAATTCAAGCTTTGTGACGATTTTCAGAAATTTGATAAGAAACGTTATGTTCAGCATTGCTTTGCAGTTTGGCAGTTTGTAGTAGAAACACTTATTTACCCATATTGGATTCGTCAGAATGTGTACTTTCTGAAAATATCTGGTTTTCTGGGGTCTCTGTACTGTTAGGGGGGTCTAATGTCGCATAATACACACACCAGGTGCTTATATTGCAGCAGCCAGCGCGTCAGCCGTGAAAAAATGTATATACACTATTGTCATTTGGGGGTCTCTGTGCGCCACATAGTTTGGTATATCTATGCATATTGGGCATCAAAGTGTTCAGTAGACCCCTGGCGTTCATATTTAGGATGTTTTATGCTGATACGTTACGAAACGTGGAGCATATAATGGGGTAAAATTCAAGCTTTGTGACGATTTTCAGAAATTTGATAAAAACCGTTATGTTCAGCATTGCTTTGCAGTTTGGCAGTTTGTAGTAGAAACACTTATTTACCCATATTGGATTCGTCAGAATGTGTACTTTCTGAAAATATCTGGTTTTCTGGGGTCTCTGTACTGTTAGGGGGGGTCTAATGTCGCATAATACACACACCAGGTGCTTATATTGCAGCAGCCAGCGCGTCAGCCGTGAAAATGTATATACACTATTGTCATTTGGGGGTCTCTATGTGCCACATAGTTTGGTATATCTATGCATATTGGGCATCAAAGTGTTCAGTAGACCCCTGGCGTTCATATTTAGGATGTTTTATGCTGATACGTTACGAAACGTGGAGCATATAATGGGGTAAAATTCAAGCTTTGTGACGATTTTCAGAAATTTGATAAAAACCGTTATGTTCAGCATTGCTTTGCAGTTTGGCAGTTTGTAGTAGAAACACTTATTTACCCATATTGGATTCGTCAGAATGTGTACTTTCTGAAAATATCTGGTTTTCTGGGGTCTCTGTACTGTTAGGGGGGTCTAATGTCGCATAATACACACACCAGGTGCTTATATTGCAGCAGCCAGCGCGTCAGCCGTGAAAATGTATATACACTATTGTCATTTGGGGGTCTCTGTGCGCCACATAGTTTGGTATATCTATGCATATTGGGCATCAAAGTGTTCAGTAGACCCCTGGCGTTCATATTTAGGATGTTTTATGCTGATACGTTACGAAACGTGGAGCATATAATGGAGTAAAATTCAAGCTTTGTGACGATTTTCAGAAATTTGATAAAAACCGTTATGTTCAGCATTGCTTTGCAGTTTGGCAGTTTGTAGTAGAAACACTTATTTACCCATATTGGATTCGTCAGAATGTGTACTTTTTGAAAAATATATGGTTTTCTGTGGTCTCTGTACTGTTAGGGGGGTCTAATGTCGCATAATACACACACCAGGTGCTTATATTGCAGCAGCCAGCGCGTCAGCCGTGAAAATGTATATACAGTATTGTCATTGGGGGGTCTCTGTGCGCCACATAGTTTGGTATATCTATGCATATTGGGCATCAAAGTGTTCAGTAGACCCCTGGCGTTCATATTTAGGATGTTTTATGCTGATAAGTTACGAAATGTGGGGCATATAATGGGGTAAAATTCAAGCTTTGTGACGATTTTCAGAAATTTGATAAAAACCGTTATGTTCAGCATTGCTTTGCAGTTTGGCAGTTTGTAGTAGAAACACTTATTTACCCATATTGGATTCGTCAGAATGTGTACTTTCTGAAAATATATGGTTTTCTGGGGTCTCTGTACTGTTAGGTGGTCTAATGTCGCATAATACACACACCGGGTGGTTATGTTGCAGCAGCCAGCGCGTCAGCCGTGAAAATGTCTATACATATTGTCATTTGGGGGTCTCTGTGCGCCACATAGTTTGGTATATCTATGCACATTGGGCATCAAACTATTTAGTAGACCCGTATGTTTATATTTAGGATGCTTTATGCTGGTAATGATACATGGACAATACGATGCTGGAAAGTTGAAGCTTTGAGGCAATTTTCAGATATTTCACCAAAACCGCCAAATTTGGCAAAGCCTTGCGACTCAGTAGTTTGGAGCAGAAAAGCATGGGTACCCATTTTAGATTCTGTAGAATGTGTACTTTCCAAAAATGTATGGGTTTGGGGGGTAAACATATATTTCTGTGTTTTTACCCCACAAAAATGCAGTCAATGTGTTGATTTTTCATTAGCTGAAGTTACCCACGGAACTGTTTGTATGCGCTAACTTCATTTTGGGGCCTCTAAATGCCAGATACTTTGGTAAACCTATGAACAATGGCCACCAAAATGTTCAGAGGAACCCTGGCAATCATATTTAGGGTGCTTTTTCTTAGTACGTAATGATAATGGGTGATATGGTGCTGAGAAGTTGAAGCTTTGAGGTAATTTTCAGATATTTCACCAAAACCGTCAATTGTGGGAAAGCCTTGCGACTCAGTAGTTTGGAGCAGAAAGGCATGGGTACCCATTTTAGATTCGGTAGAATGTGTACTTTCCAAAAATATATGGGTTTGAGGGGTAAACATATATTTCTGTGTTTTTACCCCACAAAAATGCAGTCAATGTGTTGATTTTTCATTAGCTGAAGTTACCCACGGGACTGTTTGTATGCGCTAACTTCATTTTGGGGCCTCTAAATGCCAGATACTTTGGTAAACCTATGAACAATGGCCACCAAACTGTTTGGAGGAACCCTGGCAATCATATTTAGGGTGCTTTTTCTTGGTGCGTAACGATACATGGGTGATATGGTGCTGAGAAGTTGAAGCTTTGAGGCAATTTTCAGATATTTCACCAAAACCGACAATTGTGGGAAAGCCTTGCGACTCAGTAGTTTGGAGCAGAAAGGCATGGGTACCCATTTTAGATTCGGTAGAATGTGTACTTTCCAAAAATATATGGGTTTTGGGGGTAAACATATATTTCTGTGTTTTTACTCCACAAAAATGCAGTCAATGTGTTGATTTTTCATTAGCTGAAGTTACCCACGGGACTGTTTGTATGCGCTAACTTAATTTTGGGGCCTCTAAATGCCAGATACTTTGGTAAACCTAGGAACAATGGCCACCAAACTGTTTGGAGGAACCCTGGCAATCATATTTAGGGTGCTTTATCTTGGTGCGTAACGATACATGGGCGATATGGTGCTGAGAAGTTGAAGCTTTGAGGCAATTTTCAGATATTTCACCAAAACCGACAATTGTGGGAAAGCCTTGCGACTCAGTAGTTTGGAGCAGAAAGGCATGGGTACCCATTTTAGATTCGGTAGAATGTGTACTTTCCAAAAATATATGGGTTTTGGGGGTAAACATATATTTCTGTGTTTTTACCCCACAAAAATGCAGTCAATGTGTTGATTTTTCATTAGCTGAAGTTACCCACGGGACTGTTTGTATGCGCTAACTTCATTTTGGGGCCTCTAAATGCCAGATACTTTGGTAAACCTAGGAAAAATGGCCACCAAAATGTTCAGAGGAACCCTGGCAATCATATTTAGGGTGCTTTTTCTTAGTGCATAATGATACATGGGTGATATGGTGCTGGGAAGTTGAAGGTTTGAGGCAATTTTCACATATTTCACCAAAACCGACAATTTTGGGAAAGCCTTGCGACTCAGTAGTTTGGAGCAGAAAGGCATGGGTACCCATTTTAGATTCGGTAGAATGTGTACTTTCCAAAAATATATGGGTTTGGGGGGTAAACATATATTTCTGTGTTTTTACCCCACAAAAAATGCAGTCAATGTGTTGATTTCTCAGTAGCTGAAGTAAAGTCCTGATCAATTTGGATGTGCTAACTTCATATTGGTGTCTCTAAATGCCAGATACTTTGGTAAACCTATGCATAATGGGTATCAAACTGTTCAGTGGACCCCTGGCAATCATATTTCAGGTGCTTTTTCTTGGTACCTAATATAGTTTGGCATATACGGAGCAGCAAAATAAAACCTTTGAAATGATTTTTCAGAATTTTGAATTTTTTTTTGAAAAACCGCTATGTTCAGACAAGCTTTTATGTTTGGTAGTTGGGAGTAGAGAGACATAGTTACCCATTTTGTAATCGGCAGAATGTGTACTTTTCAAAAATGTATGGTTTTCTGGGGTAAACCTACGGTTTCAGGAGTTTTTGCCTTGGAATCTAAAGCATGCCGTTTTCTGCCTTAGTGCTTTCAAAATTCGGCAATATACTGCCGGGAGTTTTTGAGGTACAGAAGTCCTAAATCTCCCTAAAACTATACATATCTGGTATTGGCACGTTCGAGAGACATAAGGCTTTCCAAATCAGTTGGATTTTCATCCGTAAAATGAAATATTTTTCTGGTATAAATTGATATACAATGAAAAATGGTAATTTTTCATTTTTTTTTGGTATTTAGCACTATAAATTTTTTTGCACAGGTGGAAATACATGAAAACTCAGGCAGATTTAGAAAGCTCAGTTTCTACCGAAAAAAACAATGTATAGTTTTCCTAGGTAAACTATAGGTTTCCACTCAGAAAATGCCCCTAAAGTGAGAGAGCACAAAATGTTTCAAAAACGGCTGGCATTTCGCGTAACCAAAATGTGAAATTCTGCTGGCACTTAAAGGGTTAAACTTCAAATTCAGACTGTAATCCCCTGTGTTGTTCACATGTGTAATCCCCCTGCATTGTTCACACTTGTAACACCTCTATTGTTCACTCCCCTAAAGCTCTGTACTGTTCACACCTCAGATACAGACTGATAGTGCCCACATTGTTTACCTGTTCACACTCATACAAACTGCTGGAGGGGTGATGAGTGATGAGGGATATCCCTGCAGTGAGAACATTTTATTTTATCTTTGCATTGTGTTTCCTATCTTATCTGTCCCTCTTGCCTAGTTCTCTACATTTCATCCTAAAGGGCATGTAAAGTCTAAAATAGAATAAGGCTAGAAATGCTGTAGCAGTTAGGGACCATCTGACAATTCCTATCCACAGCAGTAACTGAAGGGAGAATTTCACTGCATACAGTCAGGTTTCATATAAAAACGGTACACATTTTTAATTAAAGTATATTGGAGATAGGTTTCTTTTTCATTAAAGAAAGTAAAAATGGGATTTTATTTTTTTGCATTTACATGCCCTTTAAGTATGCTAATTGTTTAGTAACCCATAGCATGTAATCAGCAGGTAGCATTTACTGGTCAGCTGTTTTGAAAAAAAGATCTAATAGGTTGCTATGGGTTACTAGAAGTTGGCACATCATAGGCTTTTTAATACACGGCCCAAGTTAGCTAACAGCCTGCACAGATTATATACATTATTAAAACCTTCCCTTATATTTTTCATAGTTCAAAAGTAAAATGCACCTCAACACCCATCCCTTTAAAGGGTGGTTTTATGCCTATAAAAATGTGTGTAGGTCTCGGCAGACTTTTTTCTTAAAAGCTGCAAGCATGGGAAGATTAAGCCTGTGGAACCAGTGCTGTGGTTTTAGCAATCTCTCTCTTCCAAAAGCTAATGGCGGGGAGGACTAAGCCCCTTTGACTAAAACCAATGCTCAGGTCAGGAGACACTTATCTCAAGAAATGTTACCATGCAGGGAGGTGCCAACCTTTGAAAAATATGGGCAGATGTAAATAAATACTAGTGATGTGTGGGTCGGTTTTTACCCGGCCGGATACCTGCCCTCCCTCCACCGCGCCTGCCCGAGCACAACTTCTGGGTTCCTTTTATAGACCCGCGCCGTCCCACCCTGCGGATGATGTCACAAAAGGGGCGGGGCGAGCAGGCGCGCATCTATAAAAGTTGTAAGGTTGCCTGTGAACCAGAAAGGGGGATGCTGGCCCGCACATCACTATTAGGAACCACATATGTGACATGGTGGCATACCAAATTTATGCAATGAAATATTGTATTACCGCACACCTCCTTCCACTTTTCTGCGTGGTGGTGCTGGTCCTCCGTTGACCAAGCCCGGTCTCCTTACTGCTGTGCAATTTCAAAAAACGGTCCGCACACACCAATGTTGCAGTCGGGGATTGTGCCCCTTTTATTAATGCCACCAACAATCAACGTTTCGGGGGGAACACAGCCTCCCTTCTTCAGGATGGGAGGCTGTGTTCCCCCCGAAACATTGATTGTTGGTGGCATTAATAAAAGGGGCACAATCCCCGACTGCAACATTGGTGTGTGCGGACCGTTTTTTGAAATTGCATACCAAATTTATGATCATAACTTTGCAGCTAAACCCCCTTTTTTGTAAATATGTGCACTTTCATAGATTTGTTCTTTTGTTTGCTTGTAGCTAATTTATCAGATCAGTCTCTTCCATTGTATTAATATATTTTTAATCAGCCTTGGAGTGCACACACCCCCCCCCGTAGCAAGTCAATGAGCAATGAGCAAAATGATTCCACTTTTTTTTTTTTTTATAGGGACTAACCTTAACATGAACTTACAGGAAGTTTTATGTGGACAATGAGATTCAAAGGCAATTTATAACTATTCTTTACTCTTTGTGGTTTTTGAATTATTCATGGTTATGTTGAGCAGCTTTCCTGACTTTCCCCTGTACAGTACTGTATATTAGTTGTGACTACCTACCACCGGATTTAACAAAGGACGAAGATAACCAACCCTGGGGATCTTGAATGAGAAGCAGAGCAATAGATGCTAAAACTTTATTTGGAAAGATCAAATGCTTTATGAGAAACTCCAGTCTTTACTGATGATGTTCTTTGAGATGTTCTATCATCCAGAAATCCAATTCAATCAAAGTTTTTGAATATTCAACTTACTATAAACGGCTTGGGTTACTTACTTTGGAGAGCTAATAGGCACTTAAGTATATGGAAGATTTTGAGTAACTTTGCTTTTCTTTTCAACATTTTGCTTTTTTTCTAATGAGACAGTTGGGGTCTCAATTCCCCTGGGGAGAAATGCAAGAGCACTAAGTGGCACAAGAGTCAGTCCTTTAGTGCAAATGCACTTCTGTCTAAGGGAATGGCTGTGTTGTGCACCACAGCCCAGATAATGATCAGCTACATATATTGAACAAGTCTGGTTTGTACTGAAAATGGAAAACTAAATGCAGGGACGGACTGGGGGGCCCAGGGGGCCTCCCCGGCTTCAAAGATACATTAGACACCTCAGGCCCCCCTCCCCAATGGAAATCCCTACCGGTCAACCATGCCTACCCTTTTTCCTGCTCACAACCTTGACCTGGGGCCGTGAGGGAGGTTGGGGGGCAGTGCCAATAGCAGGTCTGGGCTGGCGGGCCCACCAGGTTTTCATGTGTCCCACTGGCCCAGTGTAATAAAATTACCTGGTGGTCTAGTGGTGCGGCGGCGTGGACGGCCGCCACGCCGCCGAGCTCCTGTTCCGGCCTCCAGCGCCGGCGCCATCTTGGATTCTCTAGGGCGATTACGCCAGCGCGCATTGGGCAAGTTTTGGCGCAAAATTTGGAGGTATTTAAGGCCCATTCTTACTCCCAGCCAGTGGCCGTGATAGAATCTTGATTCTGGTGGTTCCTGAAGCCTTGTGCTGTCTGTTCCTGTGAAATTTGTATCTGTTATTCCGGTTTTGATCCCTGCCTGTTCCTGACTATTCTGATATCCGAATCCTGACCTTTGCCTGCATCTCGACTACTCTTTCTGCCTGACCCCATCTGTTTGATTATCTGGTTTGACCCTTGCCTGCCTGACGATTCTTGATATCTGCCTGCCTCGACCCTGCCTGTCTGACGATTCTCTTGCCTGCTCCATTTGTACCGTGACCTTCGGCCCAAAAGACTATCTACCTGCCGTGCCCCTCTGCTAGCCAGAACATCTCGCCTTGTACCCCTCGTTAAGTCCAGGTGGCACCCAAGTAAGCTGAGGGCTCCCCCCGAAGCCCAACGGTGGTCACACTACTGGTGAAGCCGAGCCGAGACCAGGGTACTTGGCACCTGTTCTGGTATTGGGTGCCGGCCGTGACACCCAGTTTGGGCCAGGCTAAATGAATTAGTGGAATCAGAAAAAGAGTAAGTAGCTTTTACAATATTCCGGCACATTTGATCTCTGTAATGTCCAAAAAGTGAAATTACTGTAGAGAGGTAAGAAGGGAAACCCATGAGTTCAGGGAAAAGTATTGCAATGCACAGTTAATCATTTCATTTTACTAGAGTGTAAAATGATATTAGTGATACATATGAGTAGAAACCTGCAGTGAGTCAGATCTGAAAAAAATGGCTCAATTCAAAGCTTTGTTGGAAAAAACTAGTGTTTGCAAAATGCTGGGTGTGAACTGAAACTCAGTCAGAGATTCCTGTAAAGTCAAAGTTCAAAGCATGTATTCCAAGACATGCCTGCTTACTCATCACTTCCTCATATAAAGAGTTCCATGTTCACAATTATATTTCTATCTCATTCAGGTAATGGTTCCCCACCAACTTTAACGTCTTATATGGTACAAATATAGTCTGCAGGCTTATCAAGCCTTCCTTGGCACATACCCAGAATTGCCTGGAAGATATATTTTGCATCGGTTCTAGTTTTCTCTGGTTCAATGGTTCAACAATTTTTAACTCATATAAAATCCTTAACTGTACTCTGCAAATATTAGTGCTTGTTGTCAAAAGAGAAAAAAAATATTTTTTTTACCTTGAACCATTTTGTAAAAGAATTTCTTTTTACACTATACTTGTTTTCTAGGACTTGCTAGGACACATTTGGTCATGCATGTAGATAGCCAAATCCTACCTGACTATGGTGTTCCTTCCATATAAAACCATAAATAGAATAGTCCTTTGTGTGATCATCAGTGTAAATGTACTTCTCAACACGCTGCAAACCCCGTGCTGGAGTGCAAAAAAATTCCAAATAAGAAAGATAATAGCCGGAGAGCACGTAAATGTAACAACTTCCCTGGTGGTCTTGTGGGAGGGGACACCCGCCGCGAGCTGCATCCTCTTCCTTAGTGATGGGCAAATTTATTCGGCAGGCGCGAATTTGCGCGAATTTGCGCGATTCGCCGCCAGCAAATAAATTTGCGAAACGCCCGCGAAAATTTGCGTCAAAAACGGGCGCGGGCATCGAAAAAACGGGCGCCGGCGTCAAAAACGAATTTTTCGGCAAAGGGAAACGGCGCAAATTCGCCGATCACTACTGTTCATCTGTATGCGTCGATTACTGCGGCGTGTCTCTTTGGTATTTACTGGCACATGCACGCTGGCGTGTTGACGCCAGCACGCAATGGCACGAACTTTGAAAATATTTAAATGGCCATTATACAGGTTCTCATTGCCCGTTATAGGAGTTTGTTCCTGGTGCTTTCTGAGCTTTGAGCTAACCTGCTATTCTTATACTGATTCCTGTATTGACTCCTGCCTGGCTATTTGACAATCCTGACTTCTGAATCCTGACCCTTGATGACTTAGATTCTGCTTAACCCTTCTGATTGACTTCCTGGTTTGACTCTTGCCTGCCTGATTACGTTTATTCTCTGCCTGCCCCGACCTGGCCTGATCTGACTACTCTATTGCCTAATGCCTTGTACCACGACCTTCTGCCCAAAGACTTTCCCTACAGTTGTGCCCCTCTGCCTGTCTAGAACCCCTCGCCTTGCACCTCTCGTTATAAGACATGGTGGCATCTGAGTAGCTGAAGGCTCCTCCCGATGCCAAAGGCTGCTGCTACAGGCAGAAGCACAAGCCGAGACCAGGGTGCTTGGCATCAGTTCTAGATTTAGGGTGCCAACCGTTACAGTAATTCTTCAATTAAAAAGTCATCTCTTTATTCGCAGAACTTACTGCAGTAAGTTCTGCGAATAAAGAGATGACTTTTTAATTGAAGAATTACGTGCTCTCCGGCTATTATCTTTCTTATTTGGAAATTCATTCCATATAAAGGAACTACTGTATATAGAGTTATTATTAACATGTATTTTTAGAGCGCTATATTCAAATCTCTTGGTTTTTACATTTTTGCTGATTGAAGCTGTAAATCCTGTTTTGAGGAAATTCAAGTAGTTTCAGGAGACACTCTAGAACAGGGGTGTCCAAACTGCGGCCCGAGGGCCACATGCAGCCCAGGATGCATATGAATGTGGCCCAGCTTGAAACGCTTGGTTCCCGGGGAAATAGGAGGAGAGGGGACTCTGCCCATTGCCCAGTTAGTAATAATAATATAATAATATATCTATTTAATATCCAGGTGTCCCATATTCCAGTGTATAGCTCCATGTGGTTATCCAACTAGCATTGTAGTTCTTTTCTGTGTATTTCCTTTACTTTTACACGTGTTTGTGTATTTAATGTGTGGCCCCAGACAATTTTCCTTTATCCAATGTGGCTCGGCGAGCCAAAAGTTTGGACACCCCTGCTCTAGAAAGAGAAGAGGGTAGAAAAATTACTTTCTGCTTGGTTGGGTTTTAAAGGAGAACTAAACCCCCAAAACCCCCCATCCCCTCCTTTCCATTAGCCCCCTCCCTGCTTCTCCCTCCATAATACCTTACTTGAGTTTCCCTGGCATTAATGTTTGCATATTCATGCAAAGTAGCGCAGCAGAGCTCTTGTGCACCATCTTCAGTATCTTCAGATTCTTTGCAGAAGTATCTGAAGATACTTGTCACGGCCGGCACCCAATACCAGAACTAGAGCCAAGCACCGTGGTCAGAGCTCTCTTCACCAGTATGTGTGACCACTTTTGGGCTTCGGGAAGGCCCTCCGCCTACTGGGGTGCCACCTGGACTTATGAGTGGGCAAGGCTAGAGTTCTGGCATGCAATGGGGCACGGCAAGTATCTAGAGTCTTTTGGGCCGAAGGTCACGGTACAAATGGAGCAGGCAAAGAGAATCGTCAGACAGGCAGGGTCGAGGCAGGCAGATATCGAGAATAGTCAGGCAGGCGAGGATCAAACCGGGTTGTCAATCAAGGGAATTGGCAGGAAGAGTTGTCGAAGGCAGGCAAGGGTCAGGTTCCAGAGATCAGAATAGTCAAACAGGCAGGCAAGGGTCAAAAACGGATAATCAGACAGAATCAGGCAAAAGCACAAAGCTCAGAAGCACCAGGAATAAATCCTATCACGGGCACTGGCTGGTAGTATGAATGGCCTTAAATACATTTGAATTTAGCGCCAAAACAAGCGTCAATACGCGCTGACGCAATCACACCAGCGCGCCTATACCTTTAAGAGACGCGCATGCGTGCCGCGCGCGCCCTAAGACGCCAAGATGGCGCCGGCGCTGGAGGAAGAAGGAGCGCGGCGGCGTGTCGGCTGTCCACGCCGCCGCCCCACTAGACCACCAGGTATTTTTATTACATTACCCCCCCCTCTAGGGAGGGCCACTGGACCTCCAGGCTTCTCAGGAAACTTTTGATGGAATTTCTTCCTGAGTTGATCAGCCTTGATGTCATCGACTGAGACCCAGGAGTTCTCCTCAGGGCCATAGCCCCTCCACTTAATAAGATACTGGAGCTTACCCCGTACCAGACGAGAATCGAGGAACTCCTGGATCTCAAATTCAGGCTGACCTTCGACTAACACTGGGGGTGGAACAGGAATATGACGGACTTGAGTGGCTGGTTTTAGAAGAGAAACATGAAAAGAATTAGATATTTTAAACTCTGCAGGTAATTGGAGACGAACAGAAGAAGAATTGATTATTTCAGTTATTGGGTATGGACCAATAAACCTGGGCCCCAGTTTGAGAGAGGGGATCTTCAACTTAATATTTTTGGTAGATAGCCAAACCTGATCCCCCAGCTTGTATTGAGGAGCCACTCTACGAGATCTATCTGCAGCTTTCTTTTGGGCTGAGGAAGCTGCAGTAAGAGACTGATGAACTTGGGCCCAAACCTTAGAAAAATGATTAACAGAGGAATTAGCAGAGGGTACAGAGGAATCAAAACCAGAAAAAGAAAATGCTTTTGGATGTAGCCCATTTACAATAAAAACGGAGACTCCCCAGAGGAGGAGTGAGTGGCATTATTGTAGGCAAACTCTGCCCAGGGCAACAATTCAGCCCAAGAGGACTGATTATCAGAAACGTAACACCTGAGATATTGCTCTAGGGATTGATTCACTCTTTCAGTTTGCCCATTGGTTTGGGGGTGGTAAGCAGTTGAGAAGGATAAATCAATCCCAACCAACGAGCAGAAAGCTCTCCAAAACTTTGAAACAAACTGAACTCCTCTGTCAGATACAATATTAACAGGGAACCCATGTAACCTGAAAATATGAGAGATAAACAGATCGGCTAAGGTTTTGGCAGAAGGGAGGTGTGGAAGGGGAACAAAATGGCTCATTTTACTAAACCTATCCACCACCACCCAAATTACAGTTTTACCCTGGGAAGTAGGCAGATCTACAATGAAATCCATCGAAAGATGAGACCATGGCTTCTCAGGGATTGGTAACGGATTCAACAGACCTTGTGACAATTGACGAGAGGATTTTGACCTTTGACAAATTGGACAAGAATTTACAAAAACCTTAGCATCCAGTTTAAAAGAAGGCCACCACACATGGCGGGCTAACAAAGAAATAGTTTTGGAAATGCCAGGATGCCCAGCCATTTTGGAGTTATGAACCTCTTCGAGTACTTGTTCCCTCAACTCCTCAGGCACAAACATTCTCCCAGAAGGAGTGTCTGCAGGAGCAGAAGACTGGACAGGGGACAACAAGGTGGAGAGATCAGAATCCAACGCGGCTACAATCAATTCCCTAGGAATGATAGGGATGCACTCACTAGAGTCAGAGGAGGTAGATTCAAAACTTCTAGAGAGTGCATCAGCTTTGGTGTTTTTAGATCCAGGCCTATATGTTAAAGAAAAATTAAACCTGGTGAAGAACAATGCCCATCTAGCTTGCCTAGGGTTTAGCCGTGTGGCCGACTCAATGTAAAGCAGGTTTTTGTGGTCTGTATATACGGTTACCATATGTTTAGCACCTTCAAGTAGATGCCGCCATTCCTCAAAAGCCCACTTGATAGCCAACAATTCCCTGTTCCCAATATCATAGTTTGCCTCAGCAGGCGAAAATTTTCTAGAAAAAAAGGCGCAGGGATGTAACTTGTTGGTAATCGGGTGCCTTTGGGAAAGGACTGCCCCAGCACCCACTTCAGAGGCATCTACCTCCACAATGAAAGGTAAAGCAGTATCAGGATGCTGCAAAATAGGGGCAGAACTGAATTCGTTTTTGAGGCGTTCGAAAGCTTGAACTGCCTCTGGGGGCCAAATACTAGGATCCGCACCCTTTTTGGTCCAAGTTGGTGATTGGGGCAACTACCAGGGAAAAATTCTTGATAAATTGGCGGTAATAATTTGCAAAACCGAGGAATCTTTGGGTTGCTCGTAAAGAAAGGGGTTGGGTCCATTCCAGGACTGCTCTCACCTTCCCTGGGTCCATCTCAAGACCCCTGTTAGAAATGTTAAAACCCAAAAATTGAACAGAGGTAACTTCAAAAGTACATTTCTCAAGTTTTGCATAAAGATTATTCTCTCTCAGTCTACGTAGAACTTCACAGACATGATTCCTGTGTTCAACAAGATTAGAAGAGAAAATAAGAATGTCATCAAGATAGACCACTACGAATATCCCCAGCAGGTCCCGAAAGATGTCATTGACAAATTCCTGGAACACTGCGGGGGCGTTACAAAGACCGAATGCATCACCAAATACTCGTAGTGGCCATCCCTGGTGTTGAACGCTGTTTTCCACTCATCCCCCCTCCCTGATTCGAATCAAATTATAAGCCCCCCTAAGATCAAGCTTGGTATAGACTTTTGCATTCTTAACTTGATCGAAAAGTTCAGAAATTAGAGGGAGAGGATAGCGATTTTTTATGGTAATCTTATTAAGCCCCCTATAATCAATACAGGGGCGAAGACCACCATCTTTTTTCCCAACGAAAAAAAACCCCGCCCCAGCAGGGGAACTAGAAGGTCTGATGAAACCCCTTTCTAGATTCTCTTTTATATACTCTTTCATTGCCTGGGCTTCGGGCAAAGAAAGAGGATAGGTTCTTCCACGAGGAGGAGTTGACCCGGGGACCAGATCTATTGGGCAGTCATACTGCCGGTGTGGGGGTAGAGTTTCTGCTGCCTTTTTAGAAAAAACATCATCGAAGTCTGCGTATGCAGCAGGTAACCCCTCAAGAGAAGTAGTTGCAACTACAGAGGGAAAACATACCCCACCACACATAGTACCCCATTGAATCACCTCCCTTGAGACCCAGTCAATCAGAGGGTTATGCCTCTGGAGCCATGGTAACCCCAAAATAAGAGGAGAGGAAGCACCCTCTATGAGGAAAAACGCTATCTCCTCATAATGAAAGTTATTTACACACATGGAAAGGGTTACTGTCTCCTTAGAGATTACACCTGACCCTAAGGGTCTTCTGTCCACAGCCATTATTCTCATGGGCGCATTTAGAGGAACAATAGGGATACAGAATTTAGCTGCAAAAGCAGTATCCAGAAAATTACCCTCCGCCCCAGAGTCCACAAATGCGGACAGTTTAACAGAGCCCGTAGGCCAAGTTAGTTTAATAGGTAACAAAACTTTAGAGGCTGATTGGGAAGAGGAAACTCCTGCACCCAAATGGAGCTCCCCTTCTCCATTTAGGTTTCGGAGTTTCCCGGCCTCTTAGAACATTGGTTCAGAAAATGTCCCTTCTCTCCACAGTACATACAGAGACCCATGGAACGCCTGCGTGCCTTTTCCTCAGGAGTTAGGTGGGATATGCCTAATTGCATAGGCTCCTCCTGAGGCAGAGGCACAAAGAGGTTAGGAGATTTTACATTGGTCACCACATTGGATCTTAAATTAGTAACCCCAGAGAAGTTTGTACTCCTTTCACCCCTTCTTTCCCTTTGTCTTCTATCTACCTGGATGGCGAAGGACATAAGGTCGTCCAGATTAGAAGGTAGGGGAAAATTAACCAGACTATCCTTTACGGAATCGGATAACCCCAAACGGAATTGACTCCTAAGAGCCAAATCATTCCACCCAGTTTCCACTGCCCACCGGCGGAATTCGGTGCAATACACCTCCGCATCCCTTTTCCCTTGGCGCAACTTACGAATCGCGGTATCGGCAGACGATGCACGATCCGGGTCATCGTAGAGAATGGCCATGCTGTTAAAGAAAGTGTCTAGGGAATAACGAGCAGGGTCAGAGGAAGGCAGCCTGAGAGCCCAAATCTGGGGGTCACCCAAAAGCAGGGTCATTATGAACCTTACTTTTTCTTCGTCGGATGGGAAAGAATGAGGAAAGAAACTAAGGTACAACTTACATGCCTCTTTGAAAACAAAAAATTTAGTGCGATCCCCACTGAACCTTTCGGGGAACACAATTTTTGGTTCATGGGGTTTTGATGAGTTACCCCAATTGGCAGAGGACACCTCAGGAGGTGTTGGAACAGGAACAGATTGCTGCTGCGAAGTTTGCGTACCCTCCAGCTGTCGGGTTAGGTTGTGAAAACCCTGTAGGAGGTAATTTTGCTTCTGTTCATGATCCTCCAAGCGCTGTAACAAAGTAGTAAGAAGCACTTCGGTGGAAGTTGGAGGAGCAGCAGCGACAGCAGCTTCATCGTGACTTTCGTCCTCCATGGCCCGTGATAATGTCACGGCCGGCACCCAATACCAGAACTAGAGCCAAGCACCGTGGTCAGAGCTCTCTTCACCAGTATGTGTGACCACTTTTGGGCTTCGGGAAGGCCCTCCGCCTACTGGGGTGCCACCTGGACTTATGAGTGGGCAAGGCTAGAGTTCTGGCATGCAATGGGGCACGGCAAGTATCTAGAGTCTTTTGGGCCGAAGGTCACGGTACAAATGGAGCAGGCAAAGAGAATCGTCAGACAGGCAGGGTCGAGGCAGGCAGATATCGAGAATAGTCAGGCAGGCGAGGATCAAACCGGGTTGTCAATCAAGGGAATTGGCAGGAAGAGTTGTCGAAGGCAGGCAAGGGTCAGGTTCCAGAGATCAGAATAGTCAAACAGGCAGGCAAGGGTCAAAAACGGATAATCAGACAGAATCAGGCAAAAGCACAAAGCTCAGAAGCACCAGGAATAAATCCTATCACGGGCACTGGCTGGTAGTATGAATGGCCTTAAATACATTTGAATTTAGCGCCAAAACAAGCGTCAATACGCGCTGACGCAATCACACCAGCGCGCCTATACCTTTAAGAGACGCGCATGCGTGCCGCGCGCGCCCTAAGACGTCAAGATGGCGCCGGCGCTGGAGGAAGAAGGAGCGCGGCGGCGTGTCGGCTGTCCACGCCGCCGCCCCACTAGACCACCAGGTATTTTTATTACAATACTAAAGATGGGGTCCAAGAGCTTTGGTGCGCTACTCTGCATGAATATTATGGGGTGTCGTTTGTCCCAAATACATCCTGTATACAAAACTATCCCTAGCACATAGAATGAATGTGTCTCACTGTGCATAAGTATTTGTGAATATCTACACAGATAAAAAAAACTATACACAAGAAATTTCTATTAACCCTTTGCCTGCCAAGAACGTACGCCGTACGTTCTGGCAGGCAAGGCTCAGACTGCCAAACACGTACATAGTACGTTGTTTGGCACTTCCGGTATTCTTGTGTGATCTGCGGCTTGCAATGCAGCGAAAAAGCCGCAGATCACTTGGCAAGCCCCTAGGCAATGGCCAAAGGCTCCTCAATCCCCTGCTAGACCCCCCGATCGACCCCCCACCCGACCCCAAGATGGCCGACCACATGGACACGTACCTTGTGCGATGTGCACATGTACGATGTCCGCATGTGGAAATCTTCTGTGATCTGCGGCTTTTCCCTAGCATCGCAAGCCACAGATCACTTGGCTCTCCCTAGGCAACGAGCTCCGGGTTGCCTGCTGGCCACTGATCACCCCACCGACCGCCCCACCGACCGCCCCACACATGACCAGAAGCAGCGCCGACATCAGACACGTGGCTGCTTCTAGGGGCTGCCTACCAGCACTGCCCCCTTCTCTACTGGTGCTGATCTGTCTGGGAGCCTTCCTGCTGCGGTCCTCCAGTGTTGCTTGAGAAAGAGAGACTTTCCAGGTACAAAATTTGCTTTATTTCACATTTTTTTTTATCAAACTTGTCTTTTTTTTGCTTTTTCAATTTTTCACTTCTTTCTCCCACTTATTGTTGTAAACCCATATACCCACACATATACTCGCACATATACACACCTACACACACCTATACACACCTATACACCTGTATAATTATATTAATTTGCTGTAATTTTATCATTATTGCATTTTCTGTGATTTTTTATTGAATATTATTTTCTGTTTTGCTTATGTATAGTTTTGGTGTTTGGTGTTTTGGTATAGAAATATGTATTTTACTTTGTTTGATCCGTGAGAATTTGTGCTTTCCAAAAATATATGGGGTTTCTGGGTTTTTTTTTTTTTTTACAGTTTGGGGGTCTTACCGCACATAATGCAGTCGGGGCTGAGTTGGCCAGCGTGAAAATTCATATGCACTATTTTTATTTGGGGTCCGCCCATGCCATTTGCTTTGGTATATCTATGCATATTGGGCATCAAACTGTTCGGTAGACCCTTGCCATCAATATTTAGGGTGTTTTACAATTGTATGTAAGAAATTGGGTGAGATATATGCGGCCAATTGCAATGTTTTTAGGCGATTTTCAGAAATGTCATAAAAACCGCTGCCTGTAGCGTAGATTTGCAGTATGGTAGTTTGGAGTAGAAAGACATAATTACCTATTTTTGATTCGTCAGCATGTGTACTTTCCGAAAATATATGGCTCTGGGGGGTCTTTGTACTGTTAGGAGGGTCTTGTGGCAGACAATGCTCAGTCACAGATCTTTGTTCACAGAAAGCGAATCGGCAGCGGAAAAAAGAATGTGCACTGTTTTTATTTGGGGTCTGCACATGCCAGCTCCTTTGGTATATCTATGCATATTGGGCATCAAACTGTTCCGTAGACCCTTGCCATCAATATTTAGGGCGTTTTACAATTGTATGTAAGAAATTGGGTGAGATAAATGCGACCAATTGCAATATTTTTAGGCAATTTTCAGAAATGTCAATAAAAACCGCTGCATTAGCGTAGCTTTGCAGTATGGTAGTTTGGAATAGAAAGACATAAATTACTTATTTTGGATTCGTCAGAATGTTTACTTTCCAAAAATATATGGTTTTGTGGGATCTTTGTGCTGTTAGGAGGATCTTGTGGCACACAATGCTCAGTCATAGGTCTTTGTTCACTGAAGGCGAATCGGCAGCGGAGAAAAGTCAAATGCACTGTTGTTATTTGGGGTCCGCACATGCCAACTGCTTTGGTTTATCTATGCATATTGGGCATCAAACTGTTCAGTCAACCCTTGGTGTCAATATCTAGGGTGTTTTCTAATTGTATGTAAGAAATTGGGTGAGATAAATGTGGGCAATTGCAATATTTTTAGAAATGTAAAAACAGCTGCCTTTATCGCCAAATTTCGGAAAGGTTCTGGCTTGGTGCTTTGGGAGTAGAAAGACATGCATATCTAATTTGGATTTCGTGGGAATGTGTACTTTCCGAAAATATATGGGTTTTCTGGGGTGAACATAATGTTTTTCTACCTTTGCGCCCCCCAAACTATGTAAATGTGTTCATTTTGCAGTACCTGCAATGACAGACCATATTGGGGGGGTCTTCATTTTGGGGCCCTTATATACCACATGCTTGGGTACACCTATACATATTGGACACCAAACTGTTCAGACGACCTTAGGCTTTCATATTTGGGGTGATTTATCTTGATACCTAAAAGTATGTGGGAAATACGATGCTGCAGGTTGGAAAATTTGAGTTGATTTTTGGGAATGTCACCAAAATCACCATATTTAGGATTGGTTTGCGGCTTGGTACTGTGGAGTACAAAGACATGCATACCCAATTTGGATTCGGGGGAATGTGTACTTTCCGAAAATATATGGTTTTCTGGGGTGAACATATTTATTCTACCTTTGCCGCCCCCCAAAACAATGTAAATGTGTTGATTTTGCAGCACCTGAAATGACAGACCATATGGGGGGTCTTCGTTTTGGGGCCCCTATATGCCACGTGCTTAGGTACACCTATACATATTGGGCATCAAACTGTTCAGCGGACCCCAGGCTTTCATATTTGGGGTGATCTATCTTGATACTCAATCGTATGTGGTACATACGATGTGGCAGGGTTGATGGTTTGAGGGGATGTTTGAAAATGTCCCTAAAATTGCCAAACTTAGGAAAGTTTTGCAGCTTGGTGCTTTGGAGTAGAAAGACATGCATACCCAATTTGGATTCGGGGGAATGTGTACTTTCCAGAAATATATGGTTTTCTGGGGTGAACATACTTTTTTCTACCTTTGCTGCCCCCCAAAACAATGTAAATGTGTTGATTTTGCAGCACCTGAAATGACAGACCATATGGGGGGTCTTCGTTTTGGGGGCCCCTATATGCCACGTGCTTTAGTACACCTATACATATTGGGCATCAAACTGTTCAGAGGACCCCAGGCTTTCATATTTGGGGTGATTTATCTTGATACTCAATAGTATGTGGGACATACAATGCCGCAGGGTGGAAGTTTTGAGGTGATTTTTGGAAATGTCACCAAAATTGACAAATTTAGGATTGTTTTACAGCTTGGTGCTTTGGAGTAGAAAGACATGCATACCCAATTTAGATTCGGGGGAATGTGTACTTTCTGAAAATATATGGTTTTCTGGGGTGAACGTATTTTTTTCTATCTTTGCCCACCCCAAAACGATGTAAATGTGTTGATTTTGCAGCACCTGAAATGACAGACCATATGGGGTCTTCATTTTGGGGCCCCTATATGCCACGTGCTTGGGTACACCTATACATATTGGGCATAAAACTGTTCAGAGGACCCCAGGCTTTCATATTTGGGGTGATTTATCTTGATACTCAATAGTATGTGGGACATACAATGCTGCAGGGTGGAAGTTTTGAGGTGATTTTTGGAAATGTCACCAAAATTGCCAAATTTAGGAACATTTTGCAGCTTGGTGCTTTAGAGTAGAAAGACATGCATACCCAATTTGGATTCGTGGGAATGTGTACTTTCCGAAAATATATGGTTTTTTGGGGTGAACGTACTTTTTTCTACCTTTGCCGCACCCCAAAACGATGTAAATGTGTTGATTTTGCAGCACCTGAAATGACAGACCATATGGGGGTCTTCATTTTGGGACCCCTATATGCCACGTGCTTGGGTACACCTATACCTATTGGGCATCAAACTGTTCAGGGGACCCCAGGCTTTCATATTTGGGGTGATTTATCTTGATACTCAATAGTATGTGGGAAATACGATGCTGTATGGTGGATGTTTTGAGGTGATTTTTGAAAATGTCCCTAAAATTGCCTAACTTAGGAAAGTTTTGCAGCTTGGTGCTTTGGAGTAGAAAGACATGCATACCCAATTTGGATTCAGGGGAATGTGTACTTTCCGAAAATATATGGTTTTCTGGGGTGAACGTACTTTGTTCTAACTTTGCCCCCCCCCAATCTATGTAAATGTGTTGATTTTGCAGTATCTGGCATTACAGAACAGATAACTCAAATGGGGTGTCTACATTTTAGGGCCCCTATACACCACATGTTTAGGTACACCTATACATATTGGGCATCACACTGTTCAGTGAACCCCAGGCTTTCATATTTGGGGTGTGTTACATTGATACCTAATGATGAGTGGGAGATATGATGCTGTAGAGTGGAAGCTTTGAAGTCATTTTTCAAAAAAATTCACCAATTTCTATAAAACATTATAACTTTAGGAAACAATTGCAACTTTGTAGTTTGGAGTACAAAGATATATTTACCCATTTTTGATTCACCAGAATCTGTTCTTTCTAATAATGGGTAGTTTTCTAGGGTAAACCTATTGTTAGTGGAATGTTTGGCCTTGAAATCAGAAGTATGCCGTTTGGGGAGTGTTGCTTTGGAAATTTGGTAGTGTACTGCTTGTAGATTTTGATCTATACAAGTGAGAAATCTCCATAAAACTATATATATTTGGTATTGCCGCATTCAGGAGGCATAGACCTTTCCAAATCAGCTGTGTTCTTGTACATAAAATAAATGATGTTTCTGATATATGTGATTGTTCTTTGTGAAACGTGATTTTTTTCATTTTATTAGACACTTAGAAGCCTATATTTTTTTACAGAAGTAGAATTACACCAAAATTCTTGCATATTTTGAAAGTTCAGGTTGTCCTGAAAAAAACAATATATTGTTATACTGGGTAAACTAAAAGACCACCCCAAGAAAGGCCCTTAAAGTGAAAGAGTACAAAATGTCTAAAAACTGCTTGGCAGTAGATGTTCGCATCTAGTACAAAACGGCTGGCAGGGAAAGGGTTAAAGAATGAGAACAAAATCTGGTTTGTGTACAAAAGAATATCATTATATTACAAACTCCATTCTGTACAGTTTAACACATTTTAAGACAATCCGTCTAACAAATGTATAACATGCATGTAACAGATGCACTTGTGTAAAGTTACTTACAGAATGAATTATGTAAAAAAAAAAACTTTGACAGAATATGTAATGGTGTAACTAACTAGTGCATGCCGAGCTAGATTTTAATAACAAAATAGATGCTTGTGACAGAAAGCAAGATTATATAGTACATGATTCACTCTATCAACAAAATTAAAACTCAAAAAAGGGATAAAATATCCAAACCGTGAAGCAATACAGTCAGTCATATTACTAAACCAAGCTTATTGCCCTAAAACAAACAAGATGAAAAGATGCTAGCTCTGCTCCACATGGCTGCATCATCCCTAAGGCATAGGATACTATCTGGCCTTCTATAGAGTGCGCCCTCTAATGTCCCCTGTGCTACATAGCAATTAACATGAACAAAGAACAAACATTTCCTAAAAGGGAAAAAATGTACAATCCATAGATGTGTACCTTGTTGCAAAGTATGGAGGTAACATTTCGAGTTGTTATGGGCCTACATTACAGACTTTCAGAAATTTAATTTTTCAATTTTTACCTGTGTTTCCTTTTTCTCAGCAGTTGGTCAGTAGATGCATACAATGTGGCTAATGCTCCTGATGCCTAGTTTCTTCACCACTGATTTAAATTTTTTAATGCCTTTCTATTAGCAGCATCAAAAAGTAAAGTGTGCTCCAAGCCTAAGAGGCCTGGAGCTGAAGCTCCATCTGCTCATGATACTTGAAGTGTTCACAAAATGTTTTTTTAGAATCCTTATTCAGTTAGCAGTGTAGTCTTATTTTTAGGCTTTGAGCATCTGTCCTGTGTTAAGTTTTGATGGTGATGTGTGGTATATTTTGTTAGTTCTGTATACATTTTGCTCCCATTACGCAGTGACAAGCTGGGAGTGCTGGCTCCCCAATCTGGTAGTCTACAATGCAATTTGAAATTCCTGTCATGCTTCTGCTGCCAACGATTTAAGGTATTTATTTTTCTTCCTTGCTGTGCCAGTTACTGTAAATGTTATCAACTAAACCTTTGCCAACTACTTCAGCTTCATTAATGCAATGAAGTGAAGCACCAGGTACGACAACAAGGCAAAGAATGAATTAAAACCCATTTTGAATTCTAGTCACATAGGGGCATATGTTTTCCAAACCCACTGGACTGGATTAGTATATACGGTAGTTTCTGCAATTTGGCTTGATGAAAAAGACATCTTTGGAATAATTTCACCTTCAAGTAACATTTTTAAGGCTAAGCATATGAAACCCTAGTAGAAGAATTTGATTGGTTATAAAGAAAATGGGAGGGATTGATAGGGTATAAATCCCGCAAAGGACATGCTGTTCACAGATACACCTATGACTAAGCGCCGGAGGGTGCGAAACGCGTAAGGTGGGCCTGGTGGGGTTGTTTGTAACTGAATTTTAATGCTAATTTAAATAAAATAACATTTTTTATGGAAAAAAGCTTGGGACAGTTATCTTTGGATAAAGGATTCTCTTATATGTTATCGCCTGAGAACTGGGGCGAGTCCTTTAGGCTTAACTAAATGGAAATCAGATGTGGACTCCCAATTGATGTATAATAAAAAGAATGAATTAAAACCCATTTTGATTTCTAGTCACATAGGGGCATATGTTTTCCAAACCCACTGGACTGGATTAGTATATACGGTAGTTTCTGCAATTTGGCTTGATGAAAAAGACATCTTTGGAATAATTTCACCTTCAAGTAACATTTTAAAGGCTAAGCATATGAAACCCTAGTAGAGGACTGCGTTCGCACCAGTTAGTGTAACCATAATGTTTTCATACATTTCCTTACTTAAAGGGGACCGTTAAATATTCCAAATCCTATTTTATCATGTTAGTCAAGCAAAATGAACTTCAATTACACTGTATAAATTATTTGAATCTTGTTTCCTTCAGTCTGGGAATTCATAATTATAGCAAGCAGGCAGGAGCCATTTTGTGGACACTGTTATTAAGACAAGCTTTGCATCATCTCAGAATCTTATTTGTGCACCAGAATGGGGGACCCGATGTCCATCCCCATGCCCTGGCTACACAATTAAATGGTGAAGAGAACTGGGGGAATGTGGGGAGAGCAGTGACATCTAGGAAGTGCTGAATGGAAAGTGAAAGTAATTGCCTGCCCCACCTCTATGCCTAAGGCATAGAGGAGGGGCAGACAGTATTTGATTGACAGCTGAGATTTTAAAATAAGTATACAATAGCTATGAATGCTTTAATAAAAAAAATTATTTGGATTTCATGTTTAACTTAAAAAGGACTTTTATTGTCTGGATGACAGGTCCACTTTAAGAAGGCCATACATGGAATGAAAACCATGGCATCCCTGATTGTATATTAGATATTAATCGCCAAGGCTGAAAATATCCAAATGGCTCAGGATGCAGACAATGTAACTGCATATGGGTTACTACATGATAGAATCACTATTCCAAGGGAAAAATCAACCAATTACATAAATATTAATTAAATGATATACTGCACTGTAAAAAAAAGTCCAATAAGTCCCACTGACCTCGACTGCTCTTATTTTCCAAAAAATTGTATTATAGTTTTTCCTGGTTTTTACACTTAATAAATACCCACAGATAAAAACCCACAAATTTTTAGAGAAAAAATTAGAAATCCGAATGTTAGTAAATTTAAAGCCAAATATATTTTTTATTTATTATCACACTCAACAGAATCAGTGGTGATAATCTAAAGAGAATTCCAACATTTGATCACTAGATTGTGATCTTTCTCATAAAAAATATATCCATTATCCATTTTTATCCATTTTTGTATGTAAAGTTGGGTAAACCTGTGAGCCACATTCAAATGTAAAAATACGTGGGGAGCAACACAAGCATGAAAAAAGTTCTGGGGGGCAAATACAGGCTGTGATTGGCTATGTGGATTTGCAACCTATGGGAGGCTCTGTTTGGCAGTACATCTTATTTAACCAAAACTTGCCTCCAATTCAGGAAGTCAAAAATAAGCACCTGCTTTAAGGACACTGGGAACAACATTCAAGGGGTTGGTGAGAAACATGTTGCTCACAAGCTACTGGTTGGAGATCACTGCCCTAACAAGATGGTACAAACACATCAGAGAAAAATGGTCTGACATTATTGGAGAATTATAAAAGAGCTTATAAAATGGCACAGAAAACTGGACTATACATTAAAGAAACAACTCCACTGCTTTTCAATAACATTGAAAAGAAATATATGCAGCAGCTGAACACAGTTAGAAACAAATCAAATCACACGATTTTCACGTATTTTTTTAAGAATTTTCACTGATAACTCAGAAAACTTCGGAGTCTTGCACAAAACCCACTGCACATCAAAAAATCTTTGGGACTTCTCCCATTGACTCTCATGCAACCTTGACAGTTCTGAGATGCCGGATTTTCAGATTCTGACTTTTCGGGATTTTTTAATAGTCAGATTTTAGTAAATTTTAGAGTTTAGTAAATAACTCCCTAAATCATATTTTCAAATCTTCCATGTAATACTGACAATTAATCAGGAGAATTCAAGGGAATAGCACTGTTGCTGTATGAGTCAAATAAGGCAAGACTCGGGTAGTCCATTTTCTTTCAGCTTGTCCTTCTTAGAGCTCATCTTAGAGCTCATCGGAAAGAAAAACGTCTCTGTTCAGATTCATTCTAGAGAATATGATTCATGCCATGCTATAGTATGAATTGTATATAGGGAAAGAAGATAAATGAAAGAATACTTTCCAGTCACACGTTGGAGTAGGGCAATGCTATGGCACAAAATCACAGTTATCCAGTCTGAAAAAGACAGGTTTCCATCAAGTTCAACCTTTCAAACTTTGGCACCACTTAAGGAAAAAGCTGATACCAGGCTCTACCTTATCTCTACAATGTTTCAATCTGATGTTGAGCATTAGGAAGGATCAGCTCCTCCATCCAAAATATGAGCAATATCAGAACTGGCAAACATACATAATGCAGACTGGGACTAACCCCTGTGTTTTATTGTGTCATAATAAATGTACAAAATGTTTCAAAGATGTTCCTGACATTTTACAAAGGGGCATGACCCAGAAATGTTGTGTGTATTTGTTATGACAAATAAGAAAAGTGGCGCTCAGCCTATGCAGTAAAATAATAAACAGTGAACTAACCCCATATCCCTATCCAGAATGTTTCGGACCTGGGGTTTTCCAGATACGGGGTCTTTCTGTACTTCGTATTTCTATATTTTAAGTCTACTAAAAAGTAGTGTTTTGTCTATAATTTGTATTAACTATATTTTAGGTGGGATCAGATTCAAAGTACTTTTTTATTATAACAGAGAAAAAGGAAATATATTTTAAATTTTTAATTATTTGGAGTCTATGGGAGATGGCCTTTGTGTAATTCTGAAATTTCTGGATAAATGTTTCCAGATAATGGATCCTATACCTATTACTGTGAGCCCAGGTGTATAAACCCTGGGCTGTTACTCAAATTAAATGAATGATCGTCTATCCAAAAATGTATAGGCAAGCACGCACACTGATGGAGCACCTCAGCTGAGAAGTAAAACCATCTTTAAAAATAGGCAGCCTGCCGCATTTGGTATCACATGATATGTAATCATAGGCTAAAGTGCATAGAATTAAAAAAAGCCATAATGAGTGACCTCGTCATCACCCACTAAGTAACATCATATCCAAAACTAACATTTTTGAATAAAGGTTTTTGTATTCATTATGACACAATAAAGCACAGCAGTTAGTCCTTGTTTGTGTTGTATATTTGTTCCAGTTCTATTTCTTCACATGCCATGTTTAAACCTAGAAGGAAACACATTTTCTTTTCTCAATCCATTGCTTAGTTTATTAGAAATTCATATTTGTACTACACAAAAAGTTTATCGTAAGAAAATCAGATTAGCAGGCATACAAAAATATACAGCCTTAAGCCAAAGCAAGAAAAATTGTGGGGGGCAGATCGCAAGTTTCTATTCTGCTTTTGTTCACACTAGACAATACAAGCTCACTAAAAGCACCCACCAATAGGGGTGTAGGAGGTTCTGTACCACCCCCTGCTACTAATAACTCAAGGCTCCTGGCCAGACCAAGTGTTTGTTATTTTTGTGCTAACCAGCATCCACAAGAACAGACCTTATACTCTATCTCGGCCAAGAAACTACATACGCAAATTGCATACTTCTCCACCCAAGCATTCATCCAAATCAAGCAGCATTCTGCTCAGCATTTGAAAAATATTTACTATGTGGTTTTACTCTCAAATCACTAAAATTAGAAAAATGTAAGTAATTTTCTACCACACCCTTTTCTTATGCAAATAAGTTTTTCCTTTTGATTTTGCTATCTAAAGACTATTCTTCTTATAGTCACTCATGTCATTGCCCAAACCAAAAGTCTTTGATCCATAAATACATTGGTATATTATTAAATAAAAATACAGGTACGGGATTTCTTATCAGGAAACCCGATATCTAGAAAGTGCTGAATTACAAGAAGGCCATCCCCCATAGACTGCATTCTAATCTGATAATTAATTTTTTTTTATAATCACAGTATTTTCTTTTCCTCTGTAATAATAAAACAGGACCATCTAATTGATTCCAGCTAAGAGATCATTAATCCATATTGGTGGCAAAACAATCCTAATGTGTGTATTTAATATTTCAATTATTTTTTAGTAGACTTAAAGTATGAAGTACCCCTTATGTGGAGAACACTAAGGCCCAACCATTATGAATAATAGGTCCCACACCTTTAATATATTAAGCTGATTACCTAGGTCAACCTAACAACCTTATGCCTACTGCAACAAACTAGGCTGATACTGTGAGAATCTGTAAGTGCGAGGAAGCAGCTGTCAATCCAGTGTAACAAACAGTACCTTTAACTATGCAGGTATAGTAATCAGACTGACTTAGTCTACAAGTAGCCTACATATTTTCAGTATACCAAATGTATAACCTTACATCACTTAGCTATTATTATTACCTATATTATTATTATTATCTACATTACTTATTTGATGAAATTCACCCTACACAAATGATACATTCTGGTTAGATTTCATTTTGCTTGTAATACCTTCTTTCAAGCCTTAAAGGGGTAGTTATTTTTTAATTTTTTAGCCTTAATTTGCTTTCCTTTTCTGCCCCTTTACAGCTCTCAAATGGGGGTCACTGACCCCAGCAGCCAAAAAAACGATTGCTCTGTGAAACTACAATTTTATTGTTATTGTTTTTATTGCCTATCTTTCTATTCAGTCCCTTACCTATTCATATTATAGTCCTTCATTTCAAAGTGATCCTTAGTTGCAAAGGAAATATTACCTTAAATATCAAATTAGAAAGCTGTTGAACAAAAAGCTAAATAACTGAAAAACCACAAATATTTCCAATTTCCTATTGTCTCTGAATATTATATACTAAGGGGGTTATTTACTAAACTCCGAATACCCGAAAATACCCGAAATCTGAAAAATTCGTGATTTTTTGTGTTATAATAGGCTTTTAAAAAAATCACGAATTTTTAGGAATTTATTAAACCCTGAGGGCTAAAAAGCCGAATATAAAAACACGGCATCTCAAACCTGTCGAGGTTGCATAAAAGTCAATGGGAACAGCTCCATTGATTTTTGGTTGTGTCGGGGGTTTCGGGCAATTTCACTATGTTTTCTGAGTTTTCGGGGAAAATTCACGGAAAAACTGTGAAAATCGGAGCTTTTCCCGCAAAGGTAATTTTCGAGAAAATTTAATAATAAATAAGCGTTAAAAAACCCGAGCGGCTTAGATCGGAGTTTGTAGCAGCCGATATTGAGATCAATTCGGACCTTGATAAATAACCCACTAAAAGAGAATTTTATAGGTGAACTACCCCTTTAACTTGTGAAAAGTGTTTTAACAATGAGAGCTTTGAAGCTATAAATGTAATCTAGTGTCAATTGTCCTTTTAGAATCAGTGTGGAATTTTTTGGACATGGCTTCAGATGGGGTTTTTTCTTCCCCTGATGGTCCTCTACAAGTTAGGCATAAAAAGTTGATGAAAATTTGCTTTTTCGACCTCTTCTACTATGTAATTATTTCATTAAAGATCCCATTAGGGGAAAATAAAATTTGGTGTGGTCCATTATCTTAATGGGATATACAATGTGCAGTCAGTAAACAGAAGAGATTCAAATAGTTATTTTCATCAAAAACAACACACATGCTCTGTACACCTGCATGTTCACACCACCCCCTTTCAATGTTGTTTGTAATCTTAAAATTTCAGGGGTGCCTGAGTAAAATGCTCACCTCAGACAGCAGCATTCAACAAGTTTCAAAACCACTCCTGGAAATTTAAGAGCCTAAGTCAGATTTTTTTAAAAGTAATTTTTAGTGGAGAGAGCACTGTGACAGGACCCTACTAGGCAGGGTAATGTTTAAGGACCTCAACTTTAAAATGCACACTGAGCCGGAACCCAAAAAATGAATTTAAAGGATGGAAAGTCACAAGTTAGGCACCCCCAGTGATTGTAATCACTTACCAGATACCCTGTGCTGGTGCTCCTATCAGCAGAAAGCCCAGGGTTCTTCCAAGCAGGATCGGACTGGGCCGGTGGGACACGGGGAAAAAATCTGGTGCGCCCCCCTGCCCTCCCCATATCTGGTGAACAACAAGAAAAAAATGTGCGGTGCGCGCCGGCGTTTGTGCCGGTGTTCACGCATGCGTGCTGTTGTTTGGGCCATTGTTCAATCATGTACGGTGCAGCCAGCATTTGTGCATGCACGCATGGGCCCGGAGTTGTGGAACCCGGTGGGCCCCCCGTGCTCAAGTCTGACCCAGCTTCTAAGTGAGCACAAAGGAGTTATACTCCGCTTCTTCTTTCTACAAAAAAATACATCTAATACATCTTCTAGGCAAAAGGAGTCCCCTATAAGATATATTGGATCTAACTGTCAATGATTAATATTTCAGAAACAGTACAGAATTTTTAATCGATTTTAATCGATATTTAGAAAACTTCTCATTTCTGTGTGCTGAAGCTTATATTAAATGTATCCCCATTAAAGGGGACCTGTCACCCAAAAAAATAATTCCAAATCCTATTTTATCACGTTAGTCAAGCAAAATAAATGTTAATTACACTATATATAAATTATTTTAATTTTGTGGACACTGCTATTAAGGCAAGCCTTGCATGATCTCAAAATCTTGTTTGTGCACCGGAATGGGGGACCTGATGTCACTCTACTGCACAGCGATTGTTGACTTTCCTGCTCCTTACATTTCTGTACAATTAATTGTTTTTCAATCCCAACTCACCCTTCCTCTACATGCTCCTCATATCCAAAAACTTCTCTTTGCACAAAAACAGATTGAACCTTCAGTGTCCTGTCTAATCAGAGAGTAATTTTTGCACAAACAAAGCTTGTTGCTGAAAACTTGCAGAACTGGTAACAAAATTAATTGTGGACACTAAATGCAATGTCTTTATCACATCTAAATTGTACTTATCCTTATACTTGTGTATGTAAATTACCCACCTACTCTCTTTGTATATTAATCTTGAATGTAATTGTAATTTTGTATTTATGGCTTTTCCCTTTTTTTAGTGATGACATCTAACTGTTTATCAGACAGTGATGATGGTCTAGTGATGACCTTCTGGCAGTTCTTTTTTATCCAAAAAGATCACGGTTTCTGGGAAATTTACTAAGAATAAAATAAACTAGGAAGAGGAGGTCCAAACCCACTTCTGGTGATGTTTCTGTGGTCCATATCTCCAAGTATACTACTCTCCCAATTGATTTAAACAAATGTAAAAGTAATTTGCCTTCCTCACTACAGGAGTATAATCTGAACTGACCATGACCATGGCTATGATTCTGTTTTCCAATTCCAATTGACTTTTCAAGACAGGGAAACCAATTCCCTGATGTCAAAATAGAACTTGTGATTTATGTGCCCAAAGGTGATTTATTGGCTCACAGTGGCATTCCAACAACATTTCAGACCTAACAGGGCCATTTAGGACTTGATAAAGAGTCCAAACATTGTCTGTATTCCTCTGGGAAACAATCTACCAATTTGTATTCACATAAATCACAAGTCCAGTGTGTTGCTGATTTATTTGATAATACTGTACTTCTACTCATATTATACAGACGTAACAATTTCAATTGCAATTAGATTATTTATGTTTGTGTCTGGAGGAGTACTGATTCTATCTTCTTGCCTTATAGATTCCACACTTGATACGAAACAATATAAGTTGCCATTGCTACATAATTCAACTAATTATTTTATTTTTTCCATGAAATGTGTCCGTTTTCATCAAGAAACGTTACTCATACATGTAGAACCCCCACACATCTATTCTGCAGTCATTTGCCCCATCTAACTCAAAGCAGTCAGCAGTCAGCCACCAAATGGATAGAAATTTGGAAGAATAATGTAATGCAAGTTTACATAAGAATTCACTTCTTCCAAACAGGATGATGCCTTTCGGCTCTCTTTTTCTTTACTGATGTACCCAGTACATTTCTATTTTTTTCCACCCAAATGATCTTAATTAAATCATGCCTATGTATATTTGCCAATAGCCTTACCCAGAAGGGTGTTTATATAGCCATTCAGTACTTAACTTTGCTCATTTTAAGTAATTCCTATCTCTGGCAGAATAAAGCACTTTTAAGCTTTGAAGTTATGTTGTACTGTTGCTTCTTAGAAACATCCAGTAAAACAAGAAACATACTGTACAAAGAAAGATCTGCAGCATTACAGTCATTGATTACTGGTTCTCATTCTCAGTTTATAATGATCATATTTCAACATTCCTTTAGCTTGTTTATCATGCCCCAATTTTCGTTCTTTCTACATTCTCGATTTTTCATATTGGTCTTTATTAGCCATTAGTGAAAATCCTTATCTTTTCCCACTGTCATTTTCACTGTTCCTCAGTTACTCTACCTCTTAAACATTCTTTCACCTAGTCATTTCTATTTACCTCTCAGTTCTCAACCCCTATCCTAATCCTCTCTTTTCCCTTGCATCACCCTCAGTCTGTACAGTACATATATATAATATACAGTATTTTGGTAAACTGGGTTTGGCATTTGGTACTTATTCCTTTTGGATAATAGCTAATGGTGTTGAACAATTTAAAGGCGTTGTAATCTCAAATGTAAGATTTTGCCGAATGAATTTGATTCTAAGCAACTTTACAATACCTTCATTACATATTTTCAAAGTTTTATGTGTTAAATAAGTTACAGTTTGCGTAAATGTAATTGAGTCAAAACCAGCTGCACAGAAAGGAACAGACAGATACATTTGTAAATTGCATTTATAGATAACTTTAAGACCATTGAAATATATCATTGTAAATGATGCATATTGTGCATTCTCTTTACATCCTCTTTAGGTTTATTAGGTTAGATAGATAGATAGATAGATAGATAGATAGATGATAGATAGATAGATAGATAGATAGATAGAAGATAGATAGATAGATAGATAGATAGATAGATAGATAGATAGATAAAAGATAGATAGATAGATAGATAGATAGATAGATAGATAGATAGATAGATAGATAGATAGATGAAAGAGAGAGATAGAGAGAGAAAGATGATAGATAGATAGATAGATAGATAGATAGATAGATAGATAGATAGATAGATAATAGATGAAAGAGAGAGATAGAGAGAGATGATAGATAGATAGATAGATAGATAGATAGATAGATAGATAGATAGATAGATAGATAGATAGATAGATGATAGATAGATAGATAGATAGATAGATAGATAGATAGAAGATAGATAGATGAAAGATAGATAGATAGATAGAGAGAGAGAGAGAGAGAGAGAGAGAGAGAGAGAGAGAGAGAGAGTTGAAAGAGAGAGATAGAGAGAGAAAGATGATAGATAGATAGATAGATAGATAGATAGATAGATAGATAGATAGATAATAGATGAAAGAGAGAGATGATAGATGATAGATGATAGATAGATAGATAGAAGATAGATGAAAGATAGATAGATACATAGATAGATAGATAGAAGAGAGAGATAGAGAGAGATGATAGATGATAGATAGATAGATAGATAGAAGATAGAGAGAGAGAGAGAGAGAGAGAGAGAGAGAGAGAGAGAGAGAGAGAGAGAGATATAGACTGATTTTCTTCCAATAAAAACAGATTATATTTTAGTTGGGAAACAAGGTACTATTTTATTACAGGGAAAAAGGAAATAATTTTTAAAAATGTGAATTATTTAAAATGGAGTCTATAGGTAATTCTGAGATTTGTGGATAACAGGCTTTGGGATAACAGATCTCATACCTGAACAGCAAGTAAGTTTGTAATAGTATGAACCTGTATTGGCCAAGCAGTTTGGTTTAATTAATTTGAGCATAAAAAAGGCATAGGTTTATCGTCACCCTTTGTTTGGGGATAGTAATTAAATGGATTTTCACTTACTAGTGCTGAAAAATTATAGCATTATCTTGAAGATGAGATTGAAGATGATTGATAATGGTCTGGATTGATAAGGGTCTGGAAGATTAAGTCCAGGAACAACACCCTAGAACAACACTGGTTTAGGTTAATTATCCTAGAAATATCTGGGCAAGGTTATGGTTTCTGTGCATTTTTTTGGACATTTTTTTGGACATTGAAGGATTGTCTGTAGCTGGGAGACTTGGCAGTTATCAGTGGCAAATAATATGAGTAATGTAAGGGAAGACTGGTTGTGATGAAGCTTCTGCTATAGAAATATAAACAAAAGATCAAAATGCAAAAGAATGCTCATAGAAGAGCTGGTGCTAAGCACAGAGCTGTCAGAGATAATTTTATGTTTATTTCTCTGTACAACCTTAAGCAATACTCACACTGGATTAAAAGTCATAATGTAAATTGAGTTATAAACATTTTAATAAATGTTGTGGACAAAAGTAATTCTAATTCTTGTAGTCATGCACATATTGGAGGGTTACAAATGCTAGAAATCTTCACTGTGCATAACCAGTACACCTGTCATGCTGCACAAAAGCAAAAGGAATAAAAAAAGCAGTCATAGAGCTACACATGATGTATCAAGTCAATGAAGAGGCTTGGTGAGGTCAGGAGAAAAAAAGGCAGAGCAGAAGAAGATGGTATTGTGGAACATGGATCAAAAAGACGAGGATTAGAGCTCACAGTTGAAATAAGATGTATGCTTTCTTGTCAAACCTTTCATAATAAATACTGAGGAGAATATCATGTTATTTCAGAGATTTGTGCCAAATTCCTGATGTTACGCAAAAGAAACTCCTAAATGCCAGGGCTCCATGGCAAGAGAAAAAGTTTAAAGCTGAAACCCTTGCCCAACAGTTAGCAGCGTTGATGGGAGCGTGAGCCATTGAAATAAAATCGAATGGCTTTGTATGCATCTGATATGGAATTGATACAAGCATGGACAATATGTCTATGTGATTAATATAGATTATTATAGATTGCTTTCAAAATTTGTTTTAAATCAAGTAAATCTATTTCAGACTGTATATTTGTTCCAGAAGTATCAATTAACATAAAGTGCTTGACCCTGCAGGGCCCTTAGTACATGACTGGTTTTCCCTAGACTGAAGGTGTTCCACTCTTTTGTCCTGACAGCCTAAACGATACGGAATGGCAGGCACCATGATGTACTATACCCAGGCCAACATGCATCCGCAGGTAAAATATTCAAACTTTTACTGTCAATCTCTTGGCACAGCTAACTATTCAAACTTACTGTCAGGAGGTGGAATGTTCTTTTTTCTTTTGGTAAGAAAGGGGCCAATAAACCATACTTCCCAACATTTTGTAAATAGAAAGAGGGACAAAAAGATTTGCTGCTCTCCGCGTGGCAACATTTTTTGTCCACACCCATTTTTGTGGCCACATCCCCTAATTACCATGTTCCTTTTATGAAAGTTTCAACACATTTCTGTGGTTTTTATGTGTTATTACAGTTTTGCTAATGAAGGTGAATTGCCCTTTAAGCTGCAAATCAAAGTTTAACCAAGAGACTTACATCTTTACAAAAGTATCTAAGTATCTATTCTGGCCAAAAGCCAATTAAGTTTTAGAAACTGTGTATTTTTTTCTGGCTGTTCAGTGCAGGAGATCAAAGAGAAAGTCTGGACATTTCGGTAACACACCCGGGACTGCGGGTTGAGCTGTCAAAATCAGGAATGTCCCACGAAAAACAAGACAGTTGGGAGGTATGCAATAAACAGCTAGATATAATTCCACAAACTGGTCGTACTGTGTTTATTTGGGAAACTGAGTTTACCTATTCAGAACAATGTGACTCCAAATTTGCATTAAACTTATCATGAGGGCAATGTTTTAAGTGTTATTACAGTTTTGATAATGAAGATAAATTGCCCTGAGCTGTGAGTCTCAGTTCTCCCAAGAGACCTGCTTATCTGAAATAGTTGCAATTGTATCTTTGCTATCTATTTGTTACAGATGTATCAAAGTGCAGGAGCTGAGTTTTATGGGCTCTGCCAAGAGAGTCTACTTAATTAAATTTCATAAACTTTGTGGGTAGATTTACTAAAGTGCAGTGTGGCCGTCGCTAGTGAAAATTCGTCCAGAAATTCCATCTGCAGGGATGTCGCCAATTTACTAACAGGCGTAGAGGACAATTCGCAAGTGAAAGAGTTCATCGCTAGCGTAGTTTTGCACCCTATTGTCAGTTGAACGATCATTACTCTGCAAAGTCACTAAAGTGTGAATTTTACAGAACGTTACCTCTGTCGCCAGAGTTTCCTTCACCACCTTAGACTTGGCAAACCGATCAGATGAAGCTACATCCTCCTTAATCTTATGTCAGTGACATCCTATCCTGTATGCTGGAAAGTCCAGATTTTTGTGTAAACATTAGTTAAGGGTGGGCTCATGTCTAGGGCATTAGAGGATCTTTTTTGTCTTTATTATGCTTCCCTAGACATTTGTAATAATAAGTAGCCACTTCAAGCATTTGCACCAACATCTCTAATAAAGACATATATACAACCTATATGTACCCGCCCTATTGAAATTGACCTAAGTGTACTAACAAAGTTTCGCTAGGCAGAAATGAACGCTAGCAAAAGTTCGCTAGGAAACCACACCCATTTTAAACCACACCCATGTTATCACAACAACTTTTATGACCATATCCACATAAATGGTGGTAGCACACCAAAAAAACAAATGGTTGGGGCTCACTGCAGGGATATCAATCATCACTCATATATAAAAAATCTAAGTCATATTAAAACATACCCTTAAATCCATGTGCCTCCTCATCCCCGGTGGATAACACAGCACCCCCAGCACACGATTAAAGACCTTAGGGGCCCCTACCAACAATTTCCAAATGTTAACAAACCCCCAGAACAAACCCTACCAGGCTCACGTCCCATAGGTAGTATAGGGCAGGCAGGGTAAAGCACAAACTGGGAGCATAGGGCAGGCAGAGTATGGCACACAAAGGCAGAGTATGGCATACACAAGGAGCATAGGGCAAGCAAAGTATGGCACACACAATGAGCATAGGGCAAGCAGAGTATGGCACACACAAGGAGCATAGGGCAGGCAGAGTATGGCACACACAAGGAGCATAGGGTAGGCAGAGTATAACACACACAAGGACCATAGGACAGGCAGAGTATGGCACACACAGGGAGCATATGGCAGGCAGAGTATGGCACACACAGGGAGCATATGGCAGGCAGAGTATGGCACACACAGGGAGCATAGGGCAGGCAGAGCAGGACACATAGGGCAGGCAGAGTATGGCACTCACTGGGAGCATTGGGAAGGTAAAATACAGCAGGAGACAGGGAAACCTATCAGGACCACTCTAAGATAAACAGTTCATACTGTGCTACATACAGTGACACATTGCTGGTCCCCTCCAGCAGTTTGTATAAGGTGTGAACAGGTGAACAATGTGGGCACTTTCAGTGTATGTATGAGGTGTAAACAGTACAGGGCTTTAGGGGTGTGAACATTACAGGGCTTTGGGGCACACAATAGAGGTGTTATGGGTGTGAACAATATAGGGAGGATTACAGTCTGAATTTGAGGTGTAAACAATGCAGGAGTCAGTTAATCCACAAGGTAAGCAGTCACAGCAGGCAGACTTTCATGTGGAGTGCCACACAAGGGGGGTTGTGGTCCACCAGTTGGACAGTACTGATGTAGGTAGAAATGTTATGGGATCCAATACAACATTATGCTGAATGGCATGGGAAGGGTAAAGAATAGAGCAGTCTTGCTGAATTCAAGGAATTCTGTATTTAAAATATTATATTATATCATTATTCCATCTACAATCTAACCTGTAAATTAATTAAGTTGAACGCATTTGGGCTAATTAACAACATACAATTCAGTCAAGAGAAAAGCCCAAAGAGATGTATTGTATGTGCAAATGTTTTTAACGCAACTGAATTTTTTTTGTGATTTTGTTTAGTAAAAGTGTTTGGGAAGGATCAGAAAAGCATTTAAAGCTTTCCTTTCTTAAAACAGGCTTATAACTAACTATGGTCTGTTGATGTTAAACAGCCAAGGAATCTTAACAAAAATACTTTGTGCGCTAAAAATGGTGGAGTAATTTGTTACATGAGGAATGCTTGATGTTTTTAAATCAGTAAAATAAATTGCTACCCGGTGGATCATTCAAATACTGGTAATTAATGCCTTGTATACTTAGAAAAGCAGCATGGATTATGATTTTTTCTGATATTGTTTAAAGATGTTTAAAATGTGGTTATAATTCCAGTGGCTCACATAATTCCAGTGGCTCACACAAACCTAAAGTCATGTGCGAGTTGCTATACCTGCTGCGACTAATATACTTATATATTAATGTGTAGGTGGGCTGCCTTCAGTAATTCATTAGTAAGATTCTAAGGAAACGCTTTACATTTTGTCACTCACAGAAAAACTTTTACTTTTTATTTATATTGCACAGACGTATTCTGCGGTGCTTTACAGAAACTGTTCACAATTCACAGTCCAGGCCCCAGTGGGGCTCACAATCTAAGAACCCAGCCACAAGCATAAAATATGGTCCAAAATATGATTTGGAGTCAGTTAACCTGCCTGCATGTTTTAATACATCTTATTATAGAACTACAGAAGGCCTTGTTGATGGAGAAATAAACCCTAAAAATTAAAGTGACTAGAAATAGTAGTAATGATTCAGGCCTTCAAAGTTGTCACAGGAGTTTCCCCTCTTAGATTTTGTTAGGAGTGTCTGTGAAATGCACATGATCAGTATGTTCTGGACAGCTGTTGAGAATCTAAGCTTAGGGGTCATCACAAATCATCAAGCACAAAATGAGGTTAATCTGTCATAGAAGCTGATGCTACAGGGCTGATTATTAAATTTTGATCCCAATTGTGCTTGTTTCTGAGCTTCCTTGTACCAATAATTATTTACGAATCAGCCTCAGTGAATTGACGCCAGAAATTCACAAATTTTTCGGCGAAACTGAACAAATTCGCCCCATCATTAGATGGGGATCTAGAGGGACATCTTTGAAAGCACAGCTCTTTAGTGCTAAAGGGCTGTGGTTACCTTGGGCTGGTACAAAAGCCCAAAAGCAAAACATTTCTACCCTACTTATTTGGTTCAGCTTTAGTTCTCCTTTAAAAAGAGTATCACCTGCTTACAAATTTGTTAATGATATGTAGCCCTATTCATCTACTGCAGGAAATCTAGCACTGATCTTACTTGTGGTGCTACGGGAGTCCTGTGTCTCTGCTACAGAGGAGAGCCTGTACACTATGATTTGGTGTGCCAGACTGGACTGTGATACCCCTCCATGGGAACTTCCCTGATCCTCAATCACACAAACAGAGAAAGGTTGATGGGTTTATTTGCAAGACACTGTAAATAACCGTGCTATATACAGCCTGCCAGACAGGAGGAAATTTACATAATATATCAGTTGGTTTTAGATCTGTGCAGCACTTCTTGCAGGCCTCCTTTCCTTTCAACTCTGCCAGCACTTCCTCTGCAGGCCTTCCTTCATACCAGCTCACAAGGGGGGGCTACTCCCCCTACTTGCACAGAACAACACAGAGGAGAGACAAGTATACATAGCTCCCCTACAGACAGGACAAGATTGCCAGACAGGGGTCAATAGATGGGCTTTGTTATGTATAGGGTTGCCACCTGTATGGATTGACCTGGACAGCCCGGTTTTCAGAAGGGCTGCCCCGGGTCAAGACAGTCTGCCCAGTTTTTCCAATAAAGAAAAACCAGGCAGGATCCCTCCTGTTTGACATGGTGATCAGCCAATTATTGATCGCCAAGTCATAGCCCTGCCATGCGACATAGCACGCCCCACTCGCAACATCACTGACCCGCCCCAGTGATGTCATGTCAAACTTGTTATACAGAAATCTCAGAACATTGGGAAGGTTGTTTCCCCTAGACTCTATTTTAATTAAATAATTCAAAATGTTAAAACATATTTCCCTTTTCTCTGTAATAATAAAACAATATGCTTTATTTCATCCCAACTAAGATATAATTAATCCTTATTGTTGAGAAAACAATCCTATTGGATTTCATTTCAATTATTATTAGCAGATTTAAGGTATGGAGATCCAAATTACAGACAGACCCCTTGAAAACCCCAGGTCCTGAGTATTCTGGATAACAGGTTCCATACCTGTACTGGAAAGTAAAAATCACATTAGTTGGCAGTGTTTACCACCATAAACATATGCATATAATAATTGCAAAGTTTGCCCCAGGTTTTCCAACCAATCAGCATGTAATATTTACCATTTTTCATGAAAAAGTAATTTAAGATAATTTTTGCAGTAAATTAATTTATAGCTAGAAGTGTGGCAGAAAATGGCTGCACATTTCTTTTATCAGCAGATTTATATTGTTTTCATTAGACTTGCTCCAAGAATCGAGAACAGGAATAACTGCTGCCTTTGTCAAAATCTGCTTAGAGTCACACACTGTAAAATTCAGGAATAACAACAATAATAATCACATTAATAAAGAAAACTCCATGATTGTTACAGCTCATAACTGGAGGCCTACAGCCCATGTTTTTTTACCCAACTAAATCTCTAAATTGCATGAGGTAATTGTATCCAACTACTTGTTGCTGACTAAAAATAGAATTTATTATTTTCCAGAGTCTGAACTACAAAGTGCAGTCCCTTAAGGAATAAACTGAACCTTTTTGGATTTCGCGCCGGTAAACAACATTTTGCATTTCGTGCCCGCTGTTGAAAAGTCAAGGGGAGCAGCAGGGCAGAAGATTCTCCCCAGTTTTATGCATTAACCTGCGGCTCCGGAGCATCATGCGGCTCTTCATCCTGCTTGCTGCGGCTCAACAAACATATTATTAGACTTATAGAGAGAATATTACAGAAAAAAGGAAAAATCCTACTCACCTGCAAATACAGCCCTTGTGCCCCAAGCTGCTCGTACACAGAGATAGTAAAAAGGTAACTAGAGCTGCCATAGGCCAGGGGACGATTTTGTTGCCAAGGGGCCCTTGACCAGTCACACACATGTGTCCACAGCTCCCAATCGCCACAGGCTTATAATAAACCTCTGTGGGACAGCCATACTCAGTCTCTAAACCGGGAAAGCCCTGAATACATCCCAAAAAAGAAAAATCTCAGAAGAAAATAAAGAGTTTAATTCTGCATGGACATATTCCTTTGCCTTCACTGTCATCGACGCTGGCTTGCCTGTGTGCTTGATATGTGGCGAGAAATTAGCAAACAACAAAAAATGTAACGTTGAAACATTTTCAAAACAAGCACTCAGCATTTTCTAAAAAGTACCCAACTGAAGATGAGCAAAAGAGAGCGATTTCTGAACTATAATGGAAATTTGAGCAGAGCAAACATACTTTCAATAAGTGGATCAACTCTCCAAACTCAACTACAGCTGCTAGTTTTGTGGCAACTCATGAGATCATAAGGAGGGGGAAGCCGTTCACAGATGGAAAATACATAAAAGAATCGTTCATAAAAATATCAGAGCATCTATTCTCCAAATTCAAAAACAAACAGGAAATTATTCCGAAAATTAAAGAAATGTCTCTCTCAAGTACAGGACTATTAGAATGGCAACAAACATCACCAGTAAGCAAATTGATGACATCAATTCAGCTTAAGCTTATTCAATTGCCTGTGATTAGGGATGTAGCGAACGGCGGAAAAAATGTTCGCGAACATATTCGCGAACTTGCGTCAAAAATAGACTTCAATGGGAAGGCGAATTTTAAAAGCTGGAAAAGACATTTCTGGCCAGAAAAATGATTTTAAAGTTGTTTAAAGGGTGCAACGACCTGGACAGTGGCATGCCAGAGGGGGATCAAGGGCAAAAATGTATCTGAAAAATACATTGTTGACACAGCGCTGCGTTTTGTGCTGTAAAGGGCAGAAATCACACTACGTCACTCAGGTGATGTTTCTGGACACGGAATGTGAAAAAGCTCACACAGCTAGGTGGCACTTGGTTAAAGACTGGGCAAACAATGCCTGCAAGGGCAACGTATACAGTAGTGGATACGGAATATATTATTGCTGCTGTAAAAACATCACTCAGGTGATGTTTACGGACACAGAATTATTATTGTTATTTAGACAGAATGTGAATAAGCTCACACAGCTAGGTGGCACTTGCATACCTCCCAACTGTCCCTCTTTTGACCACTCAACCCCCTGTCCCTCTTTTGTACTGGAAAGTCCCTCTTTTCTCTGCACTGAACAGCCAGAAAAAAAACAGTTTCTAACTTAATTAGCTTTTGGCAGAGAGCTCAGAACAGCTAACAGGTGCAAATAAGATACTTTGTAACAATTTTGACTCTGGTTGGTGCTGGTGGTGGTGAACAACTAGGAGGAGCAGCACACCAGTCCCTCTTTTCTCTGAACTGAACAGCCAGAAAAAAAACAGTTTCTAACTTAATTAGCTTTTGGCAGAGAGCTCAGAACAGCTAACAGGTGCAAATAAGATACTTTGTAACAATTTTGACTCTGGTTGGTGCTGGTAGTGGTGAACTACTAGGAGGAGCAGCACACCAGTCCCTCTTTTCTCTGAACTGAACAGCCAGAAAAAAAACAGTTTCTAACTTAATTAGCTTTTGGCAGAGAGCTCAGAACAGCTAACAGGTGCAAATAAGATACTTTGTAACAATTTTGACTCTGGTTGGTGCTGGTGGTGGTGAACTACTAGGAGGAGCAGCACACCAGTCCCTCTTTTCTCTGAACTGAACAGCCAGAAAAAAAAACAGTTTCTAACTTAATTAGCTTTTGGCAGAGAGCTCAGAACAGCTAACAGGTGCAAATAAGATACTTTGTAACAATTTTGACTCTGGTTGGTGCTGGTAGTGGTGAACTACTAGGAGGAGCAGCACACCAGTCCCACTCCCCAACACAGCTAGACTAATAGCACTGGGCTCTTACAGTAGCAAAGTAAAAAAAAAAAAAAGAAAATAAAAGCAGTCCTTACAAGGACTATTGGGTTACAGGCAGCAGTCAGCAGATGAGAGATCAGAAGCAGTGCCCACAGCAGCTACATACAGAGCACTGCAGTAGAAGGTAGATTACTAGCCAGCAAAGCTACCTAACCTAAAATGTCCCTCAAATCCCTGCAGAGTTCTGTCCCTACAATACAGAGCAGTATCAAGTAGATTACTAGCCAGCAAAGTTACTATCAACTGTCCCTCAAATCACTCAACAGCTCTCTCCCTACACTAGCTCTTCCAAGCACACACAGGCAGAATGAAAAAACGCTGCAGGGCTTCAGTTTATATATGGAAGGGGAGTGGTCCAGGGGGTGTGGGGGTGGTCCAGGAGGGAGAGCTTCCTGATTGGCTGCCATGTATCTGCTGGTCTGGGGTGAGAGGTCAAAAATAAGTGCCAGCTAAGGCGAACCCAAATTGGTGAACGTCGCGCGACGTTCGCGAACATTCGGCGGACGCGAACAGTCAATGTTCGCGCGAATTAGTTCGCAGGCGAACAGTCCGCGACATCCCTACCTGTGATGAGTCAAGTGATATAAACGATATTGAGCAGACAGCACTGTTATGCAGATATGATAACTCTGATGGGCCTCAGGAAGAACTGCTTGAACTCATACCGCTAAAGGGCCAAACGCGGGGACAGGACATTTGTGAGGCTGTTTTGAGTTGTCTAAAAGCCAAAGGAATAAACACCGCTCACCTTGTGTCGGTATCTACTGATGGTGCACCCAGTGTGAGAGGAGCACATAAGGCTTTGTGAATTTACTTCAAAAGTCGCTGGATCGAGACAACTGACAGTTTTGTTCATTGTGACGTGAAGTCGAGAGCGCATATTCGGATCTCCTGCTGCACAACAGAGTTTGGTGGCTGTCAAGGGGAGACCTGCTAAAATGCTTCGATGCTTGTCTGGAACATGTAAAACCTTATTGGAAAGTAAAGGCCTCAGCTATCCCGAACTGGCAAGCACGGCCCTGCAGTTGGTGGAGGATGTTCTGGCATTTAAACGCAAGATGACAGTGTTTGCCAGAGATGTTCAGAGAGGTACCCTCTCTCACTTCCCCTCCCTGAGAGATTTCAAAGAAAAGAACAATCACATCATAAATTGTGATTTACAATGTGCAATTATGGCAATGCAAGCTGCATTTGGAGAAAGATTCAGCGAGTTTAGAATGGAAAAAAAAACTCTGTCCATCCCTGTCACACCGCTGGTGTGACATATCCGCATTCACAGGGATAAGTTAGGCCGATATTAAAATTTAACTGCCCGACATAGCAGATAAAGAGTTATGGGTGTCCAAGTTCAAAAACCTGACAGTGGATCTCGAAGAAAATAGCCCGTCAGAAGGCCACTCTCGCTTAAGAGCACAAATGGAATGATATTAAAAACCTCCCCAAACCCGACAAACTTGTTTTTGAAACATGGAGTGCCATTCATGACACGTATATGATCATGAAAAAGTATGCATTTGGAGTTCCGTCCATCTTTGGCTCAACATACTTATACGAGCACGTTTTCTCTAACATCAACTTCATAAAATCCAAATATCGCTCCCGCCTCACAGATGAGAGCCGACATTCCTATATGAAGATCAAAGTCACATCTTACAGCCCCGACATAGGGAAGATCAGCATGGAGCTTTAGAAACAGAAGTCACATTAATGAGAACAATAGCATTTGGCTATTATTGAATTCAGTGTTTATTTCAAAGTAGGGCTACACATGCAAACTGCACTTCTGTTGGTTGTATTCTGTTGTTGTAACAGTTAAAATTAAAAAAAGTTTAATCCTTAGTGGAAGAGGGGGCAAAATGGCTCTTTTGATAGTAAAGGTTGCTGACCCTGTTCTGGGATGGTTAAAGGGTGTTCAGGAACGCGTTCCATTCCACACTTGTGTTTTCAATGGATTAATACACAGTGAGTTTTACTCTACATCATGAGGAAGTGTGTCATGCTTTTTCTTTTTTGTATTGGGTATATTTCTTCCGGCCCTATCCTAAAGCTAAAATCGACATGGAAAAGGGTATTGCAGCAAGGAATAAAATGAACCCTGACTGGAGAATTGCTAATGTGATGCCGCTATTAAAAAAGGGATCCTGTTCTCAGCCTCAAAAGTCTGATGTCAGTAGTAGGAAAGGGGTATAAAGGGATAAAATACTTAACTTCATTGCAAATCATAATACTTTGGTGCCAGTATTAAAATGGTACCAGTATTAAATGTATGGCTGAAATATGGTTGAATGAGTCGCATGACTGGGAGAGGCAATCGAAAAGGAGGAGGGGTATGTCTGTTTGGTAGGCAGGATTTAAAAGCTAATATAAAGGAGGAGGTGATGTTCGAAAATGAGGGGGCGGAAGTCTTATGGGTGAAGTTCTTCACCAATTGTAAAGAGTCCAGCAAATTAATTGTAGGAGTATGCTATAGACCCCCTAATGTAAGTGAGGAGGAGGAGGTTAAGCTCCTGATACAAATATAAAAGGCTGCTAGTTTGAGTAAAGTAATGCTAATGGGAGATTTTAATTACCAAGTAATTGAACCCCTGGGTAATAGTGACCATAATGTGAAATCATTTAACTTATGCTAAAAACAAATTTACACTGGGGCAATAAAAACCATGAATTTCAGAAAAACTACTTTTAGTGCCTTGAGGGCTGCCCTTTAGAGCATTTATTGGGTCATTATGTTTTCAGCTAAAAACACAGAACAGAAATGGTTGTCATTTAAAATGATATTAAATTGTTACTGTTCTCAATTTATTCCCTTAAGGAGTAAATGTAGACGCACTAAGAATCACCCTATGTGGCTTAATATAGAAGTAAAGAAGTTAATACAAAAGAAGAGAAAGGCATTTAAAAAATAGAAGTCTATGGAGACAGCTGCATATAATATATATTATATATAATATAAATAGTATAATAAATGTTGTAAAACAGCAATCCAGAAGGCAAAGAAAAGAAAATGAGGAGTGCATTGTGGCTGAGGCTTAGCCTAACCCCAAAAAGTTTTTAAGTATATTAATAGTAAAAATATGCGGATTGAGTGTGTTGCTCCATTAAATAATGGTACCAGTATGGTTGTAACAGATACAGAAAAAGCAAATGTGCTAAATCAGTTATTTTATTCTGTTTATACAATGGAGGAGTCAGAGTTCCCAGGCTCATTTCATTGCTGCACTGATGGCTCAGTTCAATCTAGTCAATGGCTGACTCAGGATATGTTTCATAAACAAGGCACAAGGGCCAGATAGCATGTAGCACCGGGTTCTAAGAGAGCTTAGTTCAGTTTAAGACAAGCCCCTATTTCTGATTTTCTCAGATTCACTTTCATCTATAGTACCTATGGATTGGAGAAAAGCTGATGTCATTCCAATATTTAAAAATGGATTAAGATCTCAGCCTGGCAATTATAGGCCAGCAATTTTGACATCTGTGGTGGGCAAATTATTTGAAGGCTTGTTAAGGAATCACATTCAAAATTTTGTCCTAGTGAATGGCATTATTAGCAGCAATCAGCATGGCTTTATGAAGGATAGGTCATGTCAGACAAATTTGATTGCTTTTTATGATAAGGTGATTAAGATGCTGGACTGTGGGAGAGCAGTAGATGTGATCTATTTGGATTTTGACAAAGCGTTTGATACCGTGCCCCACAAACAACTGCTTTCTAAACTAAGGTCTGTTGGGCTTAATGAAGTCGTTTTCACAAGGATAGGAAACTGGCTACAGGATCGGGTACAGAGGGTGGTTGTTAATGGTACATTCTCCACTTGGAGTAAGGTTCTTAGTGGGGTCCCTCAGTGCTCTGTATTCGGTTCACTTTTATTTAACTTGTTCATTAATGACTTATGGGAGGGTGTTGTAAGTAATGTATCAGTCTTTGCAGATGACCCAAAACTATCCAGCCCAATTAATTCCATCCAGGATGTGGCATCCTTGCAAAATGATCTTGACAAACTGGCAATCTGGGCAGCTAAGTGGCAAATGAGATTCAATGCTAATAAATGTAAAGTCATTCACCTGGGATGTAAAAATATCCAAGCCACTTATACCCTTAATGGGACTGCACTAGGCAAATCCATAATGTAAAAGGACCTTGGAGTCCTTGAAGATAATAAACTTTGCTGTAGCAAGCAATGCCAGTCAGCAGCATCAAGGGCAAATAAGGTTTTGACCTGTATTAAAAGGGGCATTAATTCACAACAGGAAGGCGTCATTCTTCCACTGTATAGTGCACTGGTAAGGCCCAATATTTAATATGCCGTACAGTTTTGGTCTCCAGTGCTCAAACATGACATTATTGAGTTAGTGAGGGTACAGAGAAGGACAACTAAGCTGGTAAAAGGAGTCTTTGCTATGAGGAAAGACTGGCCAAATTGGGGTTGTTCATGCTGGAGAAGAGTTGCTTAAGGGGAGATATAACTACAGTATGTATAAATATATAAGGGGATCATATAATAATCTCTTATGCTTTATTTACCAGTAGGTCTTTCCAGCTGACACGGGGTCATCCATTCCAATTAGAAAAGAGGAGGTTCCGCCTAAATATTCGTAAGGCGTTTTTTACAGTGAGAGCTGTGAAAATGTGGAATTCTCTCCCTGAATCAGTTGTACAGGCTGATACATTAGATAGTTTTAAGAAGGAGTTGGATGGCTTTTCAGCAAGTGAGGGAATAAAGGGTTATGGAAGATAGCTCATAGTAGAAGTTGATCAAGGGACTAGTCCGCCATTTTGGAGCCAGGGAGGAATTCTTTCCCCCTCTGAGGCAAATTGGAGAGGCTTTAAATTGGGATTTGTGCCTTCTTCTTCAACTAGTATTTAAGCAGGTTAAAATAGAGTTAAAAGGTAAAAGTTACTTTGAGTTTGTGCTAGCATGGTTTTATGAGTAACCAATCTTGCCAGACAAATTTAATTGCCTTTTATAAGAAGGTGAGCAGGAACCTGGACTCTGCAATGGTAGTGGATGCAAGTTATAGTCTAAATGGCAATGCATTGGGGGTTTCATTAATTGAGAAGGATCTAGGTGTTTTGGTTGATAACAAGTTGTCTAATTCTAGGCAGTGTCATTCTATGGCCACTAAAGCAAATAAAGTAGTGTCTTGCATGAAAAAGTCATTAACAGAAGGGATACATTTTTTTTTGCCTCTTTATAGATCCCTGGTAAGGCCTCACTTGGAGTATGCAGAGCAGCTTTGGTCCCTAGTCCTTAAAAAGGATATAAATGAGCAGGAGAGAGAACAGAGACGTGCAACTATACTGGTTAAGGATGGAAGATCGTCAAGGTTGAGTTTGTATTCTCTGGAGAAAAGATGCTTGTGAGGGGACATGATTACTGTTTGTAAGTACATTAGAGGGCATTATGCAGGAGATCTATTTTCATGAAGCAACGTAGGTGGTTCTATACATTGAGGACAGTGAGGTGTTGGAATGCAATGGCAGATGATGTTGTGAGTGCTGGTTCTGTTAAAGCTCTGAGTTTCATTTGGAGGCACCTTGGTCTTTTTTCAACCCAACTTAACTATGTAGAATAACTATGTAACTATGTAAAGGGCTGAACAAGCAGAACTGTGCAGTTTTCTCCTACATGGACAAATTGCCTACATGAAGGTCAGATTACCCCTATCCTTAGTCAGACCAGCCAACTATACAGTATTAATGTCAGTGGCTGGTTTAATTGGTGGCTAGACAAAGTCATTCCTGGGCACCGCCCTTAGATAAAACAAACTGAAATAAATTAGCACATTTTACATAAGCAACAGCTTTAGATGTCAAAATCTCATACAGTGGCTCGGGTTTCACTCATTTCTGTAGTCTGGTTTACATCATCCACATAAATTAACTCAAAGAAATAAATGGAACACAAGCTGTCACATTCTGACATCCAACAAAGTTGGCCCTGAAAATTGTAAACACAAACCAACATACACTGACATACACTGCACCCTCTTTAACCAGTCTGCTTAAAACACAAGACAAAACCAATGACATTCTATAGAGGTTCACTCAGTCACCTTAGTCACAATCTATATAATTATAAGCTAATTTATATATATATATATTTATGGAAGAAACCAGGATGGTGGTATAAGTATGTAGCCATGCAGTAGCTATAGGAATTACAAGTAGTAAGTTTAGGTATGTGATTCATGGGGTTTGGATTCTGACTTGTGTTTCTCAGCAATGTCTAATGTGCAGCCCTTGAACTGTGATTGAGCTACAACTCCCAGTCTGACTCTAGAGATCAAAAAGATCAAGAGACAGTTCAATAATAAACAAGAGAAAAAAACTAACAGGTGGTATTTCCTGCCCAAATCTAGGTAATAAGCCCAGGCAGTGCCCAACGAACAAGTTAGTTTGTTCTGCTCCTCTGCTTGGGAGGTAATGTGGGCAGGCATTTCCAACCAGCCACAGTCTTTCCATCTTAAACTCAATAGTAACCAAATAATTTGAAGTAATGTTAAAAATTGCATCACAATAGGGGGCACATTTACTATGGGTCGAATATCGAGGGTTAATTAACCCTCGATATTCGACCATTGAAGTTAAATCCTTCGACTTCGAATATCGATTTTAATCCATCGATCGAACGATTTTCATTCGATCAGAAATTGCAAGGAAAGCCTATGGGGACCTTCCCCATATGCTAACATTGGTGTTCGGTAGGTTTTAGGTGGCGAAGTAGGTGGTCGAAGGTTTTTTTAAAGAGACAGTACTTCGACTATCGAATGGTCAAATAGTGGAACGATTTTAGTTCGAATCGAAATCGGAATTCGAAGTATTTTTCCTTCTAATCCTTCACTCGAGCTAAGTAAATGTGCCCCTAGAGGTTTTATGATACTTTTAGCCTAGTACTACTAAAAATCATAAAAAATACAGATCTACCCCTAGGCAAATTGCTGTTTAAACCACATTCTCACAATATTAGCCACATCCATTGCTTCTCAGTGTTAACTAGTTGTGCTCCGTGGTTAAAATCTCTGAGCACCAGAAGCAGAGCACTATATGAACTGTTAGGTCTAATCTCACACAAATGCAAGGATTGTCTTTGTTTCATTTATTATTATTGCTTTACTCTTCTTTCAGAGTTGGCCTAGTATAAATGACTACCCTTGCACTTTGCGGTCTTAACCCGCATAAAGACAGAAGTCAAACTAGAGGATGAGCCTGTCATTCCAATACCCCATAACGTTATGGGGCCTATTTAATAACCTTAACATTTCTATTTTTTTCATAAATATAGTTTTTTCTCAAACATTTTTCAAACATTTCTCAAAAAAAAAAAATTTGTATGATGTATGATGTATAAAAACTGCGAAAAACTGCGAATACAAAAGTTTTGTAAGTAAAAGCAGTCGAGGTACCATAGAAATCAGTGGGAGTTATGCTGATCCTATTGGACTGTTTCTTTAGCCAGTCATAGGGTCGGGTGCGGGTCGAGGGAAACTCGTCCATCAACATCACTACTGTGCATCTTACATAGCCTGTAAATACTGGAATAACAAATTGTTGATTTAGCTAGGTGTGCACATATATACTAGTTGGTTTTACTTGTATATTTTCAGACTAAACAAGATTTTTGAGTTCACTGTTGTGCTTCCTAGGTTTTTATGATGTGTTGTGCTAAGGTACAGAAGCTTCAGAAGGAAAAACATATGAATGCCTTTGTTGCATTATTTTGTACATGGATAAAAAAGAGCTGAAGGTGAGAATTAAGAGTTTTAAACTGAGCACGGTTTCATAGATTTCACTGTTGCATTAACAGAAGTGACATTTTACCAATTACTCAAGATTATGGAGAATACCTTTTCTATACACATGTGTGTTTGCTATTAAATGGCGCTACATGGTGCTACATGAGGCCAACTGCGGATGCGCCAACACGCCGAAGAAGATCGAAATCGAAGGATTTACCGCAAATAGTACGATCAAACGAAAAATCGTTCGATTAAATCCTTCGAATCGTTCTATTCAAAGGATTTTAATCCACCAATCGAACGATTTTTCTTCGACCAAAAAATTGCTATGAAGCCTATGGGGACCTTCCCCATAGCTAACATTGCACCTCGGTAGGTTTTAGATGGCGAAGTAGGGGGTCGAATTTTTTTTTAAAGAGACGGTACTTCGATTATCTAATGGTCAAATATTCGAACGAGTTTAGTTCGAATCGTTCGATTCAAAGTCGTAGTCGAAGGTCGAAGTAGCCAAAAAAAACATTCGAAATTCGAAGTTCCTTCACTCGAACTAAGTAAATGGGCCCCCTAGACTGTGGGGAGCAGGGAGGGGGGTCTATGTAGCTAGGGGGGTATGGGATTTTAATAAAAAGGGTTTGGTTCTCCTTTAAGTGATGTGCGGATCAGAAAAACTCAACCCGCACCTGACCAAAATCTTTAAACCGATCCTAACCTGCAAATCCTTAACCACACCCAACCCTAACCTGCAAATCCTTAACCCGATCCTAACCTGCAAATCCTTAACCCACACTGACCCTAATCAGAAAAATTTTACCATTGTAGGACCTGAACCTGACCTGACTACTGTGCGCACCTCTGGTTCCAAGACAGGGAGCAGTGTACGAGTGTACTTCCCCACGCCAAATTCTAACCAGTATCAGTTTCCAAATTTCAACCCAAACCTGCCCAACAGATGGCCAACCTGCAGGTCATTGTGGGTTTCAGGTCAACCCGCACATCACCAGTTCACCTGTCCAAAGGGTCCTTGTTGCAAATGAAGTTAACTAGAAGATATTAGTTGATTCATTGATGGAATAAAAATGTAAAATATATACTCAGGACAGCCGTGTAAATTGCCCAAGTCAGCAAAACAGTTCAGATTTGGTGTGACAGAATCTGAATCTTTCACCCGAATATGAATCTTTCACCCGAATATGAATCTTGCACCTGCATATGAATCTTGCACCTGAATATGAATCTTGCACCGAATATGAATCTTGCACCTGAATATGAATCTTGCACTGAATATGAATCTTGCACCTGAATCTGAATCTTGCACCTGAATCTGAATCTTGCACCTGAATCTGAATCTTGCACCGAATATGAATCTTGCACCTGAATATGAATCTTGCACTTGAATCTGAATCTTGCACCGAATATGAATCTTGCACCCGAATATGAATCTTGCACCCGAAAATGAATCTTGCACCCGAATATGAATCTTGCACCGAAAATGAATCTTGCACCGAATATGAATCTTGCACCCGAATATGAATCTTGCACCCGAATATGAATATTGCACCTGAATATGAATCTTGCACCGAATATGAATCTTGCACCTGAATATGAACCTTACACTTGAATCTGAATCTTGCACCGAATATGAATCTTGCACCTGAATATGAATCTTGCACCGAATATAAATCTTGCACCTGAATATGAATCTTGCACTTGAATATGAATCTTGCACCTGAATCTGAATCTTGCACCTGAATCTGAATCTTGCACCTGAATCTGAATCTTGCACCTGAATATGAATCTTGCACCTGAATATGAATCTTGCACCCGAATATGAATCTTGCAAAAGGGGTAAGATTAAGAAGAATTCCAAACCAAATCAAATATCCAGTACATCCCTACCATTTTAAAAATGCATGCTTAACGTGCATATACATGAGGTTGTGATCTATCCATAGACTTTTAAACAAAAGGGACATAATTGACTGTACTTCCAGTTGACAAAAGATCTTACTTTTTAATCAGAAAGTGGTTCTGGGTCCCTTACAGTGGCTTGGGAAGATATTATTATTGCTCCTTCTGCTTACTGAATACTTGTTTTTGCTTCATTACTCTTGTTAATATGGAAACTTCTACATAAATGCATACTTAAATGTCAGAATGGAATTGCAATGACATTTTACAGCATATATGCAATGAAGTAATGCACATTAATAAATAGAACTCAATGTTATAATATCCCCTGAAGAAGAAAATTGCTATAAGATGTATTCACACTTTTAGAAAGTCATGCATGAACAGAGTGCTGTATTTAAGGCAGTTTCTCAGTGCTACTGTTACAGAGGTTGTATTGTGAAGTCATTCTGAATGTCATTTATCTATATGGAGAATGTATTCATATTTTGCCAAACGATTAGGGACTATACCACACCCAGAGGCATCTGAGAAAAGCTTTCTGATACCATCCCCTTCTTTCCAGCGCTTACCTTTTCTGCACTCTGGTGGGGGTGCATTGCTAATGCAGAGAAGAGCTTGTGATCTGCACTAGAAAAGCTAAATTCTCAGTTTAAAAATATTTGACTCTTAAAGTAAACCCCATGGTAGCCTCCTGCCACACACTGCTGCCAGACAGAACATAATAAAGCCATTGCAATTAATTTAGTAACTCAGTAAATCCTGAAACTACTGAGGTGCTATTGGAGTTTAGCCCTACCCTTTAGTGCTCATTTTATAGTCTCCTTGGCATGGAGATATAAAAACCATACGAGGCATTGGACAAGCAACATTGTGTTACTATGCAACACGGGGGGGGAATAATGATCAAAATCCAAACAATTCTGATCATTTTCAGTAAAATAGTCCGACCAAATCCGCACAGATTTTTTTCCCCTTATTTATAAATAAATTTTTCTGCAAATTTCCTGTGCATAAAAAAACTCTATAAAATCGTGAAAAATGTGAATTGTGCAAATTTTACGGATTTGACACCCGAAAACTCTGATTTTATGCATTATTCCCCGAAAACCGCTATATCTTCGGATTATTGCATTATATTCTACATGAACTCGCCAGGTCTGAGTTGGAGTACTTTTTTATCTGGACTTTTAACATCCTCGGGATTTAAAAATTTCCTGAAAAATTCAAGCTTTCTTTCCATTAAAAATTCAGATTTTATAGTAAAAAAACATTGGCATGAAAACTGGAAACATGCATTACATACATACAATGTTAGTACAGGTATGGGACCTGTTATCCAGAATGCTCGGGACTTGAGGTTTTCCAGATAAGGGGTCCTTCCATAAATAGGATTTCCATGGCTTAAGTCTACTAAAAAATATTCAAACATTAATTAAACCCAATAAGATTATTTTGCCTCCAATTAGCATTAAATATATATATATATATATATTATTATTACAGAGAAAAGGGAAATCTTTTATAAAAATGTTAATTAATGATTAAAATGGAATCTATGGGAGATGGCTATCCCATAATTCGGAGCTTGCTTGGATTTTTTTTTATTTCCGAAAATCAAACTTTTTAGCAATAAGTGCTTCAAATCATGTATTAGCATAATTAATCTTAACCATATAAAATGGTGTAAAAAACACAAAAAACTCTTATATAAAACTTTTCCATTTCAAATCTGGCATATAGAAGTCAATTGGAGTTTGTTTTTTTTCATTTGTAACCGCATAAAACTTCAAGGTTTCTGTATTCTTAATTGTATCCATGGCAAGTTTATATTCGTTTGCGCTTTTTATATTTGGATCTTAAGTAGAAATTCGTGTTTTGTTTGTTTTTTAAATGGGAGTTTAGTCAAGCCTGAAAAAAATTCTTAAACTACACAAATCTGAATTTTGATAGATAGGCCTCCAAGCATCCAAACAATTATTTAAAGCAGTGCTGGCAAACTGGTGGCGCGTGAGCCGCATCCCACCTGCGACATCCCTTTGTGTGGCCCTCCACATGGAAGCCTGCCTTATGTGACTGCTTATTATGTGTAAGCTTTAGTACTTTCAGTACTGAGATTAACTGGTCCCTGCATTGTTTAGACCTAAAATTCATATACTAATTCCTCCATTATTCCCATCTTTAATTCCCCCTGCATTAATCACACCTGTAACAGATCTATTGTTCACACCCCTAAAGCCCTGTACTGTTATAACCTGTAAACCCCTGTAATGTTTGCACCTCAGACCCAGACTGAAAGTGCCCACATTGTACACCTATTCACATCTCATACAAACTGCAGGAGGGGCACCAGCATTGTGTCACTCTATGTAGCACAGTATGAACTGTTTATCTTAGAGTGGTCCTAGTTTCCCTGTCTCCTGCTGTATTCTGCCTTCTCAATACTGTCTGTGTGTGTGCCATACTCTGCCTGCTCTATGCTCCCTGTGTGTGCCATACTCTGCCTGCCCTACTCTGCCTGTGTGTACCATACTCTGCCTGTCCTATTCTCCCTGTGTTTGCCATACTCTCAAAAAACACTTCCCTATTCACCAGCGCTGTCCAAGACTTCCAAGGAGGACCATGGTAATTTCAAAAATCAGCTTTATTTTAACACACTTTGTGGTATAAACATTGTGCAGTGGGTGCGCTTTGACTTACACGTTTCTTGCCTGAACACAGCCTCAGAGGCACCTCCTAAATACCATGTCCAGTTTACAAAATTTAGCAGGTTATGGAAGGTCTGAACACATTTCTGGGGATTTTAGGGTCATGTTTTATGTGTTATTATAGTTTTGCTAAAGTAGGTGAATTGCCCTTTAAGCTGAAAGTTTCAGTTCTCCCAAGAGACGTGCTTATCTTAAACAGTTACTATTGTATCTTTGCTTATTTTAAATAGTTACAAATGTATCTAAGTGCAGAACATGGGTGCGGTTAAAGGGGTGTTGTTTAAAAAGGGGGAGTGGTCAACAATGGCTTCCATTATTGGCCTTCCACCCCATGGGTCAGAAATATTCCAGCCCTTGGTACCACAGCACTGATTTAAATAATTATTTCTGATCTTTGCCTCTTTCTCCTAGAATAAAAAGTAACCAGTTGTGCATCAAGCTAGAGAATGCCAGGGTCTGCAAGATGCTGGGCTTCCTGTTAGAATGCTGTCTTATAATCCATATAGAACTGTCTGTAGAACTGGTACACTGGTATTTTTTCTAGCAATTGTCTTGCAAGTGTGTTGTGTGTCCTAATCCTTACACAGATTTTGTGTGGTATCACACAGCTCACATGGCAGCATAACATGTCACATTGTTCTTTTTAATCAATGTAGAGTGACTTGGTTGGACACAGTGAGCCATCTGAGCCAAACTGTTTCACTCTAATGCATTATAGAACCTTTACAGGGCTGGCATTTTGCTTAGTGACTGTAATGTGGGGGGCCTCAGCACATGTCCCAAAATTCATATAACTCAGCCTGTTTAAAAATTTATACAAGGTGGAACATGATGCGAAAAATGAGTGGTTCATCGTGTAAACAGCCTTCCATATGACAACCCTAGGTGAAAATTCCATTAAAAATTATTGCTCCTTTTATAGACTAACAACTATATTGAAAACCGTTTCTCAAGACATTCAGTCTCCAGGAAAGCACCATGGAGTTCATTTTTTTTAGATGTTACAGAGTTTACTGACCTGTTTATGGAAAACAACAGAGACAGTCATGCCATTATTGCTTGCAATCATTAAAAGGTATGTTACATGTGGCTAAAATCTGCCTAGTTTACTGCCCCTATTTAAACACCCTGCAGATTTGTACCTTGTTGAACTGAATACTGACCCAATTACTCTGGATTATATAGGTGTTGTTACTTTATAAATGATCTAAATTTAATGCCAACAGCCTTGAAAGAGTCATCAGAAGACCTTGGATATTAAAGTGTCACCAGAAAACCAAATGTTCGGCAACTGTTTAGGGGTAGGTTCACCTTTAGTGTGTTATAGAATGTCCTATTTCTAGGAACTATGTAATTGGTATTCATTATTAAGTTTTTATGGTTTGTAGATTATTTGTCTTCTTCTGCATTTCAAATGGGGGTCATCGACCCCAGCCAATAAACAAAATCTATTGCTCTGTGGGGCTACGAATTTATAATTATTGTTCATTTTTTTATGGCTTAACTTCCTATTCAGTCCTTCTCCTATTCATGTTCTAGTCTCTCATTCAAACCACTGACTGATTGCAAGGGTAAATAAGACCCTACTGCTGACCAAACTGCGGAACAGAAAGCTAAATGTCTGGAAAACCAAAAAATAAAAAAGAAGACCAATTGCACATTGTCTCAGAATATAAATGTCTATATCAAATTAAAAGTTAATTTAAATGTGAACAGCCCCATTAAGGAAGGTTCCTCATCACAGTTTACAGCACCAAAGGAACACCAAAAATATTTATATAGCTGCTTTGAGTTGGCAGTCAAGGATATTTCATTTTTGTTCCTTGAGAGGCTGTACTGTACCTTTGACTTGGTACTTCGAGTAATCGTCTGTCTGGAGTTTATTTCTCAACCATGTTCTTTGCAACAGTAAAAAAAAAACCAATCAGTTCTTTTAAGAAAGAGGCATTCGGTTTATTTTAGATGTCAGGAACAGAAGGTCATATTAAATGGCAGAATCAAACTGCTTCAACTTTATTGCACACAACATTTCAAGGTGTCAGGTTTTTTTCCAACACTGGTTGGACTATGAGCAATACATTGGAACCAGTTTGATTTTAACTTCTATTGTACTTTTCTTTTCCTGACGTATATTTTTTGGTGTTTTGGAAGCCAAAATACACAAGGGGTCATTTATGACCTCTTGGTCAGTGTGAAAAGCGCACACCACACAGAATATTTCAGAATAGACGTAGGCCTCTGTACTACATTTTGGAGACTCCTGCAACCACTTCCTTGAATAGTGCGATAGTTGAGTTTGGCAATGGTCTATTCAGGAGGGTTTGGTCATTCAGAAGCTCAAGTAAGGGATTTTCAAAGGATGAGGTTCATAATGGGGCCCTATGGAAGGCAGGATAGGGCTGGCCTGCACCCCCTAATGCCGTTCTATGCTGTTCATAGCGATTTTTTTTTATCTGCCATGCAGTGCCATTCCCCAAGTGCTGCCTAAGCTTGGGGAATCATCAATAACCCCCTACAAAACACTCAAGAATTGTCATATGTACAATTGGCTAGTGATGGGCGAATAATTTTGGCTGACGCGAATTTGCGGCGAATTTCCGCGTTTAGCTGATGGCGAATAAATTCGCAAAACTCCCCTGAAAAGTCAAAAAAAATTTGACGCACGTCCGAAAAGTCACTCACATCAAAATCACATCGCGTCAACACTATTCGAATGCCCATTGACTTTAATACCGGCGTCAAAAATTACGCAAGTGACTTTTCGGACGCGCGGCCAAAATTGATGTCAATTTTAGAGTGTCATAAATTTTTCATGAGTTCGCCCATCACTACAAATTGGCTTTAATGGGAAAACTGTTGTTTTTCCATCGACAGTTGTAAATTTGTAGAATTGTCTCCAAGAGATGGTTGTTCCAGTCAGGGCCGCCATCAGGGGGGGGACAGGGGGGAGAGTTGTAGGGGGCCCGAGGGTAAGGGGGGCCTGGCCACGCCACACTTACTTGATTAGCCGCCCCCCCCCATCTTTCTGAGAGCCACCAATTTTTTTTCCTCATGTGGGATCCTAGCCACCAGTATTTGTAATGGGGGGGCCCTGGCCACAACAAATGTTTTTTTATGGGGGGCCCTGACCACCAATATATTTTTATTAACATGTGGGAACCATAGCCACCAATATTTTTTTTGTTTATAAATGTGTGGTGGGGAGGGCGGACCTGTAGGTGGGGCTTGCAGTAGGCGTAGCCCAGGGGGCCCAGGAAATTTTGTCGTATGGGGCCCTGCTATTTCTGATGGCGGTCCTGGTTCCAGTAGACAGACTGTGTGGTAGAAAGGACTTGATATCTTATTTAGCAGCGAGAACATATGAGACTGCTTGTTTAAATACCATTTTAATCCAAAAACTGGTTCAGATCCCATTTTTGAGTCATTTTGCTTTACTCTTGATCACCTAGTAATTTGTTGTAGATTATTTGAGCAAAACAATTAATCTGATGTACTTTGTCTTGTCTCAACATCAGATGTGTAGCTATCCATGGAATCTAGTATTGTGATGGCGTCACACAATGCAGACATTTTGGAGGTGGTGCCAATGTTCCCTGGATGCATGGCAGGGTATCACTATGATACTATATAGCATATTAGCTCTCCATGTATTCACTGTGTTATAAAAATCATTACAATATAATGTTATTGGTGATAGAAAATAATGGGTCTGTTTTGTGTTAAATTGCACCAGTGTAGTAATCCATAATTCAGATATTTGCTTTAATTTCCTAAATTTTTGTAAACAGTTTTCATTGCTGATTGGTTGCGATTGGCAACCGAATGTGTGCAATTTAGCACCTATGTGGGTAAATAAGCTCTGATGTGTAATGATTAATAGAAACGTTTTGGGAAAACAGTGACAAACATTTAGAACATATACTGTATATGGCCAGAGGAGATAAACTTTTCTCCTAATCCAATTTTAGATTTCCCCTTAGACTTCAATGGCGTTTTCATGGTAATACATAAATTTTTTTCACTGAACTCAGTCTGGACTATAGACAGCTTGCCCAAGCTATACCCAAATACCAGAAAGAGGTTTTGCCATTGGTACTGTTCTTCCCATTAAATTGATTCAGATCTCATTACATGCCAAGATTAAACTTTAACTCGCCATATATGTCCTTTAAACTCTAATTTTATGTTTGTATATCTTAATTAAAAGACTACACAGAATAAATTCACTTAATTTAATAAAAATAAGTGGGAATCTATAACTTTATACCCCCTCACAGGGGGAAAAACTGCATTGCAGGGGAAAAAACCAAAGTGATTGTGCTTGAAATTGCTCTTCTAAACACTGCTAGTGTTACCAGCAAGTCTGCAACTCAATCCCAATCATGTGTATGGTCTTCAGTCCTATTCTTGTAGGACAGGGCTGTCCAACTGGCGGCCCGCGACCCCCCCCCCCCCCTCATGTGGCCCTCCAAAACCTGCCTGCTGTGTCTGTTTACCATATATAATATTTAAAAGGTATCACTACAGAGATTATCTGGCCCCTGCATTGTTTAAACCTCAAATTCAGACTAATCCCCTGCATTGTTCACACCTGTGATCCCCCTGCATTGTTCACACTTGTGACACCTCTATTGTTCACACCCTAAAGGCCTGTCCTGTTCTACCTGAGACCCAGACTGAAACTGCCCACATTGTTCTCCTGTTCACACATTATTCAAAATGCTAATGGCCACCAGCACTATGTCACTGTATGTAGTACATATTAGACTGGTCCTGATTCCTGTTTCCTGCTCTGTTCTGTCTTCCATATGCTCCCTGTGTGTGTCATACTTTGGTATTTGTTCTGGGGGTAGCATTTGAAAATTTTGTTAGTGCCCCCTAAAGTGTTTAATCATATGCTGGGGTAGGGCAGGGGATGGGCAGGGGAGGAGGAGGCATATGGATTTATGGGTATGTCTTAATATGACTTAGCTTTTTTCACATATGAGTGACATCCTTGCCAGGGCAGGCACAAGGTAGTTTGGCACGCTAGGCAAGAGCTTCAATCAGTGCCCCCCTGTCCTGCATTACCATTTCCCTCCTTACCATGATGGTTTTTAAATAAAGAGAGCAAGAAAGTGTACAACACTTTTTTATTTATATTACTGCCCCCACATACATGTACCAGCAAGCTCAGCAGCCATCCATCATACAGCCTTCCAGCAGCCATCATATTGCCCCCAATCTTTACCTGTGTCAGCAGCAGCCAAATATAAATCTGATCACATCATATTGCCCCCAAGTATTTATGTACCTGTGCCAGCGCCCAGCAGCAACAGCAAACATATGGCCCCCAAATCTGTACCTGGCTGTGCCAGCAGGAAGCGTCACACTTTACAGTAATATAAAGAATGTCTTCAGTTCAGTGCAACTGTGCAAGGCTGAGAGCAGCGAGAGCCACACCAAGCAGCCCACCAGCTCTCTGCCTCTCGCTGTCACCCAACAGCATCAGTGACGTCATTGACGCGTGTATGCACGTCTCGCTGCACTGCACAGAAGGAGCTATTACTTGCCGGTAAGAGGGAGAAGGGGAAGGAGATGGATTCCACCCAACTGGGTGACCATGATTAATGAAACAAATTTTTAAATAAACGCTTGAAATAAGTGCGCCACACAATGATGGCACCCTAGAGAGCTGCCTACTCTGCCTACCCCTAGTTCCGGCCCTGATCTCTGCAGTGAGCACCAACCATTACCTTTTTGGTGTGCTATTAATGTGGACATGGTCTTGCGGTAACATGGGTGTGGTTTAAAGTGGGTGCGGTCTAAAAACAGGGAGTGGCTAACACTGGCTTCCGTTATCGGCCCTCCACCATGTAGATTGGAAAAATTCTGGCCCTCGGTACCATAGAAGTTGGACAGAACTGTTGTAGGAGATGCAGGTGGGCTGTCTGTTGGCTGCTTTACAAAGTGCATAGTGCAAGATGTACTTTTTGGATGCAAACTGCCAGGAAGGCTAGATAAGATAAGGTGATTACTAATCTATTTCCTAGGCTAGGGAGGTGAACACATAGCTAATCAAGTGGAATGAGTAAAGATGGATTTTGATTTTATTATAATTGAGATGAATTTTCTTTCATTTACCTCCTCTTTTGTAGGCACGGGCTAAACCTCAGTGATAATGCTGCACTTGTTTGGGGGAAAAGGTTGACAAAAATGTTTTGTGTCATAGGAGGGCTTGAGTAAAGAGAAATACAGTTATAGTTTATATAAGGGCAAGGTTATTATACACTGAATGAAAATGTAAGCCATCTAAGAAATCATCCAAGCCACTTTTAAAGGTGAAAATAGAATCTGTCAACAAAATATGACATGGCAAAGCATTTCACAACTTCACTGTTTTCAACGGGAAGAACCATTTTTGCTGCTTCCAAGTAAAGTTCCCCAAACCTAAAGAGCTTGAACTTGACGTGTGTCTTTTTTCAATCTAACTTACTACTATAGTTTCATAGTTACATAGTTAAATCGGGTTGAAAAAAGACAAAGTCCATCAAGTTCAACCCCTCCAAATGAAAACCCAGCATCCATACACACCAAAAAATCATCCAAGTCACTCTTAAAGGCATTAACTGAATCAGCCATCACAACATCACCCGGCAGTGTATTCCACAACCTCACTGTCCTCACTGTGAAGAACCCTCTACGTTGCTTCATATGAAATTTATTTTCTTCTAGTCTGAAAGGGTGGCCTCTGGTACGGTGATCCTCATTATGGATAAAAAGGTCCCCTGATATTTTTTCTATAATGTCCTCTAATGTACTTGTAAAGTGTAGTCATGTCCCCTCGCAAGTGCCTTTTTTCCAGAGAAAACAACCCCAACCTTGACAGTCTCCCCTCATAATTTAAGTCTTCCATCCCTCTAACCAGTTTAGTTGCACGTCTCTGCACTCTCTCTGGCTCATTTATATCCCTCTTAAGGACTGGAGTCCAAAACTGCACTGCATACTCCAGATGAGGCCTTACCAGGGACCTATAAAGAGGCATGATTATGTTTTCATCCCTTGAGTTGATGCCCTTTTTTATGTAAGACAGAACTTTATTTGCTTTAGTAGCCACAGAATGACACTGCCCAGAATTAAACAACTTGTTATCTACAAAAACCCCTAGATCCTTCTCATTTAAGGAAACTCCCAGCACACTATGACTTTGGTTCTTTTATCTTTTGGATGTGAAAGAAATCAGTTAAAGAAACCCCCAAAACACTACCATTTGGAGGCAGATTTATCAAGGGTCTCAATTAAAAATTCTAATTTTTAAATTCGTATTTCAAGTTTATTTTTGAGTAATCCGACTAGGGCAAAGTTCAAATTTGATTTGAATTCTTAAAGAATTCTAATTCGACTATTCAAAATAAATATTATATAAATATGCTAATGAGGCTTTTAATAGCTATTGTTATTCAATTCTGATTTATAGAGAAATTGGGCTTGTACCCTGCCAATAGGCTGAATAGGCTGATGAGTCCCCCATACTGCCAAAGGAGTGAATGGAATTTGAAGGAAGCATTGCAGAGCTGAGGACAGCAAGAAAATATACACTGCGCTTTACTCCATTTTTAAAATGGTGGTGAAAAATGCTATTAAAAATGTTGTTTTTGTAGTTTTTAACTACATATTCACAAAAATGTCTGTAAATAATTTTTCTGTCCTCAAAAAAACTAAAAAGTGGCGGTTGAGTCAGAATTTTGGTGGATTTCTGTTTGTGAATATAAAAAATATTTAAAAATAAAAATATTCCTCCTTTTATGAATTTCCCCCCTATGAATCATGTGTAAAAGGTAGCTGGATAAGTGTTATAGAACAGCTAATTCTAAGCAACTTTCCAATCGGCATTCTTTTTCTTTCCAGCTTTCAAATGGGGGTCACTGACCCCATCTTAAAAAAATAAATGCTCTATAAAACGACACATTTATTCTAATTCGCTACTGTTCATTTCTCATCTTTCTATTCAGGCCCTTTCCTATTCAAATTCCTGTCTCTTATTCAAATCAATGATGGTTGCTAGGGTAAATTTAACCCTAGAAACCAGATTGCTGATATTGCAAAATGAAGAATACTGATGAATAAAAAGCTAAATAACCCAAACTCTACTAATAATAAAAAAATAATGAATGAATGAATACCAATTGCAAATTGTCTCAGGATATCACTCTCTACATCCCGTCAAAAGTTAATTTAAAGGTGAACAACCCCTCTAATTGAACTTCAGTAGTTGTGTCAACTAGTGATATGCAGGTCAGCAAAAACTCAACCCACCCCTGACCCTAACCCTAAGGCCACTCATGGACCACCTATGGGCATAACACACCCTTCAACTGTAAGAAATGGCTTGATTGCAAGAAAATTATAGAATATATTACATAGAGAGGACTGGCCCATGGAAAAGCACTGGTACAATTAGTTTAACAATATTGACAAGATTCTTTTTTTGTTTTTTGATTTTATCATATGTTTCCAGAAACTGCAACTTTACTCTGACAACAAGAGAATTTTACTGCATGGTATTGCAATCAGGTTGTAAAGAATTATACAAACAATAATAGGTGAGAGGAAAAAGAACAAAACAAGTAAAAGGCTATTGCAAAGTAGCATGGATGAGCATTTTCAGATTTATAGGTCCTTTCCTAACCCTTCTCCTTTTGCCCATTAGGGTTAGGCTTACTCATGGAATATGACATATCATTCCTGTCCCTATAGTCCAGGGTTATTTGTTTTGGGAGATAAAGTAAACCGATTTTGACCAGATTTTCTCATGTTTGGGGGGGTCATCCCTCTAAATCTTGCCATCATCTCGTCCATTAGTTTTATCTCACAAATTTGTGATTACCTCACATACAGTTGGGACCCCTGGTGCTTTCTAATTTGAAGTAAGTGAAAGCCAGACTGCTGTGTATATTGTTGCTAGCTGATAGGTTTTAAAAGTTTCTGCTCAGTTGTTGGGATATCTATGTGAGGTAGGCCCAAAAGGGCATTGGAGGCTTGAATAGGGACTTCCCAGTAGAAAATCTTGGCAGTCATCACCTTAATTTCCCTCCAGAATTCATATAGCTTGGGGCAATTTCCCAGCATATGACAGAGGGAGCACACTCACCAGCACATTGCTGAGGTATTTGGGAATATTTTCTCTGGGGTGTAATACCAAGAAAATATTGTCTTGTAGGTGCTTTCTGTCTGTCTCACACAGGTGACGCTCTTTCGCGCATTGTCCCATATATCTTCCAACTGTTCCAGAGTTAGCGTAAGAGCTCCCTTTCCCACTGTAACATATTTATGTTTAGGAAATAATTCTCTCATATCTGTGTTTAGAATGGTGTAGATAGATATTAAGGCTTTCTGAGGAAGCCCACAAATGCACAGTCTTTCAAAGAGGGTAAGTGAGATGGTAGGGTGCTACCCCCTACACATGCTTTGAATGAAGTGTGAGATTTGAACATATTCATATTGCCAACTCTGGGGTATTTGGTGCTTCTATTGAAGTTCCTCAAATTTATATAGTTTATTCTCTAATGGGTTAATGAAGTCATATACTCGGAAAAGGTTTTTTTGAACCCCAGTGTCCTTGGAAAAGGAGGGAGAGACTAGGGGGAAACTGTGGACAGGGCCGGCCTTAGGCCAATTGGACCAATTGGGCCCCGCACCTCTGGGGGGCCCCGCACCACAGATAATATTTCCCTCAGCACATGATGCTGCCTGGCCTGCCCCCAACTTTGAGAGTCCAGCCCATCCCCAAATCCATAGGTCTAGCCTGCCCCCAACTCTCATAGGCCCAGCTTTCCTCCAACCTTGATAGGCCCTGCCTGCCCCCAATCCAACCAAGCCTGCTCCCAAGCTGAATCGGCCCAGCCCCAAACTAATTGGCCCAGTCCACTCTCCTATTTCCTCCCTCTCTCTCTTACCCTGTGTGCCCCTATTATGTTACCTTGTCTGCCTCTTTCCTTTCTATTTTGTGCCTGTATGCCCTTATTTTCCTAAATACTTGGTGTGTCAGTAGCCAGCAACACTTTGTCTAGGGGCCCCGCCAACATGGTCCCAATTGGGCCCCACTTGTGATAGGACCAGCCCTGACTGTGGATTAGCTAAATTGAAATATTGACAAGATTCTGACCTTCTATCGGAACATTACTTCTAGAACTGATTTGCATTTCCCCATATTTCTATGTAACATGGCCCCATGGCCCCAACTGCTGGTCCTCGTCTCAAGGTATGAATACATTTCACTACTCAGTGGAAATATGGCTTTCGAATTAACTTAATTATATAGGTCTGTGTTCAATATTATAAAGTGAAATGTTACTATTATACACATTTCTGGAAAATTTCCAAAGGAACAGATTTTTCTACAAAAGATTTGTGGTTTAATGATATTGTAAAAAAATACCTTTAAATTATTTAGGGTCTGAAAGCTTTATTGGGTTAGAGTGTTGTTAATGGGTGATAAGGTCTTGTAAAACACTATTTGCTCATATTGGTTTACTAAATAAAAACCATGGAAAACCAGGTGTTAAATTAATAAACGTGTTAAATTTTACTTGATTCTCTGTGCTCTACAGCCTCTCAAATGAGACACAATAACATAAGTATAGGTGTTATAAGCTAAATTATGTCAAGGGACAAGTTGCACAGTGCAAAAAACTACCACAAAGAGTTGTGTTCTTCACAATACAATTGCCTCTGGGAGTGATAGGCAGACAGACAGAACATACAAACTTGTTGTAGGTAGTGACCAAATCAAAGTCAAACTTACTCTGTGCTGCAAGTTAGGAGAGCTAACCACTGAGCCTAAGGGCAGGACTCCACGGACGATTCCGGCACGATCTGACGTGTTGCGCAAAAACTTAGGCGTCACGTCGGATGCGACGGAAATAAGATAAGTAATTCTATTGTCGGATCGTGTCGCAGCATGGTTCGGTGCGACACGACTGTCGGATACAGACGCTGCACCTGCATCCGACAGTCGCGTCGCATAAACAATGCGACACGGTCCGACAATAGCAATATTTACCTTATTGCCGTCGCATCCAACATGATGCCTGTGTTTTTGCACAGTGCACCGGATCGCGCCGGAATTGTCCGTGGACTCCTGCCCTAAAAAGTCTAAATTTCATTATGGTGTGTTTTTATGAAATCTACCTTTCTTAGAACTGAAAAATATCAAGGATACTTAACAGCAAAGCAAACAGGAGCCACACTTTCTTTAATGGCACCCCCCTCCCCCAAAAAAAAGAGACACGTGCAGGTGCCCCAAACTTTTTTACACATGAGCAACACAAGCATGAAAAAAAGTTCCTGGTGATGCCACATAAGGGCTGTGATTGACTTTTGGTAACCACTCTGTTTGGCACTACACCTGTTTTTATACAATTAAAACTATAGTTTTCTCTGTCTCTTGGTCTATTGTGCCTGTCCTATGCTCCCTGTGTGTGCCATACTGTGCCTGCCCTATGCTCCTTGTGTGTGCCATAATCTGCCTGCCCTATGCTCCCTGTGTGTACCATAAAATTTTCAGACATAAAAAATTGCTTCTTATCAACACCCAATAGGTTATATAAACAAGTTAAAGAATATTAAAATATGGATACTTTAACTTTTTATTGATATTAACATGTATATGTTTTCATAGCAAAGATCATTATTTTCTTGAAGGGAAAACCTAATTTTCCTTAGAAAGAGTTGATCTGAATCCGTTAGCGATGCCGCGATTCTAAAAAAATATGTTTTGGTCAAAGACCGAATCCTCCACAAAAGATTCATCATCAACTGAGAAAATAAAGTTGTCACACTGCTTTTTCCAGACCATTAAAGTCACACTGAAGATTTGGTTCAACTGAACATCCAAGATTGGGCTGAATATGAAAACTGCAAAAAAATCCCCCCCAAAAAATAGGATTTGGCAGAAACCCAAACCTGAATTTAGTGCATCCCAGTATCCAAGAGATTTTATGGAGAACAAAAACCCAGCAATATCAATTACCATTTATTTAAGCAAGGAATGAGAGCTACAACAATTCATGATTTTTGACATTGCCATTCAACAGGGCCCACTGCAGTCTTCCTCTTATGGAGCAACTTTCACAAGAGAACACAGATAACACTGAAAAACAACAATAATGAATGTGATTGCCACAGGTTCCCAGGGGAAAACCACTCTGTGTGCTATTCTTTTAACGTCATTTATTTACCCTATAATCAGAGAAAAATGTATAAAATTAGAGTTTGCCAAAAACAAAGGAGCCTTGGATAGAAATGCACAGGTCATTCTTTATGCATTTTATTTTAGAACTCTGGTTCCTTAAGTCCAATTTTGTATAAAAGCAAAATTATGGCATTCTACAGGTATTTTCACAAAAAGGCATTCTCAGTGTTTTCTGAAGAAAAATTGTGCTAAGAGCACCACATAGTGGCACTGCCAGGTATCTGCATCTGTTTCACTTAAACTTAGTAGGACATTGAAGTTGTAAGCACTATAGAAATTGGTATTGATGGCTATACAATCCTATAATATGAATAAAAAGGCAAAAGGGAAAAATTCATGGGCCAAATGCCAGCACCAAGCTAGTGTAATCCAGTTTCTACTGTCATAAAAATGTCATATGCTGATAGAAGATGTTTATAGCTGGCCAAGTGTTAACCTCTTGATAGGTGGCATAATATTTTTTGCAATTTATTTTCTGTAGAGGCACATTTATGAAAAACTAAAAACAAGCAAGGGTTGTCGGGATATTTATATTTAGACTGGATTGCAATCCGCTGCTGTGAACTTTGCAATGCTAAGAGATTTAGGCTAGAAACACATTTTCCTGCTTCAGAGTAATGTGGCCATCCTAAGGAAAATACATAAACAGCAGAGAAAATTACGCTGTACACTCTGCTGCAGAAAAGGGTGATATATAGTGAATAAAGTACTCTCTCTTGTAAATTATAAGGATATTATAAGTTACCGAGGAGTTTCATGACCATATAAAAACACGAGGCCGAAGGCCGATTGTTTTTATACGGGTCATGGAACTCCGAGGTAACTTCTAATATCCTCATATTTTGCAACAGAGGGTACTTTATTTATTATAATACACATGCTTCAGTGAGTCATGTGACAGAAATGACATTGGAACTCACCGTTTATAACTGATGACATCAGAACTCACCAATTATAAGGATATAATTTACAAGGTATTCGTGGCTTTTGTGTATTATTTATATATAATACACAAAAGCCATGAATATCCTGTAAATTATATCCTTATAAACGGTGAGTTCTGATGTCATCAGTTATAAACGGTGAGTTCTGATGTCATTTCTGTCACATGACTCACCGAAACTTGTGTATTATAATAAATAAAGTACCCCCAGTTGTAAAATATGAGGATATTAGAAGTTACCTCGGAGTTTCCTGACCTGTATAAAAACACTCGGCCTTCGGCCTCGTGTTTTTATAGGGTCATGAAACTCCTCGGTAACTTATAATATCCTTATATTTTACAAGAGGGGGTACTTTATTCACTATATAATACACAAAAGCCATGAATATCCTGTAAATTATATCCTTATAAACGGTGAGTTCAGATGTCATTTCTGTCACATGACTCATTGAAATTTGTGTATTATAATAAATAAAGTACCCCCAGTTGTAAAATATGAGGATATTAGAAGTTACCTCGGAGTTCCATGACCTGTATAAAAACACTCGGCCTTCGGCCTCGTGATTTTATATGGTCATGAAACTCCTCGGGAACTTATAATATCCCTATATTTTACAAAAGGGGGTACTTTATTCACTATATATATATATATATATATATATATATATATATATATATATATATATATATATATATATATATATATATATATATATATATATATATATATATAAATAATGCAGATTCCACTGTTTTGTACAATCGTTTTTTCAAATTAAAGAGGTACTATTGCGAAAATGAAAATAAGCTTCATCATACTAATAAGAAACTTTCTAAATACAATCAATTAAAAATTCTATATTGTTTCTGAAATAATCAAGTTTATCTTCACTATTCCTCTCTCAGACTCTATTCCTCTTCATTCTGTCTTCATGCAGCAGTTGGGTGTCAGATAATCATTGATAAACTTGATAATTTCAGAACCTTTACAGCATTTTTATTTGATTGTATTTAGAAAGTGTCTTATTCCAGTATGCTGAGGCTTATATTACATTTTCATTTTTGCGATAGTTCCCCTTTAAAGACTTTTTATCACCACTACCTAGCTAGAATGATGATCAAAATCAAAGGTGTAAAAATGTTAAAGTCAATTTAGTAAGCACAAACTGAAGATTTGAGTTGGAAAATTGTGAGCTACAGTTTTTAGGGTAGCTGAAAAGGACTTAAGAGCCAAAAGCCATCTTCCCTCTGAAGTGACTCTTATTCTCCCTAAAACAAAAGGGGTGTACTCTCTTAAACAGTACTGATGCTTTCTAGCCATAGCCATTCATAACAAATTAGGAAGTGGTACTTTGTAACCGCTTGCAGTACAATTGATGTAACTTCTCGCCCCAATCCTCTGCATCTTTGTAACTCTCGGCAGAGAGCTTCCAGTTGAGTGGAATCTGCTCCTCTCCATGGTAAGCGCCTGCAATGGCTGCAGCCATAGTAGCAATCGTGTCTGTGTCCCCCCCAAGCATGATGCAAAAGGCAATGGTTTGCTGCAAGTTGGTAAGTTCAGAAGGCAGCTCTGGCACTGGCTTTAAGCATCGCAGGAATGAGTAAATTGCAGTTGGGACAGACTCTAGAGCTGCAATACCATTACCTGTTGGAAAAAACACAAGGTGCATTTGACCTATAATATATATTTAAAGTTAAAGTGTACTTTTCAAATAAAATTAAATGGTTTCTGTATCTGTAAGATGAAAACTGTAGGAAACCGTCAATGATAATGAACAGTTTGTATACTAGCCATATAATTCCCCTTTTAATTACATTAATTATACTACATTATTTTCATTCCAAACATTCTCTAGTACATTATTAACACTTGGCCATTATGGCCCATTCAGAATGCTTTGGAGATCACAAATAAGTTCTAACCAGCGTTTGAATGAAGCATCATGATTAAGAAAGAAAAACATTCTCTCTCTACACGTGAATGTGAAGTGTGGTGCTGGTGCTACAAGGCCGAGTATTAAATTCTGATTCTAGTTTTACTGGTTTCTGTGCTGCCATGTAGTAATTATCTGTATTAATTACTAATCCACCTTATAGTGTGACATTTCTATTCTATGTGTACTGTATATGATGAGTGGGCCCCTAAGCTCAGTAAGTGACAGCAGCACAGAACATGTAAGTTGAATCAGCAGAAAAGAAGATGGGGAGCTACTGAGGAATCTTTGAAGACACAAATCTTTACTGCTGTGGTTGCCTTGGGCTGGTACAGAAACCCAAAACATAATGTACAACATTTCTAGTCTACTTCTTTGGTTAAGCTTTAGTTCTCCTTTAAGTATTTGTTTACAGTCAGATTCTGAAACGTGATCAGGTGAGAGCAGCTGTTTTCCAGTAACACAGAAAGGAAACAAATGTTATTAAAATAAACCTCTATATATTACTATTTTGATAATTAAAAGCAGTCAACACATGAAGCATGTCTGCCCTGCTATGACAAGTCATTGAGAATTTACTTCTTAGTGCTGGGCAAACATGAGCTTTGATTCCTTATGACCCTAAATTTGCTGCTTCTCAGCAAATGTTCCACAAATAATGTGGCCACATATCAAATATGAATCCAAACTGAAAAACTCACATTTGAGCAAAATAAAACAAATAGCATAACCCGTTAACAAAATGTTGCCACCTTCCAATGTAAACTGTTGTAATGTCACATGACATTAAGGCATAGATTTGCTTGATCTAAAATTCACGGGCACCTCCTTTGTTTTAATCTGGTCGTATTCCTACAAGGAATGGTATTTACTAATAGGGTAAAACCTGCCAGGGTCATTTCTGACTGTGATAGGCAAACATACCTAATTCTTTAATTATATCCTTCCGTGTGACATCTTCTCGTGCTAAAAATGCTTTAATCTTCTTTAATTTGTTACAGTAAGGGAATTCATCCATTTCTAATCTGTAATAAGAAAATATAAAAAAGACATAATAGGGCAACAAGTTATGAAATAAAGTAACATATTCCAATAGTGTGGTCCCTAAATAAATGATTTGGCAGATAAAAACCCTGGTGCATTGGGACCACAAATGATCAGTGGCTATGCAAACCCAGTTAGCAAATGAACCTCTGAAACTGATTTCAGTGAGTTTAGACAGACTTGAGTACCCACACTAGCCCTCTCACTGTCCTCCCTAAATTCCTCTTGATGCCAATTCTCTTGACAACTACAACACCACTATGAATTTGTCCTTGTACCTACTTTTCTTCCCTCACTTGCAATGGGCTGCTAAACAAATATATTATATAATCTAAACCCATTTAGATGTATAAACCTGATGCCAGAGCCTCTTTTCTCTGTTCAGTTTATTGCTGAACCCCCCAGACTGTAACATCACCACCTTTTGGACTCTTACCTAAAAAAATATGCAAACCACATGAAATACAAATTTCCTCTGATATGCCAAAGCATCCGACTCCTGCACAACTCACCTTATAAATTAAGCCCCCAGGTATCATTTGACACATTCCTTCATGCCACTGACCCCAAGCCACAAGTTGCTACTTTCTTCAGACAAGTTCCCACATTACCCCTTTTCTCTAATCTCCTCTAGAATTACTTCCTAGAAAAAGATTTTCATTAAACTACATCTGCTACAATTCACCTGACTTAAAGGGAAACTATTGCAAAAATGAAAAATTAATATAAACTTCATCATATTGAAATAAGAAACATTCTAAATACAATCAATTAAAAATTCTGAATAGTTTCTGAAATAATCAAGTTTATCTTCACTATTCCTCTCTCAGCGTCTGTTTCTTTTCATTATCTCCTCATGCCGCAGTTAGGTGTCAGATATTAATGGACAGTAAGATCCAATATGTCTTACAGAGACTCCTTTTGTCTAGAAGATGTATTAGAGCTCACTCTATTAAAATCACCAGATATCATGTCTCTCTACATGCAGGATTTGTGCAAAAAGAAGTTATTTTGTTTGTACTGCAATCAGTTATTTGAGTGAGCTCAAATACATCTACTAGGAAAGGAAGCCCCCCTATAATATATATTGGATCTAACTGTCAATGAATATCTGACACCCAACTCCTGCATGAAGACAGAATGAAGAGAAACAGATGCCAAGAGAGGGATAGTGAAGATAAACTTGATTATTTCAGAAACGATTCAGAATATTTAATTGATTATATGTAGAAAGTTTCTTATTTCAATATGATGACGTTTTTATTACATTTATATTACATTTTCATTTTATCTATACCTATGTGGTAATATATATACTCACAGGTGAAAAAGAGATAAAGTTTATTTGCTATTCCAACATTTCGGTCTTCCTTGACAAAGGTCTCAAGGAAGACCGAAACGTTGGAATAACAAATAAACTTTATCTCTTTTTCACCATATTTTAAAAAAAATGTATATTCTTGGTAAGTTAGCCTATAAAAGTTTTGTCATTTGATTATGTAAAAATTCAACCAATATCTGAAAACCTAAAAGCTTCTGTCTTGTTATCACGCACATCTACAAATAATAATGATCAACAAGGAGAGAAATATTATAAGCATTAAAAAGACAAAAATACAGTTTAAGACTGCTCTCTGTCTTTCTACTACCTACTCAAGGGCATCTGAACGGGATCTTTTATCTGTTTCAACTTCCTTCATGTGATCCAAAAGCTGATCCAAGAATGTCTCAGGTGTGAGCTCCTCTTGCAAAGCATAGTGCACTGCTAGAGCCTGGAGAATGGCCCCATTATAGCCCAGAGATGATGCATGTGTCAGCATTCCACTAGTTTTGGCATACTGCTCAGAGAGAAAGAATGAATACACAGAGAACAAAAGAATGTTTCACTGATGTGTCCTTAAATAAAGCAATAAAGTAAGACAAGGCAACCTTTGGTGTTCAAGGTATTTAAAAAGAGACAATGAGTAAGAGTCCTATGATGTCAGTAATGTTAAAGTATACTGATTTCTGTACTAAATTGTTGAAGAAATCCAAAGTTATTAAGAAAAATGCTCAGTTGCTTAATGCTCTGGCTCAGTTATCTAATACACAAATCTTATTTTCCTTTAAAGGGAACCTGTCACCCAAAAAAAACATTCCAAATCCTATTTAATACATTAGTCAAGCAAAATTTAATTTAATATCACTATATACATTATTTGAACCTTGTTTCCTTCGGTCTGGGAACTCATAATTATAGCAAAGAGGCATCATCTTGAAATCTTGTTTGTGCACCAGAATGGGGGACCTGGTGTCCATCCCCATGCACTGGTTACATAATTAAATGATGACTAGAGAGTGGGAATGTGGGGAGTGCAGGGACATCTTGTAAGTGCTGAATGGAAAGTGAAAGTAATTACCTGCCCCAATTCTATGCCTAAGGCATAGAGATGGGCCAGGCAATATTTGATTGATAGCTAAGCTTTTCAAATGAATTTACAACAGCTATGAATAATAAAAAAAAGATTTTGGATTTCATGTTTAATTCGAAAAGGATTTTTATTATACAGCTTTTTAAGTCTGGCCGACAGGTCTACTGCAATATGTTGCTTAAGGCATATACCAGGGCTCATTGACAGTCATGACAGCCCATTGAGACTGAGTGATCACAAAGGAAAATCATTATTTTAGGATTTGATTAAACACATAATCCTCCAAAAAAGACAGTACAGAATATCAAACTGAAATATGGCGTGTATACTAAAACTGGAGTGTATAAACAAGCAAAATGTTAGTTTATATGAAAAAAAAGTTTGTCTGCAGTAATAACGTCACACAAACAAACAAGGGTTCACAATCATTGTGGTTGATTGCTGTGGATTAGTTTAAAGAAACAGCAACACCAAAGACTGAAAGTGTATCAAAGTAATGAAAATATAATGTATTGTTGCCCTGCACTGGTAAAACTTTGCTTCAGGAAGACTACTATAGCTTATATAAAGAAGCTGCTGTGTAGTCATGGGGGCAGCCATTCTAGCTGGATAAAAGAAGAAAAGGCACAGGTTACATAGCAGATAACAGATAAAACACAATTGTATAGGACAGGGCTTATCTTTATGTGTTATGTAACCTGTGAATTTTCTCCCTTTTTCCAGTTTGAAAGACTGGCACCATGGCTACACAGCAGCTTGTTTATATAAACTATACTTCTTTCTGAAGCAATCACACAGCTTGGTGTTACTGTTCCTTTAAATGTGAATTATGAAAAAGAAAACAGGATTGAAGCAAATCCTGTATTTGGTGTATTACTAAGAAATTCCAGTAAAATAAGTGATGCGGGGGTGGGGTCTTTTTGCATATAAGAACAGGATTGAAAAAAAAATAACTGTAGGAATCCTGTTAATAAGTGTGAGCAATTATTTATTTCAGCCAGTTTTTGTGAACAAACCTTTAGGGTAATGGCACACAGGGAGCTTTTTCAGCAGGATTTGGATTTGGCCGAATTGAATCCTAATTTGCATATGCAAATTATGGGCAGGGAAGGATTTCCTGTGATTTTTCTTCACAAACCAATTTTCCACTTTTTTTCCCACCCTTAATTTGCATATGCAAATTATGGGTGGGGGAAAAAGTGGAAAAAACTATGCATATGCAAATTAAGATTTGGTTCTGTATTTGGCCGAATCTTCCACAAAGGATGAATCGGTGAATCCCTAATTTGCAGGCATTTTTGCATCACCAGCCTGCCCCCTATATGACAGTTCTGCCCCTTATGTCATAGACCTGACTTTGACATCAGAGCCACATCCCCATTTCACCCAAAAATAATAGTTTTTTTTTTGTCACCAGTGAAGTAGCAACCCTACTTGTAGAGTTCTCTAGGACTAACCTCTATGACATCTGGAATCCTGGGATAGGCCAATGGAATTCCTACCACTCTCATGGCTGCTCCATTTCCATATGAGCCTTTACCATCAAACTGTTCCTTAGCTGGTGAAAATACATATTTATATTCTCCACTGGCAAGCTTCTCAAAGACATGAACAACAGCCATTCCATACCCACGGTCAGGGTCACGATAATACTCTGTTGTAAACCTGAAATTAATGAAAGATTCATTATCATACAAAAGAAAAAATCCAAAAGCTGACCCCAAAAAGTTATGGAGCCAAAGAAACTCGTATGTTTTCAATGCAAAGCAGGAGATAGGTCAATGGATTATTTCATAGTTTTTATTCCATTTTAAAATAAATAGACCTGCTGTCACTTTTTTAACACAGCCTTAAGTTTTTATCCTTCATTTGATATAAAGAAAAAGTACACATATACTTGAATGGTACAGTGTAGTATAGTAGTAGCTTCAATCCCAAACAAGGGTCTATTTTATTTAGAGGCACATGCTGTAACTTCATATCATAATTCTCCCAATCACAAGTAAGAGAAAGTTAATTGTAACAAAGGTTACAGAATAAGTTTATGCTAAACTAGGTTAGCACAGAATAATTTAAAGTAAAATTGAAAGTTGATATCTGCCCAGTTTTCCTTACCTGTCTGCATAAGTTTGAACCGTGCATGCCCAGTATCACCACTCACTTGCAAGAGAAGAATCAGGGATGCAAGATGGCACTCGAATCAACCCCCCATTTTACTACTCTACTTCTTCTCACAAGGTAAGATCAAATGAGCAGATCTAGGGGATACTTGTGCAGTTCGGGTGGGGTGAGCGCTTGACAGCTTTCCGAAAATACTATCTTTTATGTGAGGCCTGAGGTCTCCTTAAAGGAGAACTAAACCCTAAAAATTAATATGGTTAAAAATGGTATATTTTACATAATGAACTTATTGCACCAGCCTAAAGTTTCAGCATCTTCAAACTTAGTCAATAATAGTGCCACACTCACACTAAACCGCTTGTTGAAGCGTCGGGTACATGGCTGTGTTCCTCTCTGCAAAGGAAATTTCCCACAGTATAACATAAAATCCAGCAGCACTCCGTTAAGTGATTCAAATATTTATTTGTGCCACTAGTCAAGCCTTGATAAAGGGCTGGAATAGCCCGAAACGTCGCTTGGCTAGTGGCACGAATAAATATTTGAATCACTTATCGGAGTGCTGCTGGATTTTATGTTATACAGCATCTTCAAACTTGTCACAGGGGGTCACCAACTTGGAAAGTGTGTGCGACACTCACATGCTCAGTGGGCTCTGGGCAGCTGTTGAGAAACTAAACTTAGGGGTCGTTGCAAATTTACAAGCAGAAAATGAAGTTTGTCTGTAATGTAAGCTGATGCTACAAGGCTGATTAATAAATTCTGATGCTAATTGCACTGGTTTCCATGTGGACATGTAGTAAGTAAATACTGTATTAAGTACTAATCAGCCTTATATTGTGACATTTCTATTCTATATATACAGTATACTGTGTGTCAGTCCCTAAGATCAGAAACGGACAGCGGCACAGAGCATGTGCAGTGAATCAGCACAAAAGAAGATGGGGAGCTACTGGGGCATCTTTGAAGGCACAGATCTTTACTGCTAAAGGGCTGTGGTTGACTTGGGCTGGTACAGAAGCCCAAAACACAATGTACAACATTTCTAGCCTACTTCTTTTGTTAGGCTTTAGTTCTACTTTAAAGGAGTGGTTCACCTTTAAGGTAACTTTTAATATGTTATAGAATGGCTAATTCTATGTGACTTTTCAATTAGTTTTCATTATTAATTTTTTATAGTTATTTTCCTTTTTTTTCTGACTCTTGACTTGCAGGTTTCAAATGGGCATGGCTGACCCCATCTAAAAAGCAAATGCTCTGTAAGGCTACAAATGTGTTGTTATTGCTACTTGGAATTCCTTATCTTCCTTATCTTTCTATTCAGCCCCTAACCTATTCATATTCCAGTCTCTTATTCAAATTAACAGATGGTTGCTAGGTAATTTGTATCATAGCAACCAGATTGCTAAAATTGCAAACCAGATAGCTAATGAATAAAAAGCTATGTATCTAAAAAAAAACACAGATAATAAAAAATGAAAACGAATTACAAATTGTCTCAGAATATCACTCTCTACATCATAATAAAAGTTCTCTCACAGGTGAACAACCCCTTTAAGCACAGGAGAAAAAACATCATAGTGATTACACAGCAGTACCACATCTAGGCCCGGGCCTTGGGCGGCAAAAAATAGGGGCGGCATGCCGCCCAGCCGCATTGTGGGGACGCGTGCGTCCCCATTCAATGACACCAGCTGTGCCGGCACGCTGGGAAGGGGAATTGGAGGCGGGCGCTAGGACCGCGCGGTCGTCTGGTCGGACCACGCGGCCAGGGGGCGGCCGGGAAACAAATCCGGCGCTGCTTCCGGTTATGGAATTGGAGTAGCTGTCTTAAAGGGGACCTGTCACCCACACATGAAAATTTGTATAATAACAGTCCTTTTAAAATTAATCATGAAACCCAAATTCTTTTTTTTTTATTAAAACAACCATACATACATAACTCGTTTAAAACTCTCAGCTGCCTTAGGCATAGAAGTGGGGCAGGCAATTACTTTCACTTTCAATTCTGCAATTCCTAGATGTCACTGCACTCCTTAAATTCATTTTGTAGCCGGTGCATGGGCATCAGGTGCCCCATATTGGTGCGTAAAGAAGATTTTGGGATGATTTGGCAAGATTTTAGCTTGCCTTAATAACAGTGTCCCCAAAATGGCTGTTTCCTGCTTGATGTGATTGTGATTTACAAGACTAAAAGAAAAAAGATTGAAATCATGTATATAGTGTAAGTTTATGTTGCTTGTTTAGCAACAAAAAACAGGATTTGGAATTATTTTTTAGGGTGACAGGTCCCCTTTAAACAATATTGTGTGGAACACAGGTCCTTTCTCACAAGGTGTTAGCCAGAGACAGTCATTGATAGTTTTACCTGTCTGCGAGATCATCAACATCAAATTCATCGTTTTCAAGTATTGACTGCACAATCGACCTTGCCATGGCTGTGTCATCTGTATATGTTAAAACTGCCATAAAGGAAATAGAAACATAAGACAGCAATGTTATTAACTTTAAAAAAAGTTATCCATCTAAATCAACGAGCTGATTTTACAACGTGTGGATCATCAAGCACAATACATCTGTACTGTGCAGGTTTTGCCAAATTACGCAACATTTTCTTAATTGATATGAGGTATTTCGCCAGCTAGGATGCATTCTATTGGAGATTGCAATTCCTTTTTTTTTTTTAAATGCAGTTTTGGTCCACATGGCACCTGTGCGTACTAGTTACATAAAATACATCAGCACAAACAAAGATATATGTGTTGTGTACCGTATGTGGTGCTGCTGTCCCATTTTTACCACTCCAGTACTGCACCACTGGGGATAAACCCTACACCCAGTCCCGGGATGCACTTGGTATGCCAAAATCCCAAACAAGGTTGCAGCATATACAAAACACAATAAAGATACCATGGTGTTGGACTGTTAATTATTTACTAAACAAAGGCATATGCTATGATTTTGAGTTTCATAAGCAGCTTCTACCCAAAACTTCAAGCTAAATTAACCATACAATACAGCCATCTATGAAAATTGGCCTGTAAAAAGATTGCAATGTAACCATTTATATTTACTATAGGAAAGACAGAACACTTGCTTTCTGTACCAGCACAGTATCAGTCAGCCATGAAGCATCAGTTTAGGTCCAGCTAATTGAACCCACTTGTAGCATGCTGTTATTACATGTTTCCTAGGGTAGAATGTGTGCTGTTATTTGTAGACCTTGTGGCTTGCCCCATAGAATACAATGAAACCTATATTTGCCTTCTTCAGTTGACTAAAATATGCAAATGACCAAACATTCTGTTTATTTTTGATTGAATGAAATCTTGCAGCAAATAACATGTATTTCCATTTTAATTTAGATAAAGTTAATCAAGTAGTTTTAGGTAGATGATGTGTCAATTGTAAATTACAGGTGAAATTGTATTCTTCCAGCAGTTTATGGTTCCATTTCATCCTTTAAGGGCTAGTCCACACGGGGAGATAGCGACGCACGGCGCGACCGGCGCAGGCGACCGTTTTGTATGGGCGCCTATGTAAAAACGCCTGTGCTAACCACACGAGGCGATGCGCTTTTCAACAGTCGCCTGAAAATGCCTCGCCAGGCTTTTTCAGGCGACTGTTGAAAAGCGCATCGCCTCGTGTGGTTAGCACAGGCGTTTTTACATAGGCGCCCATACAAAACTGTCGCCTGCGCCGGTCACGGCGACTGTCGCGGAGCTTTGTCGCCGCGACCGCAAACGCGTCGCTATCTCCCCGTGTGGAATAGCCCTTAAAACACAGAACTATATCATATGCCCAGATCCTGCCATTATCTGGGAATGGTTTTGAAAATATTCATGCTGGACTGATCTAATCAGTTTCACAGAATCACATGAAATACACAGACAATAAACGTATCAAACAGCCAGCACAATGTCATTATGCATAACAACATATAGTCAGCTTAGTGGGGATGTATGCACTGACATTTGGAGAGTACATACCTTGACAAAACAATATATTCCATACAAAGAAACATTTGCAAAGGTAAATTTCTTTCCCAGACATGATGTTTTACATAAGCAAAGTGAATATACCTTTTGGTCACACCCATAACTCCCAAGTAAAAAGAGGGACATAATTTTTTTTCGCACGCAGCGCATCGAATTTAGTTGATCACGCCCCGTTCTGTGGCCACACCCCCTAATTACCATGTTCGTTTTATGAAATTTGGCAGGTTATGAAAGTTTGAAAATATTTCTCCTTATCTAAACTGTTTTTTTGTGTCTCAAAATTGTTACAAAGTATCTTATTTGCTCCTGTTAGCTTTTCTGTGTAGTGATGTGCGGGTCGAGAATTTCTCAACCCGCACCCGACCCTAACCCACCGCTCCCTACCTGCATCCGACCCGGGCCCTCCTTTATTTATAGACCCGTGCCCACCCCGCGGTGACGTCACAAAAGGGGCGGGGCAGGCGGAAGTCTATAAATTCCGATGCTGGAAGCCGGCAGTACTAGGTCGCACCTGCCCGCATCCCGCGCATTTTGTCCAGGGGTCGGCCCAAACCCGCGGGCCTCGGGATGGCCCGCACAGCTCTAGTTCTGTGTGCTCTGCTAAAAGCCAAATAAGTGAGAAAGTTTGTTTCTTTTTCTGGCTGTCAGTGCAGAGAAAATAGGGACTTTCCAGTACAAATGTGGGACTGTAGGTTGAGCTGTCAAAAGAGGGACTGTCCCTCCAAAAAAGGGACAGTTGGGAGGTACGGTCGCACCTTTGTGTGCTCTCCACTATATTGTGTATGTCCAATAAAAAAAATGTGTTGTTGTCGATTTCTTTCTTTGGGGTTTGAGCATGTTAACTGGAAGAGCATTCCAACAAGGTGTGCAAATGATAGAGTAATAATGCTTTGATTTGTTCTTTTGACAAAACGCCTAGGCATGTTTTAAAGAAACAGTTTAGTGTAAAAATTAAACCAGGTAAATAGCCTGCCCAAATTAAAAATGTTTTTAATATAATTAGTTAGACTGAAATTAACGGATGTCTAAAAAAGTAGCTAGAACACAACTTCCTCTTTTGCAGCTCTCTAACGTGTTGGGGGGAGGGGCGCAGGGGACATAACTGTTCACTAAGATTGATTCTGAATCTGATCTACATGCCAAGGATCCAAAGCAAACTCACTGAACAGTTATGTCCCATGTGGCCCCCCTTCAGTGTTAGAGAGCTGCAAAGCAGGAAGTAGTTCTGGCTATTATGTTTGATATCTGTTCCCTCCAGCCTTTATACATGACATTTTTAACTAACTATATTACAAACATTTTTTTTTATTTTGCACAGACATTTTTACCCAGTTCCTCTCACCACTCTTTAGTCTCTCTCCCTTGTCCAGCGACTTCATGTAATCGAACAGAAATTCCTTGGTGACGTTAGTATGACCCTCAAACACAGCCCCTATGCAGTCTCCGAGCAGAGCCCCGAGAAGTGACCCTCGGAAGCGAGATACTGCGGCCGCCATCATCTTCAGTCCTGCACAAGGACCTCACGCAAAATCCTCTAGGCTTGCGAATAGCAGCACTCTCTGAGAAGCGACTTCCGGGTAACCAGAATCAGGGAAATGACAGGAGGATACGGGCAGTCAATGTGAGTCCCGGCCTGACCACACACAAGATACTAGCCAATCACAGAACAGAATGCTCGGAACCACCTGACGTGTGTGGGTGACCTAGAGCGCTGAATACCCGTTAGAACGTCATTCTCTCAGCTTCTTTGTTATGCCTGCGCTCGTTAGTCAGTTGAAAGTTGTGCTCTGATGACAATTAAGTATTTGCAGTTGTTAGACTAAAAGATGTTTTATAAATTACAATTTAACAATATAATGTTACTAGGGTTGCCAACTTTCATGGAAAATACCTGTTTTTTTTTAATCTTTATTTAGACCATGCCCATACCTCCCAACATTTTGGAAGAAAAAAGAGGGACATTGTTTGACCACGCCCATTTTGTGGTCACACCCCCTAATTACCATGTTCATTTTACAAAATTTGGCAGGTTATGAAAGTTTTACAATTACTTATTTTCTTAACTCAAAATTGTTACAAAGTATCTTATTTGCACCTGTTAGCTGTTCTGGACTCTCTGCCAAAAGCCAATTAAGTTATAAACTTTGTATCTTTTTCTGGCTGTTCAGTGCAGAGAAAATAAGGACTTTCCAAGTACAAATGAGGGACTGCAGGTTGAGCTGTCAAAAGAGGGACTGTCCCTCTGAAAAAGGGACAATTGGGAGGTAAAAGTTTTCCATCTAAGCTGTGTTCCCATCACAGTTTTGTGTTTGGCAGACCAAACAACGTGTTTGGAAATACAGTGTATGTAGGATTGCCACCTTTTCTGGAAAAAAACTTGCTTCCTACAAAATTATTTTTTTTATGTACAGCAATTTTTAAAGGAATTGTACAGTGTGAAAATAAAAACTATTTCTAAAAAAAATTCTGATCTTGCCCACTCACTCACCTTGTGTCTAATTACCTTACCCTTTTAGTTTGTAAGCTCTTTTTCACAGGGCCTTCCTCCCCTTTTGTACTGGTACTGGTCATTATGTATGTAACTCTATATTATATCTATGGAATTCATGGGATTTCTTTGTATACATATATTTATTATAAAGCACTGCGCAATATGTTGGCGATCTAAAAATATATAACCTATGTCACCTAAATACCCTCTATGTGACTTATACACCCTCTATGTCACCTAAACACCCTCTATGTGACTTATACACCCTCTATGTCACCTAAACACCCTCAATGTCATAGAGTGTATATAAGTGACATAGAGGGTGTATAAGTGACATAGAGCGTGCATACGTGACATAGAGGGCTTCTAAGTGACATGGATGGTGTATAAGTGACATAGAGGGTTTATTAGTGACAAAGAGGATGTTTAGGTGTCATAGAGGGTGTATAAGTGACATAGAGGGTGTTCAGGTGACATAGAGGATGTATAAGTGACATAGAGGGTATTTAGGATATGTAGAAGATGTATAAGGCGTAGAAAACAGTGTGAGCGCACACGCTGGCCTGGCCTTCCTTACTCCCACGATTTCCAATGTAAAGCAAAGAAAGGAGCAATCGGCACACAGGAACAATTGCAATGTTACACAGTATTTGGACTTTTTTCGAGTTTGGACATTTATATTTTTTAGATATCCTAATATAACTGTTTGTAAAAAAAATGATTTGATTTTTTTTATAAAAAATATTTTTTTTCACATGGTGGGAGGGGCAAGCAGACTATTTAATGGTTGTACTGATTGCATGTTAACATCACGAAGGGGCGTGCCCCTGAAAACGTTGTGCATCTTATGACACAATAAACACTTAGGGGTTTACCCCACATTGCAATTGTTCCTGTGTGCCGATTCCTCCTTTCTTTGCTTTACATTGAAGATGTATAAGGGACATAGAGGGAGTTTAGGTGACATAGATCGAGTTTATGTGACATAGAAGGTGTGTATGTGGCATAGAGGGTGTGTATGTGCCATCATGGGTGTATAAGTGACATAGAGGGTGTGTATGTGACATAGAGGGTGTATCCCCCAATGCAGGTCCCCATATCCCCCAATGCAGGGCCCCTGATCCACCACTGCAGGGCCCCTGATCCTCCAATACATGCATCCATACACTTGCAGAGGGGCCTGGCAACCAGGGAGGTTTTGAAATAAATGATGAGGAATTTATAAGGGCTGTGTTTAACTTGGCTCATACAGTTCCCTGGGGTGGACATTTGGGTAGAGATAAAACCTTAGACCGTTGCATACCCAGGCTGTAAGTTAACCAGCCAAAAAGATCTAAAACATGCCCCTTTAATACTTTTGGGATAGGGATATTACAAATTTACCGGCAGCTACATTGCCTGTAAATTTGTAATACCGGCCCCGGCCTTGGCGGGTGTTTTACCGGCTAGGCCGGTAAAATACTAGCCGGGTGGCAAACCTAGTTGCACTGGGAGGTAGCGGCCATGTCGTACATTGCATAATGTGCTTCTGATGTCAAGCGCATAATGAGCAAATCACGGCATTTGCTTGTCATGCTACATGTACTGAAGTGAGAGTTATCAGCCACTGCTTAACCAATCAGCAAGAAGGAGCTTATGTGACCTCTATGAAAGAAGTTTTCCAGCCAAAAAGATCTTGCTCCATAAGCGTACGCGTGGTGTCACTATGCACGGGCGCAAGTCTATTTAAGCCGTCCGCCGCCTACAGTCCGAAGATTGAGGACACGGCTGGAGGAGGACATGTTGCCTGGAAGACCCTCCTGGTGGAAGAAGCAGACGCCAGCACAAGAGAACATCACAGGTAAGTGCCACTGACCACCAATGCGGCCCCTGAACCACCAATGCGGCCCCTGAACCACCAATGCGGGCCCCTGAACCCCCAATGCGGGCCCCTGAACCCCCAATGTGGGCCCCTGATCCCCATTCGGCCCCTAGTCCCCATACGGGCCTCTGAACCACCAATGTATGACACCTAATGCCCATGCAGGCCACTGATCACCAATGAGGGCCCCTGAACCACCAATGAGGGCCCCTGAACCACCAATGAGGGCCCCTGCACCACCATGCAGGCCCCTGATGCCCCTGCAAGCCCCTGATTCCCCTGCAAGTCCCTGATTCCCCTGCAGGCCCCTGATTCCCCTGCAGGCCCCTGATTCCCCAATGCAGGCCCCTGAATCCCCATGCAGGGCCCCATATCCCCCAATGCAGGCCCCTGATCCCCATGCAGGGCCCCATATCCCCCAATGCAGGCCTCTGATCCCCATGCAGGGCCCCATATCCCCCAATGCAGGCCTCTGATCCCCATGCAGGGCCCCATATCCCCCAATGCGGCCCCCTGATCCCCATGCAGGGTCCCATATCCCCCAATGCAGGGCCCCATATCCCCAATGCAGGGCCCCAGATCCCCCAATGCAGGGCCCCAGATCCCCCAATGCAGGGCCCCATATCCCCCAATGCAGGGCCCCAGATCCCCCAATGCAGGGCCCCAGATCCCCCAATGCAGGGCCCAATATCCCCAATGCAGGGCCCCAGATCCCCCAATGCAGGGCCCCATATCCCCCAATGCAGGGCCCCATATCCTCCAATGCAGGGCCCCACATCCCCCAATGCAGGGCCCCAGATCCCCCAATGCAGGGCCCCTGATCCACCAATGCAGGGCCCCTGATCCACCAATACATGGCCCCTGACTTGCAGAGGGGCCTGGCCACCAGTGTTTTTTTTTTTGTGACTCCTGGCTGCCAATGTAGCTCTGGCATCCCCTTTATTGATGTGGTGTCAGGCTTAATAACCCTTTTGCCAAAATGATTTTATTTACTGTTTGTGCTTGTGTCCATGTGACATTTGTACTGGTGGGGGCCTGGTTAAGGTGGGGCGTGGTTAGGGGCGTGATTAGGGTAGGTGTCGAGAGGGGGGCCTAGAAAATTTTGTTGTGTGGGGCCCCGTGATTTCTGATGGCGGCCCTGGCCACATGGGTCATATCTGTTGCTTTTGAATCTAACCTGCATGCTGAGGATCAATTACAAACTCACTGAACAGATATGTACCATGTGGCCCCCCTTCAAGTCCCTGACTAACTCAGAGTTATAGAGGTGAAAAGCAGGAAGTAGTGTTCTGGCTATTATGTTATACATCCAGTCACTCCAGCCTTTATACATTACAGTTTTGGCTAACTAACTATATTAGAAACAATTTTTATTTTGCACAGCCTATCTATTTACACAGTTTTTATTTTCACACTGAACTGTTCCTTTAAAATGACGCGGGTTGTTTAGGTGACATAGAGGGTGTATAAGTGACAGAGATGGTGTTTAGGTGACATAGAGGGTGTATAGGTGACATAGAGGGTGTTTAAGCGACACAAATAAATGATGAGGAATTTATAAGGGCTGTGTTTAACTTGGCTCATACAGTTCCCTGGGGTGGACATTTAGGTAGAGATAAAACCTTAGACCGTTGCATACCCAGTTAACCAGCCAAAAAGATCCAAAACATGCCCCTTTAATACTTTTGGGCCAGGTGGCAAACCTAGTTGCACTGGGAGGTAGCGGCCATGTCGTACATTGCATAATGTGCTTCTGATGTCAAGCGCATAATGAGCAAATTACGGCATTCGCTTGTCATGCTACTCGTACTGAAGTGAGTTATCAGCCACTGCTTAACCAATCAGCAAGAAGGACCTTATGTGACCTCTGTGAAGGAGGTTTTCGAGCCAAAAAGATCTTGCTCCATAAGGGAAGAAGGGAAAGCATGGACCCTGCACAGAAATATTCAGAGCCAGCCTGCAATTTTTTCTCCTCCTCTTCTGAGTGTTCCTGCTGATCTGTTAGCTAGGGTTTTCACATGTACAACCTCTTCCAGTATAAGGAACCCCATAGTTAAGAGTGCAGGGAGTTATTTAACCCTTCCCATACTGTAAGGCCAGGGACCTCCTTCCTACTGGGTTTCTTACACATAGCACTTAAGCTTGATGTCCTTATGTAAGCTCTGTGTGGAGTCAGTGCTTATTTATTGTAACTATTATGTGACTCGTCCTCCCTGTGTGCACTATTTATTTTACTTTCATGCAGTACTTCACAAATAAAAACATAAAGAAATAAATTGCCATCACACTGATCTTTCCCCACACCCACGTCACCACACCACACTGCCGGAAGCCGCAATGCACAACAGCACAGTAAGGTAGCTTTAAGGCGTGTCTTCTATACCATTGATTCTTTTCGAATGGACGTGGGGGAGGGGGTGGTGCCGTGACGTAACTATTGGGTAACACGAGGTGGTTCCGCCCCGCAGCACAAGAGCCATTTTGTGAAAGAAGAAGAGCAGGAGAGGTGGCTCTGTTGGAGACCGAAATTCTCGACTCTGTATCAAGTCTCCATCCTCTCCAGTATTGGTAAGGGAGATAACGGTGGGGAGATACTACATTAGTAGAACGGGAGGTTTTGGGGTGAATTGTACAATGGATTGGTGATACAAGGAAGCGGTGTGAGTTGATTATAGGAAACAACGGAAGGGCCGCCATTTTGTTTTCCTTTATTGCGAGCGTGAAAGGGTGAAATATGGATAGTGTTTGCGTATCTCACGCTGGCGGGCAGATGGACAGCATATCTGGCAGTAAGGATCATTGGCTTCAATCGTCTTATTTGTATAGTCAGTATTCCCACTGAGCTTAATGGATACTGTAACCGTGGTTTGTGCATGAAATGACGAGTTAGTGGCAGGGCTAATATCGCCTAAGCCTCTCCAGCTTTTCAGTTCATAGTGTAAAGCTCGTACAAAGGGGGGTATGATTCACGATTTATACTAATCTTTCCGTATACACGGCTGCCTTTATAAACCTTGCCTTCTTACCCGATGAGAACATTATTTTCCACTCAGCTATGTACATGGGTGGTGTAACTAACCTTAAAAACCAAGCCTGGTAAAGAGTTAATGAGTAATTAATAAACGAGTCTGATTTTCTTTATGTCCCACCTTTGCTCAGAATGAGGCCACAGGTTATGTGAAAACAACTGAGCATTAGTAATTCACCCAAGGATATCTGGGAGAGAATTATTTTTCCATTTCATTCCAACGGAATCCCCCAGGCTTGTTTCCAGGGGCAACAGAGCAGATAACCGTGTCCCTCAGATGTGAGCCTTAAGGTGGCCATAGACGCAAAGATCCGCTCGTTTGGCGACACCGCCAAACGAGCCGATATTTCCCCGATATGCCACTAACGGCAGGGCTATATCGGGGGTAATCTGAACGTTCGGCCCTATGGCCGAACGATGAGAGCGCAATGGGCTCCGACGGGATCGGTCGGGACAAGATCAAACCTGTCGGATTGACCAAACGACTGATCTCCGCCGGACGAAAAATGTCGGGACTCTCCACACACGGTCCGAAAATCGCACGGATCCTCGATTCGTACGATAGGATCTTTGCGTCTATGGCCAGCTTTAAAGGGGTTGTTCACCTTCCAAACACTTTTTATTTTAATTCAGTTGTTTTTAGATTGTTCTCCAAAAATAGTCTCTCTTTTTCAATTACTTTCCATTATTTATTTTTTTTACAGTTTTTCCGAAATCTAAGTTTAAAGTTGAATGTTACTGACCGCTCAGTAATTCAGGCGCAGACTCTAAACTGTTACAATTTTGCAACATTTAGTTGATACATTTCTCAGCAGCATCTCTGGAGTATTAGCAACTGTTATATCAATTCTAACAGCTGCCTGTAATGAAACCCAGAGATTCTGCTCAGCAGGGAAGAAATGTATCAACTAAATGGATCCATTTAGAACAGTTTACAGGGTCGGTGACCCCCCCCCCCTCCCAAGGCTGCTTCAGAAGGTGAAAAGGCACTGGACACTTCTATATTGGAAAAACGGTCATCCACAGAAAATAGAAAGTCATTGGAAAAAGTCATTATTTCTGGTGAACGATCTGAAAACAACTAGTGAACCACCCCTTTAAGGTGTCCATACAAGTAACAATTAGAACCTTTCCTTTGAAGATTGTTCATTTTCACTACAAATGTAAAGAGCTGATTTGTTACACATGCAGGTAGAACTTCTACCTCTATCTGACGATGCAGCAGTAACCCTGGCTGATGTTTGGGCTCCTTCAAAGGCAACTGATGGCTTTCCACCTTGGCTGATCGATGATACAACCAATATCCAAGTCTTCTGACTATATCAGTCGCTTTGTCTCCCACCATACACACACAGAATATTGTGGCCACCTTTATGCTGACCCCCTCTCTTCTCGGCATCTGGGCCACCATCAGGAGTGCAACCCCACAGTCCGGGAACCAGTGCCATTAACATTGTATTATCTATTTAATATGCCAATTGCAGGCATTTTGCAAGGAAAGCTTAATGCTGTGCCATTGCTCTTTTACATCCTTATCCAAATTTAGAAACAATGAGTTCTGCCTTTGTTGACTAGGCACTTTAGTGTTTGATTTCGCTCAGCCCTCTAAATCCCATCCACATTTCCTAGGGAAAATGACACCAGCAAGTTGGTCCAAAGTCGAAAGCTCACTATCTGAAATATCTTTTGTTTTACACAAATACCTAGTTTCATTGAATGAAAGGAAAACATGATAGTCTATATATGTTCACAGAAATGAGTTCTTCACCAGGACCAGTAACAGCATCATTTGATTTTTTAATTTATTTCATTTGTTTGTTTTAAGCACCTACAAGTGTTTATATGAGGTCTTCATTCTATAGTCCAGTTGAGGCATTAGACCTCTGGTATATATTGTATAAGATCTAAACACATTGCATTGAACACCGATTATCTTCTGTGCAAACCTGTGTTTTTGCCCATTATGACTTTAATGGCTGCCCCATTGCTACACAGCAGTTTATTTATATAAACTTTAGTAATGGTTCTGATTAGGGTTGCCACCTGGCCAGTATTTTACCGGGGGGATAAGGGCACCCTCTGTACCCCATTGCCTCCGGGGAACAGCCCCTACGGTAACACGTAGAACCGGTTACTGCATATCCTGTATCGCTAGGAATGGTACTGAAGATGGCGGTGCTTGGACAAGTAACCCAGGACAGTACCTTTTTAAGCAAGCAGTTTTATTGACTGGAGGGTACCTAACATAATACGCTGGCGCCACCAGTGAATTCTGTTTTCCTTGTCCTTTAAAGCAAAAACAGTTTTTAAATGATAGGTTGATGTGTATAATTATGTTCTGTCATGGCACTTGAAAGAGAAGCACTACAGCAACACTTTTCTTTAAAGAAAATAACATGCCATTTTTTTTTTCTTTACAGCTATGCATCGTGACTCCTGTCCCTTGGACTGTAAAGTCTATGTTGGGAATCTTGGAAACAATGGCAACAAGACAGAATTAGAAAGAGCGTTCGGCTATTATGGACCTCTGCGCAGTGTGTGGGTTGCACGGAATCCTCCAGGGTTTGCTTTTGTAGAATTTGAAGATCCCCGTGATGCAGCAGATGCTGTTAGAGAGCTGGATGGAAGGTAACAAGCTTGGGGAGAAACTGTGGTTGTCACACTATGAGATATGTCTGCATTTTGCTAGGACCTTGTTGGCTATGAAAAATACAAGTTCAGGTAGAAAGGTACATTTTGTTTGGCTTTGGCTACCCTTTGCTTCCACTTGTCCTAGTTAGTGTCTCAAAGTAAAAAGTGTAACAGATATTTTAATATTAGTCAATTTGATAACATTATTTGACAGGTCACTAATTAGGATATTAATGATCTGTTTTCTGTAAGAACACATAGTTCCTCTAACTGGTCTTGCATGAGATTTTAATATCCTTATAGGCAAAATGAAGTGCAGTGATTCTGATATAACTGGCTTTGCATACGGTTGTTTGACTTCATGTCAAATCCTTTTTAAGGACGCTTTGTGGGTGCCGAGTTAGGGTTGAATTATCCAATGGTGAGAAAAGAAGCAGAAACAGAGGACCTCCTCCTTCATGGAACAGACGGCCCCGAGATGACTATCGAAGAAAAAGTTCACCACCAAGACGCAGGTATGTCATGCATGTCAGCAAATTTTATAATTGTTTAATGAAGCTAGGATTACATAGTGCAGCAGTCATTTATCACAGTTGCATAGCTTGTTTTCCTTCCTCCCATCTTTGCCTTTACAGAACCCATATTTATTTTCCAAAGCAACCTACATGCAATAATCTGTTAATTTGATGTTGCACAACACTAGTTTCATTTATCTCCACACCCAACTGGAGGGGAATTATTTGTAGTTTTTATATTTGCTTATTTTAGCTTATATTATGTTTTAACTATTGTGATTTGGAAAATTCTTCTCCTAGTAACCATGTGTATCCAATTAAATTGGTTAGGGTTTTAGTATTTTTCCCCACCATGTCTGCAAATGGTGTCTGGGCCAATTATTGATGAATATATTTCAGTTGTCTAATCCACATTAGGTGCATGACGCTAGCACATGACCTATAAGGCCATTTGTTGTGCATAATTTTGTGAACAGAGTGGATGTGCTCGGAAAACCCAGTTTATGAACTTGCACTTTTGTAGTTTGCTTTACTGTTGAACATCTTTCAAACTCAATATGTAACTGCACTTTGCGTGGATAAACCTTGCCCAAAAAGGAAAGGCTGTTTTTGATTTGTTAGTACAGTTGGCCCAGAATCAAGGGCTCTAGAACTCCCATTTCTATCATCAAGGAAGCTGTTAGAAAATAGATGCTTGTACTGATGGCTTGTTTTTATTTATTTTGTTTTGTTTTCATGTGTCTATTTTTGTGCTTTTGGTCCATCTAATAAAAATGAAACCCGTTACAGAGTCACCATCATGTCTCTTCTCACCACCCTCTGGGTCTACATTAGCCAGTCAACTAGTCCTTTCAGCGTCATGTGACCAGCGCGCCCCATTCAGCTTGGCTGGTGTCGTATCACATGACCCAGGCATGGCCAGTCATCAGGTTGCACCGCCCTTTGGTTCCCGAGCATGCTGTCCACTCAGCCTTCCTCCTCTCCAACCTTAACCAAAACTCGGCAGCAGCCCTCCTTCAGCGCCCACACATTCCCGCCACTCTGCTCGGCTGTTAACTTTGTCAAAATGTCTTCACAACAACTGCAGCGCCAGCCTTCGGCTAACCAAAAAAAGCAGGAAAAATCCACAACATCCCCCTTCGCAAACCATCTAAATTCAACGCAACTTCTGGCAAAAACTTTTCAACAAATTCTACTTGGCCATCTGTCCGGCATCCTCACCATTTCTAGCTTGTTGAAACCCCAAAACTAGTAAGTTTTTTCCTGCTTATACAGAGTTTACTGCTGGTTTAAACTGACTTGGCAGCTTTTTATAAAAGGTCATCTTTGTTGATCAATCAAAGGCTGGCTGTGCATAAACAAAAAAGGTAACTTAACGCTGTTGGACCTATGAAAATGTTTAAGGGTGATAGAGGAATCTTTTAGTTTGAGCCATATTTAGGAGCTGTATAAATGAGCAGCTGTACACTGTTCAAATTTGTCTTTGTAAGACATTGATCTATCATCTTTAAATGTTAACATTTTCTTTGTTTAAATATACTAACCCAATCTCTGAATTTGACATAAGTTTATAAGTTAAGACTGGTAAAAAGGTAATAATAACTGTCTGCAATGGCAAATAGGTGTACACAACAAAGATTTCTTGAAGCCAGTCTGGGTTCACAAGTGGTGCTTAAGGGTTACTGCAATTAAATACACTTTTTACAGACTATTGAATAGGGACACTAGGCCAAGTGCATTCCTGCTTGGGGGCATTCCATCATGAGAGCCATTTTTCTCTTCTCCCCAATCCTAGTCGCTAGTCGTGTGTAAGTGTATCATATAGGTACACATTGAATGGGTGCCACAGAGCAGAAATGTGGATGTTCCCTTAATGGAGATATTTTGATTAAATCTGAAATTAGTTTTTTTACTTTTTCTGGTTTTAGGTCACCCAGAAAGAGGAGCTTTTCTCGTAGCCGTAGCAGGTAAGATCACACAGTAAATGTAGCCACCTACAAAGGTTATTGTTAATTCTGTTTTTGGCATGTGAAGGAAACACTTAGTAGACTAATATCTGGTTCCTGTTGGTGACTGCACTTCCCATTGTCTCCTTGCAGAGAATGCCCTGAGCAGAACTAAACTTGAATTGTGTTTAGTGACTTTATTTTTTTTTTTCAAGGTCTCTTTCTAGAGATCGGAGGAGAGAAAGATCATTGTCCAGAGAAAGGAACCATAAGCCATCTCGCTCTTTCTCTCGATCAAGAAGGTATGTTAAGGAAGTGTTCATTATTTTCAGAGATAAGATACTGCTTTAAAACGGTGTAGTGTTTGTGCAAGTTCTCTAGATAGAACAAATTTTGACCCCCTCACTGACCTGTGGGAAATAAAATTTCTCTAGTTGGCCCTCCTGTCAAACGTGTGGGTTAATGTCAATCTCATCTCTGGAGGCAGGACAGAATGAGTCTTGACCCCTCCCCTAGTATATAAGGTCTGTCTCTGCCTTCCCATGCAAGTTCTTTGTCCTGCCTAGGAGGTGTAGGACAGGAAAGTTGCACTGAATTCCAGACTTAGGATTTGGAGGCATGCAGTCCTGTCTCCCAGCATGTGTGTTTTCCCTTTTTACTAAATATTCTGTAATGATTTACCACATAAATGTAGTTATTTGGAGAACCAAATGTCAAATTAAAGTTTTGCTTTCTGTTCTAAAACTGAACTGAAATCTCTTAGAATACTGCCATGACCTTTTAGGTGGGCACTACTTAAAGGGGATGTAAAGTCAAAAAAATAAAATCCCATTTTTACTTTCTTTAATGAAAAAGAAACCTTTCTCCAAAATACTTTAATAAATAATGACTGACTATGCAGTGAAATTCCCCATTCGTTTTACTTTCTCTGACTGCTGTGGATAGGAAACACAGTCCCTAACTGTTCTGCAGGGCAATGACAATACTTTTCATACAGCAGGGCCCACCTCACTTCCCAGAACTCAAGCAGCTTTGTTTGTTTCCCTGTAGAGCAGCCAGCGAACGTGTAGAGATTTGTACCTGCAGACCCAGTGCAGTCTATATTTATGCTGTATCGGCTTTTACAGCAGAAATAATTTGACTTGTGCTGTTTAACCTCCCAACTAAAGCCCAGACCACACTGAGCATGTGCATGGTCTTTTTCTGCAGAGAACACCGAAGCCCTATTTTAGATGGCACACATACAGTAATTATTTCCTGGGTCAAATAAGCCTAAAAAGGTACTGGCTTAATGAATTCACCTTTTACCCTGGACAATACTGAGTTACCAGTGATGAGCTAAGACACACATTTAGTCTGCAGAGACTTACGACCACATTATAATGCTTTCACTTGTTCTATAGGCAGCGTTCCTTGTGAACGTTTAGGGGCATTTCATTGACATTCCATTTAGGAAAAAAGTGAAAAATTCTTTGCTTCCTCTTATATGTTTTGCTGTCATGTACTATTAAGGAACTGGTCTTGGCATGCTTTAGATTTGCATGTTACCCTTGGTTATTCATACTATAGTCTGTCGGCAATGTGTATTTGAATTCCTAATCAGTAAATATCTGCATCTTTATGTATGTTAAATATTTTTACTGACATCCTGTTTTCTTTTAGTCGTTCTAGGTCCAATGAGCGGAAGTGAAGCAGCTACCTTCAGCCGTGTACAGACAAATGCATTGAAAAGGGTTTTCTGTTTTTGAAATGTCCTACATGTTTTAAGATTATTTTTTTTTTTATTTGCTTTGTACTGTAACTTGTAACAAGTGATGAGAAATGTGATTCTGTACATGGTTCTAAGCAGATACAGTCAAATAATAAACCAGTTAACTTTATACTGTTAGATAAAGAACTTATTTTTTTTTTTTCCAACCACCCCACTAATTTTCCTCGGGAAATATACAAACATGGCACTTGCATAGGACTGAATGAAAATATCCATCCATCACCATATGAAGGATGGACCATGTACACCAAAATGTTGCCCTCTATTACTTAAAATGAGACAAATGTGAATTCCTCTAAGTGTTTTCAGATACTGTTCCCAACAGGGGATCCTTAGATGGGCTGTCTCAGTATTTTTATTGTAACCATGTGATCCAGCTTCTATTCAGTTTTTCAAAGCTTCAGATGCAAGTTGCCCTGGTCATGTTATTTAATTGTGCAGATTTCACTGCTCCACTACATTTTCCCCTCATTACGCTGTAAACAGCACTGCTTTACCATTTGTAGAAATCCTTTTTTTTTTTTTTTTTTTATAAAAACGTTTTAGTGCACCTTACATGTGTCTTGATGTTCTTGTGTAGAGTCTTGCAGTATACAGCAATTATGTAAAGTTGTAAATGTGTGGCTGTTGCAATTGTTCTCAGATCTTTTAAACCATGTGACTTCTGGATTCTTTTTTTCTTTGGGATTAAAGTTTTTGGTTAAAACATCAGTGTACTTCATTTTCTTAAAATATTTTTTTTCTTTTGATGCATGTACGTGTATTTTAATACATGCTTGTTATCTATCTACTCCATGTCTACCAATATTTAAAGGGGAGCAAAAGTCTGATTAATTCCATGGTACCCTCCAGAGCTGCCCTCCCCCATCAACTGCACCACTAGGGAGTTGTATATGGTTATAAAAAGCAGTGGGGCTGGTGTGCAGCTTTTCATGCCACTTCAAATCGTCTTCTGCAAACGCCAACCTATAATGTGCAGTAGAAGGTTTAATTGCACAAGCTCCTGTCAGGAAAGTATGTATGACATTACAGTTTATAGAATGTGCATGCAAGTCATAATTTCCTTAAACAGCATGAAGGGTAACCCTAACAAGTATCATATACTGCATATTACTTCCATTCACGTGAATGAGATGGGTCAGTGTCCCTGACTCTCAATGGGAACTCCTGATGCGATGGAGTTACATATTGGTGGTGGAATGTTGATTTTTGTAGGGTGCACCACATTAATACATGATTGATTACCCAAACATTATTTTGCATAATGAAAGAAAATTAAATTTTAAGTAACTTTCCAATATCCATTCATAAAACATTTTCAGCGGTTTGTTATTTGTAGATGTACGCTATATTTTGAACCTCCAATGCACTTGGTATTATAAGGAGAGTAATGTGTTCTGTTAAACTATACTTAAAATTCTGTCCATAACAAACTGCATTTGGAACTATAGTTTCTGGTGACAATCAAAATGCCTTTAGTCTGGCTAAAGCAGCAGAATGGGAAGTGCCACAGGTTGCCTGGAAAACCACTATTAGACCCCATCAGGTCAGTCTAATTTGCTTGGGTGGGAAATTGCACCAGTACACTTGCCTATAGCAGCCAATCAGACATATTTTCTGATTTACTACTAGTATAATTCCTAATGGCAATTGCACCAGAGCAGTTTAGCACACATACCTTAGTAAATCCTTTTAAATACAGGTATGGGGCCCATTATCTGGAAACCCGTTTTCAAGACACCTCCAAATTACAGAAAGGACATTTTCTATATACTCCCATTTTATCCAATTTTTTAAAAAAAGATTTCCTTTTTCTCTGTAAAAAAAAACAGTACTTTGTACTTGATCCCAACTAAGAGAGAATTCATTGGTATTGGAAGCAAAACCAGCCTATTGGGCTTATTTAATGTTTACATAATTTTCTAGTGGACGTAAGGTATGAAGATCCAAATTACAGAAAGATCTGTTGTCCAGAAAACACCAGGTTGCGAGCATTTTTAATAATTGATCCTATACCTGCTATAGATATATAATCGTGTCTGGTTCAAAGGAAACGTATGCGCTGCTGTCCTTTCAAGTAAGCTGAAATGGACAGTAATAGCAAAGTTTCCCTTATTCTACTTTATTAGTTCTCACTGGGGGAATCCTTGAAATGCATTCTTTGGGAGCATCTCTGGCACCTCTGCTCTGCAGAATACCTCCACAAAATTGTATCATCACAATTAGGGCAGAGACACATTGTCGATTCGGGGAGATTAGTTGCAGAACTGCCTTCTCGCCGGCAGGATGGCCCTCGGAGTGATTTGTTTTCCGAAGCCGTCCGAAGTTTCCTTGTAAGTGCCATCCCACTGGCGATTTTCATTCTAGCCGGCGAGAAGGAAGTTCAGAGAGATAAGTACCCCCGAAACAGAGGAAGTTTGTCCCGGGGCCACTAATCCCCCCGAATCTGACAGTGTGTCTCTACCCTTAGATATAATATGTTAAACTTAATCTTATGATCATCAAGATTCTCATTCATCCAGGCCATGGTATATCTGTAGAAATAAATCAACTGGAACTGCTGTTTTTTTTCCTTGAAGACCTTTCACCAGTCATCCAACTGGCTTTCTCAATTGAATTCTGAATTGAGAAAGCCAGTTGGATGACTGGTGATACTTCATCTTATGAATAAAAGACTAATTATTAGATACGAATATGTTGTGCAAGATTAGTTTGAGTTCTGAACAGAGGAAACCAGTAGCTCGTGAGCAACATGTTGCTCCACAACCCCTTGGATGTTGCTCCCAGTGGCCTCAAAGCAGGGGCTTATTTTTGGATTCCTTCACGTCCTATACATCAGCACATTACGGGGTTAACTCCCCCCTCCCCACAAGTAGGACGAGCACGGACCAATAGGCTTTAAGTATGCGCCTCCTCCCCCAACAACCCGTGTTTTTTTCGTCCTACCTGCCTGCAGGTAGGGAGCAGAGGACTGAAGATCAGATTGCCGGAGCCTGAGAGCTCTGAAGACCGCAGGGGGAACTACCGAACAGGTAGCATTCTTCTGGGAAGAGAGCAGGAAACTCTCTTCCTAAGGTTGCGGCTGCAAGTCCGTGGAATGGAGCGGGCGCATGCGCAGTAGCGCTTCTTCCGGGTTTGCGCACGCCGGTGACGTCATCAGAACCGGCAAGTTTAAAAATCCATTCATTGCAGGGCGCAATGCCCTTTTGCAGTTAAAGAATCAACGGTGTCGTTCTGCCTGGGGCTGCAGCCACCTGCAAAGCATACTGAGGTACTGTGAGTAGCCTGTGCAGCTTTGTTTCATTGTACTATCCTGCTCTCTCTCTCTCTTTCTCTCATCTCTCAGTGGGTGATAAAGAGGTCTGGCAAGGAGATGTTGTTTGTTTGTTTTTAGATGTCCAGCCAAATGGAGCAAGCCAAGGGGAAAAGAACATCGAAGTCTAAACATCTTGCCTGTAGAGAGTGTCAGACCCCGCTCCCGGATGCATATCCTAGGGGTCGCTGTGAGAATTGCCTTGCTAAAAAGGATCCTCTTCCTGGTCAGCCAGAGCAAGCTATGGAGTGGTTTAAAGGACCAGTAACATCAAAAAAAATATTTAAAAATTCGTTAGAGCACAACGAAAAATAAACATCAAGACAAATGAAATTTTTAAATAGCAAAGCTTTTATTAAGAAATAACTTACAGAATGTCCACTTCCTTTCCTTTTCAGAAACGGCGAATAGGCGACCATCCAGTGTGTAGTGATTGATTTCTCCTGCCTGGCTATTCACTGACAGACGTCGGCTTCATCCTCCTATTAACTAACAGCAGCGTGTCCTCTTGCTTCCCTTCCACTGGCCTGACTGTGTAGTCTCCCGACGCACACTTGCTTCCTTATACTGCCTCGCAGCTTTTCACTGTGCTTCCCTCCACCGCTCACCTCCCTCTCAGCATGCACAATCCAGTCTCGGCATTCCTCTGCATTCCAATAGCGCACATATCCTACACATGGAAGACACAGACCGGCTTATGCAGTCTGTGTCTCAATCGCACTCTGTTCAGCTTTTCACTGTGCAGGGGGAATGTATTTCATATGTATTTCTGCCTGTAGCAAAGTAATGGCAAAGCAAAAAGCACAATGTGCATGCCTGGGTTTGGGGGACGCGAGCTGGCTGGACGAGAGACGCCTGACTCAGTACACACCATCTGGATACAAACACTTGATCCGACTAAATTGCTGAACAGAGTGACAGGATCTAATATCGGATCTATGGGTTCTAGACCTGATCAGGGAAGGATACAAGGTCGAATTTCACCAATTCCCTCCTGCAAGATATCTTCCCACTCCCAAAAATGCTTCTATTCAAAAACAAAGAGCTTTAGAAGAAGCAATTCATTCTTTTTGCGTCAAAAAGGTGCTCGAAAAAGTTCCACCTTTGGAGGAAGGATCAGGCACTTATTCTATTGTTTTTTTGGTGCCAAAAACAGACGGGTCTTTTCGAACAGTTATAGACCTCAGATTTGTCAATCGCTTCATCCGGAAAAAACGCTTCAGGATGGAAACCATAAGATCGGTTCTTCAGATTCTGGAGCCCGGAGATTACCTTGCCACAGTAGACCTCAAAGATGCGTATCTCCACATACCCATGTTTCCGGGTCACAGGAAATTTCTGAGGATAGCTGTGTATCTTCAGGATCGGCTTCATCATTTCCAGTTTCGGGTGTTGCCGTTTGGGATCACGTCAGCCCCGAGAATATTCACGAAGGTGGTAGCTTCAGTTGCGGCTGTGCTGAGACAGGAGGGCATACATGTCGTACCATATCTGGACGACTGGCTGTTCAAGGCGGTTTCTGCATCTCTCCTTCACAAACACTTGACAAGAGCTTTAGAGATCCTGCAGCATCTTGGATGGTTAATCAACAAAGAGAAATCATCTCTTCTTCCATCCAGACAGAAGCAATTCTTGGGAATGTGTCTCAACACAGAAACTACTGTATGTATGTCACGCTGACTCCTCAGAGGATTCACAACACGAAGAATCAGATAATACACCTCATGAGGCCATATCCAGTCTCCTTGAGACAGATGATGAAGGTATTAGGTCTGATGGCGTCATCAATAGAAGCTGTCCCATGGGCGAGATTACACATGCGTCCTCTTCAACAAGAAGTTCTACTTCACTGGGACAGGACAGAAGAGTCATTAGATTCCACTTGGATAATTTCTTTGGACACTGTGAATGCTCTCGAATGGTGGCTCCAGACAGACAGATTTTTCAGAGGACTCTCAATCCTGGAACCGGAATGGAACTTAGTAACAACGGACGCATCGGCCTTGGGCTGGGGAGCTCATATGAAGAATCATTCAGCCCAGGGTGTGTGGGATGCCATGGAAAAATCTCTCTCATCCAACTTCAGAGAGATGAGAGCTGTTTTCAATGCCCTAATGTTTTTTGCAGAGCTCATCAAAGGCAAAGCGATCAGGATACAGTCCGACAACTCAATTGTTGTATCGTATCTGAATCGTCAAGGGGGAACAAAATCCCATATTCTTCTCAAAGAATCTCAAAGAATTCTTTTATGGGCCGAGAACAATCTATTAGCCATATCAGCAATCCACATCAAGGGGGAAGACAATATTCTGGCAGACCGTCTGAGCAGACTAAGGTTGGATCCCAAGGAATGGTCCTTGAAAGAAGATATTTTTCTGAAGTTGATGCGCCTTTGGGGCACTCCGGAAGTGGACCTAATGGCAACCAGGAAGAACACCAAGCTTCCCAGATTCTGCTCTCTAGTCCAGCAGGACCAACCTTGGGTTCTGGATGCGATGACAATCAGCTGGAGATTCAGACTAGCTTACATCTTCCCCCCAATTCCTATGATCAACAGGGTAATCCGGAAGATTCGCCAGGATCAGGCATCTGTAATAATAGTTCTTCCCTACTGGCCGAAGAGAGTCTGGTTTTCCCAGGTCATGAAGATGTGCCACAGGAATTACTGGGTTCTTCCCCAGGTGAAAGATTTGATCTCTCAAGACCAGGCACTTCATCCGGATTTAACACGCCTGAGGCTCACTGCCTGGAGGTTGACAGGCCCGTATTAACATCATCTGGACTATCTGAAAGAGTAATTAGTACTCTTCTTCATTCCAGGAAGAGTTCTACTTCAAAAGCCTATTCTAGGACAGTCAAGGTTTTTAAGGAATGGTGCCTCAGAGAAAATGTAAATGTGGATTCTCCTACAATTAAGGATATACTAGACTTCCTCCAACGAGGACTAGACAAGAATTTAAGACCTGGGACACTCAAGGTGCAGATCTCGGCAATCTCAGCTTATTTAGGCATCCGTTTGTCCACTGTACCTCTAATTCAGAGGTTTATGAAGGCAGCACAAAAATTAAGACCATTGGTCCGAGACCCGGTTCCTCAATGGGACTTGAACACGGTCTTAGAGGGGTTATGTGATCCTCCCTTCGAGCCTTTGGATAGGATCGATTTAAAGCACCTCTCTTTCAAGGCGGTTTTTCTGACGGCGATAACTTCGGCGAGAAGGGTTAGTGAAATTCAGGCTTTAGGAGCTAAAGAACCTTATCTGCAATTCTATCCAGATCAAGTTGTACTCAGAACGCTTCCTGATTTCTCACCCAAAGTGCCGTCTAGGATCAATATAAGCCAGGAAATTAGGCTTCCGTCTTTCTGTTCTAAACCAGTGACAGAGGAAGAACTGAGGTATAATTCCTTAGATGTCTGCAGGGTGATAAAGAGGTACCTTTCTCAAACAGAATCATTTAGGAGATCCGAACATCTCTTTGTTGCTATGTCGGGGAAGAATAAAGGCCTGGCGGTATCAAAGTTAACCCTATCTAGATGGATAAAAGATGCTATTCAGACTTGTTATATAGCTGCAAAATTGTCTCCTCCAATTTTCATTAAGGCTCATTCGACAAGGGCAACGGCAACGTCTTGGGCAGAACGTCTTCTTGTTCCACCAGATAAAATTTGTAAAGCAGCGACGTGGTCAAGCCTACATACATTCTCCAAGCATTATAGGCTGGATGTGGATGCTTTGCAGGAAGCAGCTTTTGGTAGAGCAGTGCTCCAAACTGTTCTTCAAGGGAATTGATGTGATTATCCCACCCTATTACTTGCTATATCCCGTAATGTGCTGATGTATAGGACGTGAAGGAAAAACGAAATTTAACTTACCGTAATTTCCTTTTCCTTTTCCATACAGCAGCACTTTTTTTGCCCACCCTAATAAATATTACATGCAGTTGTGTGTGTACTTTTTTATAACACGGGTTGGTGGGGGAGGAGGCGCATACTTAAAGGCTATTGGTCCGTGCTCGTCCTACTTGTGGGGAGGGGGGAGTTAACCCCGTAATGTGCTGCTGTATGGACTTGAAGGAAAAGGAAATTACGGTAAGTTAAATTTAAGTTTTGGTTGTATAAAAACCAGATGTACTGCCAAAGCCTCCAGTAGGCTGCCAGTCCACATAGGTGCTGACAAATCACAGCCATTATTTGGCACCCCAGGTACTTGTTTCATGCTTGTGATGCTCTCCAGCTCTTTTTACATCCGAATGTTGCTCACGGGTGAAAAAGGTGGGTCAGTGACCCCCATTTGAAAGCTGAAAACAGAAGAATAAGGCAAATAATTCAAAAATTCTTTTTAAAAAAATGAAGGCTAATTGAAAAGTTATTTAGAATTAGCCATTCAATAGCATACTAAACGTTAACTTAAAGGTGAACCACCCCTTTAAGGCGAGGATGGTGGGTGTGGCATTCCTAGGCAAGCAAATCAACTAAGTGTAGTAAATAAAAAAGTATATATATATATATATATATATATCATTTTATCGGTTAAGTGCCACATTTTCAGATACACCTAGAAGGAAGTCCCTGCCCTGTAGAGCTTCAGTCTTTTTAGCCGTTATTTTTTATTTGCCAGGGCAGTGCATGAGTAATAGCGTTTATTAGCAAATTTGCTTGCCTAAAAAGAAAAAAAAACATTTTTCTATGTAGAAAAAAAATGAGGTTCGGAAAATACAAAAAGTGTATTCCTTTTTGTGTACATTGTGTGTTACATCAGAGCAGCTCACATTTATGGAAGCCCCTGTAGTGGTAAATGCAGGTCATTCTTTTGATGTGATTACAGCAGACAAAATACTCCCAGACAAAGCTGTTCTATTCTCTAAAGTTCAGTCTGCAAGGCATTTCCCTTATTCACTAGCAGCTCTGAAATAATACCCAATTGCCCACTACTGAAATATTATATACAGGTTAAGTTTGATTTAGATAAAAACACTAAACAAACTCCATAAACTTTACTAGTTATATAAATACAGCGCTGCGCAATATGTTGGCGCTATATAAATACATGTTAATATTAAGCACCACTGGATTCAGAAGTGGCAGCCACCTGGATCTCTAAAGACTGACATTTAGAGAATAGAACAGCTTTGTCTGGGAGTATCGTGTCCGCTGTAATCACATCAAGAGAAAGGCCACCGTTTACCACTAATAAAACAACATTTTAAAACGACTTGTTCCTTCATATCTTACTACCTGTCCTTGCAATCATATTCTTTCCAAATGCCTTCACATTCCCATTCCCTGATTAATCTACTCACCTATTTAATCTTTCCCTGTGGACTGTAAACATATACATGTGATCACCCCATCCTGGTTTTTGTCTACAAAATTCTAGGGGAATTGCTCTGACATGACATGAAAAATCCACTTCTCATTACAGATACTCTGGAGCTTACAATATTGATCACCCCTCCTCCTCGTCCAGCACCTCCATTCTCTTCCCTGTCCTGGTTTACTTTTATCTGTCAAATTGCTCTTTCAGTGTCTCCTACGATGCAGCATCTTCTTCCCTCCCAACTCTGTCTGTTGGGGGTCCCTCAAGGCTCTCACCTAGGCCCTTTGTGATACCTTGGTGTATAGTCCTGCGCAGAACCAAATTATGAGACCCTGACCCAAGTCCGCGACCCGAACAGCAACCCACATATTTACCCACTTTGATCTACTACCCAGCCTCGACCTGCAACTGCCTTATATGCAACCCAATCGGCAACCTGCCGACCACCATTAAACAGGAAGTGCTATTGCTGCAAACCGGAAGTGACTTTATCAAAAGTGGGAGGGAACAAAAACAAGTTTTGTAAAATTTTAAAAGGAGTAAAATATAGACAATATAACATAAGATAAGAGATTTAGATGAGACACACAACCCGACCTGCAACCCATGACCCGCAGACCCGCATCTATCTATACCTGCACCTGAAAATTCTACCCTCATCCAGCAGGGTACAAAAATTTTGCGGGTACCCGACCCGCAGCAGGACTCTACCTTGGTGCCTTAGGGGTAATCTTTGATTCTGTCATTGTTAGGGCCACTAAACTCCACTGTGCTATCCCTGCACTGTCCTTGCAGCTGCGAGCCGGCTCGTCTTATACTTGATGCAACGGCAAACCATCTGATATCATCTCTCCAGGCGTGCTGATCAGGGAACTTGCAATGAACGACACTGTAGGCTTGTGTGTTGCAAAACAAGTTCAGTTTATTATGGGTAGTACTACAACTTATATAGCATAGTAAACAAAGAGATTCCATTGTGATGTCATACACAATATAACTACCCTATATTTGGTAATGTTTGAACACCTGAGTGGCTATAGTATGTTTACACAGTCTACAACTTGTGTGTATTTGATAAGAAGCATACTTGTGCAATCAAGTGTTCAGGCAGGAAAATACATTAGCCCCTTGCAATCCCTTTCAATCCCCCTTTTAGTCACATAAGTGACTATACGCGAGCAGCATGAATAAGCTTAAGTTGCAAGCCCTCAGAAGAAGTAATTAAAGATGAAGTTAATTTCCTGATATAGGGAATTATACAGCAGAAAAGAAATGAAACAAAAATTAAGACAATCAATAAGGTGACACCAATCTGAGCTAAGATTTTTTGCCAATGGAGTTATACCAGAAGGTGGTAGTGCCATCACTTTGATTGCAACTGATCATTCATTAGTAGACTGACCTCCTAAGGTGGCGATGGGGTTTGATCATTCATGGCGATGGAGTCTTGTATTGCTCTTGAAAAACTGGTAACAAACTGATCCCAAAGGGCTGTGAGGGTTTGGGTAACATATGTAGTTAAGGATTATCATAATCGGGAAAAATAGAAAAAGGAAAGTGCCAATTATGCACCATAGTGCATATTTTGTGGACTTCCTCATCATCATCGGTGGTAGGGGTGTGAGGTCCTGAGACGTCATCTTCGGGTCCTTCTGTGACGGATTTGGTGGTGGTGTCATGTTCCGTGTTGTCAGCTTTACTCAGTTCCGGCGTTGGAAGTGTTGGCGCGAGTTTCACTCGTGAAGCGTGGATCCAATGGTCGCTGGCATCGGTAAGGACTGCTGTCCGTGTGATGGCAATCACTGTGACTCGTGGGCCAAATGGGAATCCCCCTTTTCGATAGCGATGGAGCTGTCGAACCACAACAGGATCGCCTGGGCGAAATGGATGGGTCGGCTCCTGGGGGGGCAAAGGAAAAGACAAAGAAACATCACCATAGATGCCATTCAATGTAGTAATAAGATTACGTACATACTCCTCCTGTATTAAATTAAGATCAGTGTGTTGGATGACTAAGGGGCCTTTGACCCAGGGAGTGGGAAATGGGCGTCCCATGACAATTTCAAAAGGAGATAATTTAGTAACTGAATGTGGTGTCATGTGTATTTCAGCTAGCACTGCAGGTAAAAAGGACTTCCATGTGGCAGATGTGGCTTTGGTGAGCTTATCCTTTATGGTGCGATTCATTCGCTCAACAACACCGGCACTCTGTGGATGGTAAGGAATGTGAAACTTCCATGTGATTTGTAAGGTGGAAATTAGAAGCTGGAGGACCTTACTAACAAAAGCTGGGCCATTATCGGAATTAATTTGTTGCGGACAACCAAATCGGGGTATGATGTCATTAACTAGGAACTTAACAACGGTTTTGGCGTCTTCGTGACGGCAAGGGAAAGCTTCTACCCAGCGAGAGAAATGGTCGGTAAAAACGAGCAAATATTCCTGTAGTTTGCCAATCTTAGGAATATGAGTAAAATCAACTTGCCAGTGAGAAAAGGGTGCAATTGGGGGAGGCAAATTTTGGTGTACTTTGTGTGTTCCTAAGGTGTTGGCCTTAAGACAGGTGAGGCAAGTTTTAACAAAGGTAGAACAATGCTGTCTGAGATTCTTTGCGATGAAATGTTTTTGTATTTCAGCCAAAGTGAGCTTAGAACTCCTATGGCCAATGCCGTGAGCTTGAGAGATAAGTAGGGGTAGACTGTTTTCGGGGATACCCACTTTGCCTTGGATGGAATAAAGACCAAACTGGTCAAGGGTAAGATTTTGCTGTTCCCAAAAATGCAGGTCAGTCTGAGTGGCAAATGTTTGCAAATACTGTAGAATTTGACTGTCTGGACAACTAGGAGGTGTGTGGAGAAACATGGGGATGACAGTGGGAGTGGCAGAGGATGCAGTAGTTTTGGCAACCTGGTCTGCTAGGGCATTACCGAGGGAAATCTTGTCAGTTCTGTTGGTATGTGCCCTGCAATGGATAATTGCAATTTCGGAAGGAAGTTGGATGGCTTGTAAAAGATTATCAATGAGGGCAGGGTGTGTGATGGATTTCCCATCTGTAGTAACATAACCTCTTTGTTGCCAAATTTTGCCAAAATCATGAACTACCCCAAAAGCGTATCTACTGTCACTGAATATATTAACGGGGCGGTTGGCAAACAAGTGACAGGCACTAGTGAGTGCTATAAGTTCTGCAGAATTAACAGTGATAGACTTAGTCTCGAGACTTAGTCTCGAGTACAATATCAGGGAGTTGGACAACTGAATATGCTGCTTTGTAGGTGTCATCGGAAGGCCTGGAGCAGGAACCATCAACAAAAACGTTAGTAGCATATGGCAAAGGAGTGTCAGTTAGATCGAGTCGAGGTGAGGTAGAGTAGTGGATAGATTCAACACAGTCATGAGGATCGAGTATAAAAGCATTAGTAGGGTCAGACAGATGTAATAGAGCATGCAGTATGGCAGCAGGCCCTTGAGTGTTGATTGCGTATTTGATCTGTAAATTTGCAGTACCTAATAGAATAACTTCATAGCCACTTAATCTTTGGGAGGTCATGTGTTAGGTGGTAATGTTCTTCAATAGGTGTGTAACTTGATGTGAGGTGTGCAAAATAGTATTGTGGCCTATTGTGACAGACTGTGACAGTTCAACAGCCATAGCACTAGCTGCTAAAGCTCTGAGACACGCCGGCATCCCCTGTACCGGAAGCGGCATTACTTTGGAAAAATAGGCCACAGGACGAAAACTTCCCCCAGATTCTTGAGCACAGACCGCAGCCATGGTTTTACAGGTGTCCTTGACATACAAATGAAAAGGCTTAACATAATTAGGTAAACCAAGCGCAGGTGCTGTAACCAATGTCTGTAGGAGAGAGTGAAAAGCATTAGTCATTTGTTCAGTCCATTGTACGTAAGGTGGTGCATCCTTTTTAGTACATTGTCTTAAGATATTGTCAAAGTAAGAACAGTTCGGTATCCATTGACGGCAATAGTTGACGATGCCAAGGAAGGACAGCATTTCCTTTGGAGTTTCAGGTTTTTTTATCTTAGTCAGTGCTTGTACTCTCTTTGGGTTTATTTGTCTCTGGCCGTGGGAAAGAATGAATCCCAAATATTCAACAGTCTCAGCCCCCATCTGAGCTTTATGTTTAGCAACCTTATGACCCTCTGCTGCCAGATGTTGCAGCAGTGAGGTGGTATCATGGTGGTTAGCTTCCTGGCTTGGACTACACAACAATAAATCATCAACATATTGAAGCAGGACAGAACCATGGCCGGAGGCCCATGACTTAAGGGTATGCTGGAGCACCAGGGAGTAAGCCGCTGGTGAATCCACTAGGCCTTGGGGGAGGGGTTTCCAGGTAAGTTGGAACCCCTCAAAAGCAAAAGCCAAAAGTAACTGTGTCTCAGGGTCTACTGGAACCATAAAAAAATGTATTGGATAAATCCAAAACCGTGAACACCAAAGCATCACACGGAATGGAGGTAAGAAGAACCGTAATGTCTGGCACAATAGGTGCAATTGGTATAATTAGTGAATTAATAGCTCTTAAATCTTGTACAAATCGAAATTCGTTGTTCTTCTTAGGAACTGGATTGATGGGAGTATTGTAAGGAGACACAACACTACTGATTAAGGAATATCTGTATTAACGAGCAGATACCATCTAACTTTTCCTGTGAAAGAGGGTACTGTTGTATGTATACTGGATGTGAGTGTGGTTTAAGTAGTGCTTTGTAAGGTGTACAGTCAACAAAGCCCACATCAAATTTGTCATTAGCCCATACAGACAGAATGGAAGGGTTAGTAAAAAGGTCGTTAAAATTTAGAAAAATAGAGTTAGTTTCGGAAACAAAAATATCTGCAGAAAGGCCCCCATCAGGGGAATTTCTGATGGATTGAAATCCTAACTTGTGGAATAGATATCTGCAGATTTTCGGGGCACCCAGGGATGAGTGTAAATGGGTGTGAAATGGTACCGGTAGAGCCTGGGCATACAATAGGTAAAGGCGGTGTTTGTCCACTAGGAATAATAAATCCACTCCTGCAACGTTTAATACAAGATGAGGATGAGATGACAGGGAAACGTGGGGTACAACCTTCAGGGCAGCCCTATGTAGAACCTGGCCAGTTGATGGTGTGTCTGGGAGTGGAATTTGTCGAAGCCTGGGGTTGTGTCTGAGGTGCTTGTGGTTGAAATGTTGAGGCAGGGGCATTAGGGACTGCTTGTTGATTTTGAAAAGTAGGACGCGGCGGCCAGGGGCATTAGCAAGTATATTTTGTAAATCTGTGGGGCTTAAAGGTTTCATTATGAGTTGTTTACCAACAGTAAGAAAAGGATACTGTTTTGTAACTGGATGTTGATCCCCCCTTTTTTTAGGTTCTCTTTTCCTTACCGTCATCTTCAGGACGGCAGGCAGGAGTGATATGAACTATTTCATAACCTGCTTGAGTTATTATGCCCATATCTTTTTCTAATTCGGGCATTTGGGGTATCTCGATTTTTATCAGTATCTACTGTATCTAAGCCAGATAGGGGGAAGGCCGGCAATGGGTAGGCTGCAGCTTCAATCATACGGGGTGGGGCAGGGACAGGCATTGGTTGTTGAACCAATGGGGCTGCTTGGACTAGTGCTATAGGGGCAGCTTGGGGTACTATAGGAGCAGAAGCTACAGCAATGCAAATCTCATCATCCTCCACGGTATCTGGTTTATGTGTCAAATTGGGGTAGATAGCCATGTAAGGGGGTGGGGTAGTATTAACAGTTTGATCACAGGTTGTAGAGCATTGTGAATTGTGTCGTTTAAATAGTTTTAAAACACCAGTTTTTCGTGGATTGTAGTTCTTAGGGAGGGAAGGTGTAGAGTACCAACCTGGGGCAATCTTAAGACAATTTTCCCCACCCGGTGTCATATATGTATAATCCCATTTAGGGTCACCTTCTTTCTTCTGAACACACATTTGATAAACTATATTCATATAATATAAATCATTAGCTCCATCACGTGGAAAAGGATTGTCTAGCTCTAAATGTTCACACCTACCTGCAAGATTATCTACCCAGGGGTCAACATAAAATCCTCCAGTAGGACTACATCTAGACACATACTGTTTGCAAGTCTCATTAAGGAGGGGCGGTGGTAAATTTTTTGAAGTCTTACCACCCATCTTGATTCAAGACAAGTACAGTCTACAAATAAGATTAGTAAGTATCAAAAAGAGAAAAAGAAGGTGTAGGATAGACTAATTGGTGGTGTAATGATTAAATGTAACTCACAGTTTTCCTAACGAGAACTGTTTATTTGTTCTTATATTATAGGCTGACTCTCTGTTACAGGTTTATTCACCTACTGCCTGGACTCATAAATCTAAACTTTTTGCAGGAAAAATAGCCTCGAACTCTGAACACGCAGAGTTTATACGTCTACGGTGTATAATGGGATAAGAATAGACTGAAGGAAGAGAAGTAAAATAGAGTCAACAGAAATATTGGTTAATCAATTATGTGGACTATCGAATTCAATAAAAAAAAACAAATATCTCAATACCTTAAATTCTTATCAAAGAACGTGTCATGTACGATTGCAACGAAACAGAGAAGCCAGGGCTGAACTGAGATCAAGGTCCCAACAATACCCGTTTAGCAACTCGTGATCACTCTTAACGCTGCAACTGTTCACAGATATATTTTAAAACACAAATACACAAATACACAAACAAGACAAGACAATAATACGCATGGAAAGATGAATCAGTCAGTAAGAAATGGTTCCCGTGCACAACCTGAGTATCCCTATTTTACTATACTACCATGGGATCTCTATAACCAGTCTCAACCATACATGAGACAGTCTCAACCATACATGAGACACTTTAAGCTGCTTATCATGCCCTTGTCTCAACCATACATGAGACAGTCTCAACCATACATGAGACACTTATTTAAACTAAAGAATCGGTCAATCGGAAAGAGCCAAAGGTAAGAGAAAACACCGTCAGTTCAGACAGTGATTCTACTTACCTCTGGATTTCCAGCCGTTCCACTTCTGACACCAGAAAACTGTTAGGGCCACTAAACTCCACTGTGCTATCCCTGCACTGTCCTTGCAGCTGCGAGCCGGCTCGTCTTATACTTGATGCAACGGCAAACCATCTGATATCATCTCTCCAGGCGTGCTGATCAGGGAACTTGCAATGAACGACACTGTAGGCTTGTGTGTTGCAAAACAAGTTCAGTTTATTATGGGTAGTACTACAACTTATATAGCATAGTAAACAAAGAGATTCCATTGTGATGTCATACACAATATAACTACCCTATATTTGGTAATGTTTGAACACCTGAGTGGCTATAGTATGTTTACACAGTCTACAACTTGTGTGTATTTGATAAGAAGCATACTTGTGCAATCAAGTGTTCAGGCAGGAAAATACATTAGCCCCTTGCAATCCCTTTCAGTCATCTCCTTTGCACCATATATCCATTCTTTACCTAATATATGTCACTTACCTAAGGAACAGTTCTAAAATATAACATTTATCACACAAGATTCTGATTCACTCTCTAGCATATCACACATTGACTACTGTAACGTTGTATTAACTGTCCTTCAACTCCAGAGAATGTTGCTGGGGGTTACGCTGGGGCGGAAGCACAGGGAACCCCGGCCCACCAGTCCGCTGCTGTACTAGGGTCTCACACGTCACCAGCTGCCAGTCCTTTAGTAACTTTCAACATAAATTCAAAGTAATACATAGTAACATAGTAACATGCTATGGGCATGGGCACTCATCACTACATACTGCGACCACATTCATATATGATTATGCCCCAAACCTGTTCTACTACTGATTTTTCTAAGATGATATCTTTCAAAAGGATATATTTCAAAATATAATAAGCCTACTTGCTACTTTGTCCTTCTTTCCTGACATTTATCCACACTAAATTATACAACTAGTTTAGTGTTATTTTTATGGGCACCATTCTTTCTATCCCATCTACAATAGTGTTCATAAAAAAGATTTATATATTTGTTGAGTTGTTATGTATGAGTGAAGTTTTCAGTTTGGTCAGCAGATGGCAGTAACCCCAAAGGTTGGCAGTAGCTAATACGTTTCTACTACTGTTTCTATTGGGGAGGGTTTTGGTGGCTTATACAAAAGGGTCTGGGGCCGAGGGAAGGCACAGGCAGGTGTCACCCCTCCAAGAAGGTTAGTAGGGGAGTCATCCCTGAAAATGTGTCTCCAAACAGGAACTAGTAGTTATAGGATTATTTCTAATTAAAGGGTTTGTTCACCTTTAAGTTAACTTTTAGTATGTTATAGAATGGCCAATTCTAAGCAACTTTTCAATTGGTATTAATAGTTTTTTAGTATTTGACTTTTTCTTCTGACTCTTTCCAGCTTTCAAATGGGGGTCACTGACCCCATCTAAAAAACAAATGCTCTGTAAGGCTACAAGTGTATTGTTATAGCTACTTTTTCTCCAGGGCCTCTCCTAATCACATTCCAGACTCTTATTCAAATCAATGCATGTTTGCTAGAGTAATTTGGACCGTAGCAACCAGATTGTTGCAATGCCAAACTGGAGAGCTTGCAAATTGGCTTAAAATTTCACTTTCTATTTCACACTAAGGGCCTTGATTTTTTTCTGGAGAAAAGCTCGAATTTCTAGAGGAAAAAAAACTTGCATTTTTAGAGATTTATTATATGCAGTCGAAAATACTCCATCTAAAACCTGTCGCGGTCATGTAAAAGTCAATGGCAGATGTCCCTTGTACAATTTGAAGATGTTTCTTGACATTGTTATCTGTGCTGGGTTTCACACAATTATCCGAAAAATGTGGGGTTTTCGGGTGACAATTCGAAAAAATCGAGCGATTCGGGCGTCAAATTTTCAAGTTGATTATTTGATAAATTAGTGGATTGGAGTAAGTTGTGTTTGATTTAATAAAAAAATTTGATAAATTCCAGTTTTAGTAAATACCTCCATTAAAGGTGAACAACCCCTTTAAATCAACAAGGTGAGTCACATGTGCTTTGCAGTAATTTGGCCAATTTCAGACTGACTTTTATCTTAGAGTAGTCTTATGAAAGATGTATAGTTATCAGTGGAAATAATAGAGAAATGTGTTAATATTGTTGTCATTTGAAAAATGAAACTTTTGAATTTGGAGGAGCTAAATTGCTAATTCAGGTGCTTGCACTGGGGATTTATCTGGTGGCTCTCCATGGCAAGGAGCATGTAGTGCAAGGGAAACACTGACAGTGATGGGGGCTATGATTATTACACGTGAAAGAAGTGAGTCATTTGAGAAGAGCATGTTAAGATATTGTGGCTGCTTATAGGAGGAATTTTACATCCACGTGCAGCTTTTTGCATGATGTGCTAAATTAAAAGGAAAAGATAACATATGCCTGATGATTCACAGCCATGACCTTTTGATTTCAGTTCCTAATATATGTTATCCCACATTCTTGCCTGTAAATCAATGACACCCAATTCTGTAACCACAAAAACACTGTCCTGCTCTTATCCACTTAGATCACACTATGGACCTTGCACAGAACTACTGTCATTATACAGGTGTGGGACCTGCTATCTTTCCGTAATGTGGATCTCCATACCTTAAGTCTACTAAGAAATCATTTAGGGGGCATTTATTAAACCTCTAATTTATCTGGTTGGGGTTTTAAAGGGGAAAACGCGAATTTATCGAGGAAGAAAAAAAACCTAAAATTTTTAGAGATTTATTATACCACAAAGCTTCTAAAAATCTGAACCCGTAAAAAACTCCATCTCAAACCTGTTGAGGTCATGTAGAAGTCAATGGCAGATATCCCTGAATTTATTTCTTGACATCGTGATCTGCGCTGGATAATCTTTTTTGTCCGATAATCCATTGAAGTTGAGTTTTTGCAGTGTCAGTCGTACAATTCGAATTGACGCTCCATTTTGTTGCAACATTTTATTATTTCATAGACCCCTATGGAAATTCATGACTGGAGGAAAACATTTTTTATAAAAAAAATTGCATGCAAAAATAATTATTAGTAAATTTCTAAGAAACCGTACTAGGGAAGGGGTATGGAGGAGAGGGCAGCCCTTCCAGCCTGTAATGCACCTGTCTGTCTGTCTCGTCCTCCACAAGCAGTCGCAGGGACAGAGAAAGTGGTGGAGGACATGTCTCCAGGGCCAGTTTACATAGTGGGCACCCCTAGGCCCACTGCCGTTCCTCGCCCCTGTCCACTCCCCTTTATTCGTGCAAATTGGGGATTGGTGCATGGGAAATTTAAAAACTGATTGTATCTCAGCGCATCCCTAGTGTTTTTGAACCAATGTGGGTGTGGTTGAGCAGCATGCCACGCCCCTAAAATCCTGCCACCCTAGGCCCGGGCCTAGGTGGCCTTTCCACAAATCCGGGCCTGCATGTCTCATTATGCCACACACTTCTTCCCTGCCAAAGTAGAAAGTAGCAAGAAAGTAAAAAGAGTTTTTACAGTGGTTGTTCACCTTTCATTTCACTTTTAGTCTAATGTAGAGAGTGATATTCTGAGACAATTTTCAATTTAGTTTCATTTTGTTAGTATTTGTGGTTTTTGAGCTATATAGCTTTTTAATCAACAGCTTTCCATTTTGTCTCCAGTCTCCAATTATAGTTGTCGGGTTGCTATGGTCCGAATTACTCTAGCAACCATGCTCAAATTTGAATGAGGGACTGGAATATGAATAGGAGGGGGCCTGAATAGAAAGATGAGTAGAAAAAGTACCAATAACAATAAATGTTTAACCTTGCAGAGCATTTGTTTTTTAGATGGAATCAGTGACCCCCATTTGAAAGCTGGAAAGAGTCAGAAGAAGAAGGCAAATAATTAAAAAACTATAAAAAAAAAAATAATGAAGACCAATTGAAAAGTTGCATAGACGTCCATTCTATAACATAACAAGAGTTAATTTAAAGATGAGTCACCCCTTTAATAAATCTTTACCATTCTATGGTTTAAAGTAGAATTAAACCCCTTAGTAATAAAAGCCCCCCATAACTTTCTGCCATCCCCCCTCCCTCCCCACACAGTACGTTAGTAAAAAATGTGCCCCTGAAAAAAGACCTGACCGTAAAATGCAGAGCAACGCATTCACACCATCTTCTGCCCATTTGCATTCTTTCAGGTCTCTTCACCTGTGGGAGTATTCGCAGTTGGGCCCAGTCAGGAATCAGCTTTAACTGAGCATGCGAATGGGCAGAAGATGGTGCCTGGGAACTCTGCTGCCCTGCTCTGCATTTTAGAGTCATACACAAACACTTTTGATTTGTAAAATTAAAGAAAATACACAGAAAAGAACTACAATACCAGTTGGATAACCAGACGGAGCTATACATTGGAATATGGGACACCTGGATATTAAACAGACTTATTATTATATTATTATTACTAACTGGCCAATGGGCAGAGTCCTCCCTACTCCATAGGTCACCACATTGTTACATCCTGGCATAGTAAGCTTGTGCCTAACAAGGCAACAGACTGAGGTGGTTAACGTGTCTGGACTTAGAGAGCACAAAGTGTTATTTCACTCTCGTTTTCTCTGTATTTCCATACATTTCTTATTTCTTATATTTCCCTTTTCTACCTTTTCTTTCTCCTTCAAGCTGGACCGCATTCATATACATCCTGGGCCACATGCGGCCCTCGGGCCACAGTTTGGACACCCCTGCATTAAAGCAATGTTTGAAATTGCATGTAATTCATCAGAGCAAGCTGGGAAAGGAGTATATATATCATTCAAGTACCTTCCTGAATATCACCAATGCAGTCACAATGTAGCATCCAAACTAGCAGTGTTGATATTCAATGAGGCTGACTTTTCTCTATGCAAGCACAAAATGAACCACAACTTTTAAGTAAACAAAACAAATCTACTTTAAAAACACTGCACATTACTAATCAGCCTTATACACTTTTTTTTCATTAAAGGTCAAGTACAGCCTTATACACTAGTTTTTCATTAAAGGTCAAGTACTATTTATTTATAGTAGCTTTAAGTAAACTCAATTGTAAAAGTCATGAATTGTAAAGGCTCATTCTGTTTAGTATCAGGGATGCACCAAATCCAGGATTTGGTATGGCATTCGTCCAGGACCGAACCAAATCTGAATCCTTAATATCATGTGACTTTTCATCACAAAACAAGGAAGTACAAAAATGTTTCCCTCTCCAGGCCCGGATTTGTGGCGATGCCACAGAGGCCCAGGCCTAGGGCGGCAAATTTTCAGGGGCGGCGTGCCGCCCAGCCGCATTCTCGCTTAGCACCGGGGAGCCGCAGCTTCCCAGCGAGCAGCCACGTGCGCTCGCGCAGCCTCGCATTGGTATCGGGGTGCACATAAAAGAGGCGGGCGCTAGGACCTGCCAACCTAGGGACGCCAGGCACGGAAATCCAGCCCTGTCCCTTGGGGGTTTGGCCAAATCCAAGATAGTGAATTTGGTGCATCCCTATTTATAATTATATATCTAAAATTGACCTTGTTTTAAAACGGAGCTGGAATTTAAGACCTGCTATACCGGGTTCTTGAGGGGGAATGTAATAATGGCTTTTTTTGCAAATGTTTAGTGCTGCTCACATAAAATAATTTGCTGACGAATGTTACATTGCGCATTATCGCTAAGCAAAGGTTTAATGTTAACACCTGCTCTGGAGTTTCTATTTTGTTGCAAAAAAACACTTTGTGATTGTGAATTTTAATTACATACACTGTGAGTGTTTGCAAAAGCCAAATTAGTTTTAAAGGGATTTATCGCCTTTGAATTAACTTTAAGTATGATGGAGAGAGTGATATTCTGAGAAAATTTGTAATTGTTTTTTATTTTTTGTTAATTGTGGGTTTTGAGTTATTTAGCCTTTAATTCATCAGCTCTCCAGTTTGCAATTTCAGCAATCTGGTTGCTAGGGTCCAAAATACCCTAGCAACCAAGCACTGATTTGAATAAGAGACTGGAATAATACATTTGTAGCCTTTGTTTTATAGATGGGGGTCAGTGACTGGAAATAGTTAGAAAATAGTTAGAAAAATGCAAATAATAATAAAAAAAAAAATGAAGGCCAGCTGAAAAGTTGCTTCGCATTAGCTATTCTATAACATACCAAAAGTTAACTTCAAGGTGAACCACCCTTTTAAAGGAGAACTTAACCCTAAAAATGAATGTGGCAAAAAATGGCATATTTTATATAGGGAACTTATTGCATCAGCCTAAAGTTTCAGCTTCTCAAAAGCAGCAATGATCCAGGACTTTAAACTTGTCACAGGTGGTCACCATCTTGGAAAGTGGCTGTTGAGAAGCTAAGCTTAGGGGTTGTCACTAATTATCCAGCAGAAAATGAGGTTGGTCTGTAATATAAGCTGATGCTACAGGGCTGATTATTAAATTCTGATGCTAATTGCACTGGTTTCTGTGCTGCCATGTAGTGATTCTATGTACTAATCAGCCTTATATTGTGACATTTCTATTCTATGTGTACTGTATATTGTGAGTGGGTCCCTAAGCTCAGTAATTGACAGCAGCACAGAGCATCTGCAGTGAATCAGCAGAAAAGAAGATGGGGAGCTATTGGGGCATCTGTTGCCTTGGGCTGATACAGAAGCACAAAACATAATGTTCAACAATTCTACCTACTTCTTTATTCAGGCTTTAGTTGTCCTTTAAGTGAGTGTTCGCTAATGATAGTGTTTTGTGTCCTTAGTTACTCTTAAAAATGTACTCTCTTAAGTTACTTTTCTTTAGGATTTTTATGTTTTTTATTGAAAACTTTACAGGCAATGGCATGAGGAAATCGTGGCTCTCATGGGTGACATACCATAATTCTGTTAGTCTATAGAAAGTTTTTCTTCAGGTTCTTATTAGCCAGCAAAAGTGTGATTTCTCACGGGTAACAAAACGCTTTTATTTTTGCTGATAAAAGATAATGCATTTTTATTTTCTCTAGGTTTCTGGGTACAGATAGTTTATTTCTCCTTTTAAAGGAAATGACCTTGTTTGGGAGTAGTTTATACTCTGAACATGTCCAGGCTAAAGCCGTTAACGCTATGACAATATAGCAGGGCAAGTCCCAGCATGCCGTGCTCACTGACTTGGCTGCTCACCCCACCCACAAGCTCAGACATGCCGGCAGCTCTCATTTAACTCTGCTCACAGCTCTCGAGGATTTCTAACCCCAATGTAATAATATCTGCTTTTCATTTACCGTTTCTAGATCAACATTTCAAAATGTATCAGGGTTGTTAAGTTAAATATCCTATTGCACATTGATGCAGGCTACATTATCTTTAATATCAAATACCCTTCATTTTCATTTTTCTTTGCTTACTGTAATTTGCAAAAGGTGTGGAATCTATTATCCAGAATGCTTGGGACCTGGAGTTTTCCAGATGAGGGATCTTTCCGTAATTTGGATCTCCATACTTTCAAGTCTGCTAAAACACATTTAAACATGAAATAAACCCAATAGGTTTGTTTTGCCACCAATATGGATTCATGCAGCTTAGATACCATCAAACACAAGGTACTGTTTTATTATTACAGACATAAAGGAAATCATTTTTAGAAATAATTATTATTTGTTTAATATGGACTCTATGGCAGATGGGCATCCCGTAATTCAGAGCTCTCTGGTTAATGGGACCCTATACCTGCATATATTATTTATTGTTAACTTGCTATGAGGACTAGTTTTAGGATAAGGTAAGCAATAGTTTAACTTGCTTTTATGACACTGAATAGTCAGGTTGAGACTTTTGATTGCAGCAGCTATGTCATACCTTTAGCCAACCACTTGTTGCTGAATTACACTTCCCAATATCCTATCTCATGGGAGGCCAGCAGTTAAAATTCAGCCAGAAAGGAATGGTTACAGGAAGCTGAACATCACAAATTACTATAGTTCTTTTCATTAAGCTGAATAGGAACCTTTCTTCATTACCCCGGGTTCCGCTTCTTTATAACTGATTGCTTTGTGAATTACGTTTTGTTCTTGAACATAAATAAAGTCCGGGGAAAGAAAAGGTAAAGTGGTAGATGAGCAGGGTTTACAAACAGCCCATTTACCAGCAATGGACAACCAGCAGCTGGTAGAATACTGGAAGCATAGGTTACTGTCAAGATGTAAAAAAACAAATAAATTAAAAAAACAAAAAAAACAAAAAAAAAAAAATATATATATATATATATATATATATATATATATATATATATATATATATATATATATATATATATATATATATATATATATATATATATTAGAGGGATTAGTGTAACCAGGCTGAAAGAGTTAGTGGTTGTGGCAGTAGAAAAGTACCATGTTGTGACCTACCTTCATACTTTCACTGTATCACCTAAAGTAGCTTCCTTTATGCATAATTCACTTTGTAATTAAGTGCCATATTATTGATACATTTCTAATGACTTAAAAATTTGAGTTTTTCCAAAATTCCAAAATTGTCCAAGATCAGAACAAAACTAGCATTATTTTTTCTATTTATATCCACTTATTTATTATGTTTTCACCTTCCTCTTCACCTCCCCTATTCTTTTCTGATTATATAATATAATTCTGGCATCTTTGATTTCCAGGGCCAGAATCTAATCTATTTATCAATTTCCTGCTACTAATCTTTTGCCTTTGTTTCACCACTCCTCTATTCACTTTTCCTTCACTCTTCCTCTCCTTCATTTTTTCTTTACAAGTGATCACATTATCTGTTTATTCTACTTTCCAATTTTCTCTACCCACATTTTTCTCCTGATCTCTCCCTACTCCGTATTTTTCTGTTTTTTATCTGTCCACCACTCTCCTGTTCTTATGTTCTCCGTTGCTGGGAATAGCAGGGATAACTCACAGTCCCTGAGCATTTTCAAGCCCAGCAGGACTGCACAGTTCTTGAGTTTTTACAGTTCTTAAAGAGGCAATATGCTGTTCAACCTGAGTTCAATAAATAGGGCTTGTGCATAACATCTTTTTGGCCTATTGTTTCAATGAGAAAAAAAAAGTTTTTTGGTATTTCTTGACCTAATCAGGACAAGTAAGGACACCAAACTTGGGCCCAAACTTGGAATAGCTTCATTCTCACTGTTTGCTGTGTAACGCAATTAATAACTAGAAACAAAGATTTTTCTGTGATTAAAATAATAGATAAAAAGTATGTTCAGCACAAGCCTTATTCCTTGATGTTAAACAAGGGGGTTTACTGCCCCTTTAAATTCTGGTTTATTTTCTTATTTCCTCTCCTATTGGTATATTACAGGAATTCCAGGCCAAAAGTATTTCCCAATGCACTTAGGGGCCTAGGTATTATGCTATGGAAAACAAATCTCATTGAAAAAACTGTGTAAAATAAATGGTGAATTTATCAAGGTGTGTATACCATCCAAACTAAAATTCCTGATGGCCAAGACATACATTGATGAAGATCATTTGAATTGTGTTTATTTCCTTAGGTTTTAAGCTGCTGGTAACTTGCTGGATTGTAAGGCCCACAGCATTCCAGCCTGCCTAGCACTCACTGTTCTGTGCTATTCAGCCCTTTGCTTCTAGTCCTAATGGTAGTGTGTTGCAGGGCCATATCAGACTGAACCAATTGTTGGCTCTAGAGATTACAGAGACCTGACGTACCTATTGAACATGTACCACACAAATGCACTGGTGCACCAACGCACTTCTTGTCCATCAGGAATTTTCAAACCTTTCCAAATGATATCCAAATGATTTTCAGGCAGATATTGCTTGGGCAGGCTGTTGGTGGGCCCTATATATGGTTGCCAACAGCTTTTATCGACCACTTGTGAGCAACCTTAGAATTGATTCCAGAGAGACTGAGTTGGCAGCAGATGTCTGCCTGTATCTTAAAGGTCTGGCTACACGGGCAGATTTGCGGAGATTATTCGTCAGGTGACAAATCTCCTCTTCTTTGCGGCGACTCGATCTGCCTTCCGCCGGCTAACATAAAAATCGCCTGGGGGCAGGCACTCGGATCGCTTTGTTTTCTGAAGTTTCCTCATGAGGCAATTATGGGCTACTTCAGAAAACGAATCGCTTTGATTGCCTGCCCCCAGGCGATTTTCATTTTAGCCACCGGAAGAAAAGGGAAGGGGAGAAGAGGAGAGGAGATTTGTCGCCTGGCGTCTAATCTCCCCGAATCTGCCCGTGTAGCCAGACCCTAAAGCATGTTACATTGATGCTGTCACAAAATTACCACTTTGTTTGTCCATTGGTTTTCCTTTAAAAACAAGTTCAATAGTGATGTTATTTCCTGTATATATACTTGTTCTGCCTTTGCCAAAATCTTTTGTCTATTCTACTTTCATAGCTAAATCAAACACTAACTTCTCTAGGAGGCAGTGCAGTAAACATGTACCTTCCCACTGGAGCACAAATATATATTTTTCAAACATTTTCAAAACTTCCACTTTCTCACATACTAGCTGAACAAATCCTCTTTTGCCCCAGTAACACTGTTCCTTTAAGGCACTGAATTGTATGTCTTGTGTTTAACCACACCTGCTTGGACTCCTGTGGAAACGTCACCTGCTTGGACTCCTGTGGAAATGTCTTCTTTTACTGTACTGTCATTTTATTTCCATTGTATCTGTATAACCTTTGGGTTTTTAGCCAGTAAACAGCTGATGATCATGCATCAAAAATAACAAAAATACTTTTTCCTGTATATTTGGCAGATATGCATTAAAGGGGTGATAAATGGAGATTTAACTTGTAAATGAAGGCCACTGTCATCAGCAAGCAGTATGACCCATTCATTCAGGCAGTTTACACAGTCAAATAAATAACAAATGCTGCAAGCAGCTGCAGGTTAAAAATAGCATCCAGTTAGTCTGTGGCTGCAGAGGAAATGTCAGAAATTTATATTATTAGTGGCATACATGAATTTGTACCTTTGTCCCTATACTGACTGCCTGTATATGGAGCAAGACATGCCATTGGCAACTTCCCATATTCAAAGACTACTTAGATACTGTCTAATACCTCTGTGCTTTCTTCTTTCTCCCAAGATAGCAGTAAATTGGTTGTCCTGATTGGCCAAAATTGTATGCTAACAAGGAGAACTTGAGAACTGTATTTTAGATGCATAAAATGATGATGATTTCATGTATTTTTGGATGATGATTGATGATTTCATGTCTTGTTGGATGATGATGATTGATGATTTCATGTTTTTTAGATGATGATGATTTCATGTCTTTTTGGATGTTGATGGTGGATGATTATTGATGATTTCATGTCTTTTTGGATGTTGATGATGATGGATGCTTGATGATGATGATTTTGTGTTTTTTTTTGGAAAATGATGATGATGGATGATTGATGATAATGATGTGATGATGATTTCATGTACTCTTTTGTTGTACATAAGAGTTCAGTTTGACAATGTACATTGTCAGTGACAATGCACATGCTCAATGTGGTGTGGGAAGGTATTCAGAATGAGTCAATTGAAATGATCAAGATTGTAATCTCTTTTGGGGAGGGCCCTCTTCACCTCTTGTATTGGTTATTGGTCACTATATATATAATTCTGAATGTCCATTGTATAAACCCAGTTTTTGTGCACAGCTGTGGAGTATACTGGTGCTTTATAAATACATCTCATTAATAATACATAGACTAATTATTAATGAGCTGACATAGACTAATTATTAATGTGCTGCCCCCCTGACCCCCAACTGCATGTCCCCTTCCCTTGGTGATTGGTGCATTCCGAATAACTCTGCATACTCTGCATGATTGCACACAGTGCATTATAAAGATATAACAGTAACAGTTAGAGCAACGTGCATGCACTTATTAATGGCAATGAAAAACTTTCCTTGGGTGGGAGTCAGACAGGAAGGAATTTCAGGATACACAGAATCTGATGTTGCCAAGAACAGTGGTTGAAACAAGTGGGAAGAGGATCCTTATTATAGACTGCAATTATAAGACTCCCTTTTTTCTTTATCCGAGGTTACACAGTCGTAAGTCAGATAACCTAAGAACATATAATTCTGGTAACTATTATCATTACTGAAAACTATCCTGTGCTATAATGTATTATATTTCTGAGTGTTCACCAAGAGGTGCAGCACCAGTAACTAGCCACATAGTTGCAGTAGAAAGTCGATAAGGGAACTAGACAGGGCAGCAAGTTTTAACTGCTGACAAAATTAGATATTTTATAATTCAGCAGCAGACATATACCTGTACATAGGATAGGGCATAGTGCACTGCGTGCAGTGTAATATAAGAGCATTAAAATCATCTCAGCTGCATTTATGCATTTGTATTTTGATAGAATTAAAGGCAGAATGTATTTGTATTTTAGTAATAAGTTTGTAGATAGGAATTTGGCCTGTATTAATGAATAGAAGTCTGAGATCGGAGTGGAGGTACAGAATAACTAAGGTCTTGTTCTTAAAGGGGTTGTTCACGTCCTCTGCCCTCCCTTCTCAGCCATCTTCATGCTAACTCCGCCCTCAGCCTTCAGCCCACAGCCCTCCGGCCGAGGGCTGAAGGCTGAGGGCGGAGTTAGCATGACTGACGGCTGAGAAGGGAGGGTAGAGGACGGAGGTGTGACTGCAGGTATGGACGATGAGTGACGGTAAAAGGACCTGATGCGCCATTCAGAAGGCATAGGACATCGCAGGAAGGAAGGGTATTTCGCCGCAGCATGTCCTAAAATGCGTTCCATATTACTGCACTCCCCACATTCCCCCTCTCTCTTACCATTTAATTGTGTAACCAGTTCACTCTGGTGCATAAACAAGATTTTGAGATGTTGAATTAATAACAGTGTCCAAAAATGGCTCCTGCCTGCTTTTTATAATTATGAGTTCCCAGAATGATGGAAATAAGATTCAAATAACTTATACAGTGTAATTAAAGTTTATTTTGCTTGACTAATGTCATAAAAAAGTATTTTTTTGGGGGCAATCGGTCCCCTTTAAATGTATACAGGCCAGCCTGTTTCTCGTTGCTTTACAGTGATGGTTCCCTCACACAGCCCTTGTCTAATGCATCTAAAAGGCATTTCCAAGACAGTAAATAAGCAATTACCCTGCCCCACATCTCATATATATTAATGTTGAGGTTGGGCCCTGCATTCACTACATTGGACCAATCCCACAATTTGCACTGTAGTCAATTTTAATCAGATCCAATTAACCTATCTGGATGCTCTTGGGTTAATGGAGAAAACTGACACACCCAGCAAAACACCCCCCTCCCCAACACACATACAGACAGGGGAACAGTTGTAATTAATACAAGGTCCCCAGCCCAAAGCTGCTAAAAAATCTGAATCCGAAAATACATGTAGAAGTCAATGGCAGATGTCCCTGAAGATGTTCCTTGACATTGTGATCCACACTGGATTTCGACCGTTAATCCGATAAAGTTAAGTTTTCACAGTGACAATGGTATGATTCAAATTGGCACACTAATTTGTCTTGACCTTTTTTCGCACCAACTTTTTTGAGAAGAATTATTGATAAATAAGCTCAATTTGTGCATGGGAGTTAAGTTGACTTTGTTTTCATAAAAAAACTGTCATAAACTCAAGTTTTATTAAATGATTAAGGGCAGCTGTGCCCGAAACGCATCAGACTAGCCATGCTTCGTGTTTCTTATATGTGGATGAAATAAAGATTTTTTGCTTTTAAGTAGTCAAGTCTGGTGTGCGGATCTCTACTACTTTCTCCTCTTTTAGTAAATATCCCCTTACTATTGCATTATACAATGCAATTATAGGTAAAATACTAGTACTGTATCATATATATTCTATTATGATTTGTTGTATTTGTTTTATAGATCAGATGCGGGCCAAATTAATTTTCAAAAGTGTGAACCTGCATAGCCAATGGAATATATACACTGCTAGAGACATTACACAAATGCTGTTGCTGTGCAAGAGGGAAGCCAGAATGCCCACATGGTTTATTTTTGTGTCTTCCCTAAAATGGCATGCCAGAAATTTTTGAAATAACAATAAATTTCAAACAAGACTAGTCATATATTATAGTATATTCTATCTATTCTAATGCTGTTACTTTATACATTCCGTTTCAGATAATACCTGCATACAAAGCTTCTTGTCTCATTGCAGATCTCTGCAGAACATCTAACTACTGCTGTGCAGTTCATACAGTGGTAGCCACATATACTTTATTCGTGGAATTATTATTATTATTATAGTGAGATCACCACTACTGTTGTGAAAGTCTAAGGGTCAGTGACAAATCTCCTCTTCTTCGATTAATCTCCCCTGAACTGCCTCCCACTGGAGCGATTGGTTTTCTGAAGTCGACCAAAGTTTCCTCGTGAGGCAACTTCAGGGGACTTTGGAAAACGAAGCACTCCAAGTGCCATCCCACCGGTTAATTACATTCTAGCTGGTGGGAGGCAGTTCGGGGAGATTAGTCGCCCCGAAGAAGAGGAGATTTGTTGCCGGGCGACTAATCTTACCGAATCTGATCATGTGCCCTGACCCTAATACTTGTCACATTACTCAGTACCTAGCAGACCATAAATATTTCTTTTTTTCTGTAGATGTGCAAGTGCATGGCTTATTTGCAGTAGCAGTCACCTCAGACAAAACAAAGAAAATAAGATGCAGGAGCTGATGACTAGAGAATGGGGGAAGTTATGGAGACACACCAACTGGTGGCTGGTATTCTCATATTGCACAGCTGAGGATGCTTGACTTGAATACATCTAAACATCTGATGACTTTTCTTCTGATCAGAGAGGAATTTCCTTTGGTGCATATTTATGAAAGGGTGAGGAGGCAATTATCTACCAAATGCTCCACAAATTCTTCAAATGCCAATACCAGTGATTCTTTACTTTTCTTTAAGAGACCTAGCCGGAGTCTTGGATATGACCCAACGTTTGTATTGGGTTGAATATATTTTGGCTATTAATGATATTGCGTTGTATGAGGGAATTTCATTAATCAGCATCATTGCAACACTCCCTAGCATTTTTTTGGGGTTCTGAACTATAGATTAAAAACTCCTTAAATTGACATTGATTGCGTTTGATAGAGAATTTGTAGTTCTCTTTTTAATGTTATTTTCCCAGTTTAATAATGTAGCACACCCATGGATGGGCCTGAGAATAGTGTTTATAGTGTGTGATTTGCTGACAGTGTGTGGGCAACTCCTGGCAATGTACAATGGTCCTTTAAGTACTTTACCCTTAGGTGGATTCTGGCTTGCCTCCTAGTGCACAGATTAATCAGGTTGAAATAAAGTGCAGGAGTATTGCTTCTTCAAACAGTGAACTGGTTTATTTGAAGACAGCAGTGAATCTTGATCACAGCATTCAGAAGGAGTATTCAAATACATTTAGTGCATACAGTGAAAAACCTTCACACTTTATGATGTTGCAGATAGATCCCTCTCAGGGGGTAAGGCTATGGATCCTACGGGGTATCTTGCTCCTTGGCACTGTTCCTGGTCCTGAACTCACCCACTTGGCTTGATCACCGCAAGGGTGCTAACCCCAACTACTCACCTTGTTGGAGGCAGAATGCTGCAAATTAGCTGAACTGCCACTAACTGCTGCTCCTAGAGCAACTATAAGGCAAGCTTCTACCCCTAGCTAAACTTTTCCTAACCAGGGCCTGTAACCTGCTTGGACCCATTCCTCTACCCAACTCCCCGATCCAGGAAGAGAGAGCCCTGAGCATGTGTGTTCTCCGTTTTAACCATTTAAACACTGCCATCTACTGGGCAAACTAAAAACCAGATCAGATTACAATAAAACCAGGAAAAAGGCAGGGCCGCTCCTGCCATGAGGCAAGGTGAGAATTTTGCCTCATGACGGCATGGGGTGGCCAGATACCAGGAGCAGCAAAAAGCCGACCTCTGGTAACTTTAGGAGCCAAATTTCCATTTTTTAATGCAGAAATGTGGCTCTGTAAGTACAGTGAGCGCAATAGTGCTCAAGCTAAAAGTTGAAAGTGCAGAGCGAAAGCCCATCTAAACTACATTCCTGCTTCTGCATGCACCGTACAATATACTCACTTCTGTAATCATGTGTACTATAGGTTTGCTTCTGCAGCCACCTGTGCAAGATATTTCACAATCCTCTGTGTGATAAATCTGCTTTTACATGTGTAAGGGTATTCTTGCTTGATCATTTGTGTGAAATGCCTGTCCCAATACAATATGCCACTTCCTCCAAGGCCGTCCTTCATATACTTACTACAAGTGACATATGCAAACACTTGAATTAAATGCTTCCTTTTGCAGCCACTTTCACTATATATATCTGCTGCTGAAATTACCTGCATATAATGTTTGCTTGTGCAGCTATTTAGCTATATGCTTGCTACTGTACTTGCAATATGCTTACTCTTACAATACATTTAATTAGCTGCTTCTACAGCCAGGTATACATTATAATATGCCTTTTTCTGCAACCATTTGGGTAATATGCCTTCATCTTCAAGAGTACCTACTCATGCAGCTCAAAACAGGTTTCTTCTGCAGCTGCTTGTTATACAGGTATAAGATCCCTTATCCGGAAACCCGATATCCAGAAAGCTCCGAATTACGGAATGGATGTCTCCCATAGACTCCATTTTATCCAAATAATGCAAATTTTTAAAAATGATTTCCTTTTTCTGTGTAATAATAAAACAGTACCTTGTACTTGATCCAAACTAAGATATAATTAATCCTTATTAGAAGCAAAGACAGCCTATTGGGTTTATTTAATGTTTAAATTAATTTCTAGTAGAGTTAAGGCACGAAGACCCAAATTACGGAAAGATCCGTTATCCGGAAAACCCCAGGTCCCGAGCATTCTGGATAACAGGTCCCATGCCTGTATACTATTGTTTTAATTGTATTGATTCTGCGATCACTTCTACTTTATGCCTCAATGCATGTGTATACAGGTGGAGAAAAGTGGATCCACTCCTTTATGTAGCTCCACTGACAGGCGCAACATTGGCCTGTGTCCAGCTACACTGAGCGGATTTCTGCTTGAAAAATGTTTTTTCACTAAAATCCGCACAGTGTAGCTGCACACATTGGGGCAAATACATTAAAGGGTGAAAACGTCAGCGTTTTTTAGAACTTACATGACTTTTTGGCATACAGGCTGATATCACTGACATAAGATTGAGGAGGATGTCGCTTCATCTAATCAGTTTGCCAGGTCTAGGGTGGCGAAGGAAACTCTGGCGAAAGGGGTTATGTAAAATTCCCCGTTTGTGGAGTAACAATCGTTCCCCTGGCGGTAGGGAGCGTAACTGTGCTAGCGACGGTCTTTTTCATTAGCGAATCCTGTTAGTAAATTGCAAATGTCGTCACCCTTTAGTAAATCTGCCCCATTGTTCCTGTAAGTGGAGCTACACAAATCAGTGGATTGGAGCAGATCTACTTTTCTCTATGTACAAAACGCAGATAGATTATATGCCCTGTGTGCCTCTAGCTTTAACACAAGCAATGTGAAATTGTTGGTGCTATTCAAATACATTTATAATAAGATTAACCTGTGTAACCACTGGTGCAATACACTATTTACTACTGGTGAACAATTACCATTTCCTTCATCCCATATGCGACATGTCTACTTTTGCTACCACTTGTTTTTGTAAGATATACAGGTATGAGAGCTGTAATCCACAATGCTGGGGACCTGGGGTTTGCCGGATAAAGGGTCTTTCTGTAATTTGGATCTCCATAAATTAGACTAAATGGGAGTTTTTTTTTACCTCTAATAAGGATCAATCATATCTAAGTTGTGATCAAGTACAAGGTACTGTTTTATTATTACAGAGAAAAAGCAAATCATTTTTAAAAGTTTGAATTGTTTGATAAAAATGGGGTCTATGGGAGATGGCCTTCCTGTTATTCTGAGCTTTCTGGATAATGGGTTTCCAGGTAATGGGTCTCATGCCTGTACCTGATTCTGCAACAACTTTTTTTTTTGCAAAAGTTGCAGCAATTCAGAATATATGTACAATTATGCATGACTGATTTTTCTTTTGCCAAATTTGCAGTGAAATTTGTGAAACATGTTTGCAAATTTGAAAGAAGAAAGGTTTTAAACATTGGCCAAAGACTACCCTTAGCCACCCCTGCCCACAATCATCTTCCACAGCTAGTGGCTAATTGTACACCTTCATGGGAACCCACAGGACATATTCTAGGAGGCAGACAATGTAGCCAGTATTACCACAACACCAACTGGGAATAAACACTAGAAATGCTGTTTCATTGGGGCCCATAGAATAAAGCAATATTGTAGTTCCTTCTAATAATTAGTGTCGAGTATCTCTAATAATATAGTACAGGTACATATTCTCATATCTGTGTCTAATCCCACTTGTCACATGATATTATAAAGACTAATAAAGGTGGTTGGGCATTACCTGACCCTTTTGAACACTTTATGGGCTCTATTTGCCCAGGGCTCATCCATAGGGCTTGGACTGGGTAAAACCTATGAAAACCAACCTCTTCTCTTTCCCTGCCCTACAGTGTACACACAGTGCTCTATTCCCACCCTAGGGTTGTGATGATGCCTTCTGGCTAGGCCTGCATAGAGCCAAAGTGATCCCATAGACATACACAAGCAAACATCAACACACGCACCCAACTGCACATGCAGAGAAATGCCCATACACACATACATAAACATGCACACGTACTTGCTGACACATGCACACACAAATGGCTGTATATACACACCTTAATGCAGGGGTGTCCAAACTTTTTGCAACGTTGGCCAGATTTGGTGAAAATGTGTGGGGGCCGACCATCACCGTGATATTCATAGTAACATAATAAGTTAGGTTGAAAAAAGACACACGCAGTCAGTCAGGTATGAGTCCTATACCAGCTGAACAACTTGGGTTGCCATTTAGGCCTGTAGTAATGTAGTAACATGTTTTACAATCACTTCACAAACTCCCTTTAATAGTTTAATATGTTGCGTAATCCATTAAAAAACCATCCGGAATAAATGCCATGACTAATGCTGCATTGATTGAAAGTGGTTTGTTTGTGATGTAACTGCAATCCTAACAGTGACGCAAGAACAGTACAGTCTGTATTAATATGGTGTTAGTACTAATATGGAGCACTAATACAGTAGAAGCTGACGGTGGGCTTATATAGCACAATAATTAAACTAACAAGGGGTACAGAATAAAAATATAATGAGAGGGCACTGTTTATGAACACATTGGTACTCAAACTGTGGCCAATACACTGATTGATTGGGAACAGGGCATTTAATGATTGACATGGGCACATTTTGACATCTGTGTTCCTTGGAGCACTGGCGGAGAAAGGTGCTTTTTATGATGAGCAGTGCAAAAGAAAATTCGTCTTATGATACCTTCTATTAGCTCTTTCATTCAAGGTTCTTTTATAAGCTATTTATATTTTCAGTGTCATTCACTTAAAATAAACACGCATATAAACACTAATATAAACAATCATATAAAAATACACAGGAAGAGAATAAGGGAGCAGGGGGAGGGGGGGTTAGAAGACAACATACCTCCCCAAAAAAACTTCTGGCGGACCACTTATAAATGGCATCCCCATAATATGTTCAGTAGTAGAATAAAATTGGATATTTTTTTTCACATGGAGACCCAGTTGAAGAGAGAAAGGCATGACAGAACTAAATTCTGGAACAATGTTAATTAACTTCTGGGGAATACATTTCGATTATACCTTTTTATTCTGATATAATAATAAATAGTAAAATAAATAGTAAAATGTGTTTCCCAAGCCCAGTTTTTCGATAGACTTTTCACATATGTTTCTCACGCTGAGACAGGGAAAATTATACTATGTGTGGCGATACAAACTTGATCCTAGATTCCTTTTGGGATAAGCAACAGCCCTTACAACGCACTCCCCAGACCGTAGTAAAACGTCATCCGGATGTTCAGACGGTTAAACGGGGCATGTTGCATTTAGGGTTGGTGGATGTTTGGCGAGAGGACCATCCTATGACAAGACAATACACCCATTACTCCCACCCCCACAAACACCACTCTAGGATCGATCATATATGGGTTTCCCAACAGGTTCTAGACCTCCCCCATGTGTCTAAGATCTTAGTGACACCTTGGTCAGACCATGACCCTATTGCTTTGACTATTTCTCAGATCTATAATACGACAGGGGAATTTAGCTGGCGCCTCAACGAGTCCCTTTTGAAAATCCCAGAGGTAGTACAAAAAGTGGAACAGACGCTTCGAAATTACTTTCAGGATAACAAAAGCTCAGTTCCCTCATCTACTCTTCTATGGGAAGCCCATAAGGTGGTTTTGAGAGGCAATTTGATCCAGATAGGTTCCCAGAGGAAAAGCTCCAGAGAACAAGAAATTGTTTCACTCACGAAAGAACTTACCCAAGCTTCTCTTGACTTTAGCACCAAGCCTACACCTTCCCTAGAATCCCGCATAGAGTCCCTCAAAACTCAGTTAGATTTAGCCCTCACCTTGCGTGCAGAAAAAGCCCTACGCTGGTCTCAGCAAAAACTCTATACCCAAACCAACAAACCCACCCGGTTATTGGCACGTCGCCTCAATAATAGACTTTATTTTACTCCAATCACCATGCTTAAAGGGACCTCAGGCAGACTAATTAGATCAGTTCGAGCCATCGTGAAGGAATTCTCACAGTATTACCGTAAACTTTACTCCAACAACCTTTAACCTTCGAAAAATGCTGTACTCCAGTTTTTACAAAAGTGTAATCTCTGCCGCTTATCCCCTGAACAAAAGGATCGACTTGAAGCTAAGGTTACAATAGAGGAAGTGATTTTGGCTACATCTTCCCTACATTTATCTAAATCACCAGGCCCTGATGGCTTCTCTGCCATTTACTACAAAAAATTCATCCATATATTAGCCCCTCACATGACTAATATGTTCAACGGTCTGCTCTCAAGAGAACATTTTACTCCAGTATCGTTACTAGCTAACATTTCCCCTATGCCTAAACACTCACCTGAACCAGGTTAAATATTGACATTAAACTTTTGGCAAAAATCTTAGCCACTAGATTAGGCCCTATCATGCGCCACTTAATTCACAATGATCAGGTGGGATTTGTACGGGGCCGTCAGGCCTCCGACGCAGTACGATGGCTTATATTGCTGACAGCTCGTGCTAAGTCAACATTACAACCAGCTATGATTCTCAAGCTAGACTTTAGAAAAGCATTCGATTCCATCTCTTGGGCCTTCCTCTGGTCCTCTTTATCGAACAGAGGTTTTGCCTCAATTTCCTTACATGGCTGGCGGCCCTGTACAAATCCCCTACGGCCCGAGTTCGTATTGGTTGCAACATGTCCGAATCCTTCCCAATCTTAAGAGGCACCAGACAGGGTTGCCCCTTATCCCCCTTTATTGTTTAACATAGCCATTGAACCCCTAGCAGAGACAATCAGGACTAACCCGGATGTTCGAGGCCTCAAAATCAATGATAGACAACACAAAATTAGCCTTTTTGCTGATGATGTGACCCTTTTTTTGACTCAGCCAATGACGTCCCTGCCTTATTTATACAATATATTGACCAAATTTGGTAATCTCTCAGGGTTAACTATTAATCCGGAAAAGATGGAGGCTCTCAATATAGGACTTCCTCATGATGTAACCAAATTGCTGACCCTTAATTTCTCATTTCAATGGCAGAAAACATCAGTCTCCTTTTTAGGCATCCATTTGACAAATTCCTATGATACATTATATAAAATTAACTATTCCAATATTTATCGCAAACTAGGCAAGTGCCTGGAAGATTGGGGCAAATATCATATTTCATGGATAGGTCGCATTTGGGCTATTAAGATGACACTATTCCCTAAATTATTGTATTTCTTTAGAGTGCTCCCCTTATTGCTTAACCTCCAAGATTTAAAAAATTTTGAATCTAAGATTCTCAAATTTGTATGGAACAATAAATTTCCCAGGGTAAATAGAAATATACTTTATAGATCGTTATCTAATGGCGGCTTAGGTCTGCCTAATCTCAGATACTATCACTGGTCAGCACAGTTATGTCAACTCCCGACTTTACACAGCACCTCTGACCCCCCTCAGTGGGTTGGTATTGAGAATGCCTTTGTTGCCCCCTATAATGCCTTCTCATTTCTTTGGCTACCCAGGAAATCCTGACCTAAACCTATGAGCCCTTGCTTAGCTTGTTCACTGCATATATGGGATATAGTATCTCGTAAGCACCCATTTATTACCCCTCATACTCCTGCAGCACCAATATTAGGAAACCCAGCTTTCTTAGCTGGTTTGCAAAAACACCTCTTTCACTGGTGGATACTGAATGGGCTAGTATTTGTTAAATCCCTAATACACTCCAGAGGTCCCTACACTATCCAATATCTCTTAGACCACTATCAACTTCCAGATTCCCATCACTAAATGGGAAATGGATATAGGTAAATCATTGCCTGAACAGGATTGGTTACGACTTTGGGACAATACGCGCAAAAGTTATATCAACACAGTCATGCTGGAAGCAGGTTATAAGGTATTATTTCGCTGGTATTTAACCCCAGTACGATTAGCTAAATTTTATCCCGATTGCAATGATACATGTTACAGGGGTTGTTCTGCATCAGGATCCATGTTCCATATCTGGTGGACATGTCCCATAGCTGTGAGATTCTGGATACGGATTTATACCCTTATTTTTTCTGTGTTACATCTTAGCTTAAAACGAGACCCGTACGTTGCCTTATTGGGAGCTGTCCCTCGTGATGTCCCCAGGAAACAGGTTTGCTTACTTAATCATATTTTCTTGGCCATCAGACAGGTTATTGCTAAGGCGTGGAAATCTTCGTCCCTACAGTACAATATTGTCAAAGTGAAATTGGATTGGATTCTCATTAATGAAAAGTTAACCAGTATCCACCTAGATAAATATCAGGCCTTTGTTGATGTCTGGCAACCTTGGATAGATTACAGATTCCACGGAACCCTACCGGTCTCTACCCTTTCCTTATAAGATCTTGGTAGACAACCCTTTTAACATGGGACCCACCATAGTATTTTATACCATACTCTGACCGTAATTGACATGGCTCCTTTATATGGCAATTGCTTGGAACTGCTATGCTGATATTTGATTCTGCTCGTACTCCCCATATATATGCTGTAACCCACATTTGATACACCTGACTGTTTGATATGTGTGATTACCTATTGGTCTAACCTTTTATTTTCCTTTCTTTTTTTTTTTTTTTTTTTTTACTTTTCTTATTTCTTTTTGTTAACAACTGTCTTTGATTTCTCTGTACCAAGTTCATATATATATGTAATGCAGGTTTGCTCTGTTTCAACGAACACTGATAGACAGACATTTGACTTATGGTAATCTTTTTGTTTTTTATTTACACCATCGTCTCGTTGTATTATGCTCCTGGTATTTGATTGTACTTACACAGAGGTGATGTAAATTCTTTTGCACTGTCTGTTACGCAATTTTCTTTTTTATTTCTATCAATAAACATATTGAAACAGAAGATTACCCATTAGCATAATTAAATTTCCTGTTTATAGCCGAGACAGAAGACATTTTGTGTCCTTATCTTACTTTTGATTACACTGTCTCTTGAAATAAACAAAGACTCTCTCAAGGCAAAAAAAAAATAAAATAAATAAATAGTAAAATGTGAAGTGAATGCCTTTCTCATAATAGTTATAGAACATAGGGCTGTTGAGAAGCTTCCTCCTGCTAGCACCTGTATGCCGCTGGAGACACTTACGTAAAAATGTATTGACATATTGATGTCAATTTGAGCATAATGCCAAAAACACACTACAGGCCCTAAAATACATTCTTAACTCCAGGAGTAACACCTATTAATCATACAAAGTAGGGGTCGTTTATGTTTCCCTGTAGAGCAAAAGTGTGTTCCTTAGAGCTTAGATCCTGGGGAAAGCTGCAGTCCAATTTCGGTGTTTTTTTGCACTTTTGCACACTGCATTGTGATCTCTAGGGGTTTCTACCAGTTCTGTAGACTATATCAGATCTCTATATATAAAGGTATGAAAAAGGTCACTATCCTTACTACATGCCAAATGGTGCAACATTGCAGTTAAACAACCTACATTTGCCTAGATAATGGGGGGAAACTTCTCAATTTACATTATGTGCGAGCACCCATTCATTCGTTTGAGATACTTTGTATCAAATTTTATTCTTTTTATATTTACACATAATTTATTCATTCAGTACAGTATTGTGTCACGTACTTTGTGAAGGGACTCTAGCTTTCACTTATCATTAAATGTAATTGAGTTTCTGTTACACACCTTGTATTATGATCATGTGTCACTAATGGTTACCTCCTTAGACTAATTTACCTAAACCAGTCCAGCCAGTCCAGATTTTTTTTAATGAGCTTGGGAGATTTAAATCTCCAGACCTGTAATTATCATTAAATATTGTTTTGCAGTAATTTGTTGCTGCGCTTTCATTTAGTTTGGATGTACAATATGTAAATGTTGACTTGTGAATACTTTTGAATGAAAAATAGTGATTAAACGTAATATATCTGATACATTTAATGGCTAACTAAGATAATAGGGCACGAGTATGTCCTCAAGTATGTTGAGCAACGTGCAATGTTGAGCGGAATCACCACGTTTTTTCGTCACAGTGCAGCATTTTTCCCCCAGAATTCTGGTGTCATTGCAGTTGCAAATAGGCAACACTCTTGATGCAACCATGCTGAAACTACTACAATTACATCCAGTTCATCCAAATAAGCTCTTTGTTGCAAATTAGGCACAGTTGTAAATATTTTTTTACAAATCTGCCTGGAGTCATTTCCAGTGTTCACTAGAGTCATTTCCAGGTGTGCAAGTGATATTCTTTCTGCAAATTAACTGTGGCAGTTGATGCACGGCTGATGGGGTAAACCTAGAGCTACCTCCTGTCCTGGAGTGGCTCCAGGGTTTTCCTGGGTCAATAGGTGTAACAGTAAACAATTTGGAACGAAAGGCAGTATGGACTGATCAAAAATGGTGTTATGTGCAACCGTTTGCATACATGTGCCTTAATTACCATAGCTAGATTGCTCATTCATGTCCCCAAGTGCTTTTGTGAGTCCCCACAATTTCTCTGCAGTCCCTGCAAGTAAAATCACTTTTATTAAAGGCATTTGAATCCAGATTTGCACCTTACACTTTCATTTCATTCTGCTTGGTGCTGCAGTCCTTTCTGCTTTCTCTTCCGAATTGAGTGCTGCTGTGCCTATTGGCGCAGAGGAACCCTGGAGCTACATCTACCTCCTGGCCAGGCAGTAGCTCCATGGTTTCCTTCATGCCAAGCATCAATAGGTGCAGCACTCTTTGGCTAAAGAATTGGGCACAGACAATTACTTGCATGTCGAACTTCGGAAATGACACACAATCTCTTTTTATTTACTACAAAATTGGAGCACAGTTGCCTTTCTTTTGCAGAATCTGATACTATTGTGCAAGGCGCAGCTCAGTTGAATCAAGAGGGGTCGCATCAACCCCTCGCAATGATAATGGAATTTAGGGGAAAAAATCTACAATGTGCTCAAAATGTGCACTTGCGAGCATACATGTGCACTCTTATCTAGCTAATATTTTAGACACAATGATCCAATAAGAAAGCAAATAAACATCTATTCTGATAAATCGCACAAGTTGTGACAAATGCTGTTTCCCAAGATTTTGTCTTGGAATGGTGTCACTTCTGTTGTGTGGTGTTGTGAACATTTTTGGCACTGGCAAAATTCTCTGCAAAGCTGTTTCATAGAAAAAAAAATTGCTCATCCCTAGTTGTTATGGTTTTCAGTAAATGTGTCTTGGGCAGAAGATCCATCTGATTATTATACCATTGATATTGGTTGGTTTGTCAATCAAACATGTTTATATTAGTGGTATAAACACGAACACTAACAAAAAGATTGTTATTTATATGTGTCAGGGCATACACAGTCAGGGCCGGACTTCACTTCTCGGCACCTAGAGGCCGGCATCCTCCATGACTCCATGTTTTGCCACACCGCTCCCTAGGATAATGCACAAGAGCATGCCTGGACCCCAGTGCAACCAAGCTTCAAGTGCGGCTGGGTGGCATGCTGCCCCTTAATTTGTGCTGCCCTAGGTCTGGGCTTTTGTGGATTTGCCACAAATCCAGTCCTGTACACAGTAGTGATTTGCAAGCTGGCATGGTACCCATGGGTTGCACAGGTTCCAGCCGACTTCCACATGTATTTTGTAGGTCAAGTGGAGCTCTTCTTCCTCTCTCCCCACCCACAACCTCACTCTGCCGCCTTTCAGCTCGGCAGCCTCCGTTTACAGGTGCATGCATGCCCTGACCATCCCTTTTCATGATGTCAGAGATGGGAGGGTTGTCAACCTGCACATCACTAGTACGCAGGCCAATAAAAGCTGCTAATTCAGTCCTTGCAGATGGAGTCCTCCCCAACTAAACTGACTGAAAATCTGGTCTCAGTTTTGGTTCTCATCCAACCAAAATGTAGGCCCCTCAGTATGATCTTTATGTAACCACAATGGGCCCAGATTTGTCAAATGGATCTGGCAGTGTATTTCCAGTTTAAGACTAGAACTCCAGCATTCACAAAATGAACAAGAGGAAATTAGGTCACGAAGGAAACATAATGGTTAGAGTAATCCAAGGACAATGTTCCCTCTACCCTGTGAGCTCATGCACATGCAAAAAGATTTTAAGGTCATCGCACACAACAAACTGTGGTGTGCACAAATACATTTGTGTAAAATTACAGAATTCGGCACTTATTCTGACCAACCCACTTCTTTTTGCGCACAGAGTTTTTAAAGTGCATACGAATGATAATTTCTGTGCACGCAGCTAAAAATAAATTAGAGGGAACACTGAATGAGGTCAGGGGTTGGAGAAGTTGGCAGATTCAGGATTCAGATTCAGTCAGCAGTGCTAACAGGCAAAGAAAAAACATTTACAACTACAATACAGAAACCTAATAAGCACAACCTGTAAATCACACTGGCTTCACAGTTTTAATCTGGATCTGTGTCATCGGCTCTTTCGTAACGGCCTCCCTTTTTTCGGTTTGAGGGTCAGATTGAGAAAGGAATGTATTGTTATGGGGGGCCTATACAGAACTAAAGCTTGCAGAATTTAAAAAGAGGATTAGAAAGAACCAAAGGCTTCCAATCGAAAGGCTTGTGTTTAAATGTAAAAAAATTAGAAAACATATTATAAATGCACAGCGTTTAGTCATGCCACAGTATTTTAATATAGTTTTATTATGTCAACTCATATACTACTTCATCAAATAAAACAATAAGATTTTCTTACCATTACTTCCTCTTTATCCAAATTGTATTTGTCTGGGGCAACCTAGTTAAGACAATCTTTATTTGCAATTTATAATCACAGGCAAATCACACCCGAACAGCCAGTGCTGCGTTCTTGCTAGAAATTACGCCACATCAAAGTAGTGTGGGCTATGGATGAGAAGTTTTTGTCTTTTTGTATTTAATGGGGTTTTCTCTCCTTTGTACCAAGTTAATTCTTGGAGGCAGCAGTATGCTCTAAAAATTTTTTATTATGAATATAAACTGCTAGATTGGAGAGGTCAGCAAATGAGGCTTTCTGAAACATAATGGTGTAAGCACATAGAGGAACACATAGAACAATGCTTCTTTATTCATTGGCTTTTTAACCTAATGAATGAAGAGGAATCTGTTGATGGGATAAAATAATATTTCTTCAAAATTATAGAATAAAAGATTGAAGGGGTTCAGGCAGTTGAAAATGAGTTTTTGTGGTAAGGCATATATCAGATAGCATTGGAATGCATGGTACAGTAATGGGTATACAGCAAGGTTCTAAAAGGGGAACAAACAGCATTGCATTTAAGAGAGCAAAGATTTGCTTTCACTGCTCAAGTCACTAAAGACTGCACCTGTTCGGCCACACACAGCGTATGGTAAAATCGAATGCATAGGCACCCGTTGCAGGGTCCTGGAGCTACTTTGTTCCTTGAAACAGGAGTCAAGTGTAAGGCTCAGTTAGAACACTACAATCCCTTATGTTGTACATTTACAATACAAATACTTTGCTGGGTTCACCTACAGTAGACCGCAGTTCATACCCTGTGACTTAAAGGAGAAGGAAGGTGTAAGTGTGGGGGTGATGTTTACATCCATGTAATGTATTGACGGTTATAATGGATATTTAATAAATACAGTTTTAATTCCCTTGACCACCGTGTGCTCCATACCATTGCCTATAAAGTTATTATTAAGGCATTATTCCCAATATTTATAAATGAGCCCCATTGTGTTTTTGGCTTCTTTACTAGCCCAAAGTGACCACAGATCTCTAGGGTGAAGATCTGTGCCTCTGAAGATGCCTCTAGTAACTGACTTATAACACATACACATATATATACACATATCTACATATCTATAGAATCCGTTATCCGGAAACCTGATATCCAGAAAGATCTGAAATACGGGCATGCTCAAAAAGTGCATCAGAGCTTAATAATCAAATTTTTGTATGGTTTTCAGGCATAAATACAATTTTTATTATATGAAACCATAGGAAACCTTCACCTCAAATGAATGAAGAATAACTGTTTAGTTATCATCCCCTAATGTCTATGAAAAAACAAGGTCATGAACAATCGCATCTGCAAGAAATGTCTGCTATAGAAAGAAAGAGAAACTTGTTCTGCTTGGCACGTAAGTTGCTGTAACGGGAAGAGACTGAATGCAGGAAGTCCGATGATAAACACTTTAATGATACATAAGAAACAATGCACATGGGAGCAGAGACACAGCTGAAACATTGCTGATACTTGCATAAAACAAAAGACAACATGACTATTACAGAGGGCATCACTTGCCAAACCAAAGTCTAGAGGCATCTGAGGACACGTGCCAAATCTTATCTGAATTAAAACATGGGAAACTCAAAGCATATTACTTGTAACAGGCAATGTATACATTGAAATGTAGGAACAAACTGATAGAAAACTACCAGTCAACAATCAATTACAGGTATGGGATCTCTTATCCACAATGCTTGTACAAGGGGATTTTCCAAATAAGGGTTTTGCAAATTCATTAAAAAAATATTATATTTATATTATATGAGTTTTTTTGGATAAAGAGTTTCCGATTAAGAGATTCCATACTAACTTCCACCACTCCAAAATGTAACCCTCCTTTTGTGTGAATTTTGCGGACTTGAAGGACTATTGGAAATCGAAACCCTCCGTTAGAGCTCTTACAGAAAATATGTTACAGTATGCTGAGATTTGAAGTTCAGCAACCGTGGAGTAACATTTGGTTATATAAAAAGATTTACTTAACCCTTTACGTAAAGATCACTTTTGCTCTCATGCACTGGCGTACACGAGGAGACTCCAGAATCTTCCTTTTTCTCTGGGTTACTGTCCACATTTATGTTGATTCCACAGTCACAAAGACAAGTACTACAAGTAGAGATCATGAAACTTGTACACAGATTTGTGCCACAAACAAACCCAAGTGGTGCTCAACCACCCAACATTCCTGTAGCACCTCCATCTCACCATTACCCGATGCCACAAGCACCAGGAAACTCTTGGAACCCATATCAGTACCCTTCCCAAAATTCCCTCACGGACCCATATCAGTACCCTTCTCAAAACTCCCACACGGACCTTTAATTTATATATTTTACACAGTTTTATATGATTTTGTTCTTGCTGTATAATGTTTAATTTTGATACTTTGCACTTGTTGTATCCTGTTGTTGGGAGGTTGGCAAATATGCACTTTGGGGGGCTTCTGTTTGCACTGCGGTGAGAGGGGGGTGGTGGAACTAAATGTTGTTTTTTACATAAATATAATAATAAAAAGTTATTCTATGCTTAAACGGTATTCTTCCTCTTCATTATCTACAATTGTAAATAGAGATTACAGATACTGACAAAATATGAAACTGTTTAATAAACATAAGAAACCTATGTACATGTGCAGAAAATTAGCTATACACAAAATGTATTTATTTCTTTCTCTCAAGGGCCCGAACCCTTTCTTTTAGTGCCTTGACTTCCATGACCAGCCGGCTATGGTCCCATCCTTCCTCATCACCTGAGGAAGTTCTTCTTCTTGCCAACCTATATGTAATAAATTGCATTGTTACTATTGTTTCATTGAAAAAGTTATCTATGCATTCTTGCACTTGGATTTGCAGTTACCTCCAGATTCCACATCCTCTGGCTCATGCTCCTCCTCCTGACCACTGCACCGCCTCCTCTAACCCCTGCACCTCCTACGGCCACTGCACCTCCTCATGCAGCTGCAGGTGCTGCTCCTCTTCTTGCAGTTACTACTCGTCCTCCACCTCTTCTTCTTCAGACTGCTCTTCAGCAGCTGCTTGTACATGTGCACCTGTAGAAAAAAATAAATAAATATATATATATATATGTGTGTGTATATATATGAATATATGTATATACATACATATGAATATGTCTCTCTCTCTCTCTCTCTCTCTCTCTCTCTCTCTCTATATATATACATACAGTATATTGATGCTTTTATTATGTATCACATAAGATAAATAAAAGTTGAATTTTATTGAACCGGAGTGCGTGCCGCTACAGCCTTTCTTCTATGATACAACACTGACACAGCACCCGGAAGTTGAATATCGAAGTTGAATATCGAAGTATAGCGTGTGCGGACGCCAACGGCATTATATATATATACATACATACATATATACAGTATGTATGTGTGTGTGTTGTGCATTTACTTAAATACAAAATACTCACTGTTCTCATGCAACTGAACTTGCATGACAAACTCCGGAAGAATTCTCAGCCTTTTAAGCAGAAAACTTGCTATATCCCAGGCCTACTCATCACTTAGGGAGGTAATGGCCACCATCTTAAATAACAGATTGCGTAATGACGCAGGATGTATGACCCTGGGTACATGACGCACCGCCCATAAATGCGGGTACGTGATGTTACGCTGCGTCACGCTGCGCCGTGTCTGTGGTGTTCATGCACATGGCCTGTAGATGTCACTGTGCTCATACTTGTGCATACTTCCTGGTAGCTTGAAAGTGAAAGTTACTGTTGTATAATGGCTGCATTAGACTCTGCTAATAAAGCACTGTTATACACGGCTCATCCTTGTCTACCCAAAACATAACAAATGACGACAAGGATGGCTCTTCTACCTCTGCAGCAGCCTGCACCTTTTTTTTCCAAACCCTGGTGAGCCTACCATACCTTTTACTGCTTGGATCCATATGTATGAAAATTACATTATTGCTGCTGACCAAGAGGAGATTTCTGCTGCTAGAAAGCGTGCTTTACTTATTCACTGCCTGGGAGCAGAGGGACAGCATATATTCTATACATTACCATTACCTGATGATGAAACTGCTCTTACTGCTATAAAGAACTTCTTTGTGCCAAGAGTAAATGTGGTTGCTGAAAGATATAAATTCCGCCAACGTGGACAGCGTAATGGTGAATCCACAGAACAATTTGTAGCAGCTTTGAGAGAGCTGGTTGTTACCTGTGAGTTTGGGAATCTAACAAATGAAATGCTTAGAGACCAAATAGTGGAAAAAACAAACTCACCTCACATTAGAGAAAGACTGCTCCTAGAGCAGGATTTAACCCTTGCAAAGGCTATTACAGTCGCTAGCCAAATTGAAATAGCAGTAGCAGAGGCTAAAACTCTCAGTCAGGGAAATGCTGGGAATGTACAGATTGTGAATTCAGCACTGTGGCCTAATAATGCACAGTCACAGGCAAAATACAGTGCTAAGGAAAGGGATTCACCTACACTACAAAACCATACAGCAAATACAAATAGAAAATACTGCTTTCGCTGTGGTTCAACACAACGCACTGCAAATCATGTTACTTGTCCTGCAAAAGCTTTACAGTGCTGAACTGCACAAAAGTAGGACATTTTGCTAAGATCTGCCGTAGTTCTGCTAAAGATGTTCATGAAGTCACTACTATAAATGTTATAGTATTAAGTGTGGATAAAGCTGGTACATTTATTCCAGACAAGTTTATATGCACTATATATGTTTCTATAGTACCATAGGATGTTTTCTTGAAATAATTTGCAAAAGATCTGCTTGTTGCACCTGCCCTGAAACTTAGTTACTTAAAGGATCCAGTCCCTGTGCTTGGTTGCTTGCCAGTAACTGTACAATTTGAATCAAATACTGCAAAATGTGACTTTTACATTGTGAATAAAGGGTACTACTATAACTGGTAGAGCAAGATGTGATTGAAAAATCAGAATCCTCTGAATGGGTTTCACCAATTGTAACAATGAAGAAAACTGGAGGTATTCGATTGTGTGTTGATCTCCGTGAACCTAATAAAGCAGTTGTTATGGATAATCATCCCTTGCCACACATAGAGGAAATATTTTCAGAACTGAGGAGCAAAATTCTTTTCTACTCTAGATCTTCAGAGTGCTTATCATCTATATTTACCTTATGCACTGATCACAGCTCTTTAACTACACTGCTTACAACAAAGGGACTAGGAAGCGATGAAATACGTATAGCTAGATGGTCAGCAAGGCTACTGAATTTCAACTATAAAATGCAATACAAACAAGGTTTGAAAAATGTTGCTGCTGATTTTGTCATGTTTACCTTTAACTGCAGCTTCTGATACACTGGATGAGGACATAGAAGTTGTAGCACTGACTGATTTACTATCGTCTACAGTTACAGCTGCTGATTTTCAGCAAGCTTGCCTCACATGTCCAATTCAAGTAAAATTACGGGACATCTCATAAAGCAAATCGCCAAATGCTGAGAAGAAACTCAGTCCTGATCTTCAACCTTACTACAGGATTAGACACAAACTGTCCTTAGTAGATGGCTATGTTGTCCATGGAGCTCATTGTTTACTGGTACCAGAGACCTTGCGAGAAAAGCTCATACAACTTGCACATGAGAGTCATCAAGGAATTGTACGTACAAAACAAAGACTATGAGAACTATACTGGTGGCCAGCAATGGATGCTGATGTGGTAACTGCCATTCATTCTTGTGTTACTTGTCAGAATCATGACAAAACAGCTATCACACATACACCACCACTTCAGCCAGAGCCATTCCCTGATTCAGCATGGGAAAAACTTGCTATTGATATTGTCGGTCCTTTTACAGATGCTCCCATAGACTGTAGATTTGCTATAACCTTGATGGACTATTACAGTAAATGGCCTGAAATTGCATTTGTTTCCCATATAACAGCTACAGTAATAACATTTCTGTCTACAGTCTTCAGCAGAGAAGGTAATCCAAAGGAGTTAATATCAGACAACGGTCCATAGTTTGTCTCATCTGAGTTTGAATCCTTTCTGAGAGAGATGAATATTGTGCATAGTAAATCTTCAGTGTATTACCCTCAAGCAAATGGAGAAGTCGAGCAATTCAAAAGAAGTCTGAAAGAAGCACTACAGACAGCAAATCTTACTGGGAAATATTGGAAAGTAGTTCCTACATAACTACAGAGCAACGCACCACACAACAACCCAATCATCTCCAGCTGAATTATTACTTGGCAGACAGGTGCGCACTAAGTTACATGTTGCAGACATCAAACTTCCACAAAATACTGTGCCTAAAAAAACATCTGCTGCTGACATTGTGAAACTTCAACAAGCCAAATGTAAGGCTTATACTGACAAAAAACGTGGTGCCAGAGAAGTACACTTTCAGCCTGGATCTTTAGTCAGAATTAAGAATGCAGGAATACTGAAACAAGGACAATCTAAATTTACTACACCACTTGAAGTGAGACACCAGCGAGGACCATACACGTATGAACTGTCTGATGGACGCATATGGAATGCAAGTCGTCTTGCTCCAGTTAGATATAACTTTGGAGAAGCTCCATTTGATGAAGGACATTTTCCTACTCCTGATGTCAACTGCAATAGGCCTGAAGAAAGTGAACTTATAAGGCGTACTGAGAGAATCAGAAAACTACCTGCATGGACCAAGTACTTTGTGATGTGAAGAATGCATAATATTGCTTTAATATGTACTGTATACTGTTTTATTATTGCTGTTTATTACATTTGTCCAAATGCTTTCCTACTATAGGGGGAATATGTGGTGTTCATGCAAATGGCCTGTAGATGTCACTGTGCTCATACTTATACTGTGCATACTTCCTGGTAGCTTGAAAGTGTAAGTGAAAGCTTACTGTTGTGTATTGCCTGCATGATTCTGCTAATAAAGTACTGTTATACTCTACTCATCCGCGGCTACCCAAAACATAACAGTGTCACCTAGACTTGTCGCCTGCGCAAATTATATGCATATTCTATTTATACTAGGAATTTTGCTATAGTTGTTGCTGCATGAAGATTGATCAATGGATGTACATTCATTCAAATATTCAAAGGGACACCTGGATATTAAATGACTTATTGTCATATTATTATTACTAACCGGACAATGGGCAGAGTCCCCCCACCTCCTATCAGTATATGATCTCAGTGCTTTTCTCTCTCCCTCTACCCCCACTCTCTATTGTGTGTGTGTGAGAATATATAATTTATATGTACAAAACAGCGAGCGAAAAACAACATAGTACGCAGTTATTGTTTATTTAAAATGTAAACTTTTCAAAGACATAATTAAACTATGCGGTTCAACTGCCATGGTATTGCTCCATCTGGGGACATAAAGTAATTAGCAAATTGATCTCTCACTCTCATCCCCCCTGTAGGACCTCTAACAGGTGCCCAATCAATGTCTGGCATATCATCAGTCAGGGTGTCTTGGTAAATACAGCCATCCCGAAGTCGAACAAAGTTGTGTAAGACACAACAGGCTTTTATTATAATGTCTACAAAATCTGGTTCCAGTTGTATAACAGTATGGAATACACACTATTTGTTTGACAGAATACCAAAAGCACACTCCACCATACGCTGTGCTCTTGATAATCTGTAGTTGAAAACTCGCTTGTGAATGGCCCTTTGTAACCCTGGGTATGGCCTCATTATATTTTCCGTAAGGCCAAAGGCCTCATCACCCACAAAAACGTAAGGCATACATGGTGCAGCAGTCCCAGGCAATGGTTTCGGAGGAGGTAGTCGAAGAGTCTCAATGATGAGAGTCGGGTCTCAATGATGAATTCCTGAAAGCACTAGCATCACCAGTGCTTCTATAGGCTCCAACATCAATTAGAGAAAAGCAATAATTCGCATTGACAACAGCCAGAAGAACTATGGAAAAGTATTTTTTTATGATTAAAGTATTCTGATCGACTTTTGAATGGCATCATAATTCGAATGTGTTTTACATCCAAGGCACCCAAACAATTAGGAAAATAGTTTTTCATGCATTTTCATCTGGGACTGGCATCACAAGTCTTTGCAGCTCAGACCACATAAGCAGACATGTTCCTCTAACAATTTTTTCCAATAGTGGTTTGACCAATAAGGAATTGAAAATATAAAGAGGAAAACTACTGTTCCAGTTGCTAAAAATCTAAAAGAACAATAAAAGGTGTACTTCGTTAATTAAAATATTAGAATGTATTATTGTTAAATGACCATATTATATACCTATGCATATATATCTACATATTCACCTACGGTGTGTGAGCAGACACTCAGGTTGAGACTTTGTTACTGAATAACTTGCCTATTTTGTATGAGGTGGTGATTGAACAATGGTTTTGATTGGGATTGGATCACCAGAGAGAATAGGAAGTACTTCACCTCCTATTTTGTAACAAATGGATATTAGCAAAATGTTACTAGTTGATTTTTGTTTCTTTTCCCTAGTGTCAACTGTGCCCCAGGAAGGGTCAAGGTGTGGATAAAAGAAATAAAGCCCACGTTAACTATGCACTCCAGTGCCGCTTGAATATCCCCTGGGAGACGGATGGAATTGAGAGGTCTTAAGCCCTGTGCGACTGCGTGGACGTGGCACAAGGATGGCAAGTACTGGCGGAGAGGGACTTAAGTATATACTCAAGGGCCTGACACAGTGAGCGATATCCCCTTAGGCACACGGTGCACACGAGCAGTAGGACTGCATGGCAGAGGAGAGAGATTGGAGGTTTGGGAGCTAATGGGAGCGATACGAAAAGCAACCATCTGGAGTGCGCGGTTCCTACATTGGGCAACAAGGGCGAAGGTATCCACATACTTGATCCCCCTGGGGTAAGTGCATAGGCATGGGGTTCCCGATCGGAGTCTGGAGCATAATCCGTAAGACTTTACTGTACTTTTGTTTTTAACGTCACATGGGCACTAACGGAGACAATGATGTATGCGCATAAATGATTCACTATATGGGCACAGACGGACCTACTTCACAAGGCGGTTATATTTAAGAAGGGGCATAAGCAGTTTGGATGATGCTCTCACTAATGTAAAATAGCTTGATTTATTAGTAACAGCGCAGGATGTAGTTTTGTTGTGTATGTCACCCAGTGATGACATCATACTTAACTGTTTGGCGCCATTTTATCACCCTTATAAGCACTAGCACTGATGTGTATTGTTCACCTACCTGTAGACGGCACGAGTGTGGTTGCTGAAACGTTGACAATAAACCATTTTTCATTTTATCACTGAACAAGTCCTAGGAGTGCGGTTCTCTGATTTACTATATATATATATATATATATATATATATATATATATATATATAAAATCTTCCAGTGTGTCCTTACCCTAAAGCACTGCGAAAATGTGTTGGGGCTTTATAATTATCAGGAAGTAAATAAATGAAATGCCATCTTGTATCATATTCACCCACCACCCAGACTACTGACCAGCACTGGTGAGTGGTGACAACACAGTCCGCATACATGGGCCAATAAAGCCTGATATAAACAATGGGTTTCAAATAGGACCTATTACCATAACACAAAAAGCTGTATAATAATAGCTAGAATATCAGCCATAAAGCATGACACATCTGCTGCTTTCGGTTAATTTCGAACCAGAGGAAATTAGCAACAAGATCCAGAGAGACCTGCAGTTACAGAAGCTTTTTTGGCTAATGTGATGGTGACAGCAAATTCAACAGGGACTACTAATGTTGCACCTTCATTTAGTCAAATACAATGCAGTTTTTTTTATGATTGCAACCCTTTAAAGGGGACCTTTCACCCTAGGAAATAATTCCAAATAATTTTTTATCATGTTAGTTAAGCAAAATAAAACTTACACTACATTTTTTATTTACATTTTGTTTCCTTCAGTCTTGGAATTACACAATCACAGCACACAGGCAGGAACCATTTTGTGGACACTGTTATTAAGACAAGTTGTGTGTCGCTCAAAAATCTTGTGTATGCGCCCAAATGGGGGAACTTAATGCCCATACACATTGCCCTACACAATTATAGAGTGTGAGGAGGGAAGGGGGAATGTGGGGAGGGAAGTGACAGAAGTGCTGAATGGAAAGTGAACTTAACTGACTGCCCCACCTCTATACCTCAGGCATAGAGGCGGGGCAGGTATTATTTGATTGACAGCTCAGATATTTAACTGCCTTTATAACAGGAATGGATGCTTTAATGAAAAAAACAATATAAGGTCCATGTTTAATTTGCAAACAACTTTTGTTATACAGTTTTTTATGTGTAGGTGGCAGGTCCACTTTAAAGGGATACTGTCATGGGAGAAAAATTTTTTTTCAAAATGAATCAGTTAATAGTGCTGCTCCAGAATTCTGCACTGAAATCCATTTCTCAAAAGAGCAAATAGATTTTTTTATATTCAATTTTGAAATCTGACATGGGGCTAGACATATTGTCAATTTCCCAGCTGCCCCAAGTCATGTGATTTGTGCTCTGATAAACTTCAATCACTCTTTATTGCTGTACTGCAATTTAGAGTGATATCACCCCCTCCCTTCCCCCCCCCAGCAGCCAAACAAAAGAACAATGGGAAGGTAACCAGATAACAGCTCCCTAACACAAGATAACTGCTGCCTGGTAGATCTGAGAACAACACTCAATAGTAAAAACCCATGTCTCACTGAGACACATTCAGTTACATTGAGAAGGAAAAACAGCAGCCTGCCAGAAAGCATTTCTCTCCTAAAGTGCAGGCACAAGTCACATGACCAGGGGCAGCTGAGAAATTGACAAAATGTCTAGCCCCATGTCAGATTTCAAAATTGAATATAAAAAAATCTGTTTGCTCTTTTGCGAAATGGATTTCAGTGCAGAATACTGCTGGAGTAGCACTATTAACTGATGCGTTTTGGGGAAAAAATGTTTTCCGTTGACAGGATCCCTTTAAAGTGTTATTCTTATGCTAGGGTAATTGACCCAACACAGAGCATTTTGTCGCCTGTGCCAGCAAACCAAAATGCATTTGCTTTGCAGATGACAGGAATCACTGTGTCCAAAATCCTATTTTCTTGTTAAAATGCTCCTTTCTGCCAATTTGCATGGTAAATAGATTCTGCTATCTTTGACATGCCGTTTAACGTAATCTGTAAGCAAAGGTATTATTGTGATAACCCGTATGTGTGACATTATCCTAAAGCAGGTTAGCTGTGTCCCACTAGGTTTATTATTGTTATCCATTTCAGACAAGTTTATGGTTGCCAGTTTCAGTGACTCTGGCAACCAGTGAGGAGTTTAATGCCACACCTCTGGACAAAAAGAGTTCATACAAATTGATAACTAATAGGGAACAATCACTTTCTATGTAGGTTTATTTTAAGGGAAAATGTTGTCGATTAAGGAAACTGGTATTATTGTTAATTAAAAAAAAATGCCTATATTTCCAAGAGAGAAGTGATTAATGGAGACATGCCCGGTTTCATGCAGCCGTGCAACAGGTACATTCATTTAGTCACATAGCAGATATGTCACTCATAAGCAAACAACAATAACAGCTGACACATACTTGCAGCTGATCAGGAATGGGTCTGGGCATGTTCTCCATAGGCATATTCTCCAATGCTGTGCAGCACATTGGCTGAACACAAGGAAATAATCAGTCAAGCAACAGAACAAAACCATAGAAATACCTGAGCAGTTCTTGGAGAAATTCCCACATATTTCATTCTTTCATTTTCACTTTCCACCAGGTGTGTAGATGAGCTGTTTTTTTTGGCAATAGAATCATGTTTTAAATGTTAAAAAGCTAGGTGTTTTTTTTTATCTCCCTGTTCCACCAATGCCAATCTGTGTGGAAGTGGGATTTTCATACAATCAATAAAGGACTGATTTAACAGACTGGTGCAGAGCCAACAACCTGTCTCTCAATGTAGAAAAAACAAAGGAGATGGTTATTTACTTTAGGAAGACTAGGAGTGACCACCTGCCACTGTACATCGACGGCTCTAATGTGTAGATCATCAAAAGCACCAAATTCCTTGGTGTCCACCTGGGGGAGAACCTCACCTGGTCCCACAACACCAGCTACTTAGCCAAGAAAGCCCAACAGCGCCTCTACTTCCTGCACAAGCTGAGGAAATCCCATCTCCCATCATCCATCCTCATAACCTTCTACAGAGGGACTATCGAGAGCATCCTGAGCAGCTGTATCACTGTTTGGGCTTGGAACTGCACGGTCATAGAGCACAAGACCCTACAGAGGATAGTGAAGATAGCAGAGAAGATCATATGTGTCTCTATTCGTTCCATCACGGACATTTACACCACTCGCTGCATCGGTAAAGCCACCAGCATTGTGGCTGATCCAACACACCCCTCACACTCACTGTTCACACTCCTGCCATCTGGAAAAAGGTACCGAAGCATTAGGGCCCTCACTACCAGACTGTGTAACAGTTTCTTCCCCCAAGCCATAAGGCTCCTGAATACTCAGGGACCAGACAGATCTCTCTCACACACACACTCCATCTGACCTTACTATATACCACAACGTTACACAGCCACTGTACACCATTGTACAATTGATCTCTATGAGCACATCTGCACTTTGTCATGTTCTTTATCATGTTCTTGCTACTGTCATGTCACAATGATACACCGATCGTGTCTGACGTTTAGCATTATTTACTTAACATATTACATCTGCTGAGTGTGCACTGTATTGTCCTGTGTCTTGCAGGAGTTGCATATTTTTGCACTTGCACTTTTTGTCTGTTGTCCGGTACTTCTATGTTGTGTGTAACACCATGGTCCAAGAGGAACGCTGTTTTGTTTCATTGTGTACTGTATAAACGTATATGGATGAAATAACGATAAACTCACTCTTGACTCTATACAGTGGCACGGATTAATTAGATTAAATCACGTTGGACATTTCTTTTTAGTGGTCATGATTGTGCTAAATTGTGCTCAATTGTGTTAAATTGAGCACTTAGGGTAGAACTCCACTGGCGATTTTACCTGCAATATCTTCCGTTCTGACGCAATGAGACTAATTGCAGGCGTCACGTCGGACGCACTGAATCTAATGTAAGTAATACAAATGTCGAACATAGAAGCTGATTGCATCCGACATAACTGTTGGATGAAGATGCAACATGCAGCGTTCACATCCGACAGTCGTGTCGTGTCAGCTGGAATCAGCTTCTCTGTGTGACATTTGTATTACTTACATTAGATTTGGTGCATCCAATGTGGCACCTGTGATTAGTCTCATTGCGTTGGAACGGAAGGAATCGCAGGTAAAAACGCCCATGGAGTTCTACCCTAAGTGCTCAATTTAGCACAATTTTGCTCAGGACCACTAAAAAGAAATGTCCACTGTGATTTGCTCTAAGTAATCTGTGCCACTGTATATTGTAGAGGTATGGGATACATTATCCATAAAGCTCCGAATGACAGAAAGGTCATCTCCCATAGAGTTCATTTTATCCAAATAATCCAGATTTCTAAAAAGTATTTAGTTTTTCTCTGTAATAATAAGATATAATATATCTTTAATATAATTAATATAATTAATCCGAATTGGAAGCAAAACCCACCTACTGTATTAGGATTATTTAATCTTTACATGTTCTTCTATACACTAAGGTATGGCTATCCAAATTATGGAAAGATCTGTTATCCAGAAAACCTCAGGTCCTGAACATTCTGGATAACAATTTCCATACCTGTATATTCCCCATACAGTTTGTAATGTAAAGTGGCCTTAATGAATTCAGTCAATATGCACTCTCCATTTCATCTGTTTTAGAGCCAGCCAACCCCCCCCCCATATGTGCAGTGCCTTTGATTAGGGGGAACTCGCTGACAAGAGACAGTCGTGAGATAGCTGGGAACCAGGAAACACGCAAACCCGGACTAAAGGTAGGCAGAGGACCCTTCATCAGGTACCTGCTCAGCAGGTGTGTACCTATCTTTGATAGGCCTCTTCTGCCAATCCCTAATTCCGGACCTCTGTGGGTTATTCATAAATGACCCCTTAGCTATTACTGAAGCATGTGTCATTTCTCTTTGCCTTCATCTTCTATCCTGTAATTATACTGTTCCATGATTTTATATTTTCCTAGATTTTACACAATTTTTCTCTGGTCCCCTGAAAAATGTAAAATGGGGGTTCTACTGTAGTAATATTCTGAGACAATTTACAACTATCATTTTTTTTAATATTTGTGGTTTTTGTAGTTATTTAGCTTTTTATTTCAATTACAGCAATCAAGTTGCAATGGTCCAAATTAGCCTAGCAACCATGCATTGATATGAATAAGAGACTGGAATACGAATAGGAGAGGCCTGGATAGAAAGATGAGTAATAAAAATAGCAATAACACTACATTTGTAGCCTTAACAAGCATTTGTTTCAAGATGGGGGTCAGTGAAAACTGGAAAGAGTCAAAAGAAAAAGGAAATCATTCAAAAACTATAAAAAAATATAAAATGAAAACCAAATGAAAAGTTGTTTAGAATTAGCCCTTCTATAACAAACTAAAAGTTAACTTTAACATTACCATTTAGAACAATGTAGACAGTGTGAGTCTGACACATTATGAGAAATATTTTTCACTTTTTTATGGTTTTTATCATCAATACTCACAGTAACTTTAAAGCTAATTAATTCTAAGGCTAGCTTTTACAGTTTTTTATTATTTTGCATAACATATCTATCTGATGAGGCTATATGACAAATTCAGAAGACAAAGAATTTCTAGATTGGAAAGAGCTATAATATGTCGTAAACAGCAGCGGCACTTACATGCAACATACAACTTTGCTTTTAAACTTCACAGTCGCATATGTGAATACAAGGTGTACTGTAGAGTTTAAGTGCCAATGCAAATTGCATTGTAGCACCATATTTTACACAGTGTTATTAATATGCCCCTTGGGCTTTGCTGCCACTTTATAATTACAGAAAGAGGGTGTGTAAAGTGCAGTAAAAAAGGCAATAATGATTATTGTATTCATTGCGGGCGTGGTAAGTTTTGACTATTAAAGACTAACACACACAGTGAAGGCTTCCTAGATTTTTTTCCTATATGTCATCACCTGCTTCATAGACATGCAGTCTGATTTTATTTAGAATCTTTTAAAGAAACAGTAACACCAAAATGAAAGTATTCCAAAGTAATTAAAATATATAAACCATTGTTCCCTGCACTGGTAAAAATGATGTATATGCTTCAGAAAGTATATTATAGTTTATATAAACCAGGTTCTGTGTAGCCATGTGGGGCAGTCATTCAAGGCTCAGGTTACACAGCACATACCAGATGCACTTTTTAGAATCCCATTATATTCTATTAAAGAGCTTATCTATTATCTGTTAAGAAACCTGTGCCTTTTCTCCTTTTTCATGCCCCCATGGCTACACGGCAGCTTGTTTATATAAACTATAGTAGTCTTTCTAAAGCAAACACACAGCTTTACCAATGCAGGGCAACAGTATATTATATTTGAATTATTTTAAAATGCTTTAATTTTTTGGTGTTACTGTTCCTTTTAGGATTGTCTACTCACCAAACAAAAACACAGCTTGCCTGGGTGCAGGTAAAATGTGTACAAAAAAAAATATCGCACTCAACAGGCTCAGTTAGAATAACTGATTTTAATAGAAAAACAAAAGAAAGTCCAACGTTTCGATCACATCATAGTGATCTTCCTCAGGGAAAAAAAACTAATAATAGTATAAGCAGTGCAAACCCTTAAGAACCTATAATTATATATAATTATTCAGAAAGCTCTAATTGCAGGAAGGCCATCTCCAGTAGACTCCATTTAAAAATTATTTCCTTTTTCTTTGTGATACTAAAACAGTAGCTGGTACTTGATCCCAAGTCCCAACCAAGATATAATTATTCCTTACTGGGGGCAAAACAATCATATAATCTCAATCGTATTTTAAGGAAAGACCCAATATCTGGATAATCCTAGGTCCCAAGCATTCTGGATAACAGAAACCGTACCTATTGTAAGATATGTGTGTAAAAAGGGAACGCTATTGTGTTTATTTCACCAGTGTTAGACTGGTGAATATAAAACTCCAGGGAATATACTGTATGCGTGTTGTTGCACCAAGCATGGCTGTAAATGTGTACTGGAAAAGCTGGTTAATGGGTCCCTGGGGTGAATGGAAGAGAACAGGGTGGGCCTTCCATTCCTTGCTCCAGTAAAGGTGGCCATACACGGGCCGATAAAAGCTGCCGACAGACCAAGTCGGCAGCTTATTGGCCCGTGTATGGGGGCCCCCGACGGGCTTCCCCGATCGAGATCTGGCCGAAAGTCGGCCAGATCTCGATCGGATGGGGTTAAAAATCCCGTCGGATCGCGGCCGCATCTGTTCGTTGATGCGGTCCCGCGATCCGACCGCCCGTTTGGCGAACGCTAGGATCCGATCGTTGGGCCCTAGGGCCCACGATCGGATCAGCCCGATATTGCCCACCTCAAGGTGGGCATATCGGAGGGAGATCCGCTCGTTTGGCGACATCGCCAAACGAGCGGATCTATCTGTGTATGGCCACCTTAAGTGTTTTGCAGCTACCTAAGTTAGAGGTTGTTAGCTTATTAAGCTGTAGTTAAAAGGTGGTGTGAGACTACACCTCAGTGCTTCCCCCTTGAGACCTCCTTTTGAACTCAGACTCCTTTTCTGTGCCGTGGCCTATGGTTTCAGCTACGTGAATGTCACTATATATATAGATAGACAGACAGACAGACAGATATATATATATATATATATATATATAAATTTATATATATATATATATATATATATATATATATATATATATATATATATATATACAAATTTGCTTCAATATTGATAGATTTTACAAGTTGCAGTTTTACAGATAATCAGAGAGAACTTTTTAAAAAGGAGAAACAAAAGGGGAAATGATGCAAAAACAATGTGTAGGTTGTTCTAAGGAAATATGAGGAAATTTATTCAGAGAAAGTGCGTAGTTAAGTTTTACAATAAAAACCATCAGACTTTTGTAGGCGTCTTTATATTTATATGATCAGTAAACATTGATTATAGTAAAGTTTGTATTCAGTATCAGATTTATATCTATCCAATTATTGCTTGTCATTTTGTAATGCATTTTAAATATATGAGGGCTTTCCATATGCAGTGAAAAATAAACTCTAATGTCTTGACCTCAAGCTATGATCCATACATTGGTATATACTAATCCTTCTGAAGTGCAAACGCTGGCCCTGAGCATGTAGGCACATGATGCGCGTGTCATTAATGGAACACAAGTATTTAGCACCTTGTGTCAGGACACCACTTGATTGTGATGTGATGTCCAAAGCACCATACTTTATGCTTTTTGTACCTTCACCTCCATGGAAAAATAAGCCCTATAATGTTTGAAGAAGGCTGACCTCTCCTAAACCTCCCACTGAGGATGAACAGTCACCGAATATGGGGCACAGGACTGCACCTTAGTAGATGAGTGGCAGGAGTGCCGTAAATCCAAAACGTCAAAACAGGAGCGAAGAAACAATAGAATGGTCAGGTAGGCTGGGGTCAGTTCAGGCAGCAAGAAAATCAGGATCCAGGAAACAGGCCGAGTCAAAATACAGATAATCAATCAGTTATAACACTTAGTGTCTCACAGGAGCAATGATCACTTCACAATGGAGTCAGGTTCTCAGCATCCTTTTAAGCCGAAAATGCACTGGCGACGGACACCTGTGACGTGACGCAGAGCGTGAGACCGAAACGACTGCGATGTGACGCAGAGCATGAGACTGGACGTCTGCAATGTGATGCCGAACCAGACACGCCATCTTGAGAAGGGGTAGAGACACGAACAGAGTTAAGTTCCTTACACACAGGCAGTCTTCTGCCTACCTGTATTTCTAGTCTTCCTTTCCTCCAGCCCATGCAGCTACACACAATACATTCCTACATCAGAAAATGTTTTATATGATAAGATAATGTACTAATATGGCCATTAAACACCCAGTGACTCCTAACATCATTACTTTATGTAAATAAAAAATAATTAACAAAGACCAATTGAAAAGTTGTTTGAACTGGCCATTTTATAGCATACTAAAAGTTATCTTAAAGGTGAACCTCCCCTTTAAAGCAATTCAATTGGGTATTTATGAAATAGGCATCCCAGTCCAGTTTGAACCAGAAGTAGAGAGTGGGAGAGCTTGGAATGCCCCAACACTCATGTATATGTTTGGGGATAACCCAACCCCCTTCATAAATGTATAAGGCATGGAATTGGTCTGATTTGGTGTTTCGGATCCCACCTTTTGTAAGCTCCCCAGGTAGGGTTCCTATAAACAGGCGTTCTTTTATGCATTTTTCAAATGCATGCCGAGTGCAAAAAAACACATATATTGCTTTTATATGTGTTTTTTAAACTCTGCTAAGTGCTGTTTTGTCAGTTCCAAATGCAATGGTCTATTGTTTTCTATTGGTTCTGAACACACATCAAGTGCAAGAAAATGCAGCATATTGAGTCTAATCAAATGCAATGAAATGCAAATGCAAATGGAGTAAAACGCAACTCAGAACGCACATGCACAGTACAGGTATAGGATCTGTTATCCGAAAACCTGTTATACAGGGCCGAAAAGCTCCGAATTGTTTTCCATAAACTCCATTTTAATTAAATGATTCAAAATTTGAAAACATTTTCTCTGTAATAATAAAACAATAGCTTATCCTTGATCCAAACTAAGATATAATTAATCCTTATTGGAGGCAAAACAATCCTATTCGGTTTGTTTAATGTTTAAATTATTTTAGCACACTTAAGGTATGGAGATCCAAATTACAGAAGGGCTCCTTATCTGGAAAACCCTAGGTTCTGAGCATTCTGGATAACAGGTCCCATACCCATACCTGTACAACCAGGCAGACTATAATGGAATCAATTATCAAAATGTGTCTAGGTGCACTCAAAAATGTGCCTCAAACTCAACTCAAACGTGTTAAAAATGCCCTTACAATTAAATCACAGAGGGAGACACAGTTTGTAAGTCTCAGCCAGTGAATAGGCAAGTGTTCCTAAAATAAAGCTGGGATGACCAGGGTTATACAACCAAACAGTCTAAAACATCATGGAAAGGGGGTACACAGATTAGTTGTCTGACTGAGTGCCCAGTATTTTGTATTTTTGTAGGTTTGCTAATGCATTTTATTAACTCTAAAAGGTTTACTACACACCAGCTTTCCATGTGATGCATATTATTAGTAAATGTTACATTTTACTCTATTTGAAGAGTATACATTTGTTATATTTGTAGCTGTTGTCACATTCTGGGCAGAAGGTACATGCATATATACTTATAATTACACAAAAAGCACACAGGGTAGCATATATGTATCACTTCCCTACTAGCTACTTGTCTACTTTGTTGAATGGGGCAGACTTTAATTATAGTTCTTTACACTTTGCAAAGATCTTGTAATAAAGTTTTAATAAACAACATACAGGGGAATGTAATAAAAGTCGCAAACAGCAAAACAATTCGCACCAACAAGACTAAAAATCCACATCTCGCAATGTAATATTGTTCCTAAAACTGTTATTGCATTGCGACTTTTAATTGCGCATTGCGAATTTTAATTGCGCACTCATAAGAAGTGCTTGAAGGTGTCGTAATCTTTTGGAGCAAACATAACGACTTTTTCAGTAAGAATTTTTATTACATTGACTGCGCATTGGCGCAAACTATAAAATTCGCAAACGGTCTTTCACTGTCGGAAGTGGTCGCTAAACAGTTTCCGGGCTCGCAAAAGCTATATTAAATTCGCACAAAGCAAAATTTGTTCGCACAAAGGCATAACTTTTCGCATTGCCAATAGTTTTTCCGTTAGCGATTTTTATTACATTCCCCCGATAGTACGTTATATCACACATTAGCTCCAAAATATTATTGAGCATTGCTTTAACATTAATGCAATGTGAATGGATGGAAGGATTAATTATTCAAAAATTATCTTCTTGAATATGGAACAGTTCAAAGACCTTGCTAAAGGGCCAGTTCACCGTTGAATTAAAATATAGTATGATGTAGATATTTTGAAAAAAATTGCCATTAGTTTTATTTTTTTTTTGGTTTTTGTGTATGTTTTTAGCTTTTTATTTAGCAGCTCTCCACTCCAATTTTTGCAGCTATCTGGTTGCTAGGGTATTATTTACCCTAGCAACCAGGCAGTGGTTTGTATGAGAGACTGGAATATAAATAGTAGAGGGCCTGAATAAAAATATGAGTAATAAACAAAACAATAACAATAAAATTGTAGCCTCACATACTGTTTTGGCTGCTGGGAAATTGAATGTCTGGAAAAATACAGATAAGCCATCTCTAAGAAACAGTCACAACAAAAAACCTTGCAAAGAATGAATATAGAGTAGCTTTAGTTTCCCTGTTGCCCTGTTAATACAAAGAATACCAAAAAACATAATTTTTTTGTGATTAAAACAATAGGCACAATATATATCTAGCAAAAGCCATATTCATTGAACTGATATTGAACATGGGGGGTTTACTGCTGATTAAGAGTCAGTCCTCACGAGCAGATTCGGGGAGATTAGCCACCCCAGCGACAAATCGCCTCTTCTTCGGGGCGACAATCTCTCCGAACTGCCTTCCCCCTGCCCTCCGCCGGCTAAAATGAAAATTGCCTGTGGCAATTCACACACGACGCTTAGTTTTCCGAAGTCACCCGAAGTTTCCTCGTGAGGCAACCCGAGGAAACTTCGTGCGACTTCAGGAAAATGAAAAGCCGCGAGTGCCATGCCGCAATTCGGGAAGATTAGTCGCCCCAAAGAAGCGGCGATTAGTCGCTGGGCCACTAAATCCCCCCAAATCTCCAGGTATGACATTTGCTTTAAGTGTAAAATTAAAGATGTTTGAACTTGTTTCTTTAGAGGAACTAGATGAGGATAAATAAGCAATTTATTCAGATTGCCCTTCCCAGTTAAATCCCCTGTAACTCCTTCTTATCTAAGGTGTGTGAGACACTGATAGTAATCACGGGGAATAGAGAAGCTCATTGTATAGAACTCATCTGTTTTTAACTAACTGCTCATTCCATTAGAAGCAAGGGGAGGAATTACATTACCAAACCACTATCAAAATGCCTTTTATAAAATAAAAAAGAAAGAAATTCTAAACAGTCAGAACATGTATCTATAGAAATAAGTCAAATCAACTGGACTTGCTGTGTTTTTTCCTTAAAATGCATATTTGCTTAACAATAAGCAAATGTGCATTTCAAGGAAAAAGCACAGCAAGTCCAGTTGATTTGACTTATTTCTATAGATATACCATGACCTGGATGAATGAGAATCTTCACAAACAGTCAGGATATGTGTTTAATACAAGTACCATTTATTTTGTTTATAATTAACCCTTTAATGGGGGGTGTTCACCTTTGAGTTAACTTTTAGTTTGATGTAAAGAGTGATATTTTGAGACCATTTGCAATAGGTTTTCATTTTCAGCTCTTCATTATGCAATTTCATCAATCTAATTGCTAGGGCCCAAATTACCCTAGAAACCATGCATTGATTTGAATAAGAGACTGAAATATAAATAGAATATGGCCTGAATAGAAAGATGAGTTATAAAAAGTAACAATAACAATACATTTGTAGCCTTACAGAGCATTTGTTTTTTAGATGGATTCAGTGACCCCCATTTGACAGCTGGAAGGAGTCAAAAGAAAAAGGCAAATAATTAAAAAACTATAAAAAAATAAAATAATGAAGACCAAATAAAATGTTTCTTAAAATTGGCCATTCTCTAACTTAAAGGAGAAGGAAACCCCCTGGGCGCAAAACCCCTCCCCCTCCCTGTGTTGCCCCCCTCCCTCCACCACCCTGGCCTACCTGTCCCCCTGGGCAAATGCCCCTGACTTGTTACTCACCCCTCTGCGTAGGTCCTGTCCACGGAGTTCACAGTCGCCATCTTCTCCCACGAGCGTCTTCTTCCTGCTTTGACCGGCGTCTTCTGGCGCATGCGCAGTAGGAACATTTACCGGTATTTACATTTTGTGCTCTCTGTTTTTTTTAGTTTACCTAGGAAAACTAAACATTATTTCTTTCAGAAGATCTGGAACTTTCTAAATCTGCCTAAGATTTCTATCTTCTGTCCTTTACCACCTTATTGGTCACTGAGTTTAAGTCCCGGTTGAGCTGCTCAGGGATTGGATAGCTGAGGTTTGAACTTCTCCTCCAGCTCATCCAATCACCAGCAGCTTTACCAGGACTTGAAATTCTGTGACCAATAAGGGAAGAAAATGCTGTCACTGGAAGAAGATGCAGCAACCTGTGCTCCCCTCCTCCCTTCTGTAGTTGGCAGCTCACTGACAGCAGGTTGGCCACACTAATGAAGTAAGTGTGACACTGCCCCCCTAAAGGTAACCCTTTATGGTCCCTGTTGTGTGGTGGGGCCCTGGGCACCAAATTTTTTTAAACTTCTGGGGGTGCAAGTTTTTTTACATGGACGTTTAAGGGGGGCCCTGGCCACCAATTTTCTTATAAAGTGTGGGGGGGCCTGGCCACCAATTTTTTTCCACATGTGGGGTCCTAGCCACCAATATTTTTTTAATGGGGGGCCCTGACCACAAATGTTTTTTTTAATGGGGGGGCCCTGTGCACAAATGTTTTTTTCAATGGGGGGGCCCTGACCACCAATATTTTTTTATTAACATGTGAGAACCATAGCCACCAATGTTTTGTTTTTTTTAGTGTGTGGTGGGGGGTGGACCTGTGGGGTGGGAAGGGTGGACCTGTAGGTGTGGCTTGTGGTGGACGCAGCCCAGGGGGCCCAGGACATTTTTTTTCGTATGGGGCCCTGTGATTTCTGATGGCGGCCCTGCACCCAAATGAAAATGGTACATATGAATTTTCACGGATGACACTCTGTGCCATAAGACCCCCTAACAGACTCTAGAAAACCAGTACGGAGACCCTAGAAAACCATATATTTTCAGAAAGTACACATTCTGACAAATGGGTAAACACGACTTTCTATTGCAAACTACCAAACTGCAAAGCCGTGCTGAGCGTATCGGTTTTTATGAAATTTCTGAAAATCTTTACAAAGCTTGCATTTTACCCCATTATATGCCCCACATTTGATAATGTACCAGCATAGAACATCCTACATATGAACTCCAGGGATTTACTAAACACTTTGATGCTCAATATGCATATATTTACCAAACAACGTGGCACACAGAGACCTCCAAATGAATATAGCAGACAAAGTTTCCATGGGCAAAATGAAGTAACAAAAACAGTGAGAAATGCAATAAAATCACTATAATCCAAAAAAAACCCCACAAAAATCAATACTTTTGAACCTAATTTTGAATATCTTAGCTTAGGTTTTACAGACAGAAACACCTACGCAAGAAATGCAAGAAAATAGCTAAAAATTAAATAAAATGGGCAAAAATGCAAATACGCTATTAATTCTGTTTTTTTTTTCCAAGGATGGAGTAAAAAAAAAGTAACAAAGTGTGTAAACGTGTGCACTTGGGGGCATATTTATCAAGGGTCAAATCTAGAGTTTGTGGGAGTTTATAAAAACTCAAACTGAAATTTAATTCAATTTGAATTAGATTCGAGTTTTTTCACCAAAAAAAAAAATCTTTTTAAAAATGTTTTTTAAAAACAACTCCAAATTGATTGTAGGAGGTCTCCCCTGGGCTAAAGGTGGCCATAGACGCACAGATAATATTGTACAAAACTAATTTTTGTACTATATTCGGTGCATGTATGTTGGGAAAAGAGCCAACCGATATCGGCAGAAGACTTGGATATTGGTCGGCTCGTCGATCGGGCTGGACTCAAAATTTTGATCAGGTGCCTTTAAAGGCACCCAAACATCGCCCATTGTCAGTGCTGAATCCTCAGATACAGGTAGAATTTTATTGTTTCTACCTGTATATCTACCTGTATATCTGACGATCAAGCTCTTCACATGTGTATTGAAACGAACAATCTTTCTTGGAAAGATATTTTCCAAGAAAGATCATAATTGTTACAGTATGTCTATGGCCACCTTTAAACACCAATTCGGCAGGTTTTAGATGGTAAATAGACTAATTTGAATCCTTAAAGGGACAGTACATGATAAATTTCAAAATCCTAATTTCTACTTTTTTTAAACTCAAATCAAATTTCGACTATTCCCTAGTCGAATTACACTTAAATAAACTTGAAATTTGAATTTAAAAATTAGAATTTTCAATTCGACCCTTGATAAATTTGCCCCTTAGTGTATGTGCGTGCATGTGCAAGTATGTGTCAGTGGTGTGTGTAGTAACCTGCTTGTGAAGACATTCTGGTTAAGGGCATTCTGCTGTTTTGCCATTGCTTGATGATCATATTCCTGTTCCTATTTTGTGTGCTTCCTGTTAAGCTGAGAGCAAGCATGGAGCAGGCCAGATCTACCTGCCATGTTCTAATAAATATACCAAAAGTTCCAGGGTGTATCTGACTACTTACCTGAACTAACACAGTAGAATCATTAACCCACTGCTAGCCAGCAGTTTATTACAGTGTGAATGTGTGAAACCCCACAAAAATTTTTGTGAGTGTAAATGTAAGTGTGCAAAAAGTGTGTGATCGTGTATTTTGTGTGTGTTACACTAACCTGGGGTATGAAGGCAGTAAATCAATGTCCAGGAAGGCTGGAGGACTGAAGGCACCCCAGAAAGCCCTCTTCTCCGTGATCCAGGCAGCAGTAAACACATGTGTCTGCTGCACCTATGGGGCCCATGGGCGATCGTGCCCACGGGGCCACTTTCCCCCACATTGCGCTTATTGCCTAAGGGCTTCTGAGTGAGCGGGTAAGGAGTAAGTAGCCGCTCTTCCTCCTGGAAGAATCTATGTTCTGTGGCACTTAGGTACTTTTATCCACAGATTCTACCACTTAAAGGGTTAAATACTGTCCAGGTAAACATTATGTTCTCAAATAAACTGAATGCAGAACCAATAAAAAGTTAAAGGGGTGGTTAACCTTTATGTCAACTTTTAGTATGTTATAGAATGGCTAATTCCAAGCAAGTTTTTAAGTGGTCTTAATTTTTTCTGTTTTATAGTTTTTGAATTATTTCCCTTATCTTCTGACTCTTTCCAGCTTTCAAATGGGGGTCACTAACCCCATCTAAGAACAAATGTTCTGTAAAGGCTACAAATGTAATGTCATTTCTACTTTTAATTGCTCATCTTTCTATTCAAACCCTCTCCTATTCATATGCCAGTCTCTTATGCAAATCAAATCAATGCATGGTTGCATAGGTAATTTGGACCCTAGCAACCAGATTGCTACATCATGCTAAAAGTTAACTCAAAAGTAAACAACCCCTTTAAACTGCATTATGGAAAGTGGTATATGGTATGATGATACAGGTATAGGATCTATTGCCTGTAATGTTTGTGGCCTGGAGTTTTCCCAATAAGGGGTCTTTCCTTTATTTTGATTACAATGCCATAAGTCTGCTAAAATTATTTTAATTATTAAATTAAACCCTGTACCAATGTGAATTTATGCAAGTACATTGCTCTGTTTTATTATTACAGAGGAAAAGGAAATCATTTTTTAAAATTAGAATTATTTGCTTAGAATGGCATTTCTGTGATTTGTTACTTTCTGGATAAGTTTCCAGATAAGGGATCTCACACCTGTAACTCTCCTCTCATACCTGTACTGTCCTGTACATGAAGCATTGTTATTTATACTCTTTTATTTATGTTGCCTGCAATTCTACTACTATGACTTTCTTCCACGGGCAAAGTAATGCTGGCATTCACGTGTTTGTAGCAACTTTGTTAATATCAGTAGTTTCATTTTCTTTTCTTAGTAAGAATCCAGATTGCTGGGACGTCTATTGCATTTGTGCAGATCCTTCCCAATCCAGCAAAGTGATACAGTAAATTGTAGACCATTCCTAAGAATGAAAATGTCCATCAAGTCAGATATCCCTAAAAAATGAATACCCTAATATAAACTGAGAAAACATAGAGTTGCATGCTGTAATAAGTCATACATGAAGTGCCGTCTTTCCTTCTTTTATCCCTCTACCAAAATCTTTTCCCATACTAACATCCCCCCTTCCTTAAATGGTATACAAGGAAATGCATAAGGAAATATGTATATTACAAGAAAGTATACTGTATTACCCTGTTTATTTCTATGTCAAAATCAATAAAGAAAGATTTGGAAACTAATATAAACTGAGAACAGAATCAGTTAAAAATAACTTTAACCAGATTTTAGATTTTGAACAGAAACCCCACTGTCTTAGTAGGGCAGCAAATGGTTTTTAGAACTTAAAACATTGGGAAGTTAAATATATTGTTTACGTAATGTAACATAGAAAATGTATGTATTATAATGCAGTAGTAAAACTAGATAAACAATTTTTCCCAATAATACAGAGCAAACAGTAGCATAAAAACTGCAGTGGAAACGCCATTGGGGAATAAATAACTTATACCATGGGCCTCAGATTTATGGCATACAGGACATTTTCTCTGCCAGTGGAAGGGAGTACTTTTACATTTAAATGAAAATTGTGACTGCCAGATTTGGCCAGAAAACACACATTTGAAGCTGAAGCTAATGACAGTCTCCTTGGCAACTCTGGTGCCACTCTGGAGTGAATGGGAAGCAATTTTTCCCCATACAGCTACAAAACACTTGGGCACAAAAACATTTAATATGGCAGAGAGAGTAGTATTCAGCATCAGCAAAATGTTTGTTACATATCTGAACTGGATTTGGTCAGGACAGGCAGGAAATAAAGTAATTAAGTAAATCTAATCAGGGCCACTGTGACATCCATTGCTGGGGTCATTGTCTTTTATACTGATGTAGTCACTGTCACACATATTGCTGTGACCACTGTCTCATATATTGCTGGGTTTACTGCCTCATATATTGCAGGGTTCACTGTCTCATATATTGCAGGATTCACTGCCTCATTTATTGATGGGGTCACTGTCTCATATATTGCTGGGTTCACTGCCTCATATGTTGCTGGGGTCACTGTCTTATATATTGCTGAGGTCACTGTCTCATATATTGCTGGGGACACTGTCTCCTATATTGCTGGGTTCATTGCCTCATATATTGCTGGGTACACTGCATCATATATTACTGGGACCACTGTCTCATATATTGCTGGGGTCCCTGTCTCCTATATTGCTGGGGTCACTGTCTCATATATTGCTGGGGTCCAGGCCCGGACTGGCAATCTGTGGGTTCTGGCAAATGCCAGATGGGCTGCTATAAGATGCCATAAAAAGTCACTATTTAGTGGGCTGGTGGGGGCTGTTTGGGCCTCTGTGTTGGCTGATTGGGCCTCTGTGAACCTGAAATTATAGTGCCTATTTTAATTCTCAGTCCGGACCTGCTGGGGTCCCTGTCTCATGTATTGCTGGGGGCACTGTCTCATATATTGATGAGCAGGGGGCGATCCTAGTGCTAAAGCTGTCTGAGGCGGTATTCGCTATGCCGCCCCCACCTCGCCACCCACACTTACCTTTACAAAGCCAGCAGAGGTACGGGGGGCACATCGTAGCACCCTAGAAAAGCTGGATTTCTGGTTTAATAACTGCAAATTAAGCTCTTAAAGTTACCAGGAGCTGCTTTTTGCCACCCCTGGTAACTTGTGAGGAACTGCTGCCTCATGGCAGAAACACCCCTGTTGATGAGGCCACTGTCACACATAATGATGTCACTGCCTCATATATTGCTGTGGTCACTGTCTCATATATTGCTGGGGACACTACCTCATATATTGATGAGGCCACTGTCACTCATATTGCTGGAAGTACTGTGTCATTTTATTGCTACCCCATGCTATTTTAATCATAACTACCAATTAGAAGGTAGTATTTACTGGTTTGATGGGTTCCAAATGTTTACCTAAAAGCACTTTGCAACTGTTATTCAATTACTCAATAATGCAGTGTAACAACAAGGCACAACACAAGCACCATCTATTCATGCCCATTGAAACCCACAGAGAGAGAAAAAAATAAAGGGATGGGAGGAACGGTGTCTAGTGGCTAAATCTGAAGTTGTAATCTTTACTATTGTTGGAGGAAGTAGAATAAATATGAACATATGGTCATTGTGAACAAATTCATGCTCCAAGTACTTGTCACTTAACCCTCCAACAGCTAAAGATTGCTGAGGATAGGGGTGTAGGGAATTGTAGTTCAAGAGAAGATAAAGAGAAGATACTTAATGTATATATGTTATAGGGCTTGCAAAATTTGTTGTGGCCCAGCATCCCCCTTTATAAGCTACAAGCCTGCCTCAAGGTCTGTTCATTTATAGTATAAGATATACGTTACAGAATTCTAATCCATAAGGAGAAACTGGTATTTTATCTGCCTTCAATTTTAGTGCCACATTATTATACACGGTCAAAAATCTGAGGTGAAAGTTGAGTGAATATTAAAATAAAAATGTTGGCTGAAGTAGGAATTAGGATAAGAGTTAGGGCAAATAACACAACTGTGGCACAGCAGTGCAGCTTTTCCCGCATATTAATGTTGTCTGACCCTCAAGAGCTACTTTCATTTTCCAGTAAATATAAAGACTTTTTATTAACGTTTTTTTTAAAGAAAATAAACCGGCAGAAATGTATAACATATAGCTATATGCATGTGCATATAAAGGCTCCATGCTATTTTGATACAAAATAAAATTCAGCTGCATATACAATTTTTTATTTGAAAGGAGTTGTTCACCTTTAAGTTAACTTTTAGGAGGTTATTTATCAAAGTCGAGTTGTTTTTTCCAGGAAAATTTTGAGTTTTTGAGAGTATTCTAAAGTGAAAAATAGATTTTTCGGGTTAAAAAAAAAAAAACTCGGAAAAATGGTCTTCCTGTAATTGTATTAAGGGATTTTCGTATAAGAGAGCCCACATCTGTATTTGCAGCAGGGCATATTGGCAGTTATTGTTTGTGCAACTGTTCAGTAATGTGATGGCAAGGAGCAAGTGACTTCAGGCAGTGTTCAAATGTTTGGGGTAAAGATAACAACCCAAAGTAGGTCACAGCTGACAGGCTTATTGAGACACTGAGACAGGTTGCAACAGACTATTTTGGTACAATCTGTATTATATTGCAGCAATCAAGATTCCACTTTGTCATGGCTGAGCTAAAAAGCTATAAATACCGTGAGAATGCTGTTTATGAGGGTAAGTCCCAGCTGGCATTCACTCTTCTTCTGGTTGCAACCATGGACATCTGCATTGGCAGTTTAGGGGCATGTTGGTAATACAGGTATGGAACCTGTTATCCAGAATGCTTGGGATCTGGAGTTTTCTGGATAACAGATCTTACCGTAATTTGGATCTTCATTCCTCAAGTCTACTCAAAATAATGTGAACATTAAATAAACCCAATAGGTTTGATTTGCTAACAATAAGGATTAATTAAACATGTTACATTGGATGAAGTACAAGGTACTGTTTTATTATTACAGAGAAAAAGGAGATAATATTTTAAAAAATTTGGATACAATGCAGTCTATGGGAGACGGCCTTTCCGTAATTCAGAGCTTTCTGGATACCGTGTTTCCAGATAACGGATCCCATACCTGTAATTTTATACATACAGTACATACAAAGGGCTATCTAGCTGCCTATAACTGCATTATGCTCAGGGCTACAAATACATTACATAGTGGTGAACATTGATTTGGTCCTGTTCGCTACCCTGGAAAGGTTTTTGTGCAAACAATGAATCTTAGTAAGTCATGCCAAGGTGTCAGCAGCTATGCCCTGAGAGCTTATCTGGTTGAACAAATTATTTTGATCATACTAGCCACTGCATGGAAACGCAAACCCATGCATATCCAGGTCATCGTATCCCCATACCCCATATCTTAATTCATGAGGAAATGGTGTTGAGTCACCCAAATTGCTCTAAATGGGGAGCATATGTATTATGAGAACATCATTTGAAGCCGTATGAGCTAATGGTTCCTGAGTGGCATTTTGAAACTTGTGATAGCGATCAAAATGCAGGCAATGTGTTGTAGGTCCGTTCCCAGTGACATCAAATGAAAGGAACAATAAAAATGCCTAGTGTGCTGCAGGCCCAAAGGGATCTCACAGCAGTACAGCCTGAGCAGTTAATATTCGTGCATCTATCAGAATATCTGAGAATGCAATAATCCATCTAATGTTGTGAGGATACCCAGAAAACAAACTGTCTGGGGAATATTCTGACAGACTTGGAAACAACTGCCTTCAAACAAATATATCTATATATGACAGTGGCATTGATCCTATAACTTATACAGTGCTATATGAGCTTTTCTATATTCTTAAGCATTGAAGTGCTATATTAGCCCACAATTCACCTTATACAGGCATTTTTAAAAAAATTTGTAATTCTGAGCTTTCTGGATAACGGGTTTCCGGAAAACAGATCACATACCTGTAGTTATCTTGCAGCCTTATGGGAAAGAACTATAAAAAAGCAAAGCGACTTATTGAATTTCCTACTCTCTCTCTTGCTGTGTTCCAGTATTATGCAATTGGATTCGAGCTATTATATTTGATATCGTATATGCGACTGGTTTTACAGAACCTCTTATATACAATGCAACAGATTAGAAACCTTTCATCTGCTACATTTATCCCCTACTCAGTGGTGCCCATATCTGTGTTTCCAAACAAATATTACTCTGTCAAAAGAGGGTTAATTTTGTTTAAAGTGTTTTTCTCCTTTTGGGGAGGTTCATGGTGGGGGTAGGGGTGCTACTGTACAATGGGGTACTGTCCGGCATCCAACTGCACGCTAATAGTTTGTTTTGCTAAAAACTCTATGAAACACCACATTATGTGCTAATGTTGCATGAAATACCTCACACTGGGGTAAACTGTGTTGCACAATAAAAACAAAACATCATGCGACAAGCAAAACCTAAAATGTAACGCTAAAATATGTAGCAACAATATATATCATTTATATATATTATGCATGAGTTTTCTCCCACAACATGTGAACAGACCACTTTAGAGCTAAAGAACAATTTGCAATCTTTCAGAACCTCTAGGTAACTGGTGTCAAATGCTAAATTCTCCCAAGATCCTCTTTGCTCCAAGAGGATTCTGGGAATCTAAGCTGGAAATAGCTGAGAATGTACGAGGAGTTACACATTATGAAGTACTTAAGAAACATTTTTGGCAGTCCATGTTTATCCCATCAGCATATAAAGCTAGGCACAGTGCCGGTATTTTTTCCTGGAAAATGTGGCAACCGTAGGCACAGTGTCTTGTTAGTAGTCTGACTGACCAGGCCAAAACAAGGCTTGCTAAAGTACCTACCAACACGGTTAGCTGCTGGATTTCATGCCATTGTTTGTTCTAACAGGACAATGTTGACTTCTATAGATGCAGTAGGTTTGATGGCTACCCAACCCATTATAATCACATAGCTGAAGATGTTGGCAATAAATTGCATTATCGTGTATGGGACATTAAAGGGGACAGAGATTAAAAAATAAAAGCTTTAAGCCATGCCACACTGGCACTAGTACACCCATGCCAAATGCCATAACCCCTCCCCAATATGGCACTGCTCTGCCTCTGATGCTATTACCCCGCTCCTTTTTTAGTTTTTGCATAAGTCAAAGGTGGCAACCCTAAGCCCAAATGTCATAGCAAGCACCTCAAGTGATCACTGAGGAGAGGGTTAGACTGGCCTGCAACTGCCAGTATACCATAGGCTCTCCCATGTGGCCCCACCAAGACAATTTTTATTATCTTACGATTAAGTACCTCTAACATGAAATGCATCAGGCTGTAATTCTCCTGGAATACACTGACTTTCATCATCTGACAGGTGATGATGAAATAGGCCCTGGCATTTCAAGTTGACAAAGGCCCACATAAGCCCCCCACTAGCCCAATAAACAGTGGTTGTCTGTGACATCTTACAGCAGCCCCTCTGGCATTTGCCAGAAGCTACAGATTGCCAATCCAGGCCTGTTCATCATCACTACTGGCCTGGTCTTTGGACTTTGTGAGAGTGTGCAAGCTCCTACTGTATTGTACAGTTCCTATCAATCTTTTCTTGTTTTCACCACAGGCCTATAAATGGAGGCCCAGTCCAGCACTGGCAGTGATACTACCTTAGATATTGCTGGATAAGGCACACAAAACTGGACAGATGGCATGGCAACCCTCTTTGGTCCTTGTGCCATGGACCTTCAAATAAAAAAAAAAAATCAGTGTTACAGAGTATAGACTATTAAATGTTCTTTTTTGCTTTATTTTCCCAGTCTATGCAGTTGTCTCATACAACCTCAACAGTTAGGATGGCCATATTGTGGAAACAATGCATTTTTGTCCACATACAGGCCAACTTCATGGCTGAAACAGAACAGAGACAGATGTGAGCAGGTCAGCTTTGCATGTGGAGAAGATAACAGGCAGAGAATCTTTGCCCTTTTACCCTTGGGTACTTTTTTGTGATTCAATTTGATTCGCAAGTGATGGAAAGTAATTTGGCTGCTAATTTTGTTAATTTCCCAATGAATCTCCTGGTGGTGTGGACCAGTGCATGATTTTATAGTAAAATGTCTAATTTATGGCCAGCAGTTTGGTTAGCAGTTTTATTCACTATTGTGTGTCTTAGGGTTGCCATGTTGGTGGGTTTCCCGCCAATTTGTGCTACTAATTTAAAGTCCAGGTGAATTTTTGAAAGTACAAATTAGCAAAATTACAGATTTGGGCTACTTCTTGGGCCTTTGGCAACCAGACAACGTTTTTTCTTGCCTATTGTACCAAACCTCCCAATGCATGTAGGGTAATGTAGTTTTTGTTTAACAGTTTGCCTACTGCCAAGTTTAATGTAAGACTACAATGCCCAGCATGCAATGGGACTATCTTGTGTAGAAGTTGGGAGTTACTAGATTTTGGGCTCTGTACCCCAGTCTACCGTCACTCTCGTGTTTTCCGGTGATTTCTTCAATTTCAGACAATTTTGGGGCAAAAATCTGCCGGCCATCAAAATGTCTAGAGGTTGAGCTGTTTTACCAATATTTATTGAAATTTCATATGTATTAGGGCTTCATGGGGCCCCTATTAGTGATGTGCTGGTCAGGGTTTTCCTGACCCGCACCCGACCCTAACCCGCCCTGCTGCAGCCCGTGCCCGCCCGCACCTGCGCTTCTGGGGTCCTTTTATAGACCCGTGCTGCCTCGTCGATGACGTCACAATGACGTCACAAAAGGGGCGGGTGAGCAGACGCGAGACTATAAAACCAGAAGTCGGAAGCCGGCATTTGAAGGTGGCAGTGCGAGGTTGACCCAGACCCGCGGGTATCAGGTCGGCCTGCACATCACTAGCCCCTATACCTCCTGGACCCCCATCTATAATTATGCCCCTGATGACAGGCAAATCTGTCCCATTTTGCTTCATGTAAAAATAAGTGAAAGTTTGAAAACGGCTATTTTCAAATATATTTTTTGTTTTTTAGACTTTTTCACTGCACATATTGTGCTTTTTTTGGGCTACTTTTGAAGTGCCTCTTGGCTGGTTTTCTTGCTTACTTTGGCTGGTTTTGAAAATTAGACCTGGCAACCCTGGTGTCTCTGTGAACTGGTCCCCATATGTTTTGAAGAACTAAGCTTCTTAATTACAGCGTCCAGGTCCTTCCCTCCCATATGACATCTCTCAGCCATATAAACTATAACATACCTCCCAACTGTCCCTTTTTCAGAGGGACAGTCCCTCTTTTGACAGCTCAACCCGCAGTCCCTCATTTGTACTGGAAAGTCCCTCTTTTCTCTGCGCTGAACAGCCAGAAAAAGAAACAAAGTTTCTCACTTAATTGGCTTTTAGCAGAGAACCCAGAACAGCTAACAGGTGCAAATAAGATACTTTGTAACAATTTTGAGATACAAAAACACAGTTTAGATAAGGAGAAATATTTTCAAACTTTCATAACCTGCCAAATTTTGTAAAACAAACATGGTAATTAGGGGGTGTGGTCACAGAAAGGGGTGTGGTCAAAAAATTGCTGCACTACATGCGGAAAAAAATTTTTTGTCCCTCTTTTTACTTCCAAAATGTTGGGAGGTATGCTATAACAGCAACAACAAATCATCATTCACAGCTATGCGCAACTTATATCATTTTCCTTAATTGGGCAGTGGGGACGTTAAATTGAGCCGGTAGCTTTACAGCTCTATCATAAAAGAACTACTAATAAGGGCTGAGACTACAACTCCCACAGCTCAGCGACACACTCAAACTCCTCATTGGAAACGTACTACTAGGGTGTGTCCAACTGTTTAAGCGGGTTCCTCGAAGACCCGCCCATTAAACCATAACCCCACCCCCGCATGTTGCCGCGCCCTCTTTATGTCGGGAACTCCAGCTCCTGACGTAATATGGGATTTAAGAAGCAGAGTGCGCGTAGTAAGAATTGCATGTTAGCCGGGACTTTCAGTCGGACTGTGTGTTGCACCCTCTCCTTGGATATTGCGCTACTCTCTGCCGGACGTATGAAAGGTAGGGAAATGTTGTGGCGGTATTGCGAGTAATAGAAGGTACAAAAGCTTTTTTTGTTGTTGGAGTCGCATGCATTTATTTTATTCCTATAAATCCGCATAGAATGTAGATTATAGTTTGCCTGCCAGTGAGTGTATCTATTATACTTGTTGCTAAAGCCTGTTGTTCAGCATATACTTGTGTAGTGTATGATCCCTGTCTGTGCGTCTGTCTGTGTGTCTGTGCGAGGATGCACCTGTATTATTGGCTGCGATGCGCTAATGGGGCGATGAGAGATGCTCAGGTTTTGCGGGGGTCTTAGTGTTGTCCCTATTTGTTTTGGACGTTACTGTGACAATTATATGGCACCTGGTGTCACCCCCGCCCTCCTATTCATTACAGTTATTATTACTGTGCCTATAGGGTAGATTACTATCTGCCTATTCCACAATTCCAGGACACTCGCAACTAAGTCGGTGGGGGTGATTGATAACGCATCAGTTTTGTTGCGATGATGTTGTTGTAGTAACTGCGTTTTTAGCCAAGAGCAAAGAACCTTCAGTGTTTGTGTCTGGCCACATAGAGGTATTGGTTGCTCTGCCCATCTGTGGGACTAGTCCAGACAGCTTCCTCCAGCTTATGCACTGAACAGCTCCATAGGCATCAGTGTAACCTACAGCTTGGGATCAGAATGCTTCAGCGTATTGAGGTGCAGTCATATACAATTCCATCTTCATTTGCAACATTTCTGGGCTAAACATCAAGTTGTTTTCTGCAACACCTTGTGACCTCCACTTTCAACTCCCAGCAGCTATGACGTTCTCAGGTTGGACAGTGCAGGGAAATGCCACAAGCGGTTACTTATTTCTTGTAGATTTATCATCAGTCTAGTTACTTGGAAGGATTTAAGGTGGCCATAGTCGTGCAGATTTTCCTTCACATCGGACGAACGATCGTTCGGTGCCATCTCCTGACCTGCGACTAACCATTCCGATCAAATAAAATAGTAAAAGAACAGATCAGATGAACGATCGTTCGGTGCCATCTCCTGACCTGCCACTAACCATTCCGATCAAATTAAGTAGTAAAAGAACAGATCAGACGATGTTCTGCCCTTGACAGGAATTGTACGAAAGTTATGTCCTACAAAAGCAAGTGAAAGTCACCCATTGATATTGTCAGATCGGCAATACATGCAGAGATATTATCGGTAGATGACAGAAATTTTCTAACCCGTCCGATCGTCTGAACGACTGATCGCCATGGCACGAAAAATATCGGGACACTCCGCACACGGCCCGAATATCGCACGAATCGAAGATTGGTACAATCAAATCTTTGCGTCTATGGCCAGCTTAAGGGCTCTTACACACGGACGTTTTTGCCTGCGCTCCCCTGCTTTGCACTTTCTTCTGTTCAGCCACAGGGTAGCGCAGGAGTAGACACAGTCAATTATTTTGAAGGGGGCTGCACTCACACAGACACATGTATGCGCCGAACACAGGTGAAATGCAACATGCTGCGTCTGTGTGAGTACAGCCCCCTTCAAAATAATTAACTGCATCTAAGGCCGTGTGTAAGAGCCCTAAGGCTCATCTCAGGCATTCAGCATATCCCACTGTTCTGTACAAGCTCCCCAAAAGTGTCTACAAATCACAAAGGCAGCAAGAAGTTTGCTTGATTCATTTGGAACTCTTGAATTATGGATGTAACTACAGAGGAAGCAGACCCTGCAGCTGCAGGGGGCCCCAGGAGGTATAGGGGGCCCCATGAGGCCCTAATAATGCTCAATTTCAATATCTATTAGTAAAGCAGTACAACCTCTGGATATTTTGGGAGCCCTAAAATTAATTTGATGTGGGGCCCAGTAACATCTATTTACGCCACCTGCCAAAGACACAAGCTGGCACATTTTCTATGTTATCTTTATTTCCTTTTGATAACAATGGCACAAAGTGTCATTTCTACTATTAAAATGCCTGCTAGGTAACCCTGTCAGGATAAGGTGATGCCAGGATGAGTTTCCCTCCAGTTTTTTTATACTGTAACTTTCTTTGTGAAATTCTAGATTACTGGAAATTGGCAGAGGGTAGCAGACCTTTAGTGGGCCGGCATACCAACCCAGCAAGTAAAAAGAATACATATAATTTGTTTTATGAGTTATACTGCTATTACTGAAGCGCGACATGTGTTGGGCGTTCAATTAATAATTTCTGGGTCAACAAACTGGCACTGTACATATCAGCCTAAGGTGCCATAAATGTAAAAAATCCAGCACTGTGTTAATTTGAAAAAAAAAATAAAATGGAATGATCCATGTGAGCAGAACAGTTGGTGGGTCAGATCCAGCACTGAATTATGTATAGAGCACCCTGTTCTTTATAATACCGACCGATAATTATGTTTATGTTAGGTGTGTGAAGACAACATTTTTGTACTCACCACAATTTGAATGTGAGTGCTAGTGCTACAATTTGCAGACAGGAGCACAAGTGGGCAGTTTAGGCAGCCTTGACAGTCATACTTGTTATTAGCCTCATTTAGCACAAACATGAGCTCATCGAAACAATCACAGACACATCACATCTATAGAAACTGACACACCCTAATACTTTCTCTAATACACAGTGCTACGCAATATGTTGGCGCTATATAAATACATAATAATAATAATACTATGTTAGAAGTAAAATAAAGTGTAATACTTGTACAGTGATGCGCCTAATGGCCAGCAAGTTTTATCTTTATACGCCATTTGATTCTTTGTACAACCTTTACTTGCAGACTGCACGCCATATACAGTATATAATGTTACACACTTGGTCGGCAGTAAAGGTTTTTTTTCTTTCATATGTTAACAACGTTGGTAAATATTTATCCAAGCCCTATGTACGTGATATTGAAAAGGTAGCAGAGTTTGCCTTCGTAATATAATGGTTCATCCTTCGAGTTGAGATCAGGTAAACCCACACCTAGGTGAACCTGTCACATTTCTTGCATGACGAGATACTCGGTCTGCTAGATAACAATAAGTCTATCGGTGCATTATTGTGCTTTGGTTGCTCTTCGCTGCACATTCAGATATGTGGTGTAAATGTAAGGCTGAACAGGTTGTTTTTAGAAACACTGTAGTACTTTCCTGGGGATCAGAAAGGAGGCATGCACAGAAGTATAAATTCATGCAGAGTATTTTAATACCGGGCAGGGCCATAGACAAAATAATCCACAATAATCTGCAGCTCTACAGCATCTAAGGAATCCCCCATCTTCCTCTATTAAATAGGAGGCATGGCAGCTGGCGGTGAGATCTGTCATATTGCATGGACAACAGGTGTTGAATTTTGCTCTTTTCTTTCACTTAAAGGGGTGGTTCACCTTTAAGTTAACTTTTAATATGTTATGGAATGTCCAATTTTTTTCAATTGCCCTTCGTTTTTTTTTATAGTTTTTGAATTATTTGCCTTCTTCTGACTCTTTCCAGCTTTCAAATGGAGTTCATTGATCCCAATGCTCTATACAGCTAAACATGTATTGTTATTGCTACTTTTTATTACTCATCTTTCTATTCAGGCCTCTCCTAATAATATTCCAGTCTATTATTCAAACTGATGCATGGTTGCTAGGGTAATTTGCACCTTAGCAACCAGTTTTCTGAAACTGCAAACCGGAGAGCTGCTAAATAACGCAAAAAAAACATAATAAAAAATGAAAACTAATTACACATTGTCACAGAATATCCCTCTATACATCATACTAAAATTAATTAATTTGAAGGTGAACAACCTCTTTAATATTTGAGAAAAATCTTGATAATGTCAGCCCCCTCCCAGTGGAATTGCATTTGAAGCATTAACATAAGCATCATACAAGGGCCATGTGTTTGGCCTATAGGGCTGATTAGTGCAAATCATATTCATGCATAAATCGATTTATGGAGCTTGTTGTGACATTCCTTTTGAATTTGTATTGTTGACACTGTACATGCATGGTAGAAATAAGCCCCATGTTTTGTATCTGTTTGTTACTGTCATTTTATTGGAAGAAAATCAATGAATTGATGAATCGGAAGTGATTTTTTTTTTTTACTTATAGTTTTTTAATTATTTGCCCTTTTCTTCTGACTCTTTCCAGCTTTCAAATGGGGCTCACTAACCCCATCTAAAAAGAAATGCTCTGTAAGGCTACAAATATATTGTTATTGCTACTTTTTATTACTCATCTTTTTATTCAGGCCCTCTCCTATTCATATTCCAGTCTCTTATTCAAATCAAAGCATGGTTGCTAGGAAAATTTGAACCCTAGCAACCAGATTGCTGAAATTTCAAACTGTTTTGCTGCTAAATAAAAAGCTAAGTAACTCAGCTAGTTTTGCTAGCGTTAATTTGGCATGCAAAGCGAAGTTGCGTTAGTGTTTGCTAATTTGCATACGGCGGGAAGTTACATTTCTATGGAGTATATGTTGCAGCAAATACATTACATTACACAAGCCCAGAGAACTTTAATAAAATAAAGTTGTTATAATGCCCTACACATGTGCCGAGTGTATAGTTTATGTGCCATGTGTAAGGAAATGTAGGGTGGAAGCCGGATACCCTAAAAAAAAATTACGATCTTTTGCAGCCTATCGCCCTGAAAAACTGAAAAGCGTTTTTTGGGACTTAAAAAAATTTTTACATTTTTTTTAGGTGAACTCCTATCTACTCTATTGCACTTCACCTGGTCTGAGGTGGCGAAGGCAAGTCTGGCGCAAGAGGTAACGTTACGTTCAGTAAAATCCGCATCTTAGTGAATTTGCGTAGTTACGTCCATTTGGCAGAGCGAAAATTCGCCTGGGGTTAGAGTGTGAAGTAGCGCTACAGTCTATCTCCTTCGATAGCGAATTTAGGCCAGCATTAGTCACTTCGCCCTTTAGTAAATTTGCCCCTAAAAGATAATTTAAAGGTAAACAATCCCTTTAATGTTTTTCTGAGAAGACCTGTTTACACCAACTGTAGGCTTTTTATGAGTCAGGGTATGAGTTGGGTATTTTTTCACTGTCAAAGGCATGTTATAACTGCCGTAAGCTTTTTATCTGATCATATTTATTTTTGTTAAACCAGTTTGAAGAGTAATAATAACTGCTTAAACAATTTGCACAGGGAAAAAATCTATATGTTTTGATTGCACATAGATTAAGAAGTTTTACATTCATTTGATGCACATAGCCTGAGTTGAACTAGAAACGATCAGAAAAATAGCTTCTTATTTGTGCATGTAATTCAAAAGGAATTGTGCCTTAAGAACCTTTTTTTACATATTCTTGTACTATATTGTCTCTTCCCTCTTTCAGTAGGAAAGGCTTGTTTGCATCAGAGACATAACAAGTGCACAGTAATTTATATAGTGGAGACAGAAAAATAAGAGCACAGTGAGCTATTAAATGGCTACAAAAGAGTTGGGATTGTGATGTGGGCCAAATCCCCTACTCCCTGCCCAATTAGCCTGTCACACTACTTGATCTACACACCCCACCCCAGACAACTGAAGCATGTATGTATTGCTTGCCTTTCAGTAATAGTTAATGTATCTTACAGCAAGTGTGACACTATCCTAAAATGTTCTAAATTATTTCATAATATTGCCTCTGAGATAATTCGCAATTGGTTTTAATTATTAATTAGTTGTGGTTATTGAGTTATTTAGCTTTATTTGCAATTTCAGCAATGTGGTTGCTAGGGTCCAAATAACCTCAGCAACCATGCATTGATTTGAATAAGAGACTGGAGTATGAATAGGAGAGGGCCTGAATAGAAAGATTAGTAATAAGAAATAGCAACAATTTGTAGCCTTACACAGCATTTTTACACTGATCTGTTAATACTTTGAACTTACTTTATTTCTAAATGACTCCTAGTAAAAAAAGCACAAAATGATCACAGGTTTTAACTGTTACGGCGCAAAACCTTGATGATCTCTTCTGTTTCCCTTGTATAGTAATGTGTGACCTCTGGGTTTATTTACTCACAGGTTGGGCGGGTTTGGGATGAAATTTGGGAAAACCATTGCAGGTTAGGGTTGGGTGCGGATCACATTGGCCTTGTACTCTCCTCTGCTCCTAAATATTCCCTGTCTTGGAACCAGATGTGCACATCATTAACAGGATGATGCTGGTACCAGTTGGGTGTGGGTCCTACAGTAGAAAGATTTTTTCAAGTTAGGTTGGGGTGCGTGGGCTGAATTTTTCCCTGATCCGCACATAACCATTGCACAGAGCTCTGAAACCTTACCAGTCTCTATCCCCATTTAGAAAATCTTTAAACCTCAAAAGTCTCTCATTTAAATTTGATGCTTAGAAGTTTCATAATAACCCATAATTTTTTAGGTGGGGGAAGCTCCACTTGGCTGCAGGAAGTATTAAAGGGAACATTAGGAGTGGCTGTGGCAAACCTGTGGCTTGCAGAAACCAAGGGATAACTGATGTGCACAGACTAATTAGAAGAGACACACCAAACAATCCTGCAAACTATGATAAACATGCAATTTAAAGCTTTACTCATTGTCTCTGTTGGAGATTCTATAGACCAGGCAATACTTTTATTTTCCTGCTGATGACAAATGGAAAATGAGGATGAAGGCAACATTTACATTTAAAAATCACATGAATCGTTGCAATGGATGTAACAAATCTTTAACAAACAGAATGCTGGCACGCATGGTTCATGTATTGCACGCATTTGCCAAGCAACAGGTGCCATTCTATGAAAGATTCTTATCCCCTTACTCACATATATTTCTATTTGTTAACTGAGGTTTGTCTTTTCATCCGTTGTGTGACATGCACTATTCAAACAAAAGCACTTATTTTATGTGGAGTGTGTGTGTATACAGACTGGTGTATTGTATGTATAATATGCAAGTACAGGAGAATAGCTTTCTTCAGCGTACCAATTGGTACGTTATATGCATCTACAGCTAGAATAAGTGCAATGGATTTGCTTGTCCATTCAGGTTACTGAACTGAAATTATGTAAATAATCTTTTAAATCTCAGGCAATTTATTTCTGCACATCAGACTGAAGGCATAGTAGTGTGGTCATTGAGCAATGATCTTTTTTTAAATCATGATTTAAAGGGGATATTCAGCCATTGCATTTTTTTTACTTTACTTCTTACTTTTTGCATGTTGAATATGGTTTTTTAAGCACTTTCAGTAGGTTTTCATGATATATTTTGCATTGTTTTGAATTAATAGCAGTAGCCCGCCTATTTCCAGCTTTCCTCCGAAAATGAAATATAGTTGTCGGAGTCAAGTGTGAGTTTTTCATATATATATATATAGTGAATAAAGTACCCCCTCTTGTAAAATATAAGGATTTTATTACCGAGAAGTTTCATGAACATATAAAAACACGAAGCCGCAGGCCGAGTGTTTTTATACAGGTCATGGAACTCCGAGGGGGAGTTTGCAACTGGGGGTACTTTATTTATTATAATACACAAGTTTCAGTGAGTCATTTGACAGAAATGACATCAGAACTCACTGTTTATAACTGATGACATCAGAACTCACCATATATAAGGATATAATTTACAAAATATTCATGGCTTTTGTGTATTATATATATATATATATATATATATATATATATATATATATATATATATATATATATATATATATAATTTTTGTTTTTAATTTTTTTTCAATTGTTTCTCTTTCTTTTTTTTTTGATAGTCTGTTTTGAAACATATTATAATATTACTTATAATACACCATATTTTATTATCACCCTGCTTTTGGAATATTGGGGGCTAATAGTATGCCAGAGGTGTTCCCTGATTCAGAGCGTGAGTGAATGACAAAGGGATATGTTGAGGCATGTCTCTGGCTGAGGCTCCTGCCAGCAGTGACTAAACTCTTACCCTCGGCACAGACTCATATGACACTGTGCTACTCGTGCTTTCATTAGCAGCTGACTCAGCCCTTTACATGCAAACTGGGAATCATCCCACTTCTAAGAAAGGCACATGAAATGCCTCTTTTATAATGAGTAGTAGTATATTTAGGTTCCCATTTCACAATAATATGTAGTTCTTCTTTGCCTCCTTTTGTGCTGTAGGTAGAAGTGGTGCAGTCATGGGACTACTCCTCCTGGCAATAAAACATATTTCTCTCTTTTAAGATTGTAAAATGAAGTTACGCATTTCATATTTCAGTCAAAGGTTTTCTCTACTCAAACACATATTGGGGATCCTTTAGATCCTTGCATCAATTTAGACACAATGATAGGTTGTTTTCTATAGTCCTTGGGGCTTAGAGGTTCAGTCGGCTTTTGAGCTACAGTGTTTAGTAGATGGGGAAAAAAATTATGTGTGCTCTGTTGAAAATCGGAATAGATTTATTAGTATCCAGACAAAGTGTCAAACACACTATCATAAATATAAACTCTGTCCAACTTTGGCACAGAAAGCAAAAATGCCCAAAAAACAGAATGCATGTCTGATGCATTCAAATGCAAGGTACTGCATGCAGAGTTGTAACTATAGAGGAAGCAGACCCTGCATCTGCAGGGGGCCCAGAAGGCATTGGGGCCCCATGGGGACCTAACTAATATGCAATTTCAATAAATATTGATAAAACAGGCCAACCTCTGTCGATCGGACAGGTTAAAAGATTTCTGTCGGCTACTGATAATATCTCTGCATGTATTGCCAATCGTACATACATATGTTTTCAGAGGGAGACTGTCACTAGCTTTTGTCGGACATAACTTTCGTACGATTGCTGTCAGGGGCAGAACATCGGCTGATCTGTTCTTTTGTACTTTATTTGATCGGAATGGTTAGTGGCAGGTCAGGAGATGGGGAAGTCTGATCGTGCAATGATTTGTACGATCGGATCTTTGCGTCTATGGCACTAATCACATGAGGCGATTCGTTTTCCTAAGCTGGAATGTTTCATCTTAGCCCGCGCAGAGTCAGGGAAGGCGTTTTTGGGGAGATTGGTCATCGCAAAGACGAGGCAATTAGTCGCCCCAAAACGCCCAGTGTGGCCTAACCCTAAGGCAGATCTTTACTCTGTTTTATTATTGTGGTAGTAAAGAAAGCCTCGTAAATAAATGGAATACACATGGTCAGAGTTGGTGTACTATTTTCAAGGAAAAGTCTAGTTTAAGACCACTAAAAAAGACATTTAATGGCTTATATATACACTGCACAGACTGACTCAGAGACACATACACTAACACTGATGAACGAGACATACTCTTGTATATATAGACATACATGTTGATTCACGCAGAGCAGACTAATGCCGATATACTGTACACACACATACACAACTGCTGATACATGAAAAGGTCTGACTCATTTTATATATATATATATATATATATATATATATATATATATATATATATATATATATATATATATATATATATATAGGTAAGCAAATAGACAGCACTCCAAGGAATATTCACCAGGGTAATATATGCGAAAGAAGTTTTATTGAATCCGACGTTTCAGCTCTATTGCAGAGCTTTCATCAGGGAAGGGGATTCAATAAAACTTCTTTCGCATATATTACCCTGGTGAATATTCCTTGGAGTGCTGTCTATTTGCTTACCTACATTTAACCTACCTCGACTAGCACCCGGGTTCTGATCTGGCTGAAGGTGTGCGTCCACAAGAACTAGTATATATATATATATATATATATGTGATGTGATATATACCGACAGGGACCAATGCAGAGCAGCCTGAGCAGCACAAGCATACATGCAGAAGAGCAGGTCTAGAAGGAAATGCTACCATGCATACAGTAAACTGGGCTATTCCTGTAAATGATCATGATTGGTTCTGACTGTGTTTGTGTAGCAAGCAGAGTAATAACTTAGATCTATTATCATGATGTTCCGTTTTTTCTACAATTAACACTAGGTTATAGACTCCTTCCAGCGAAGTCCAAGGTCACCATAAAGATCAAATCAGCCTGTTGCTGTAAATAGCTTGCATTCACTCATCTTGCACGTCATTTTGCACTCTTGATGCAACATTTCCTTTGTGAAATATAAGACTTTTATAAGAGGGAAACTACTTTTATAAAAAAAAAATGTATTTGTAATAGGCTGAGTACAATGAAGATTTTCAGTAAATATTAAAGCATACAAAAAGTATACAAAACTTTTTAGTACAGGTCTGGGACCTGTTATCCAGAATTTTCCATAATTTGGATATCCATACCTTTAGTCTACTAAATAAGGATATCTTGGTTGGGAGAAAGTACAAAGTATTGTTTTATTATTACAGAGAAAAAGGAAATCATTTTTAAAAAATTCATTAGGTCTTTGGGAAATGGCTTTCTTATAATTTGGAGCTCTATGGATAACAGGTTTCCGGATAAAGGATCCCATACTATATACTAAAAGTACCCTATGGGACTTGATAGCTGATTCACTAATAAGGTATTACGTCAAGTCTGGTAAACCCCGTGGCAGTTTACTTTGTTACGATGTCAATAAATATATATTTATAATATTTAATCACACAAAGCAGTGCTGTAGTGAGGAAACAGTAAGCACTCATTTAACCCAAGGCTATTTATCGGTTTTCTAATAGAACACATTGACCCTTTAAGAATATCTCTCTCCATGAGAAAGTTTAAAAAACCATCTGTTGGAATCCGTATTACTTACAGTCAAACAGTAAGATAAATGCAGGAGAGATTTATGGGACTGAGCGGTGGTGAGACAGAGTCAGCAAGAGAAACCACACCAGGAGCAAGTCAAGTAAGGATAAAGTGCTGAAAAAGAGTATTTAGCAACAGTGGCTCAAGATATATTTAAACCTTAATCTTTTAAAATGTTAACTACTAGTTCCCACAGTGATTAAGTCACAACAGAAAGTCACCCCAGATGAGCCGCATTGTCCCCTCTGGGTTATAAGCTCTTGGGTAGGCAATGGGTTTATCCAGCACAGCTGTAACTGATGTCACATAGTGGAGACATGATAAGTCTTGTGACATTACTCTTAGGGGCCGATTCACAAAGGGTCGAATATCGAGGGTTAATTAACCCTTGATATTCGACTGGGAATTAAAATCCTTCGACTTCGAATATCGAAGTCGAAGGATTTTAGCGCAAATAGTGCGATTGGAGGATTATTCCTTCGATCGAACGATAAAATCCTTAGAATCGAATGATTCGAAGGATTTTAATCCAACGATCGAAGGAATATCCTTCCCCATAGGCTAACATTGAGTTCGGCAGCTTTTAGATGGCGAACTAGGGGGTCAAAGTTTTTTCTTAAAGAGACAGTACTTCGACTATCGAATGGTCGAACGATTTTTAGTTCGAATAGTTCGATTCGAAGTTGTAGTCGAAGGTCGTAGTAGCCCATTCGATGGTCGAAGTAGCCCAAAAAACATTTAGAAATTCGAAGTTTTTTTACTTTGAATCCTTCACTCGAAGTTAGTGAATCGGCCCCTTAAAGTATGGGGTGGGGGGGGAATTATTCTATTTAATATTACATTGCACCAATTGGAGTTTTTTGTGTAAGTATAGTAAGCCATCTTTCACATGCTCTATTAATAACAAACAATAATAATTAGGACATGGGAATTTGATTTAGAAAATAGCTAACAACCACAAATCTTACCTATTGAACTATAAAAACTAAAAAAATTTAACAACCTTCAACAGATGGAAGGAATGCTGGGATCTGTGGGTTCTGTCAAATGCCAGAGGGGCAGCTGTAAGATGCTACAGACAGTCTCTATTTAGTTTAGGCAGAAACTGAGGTGGAGAGCTTAAAGGAATTGTTCAGTGTAAAAATAAAATCTGGGTAAATAGATAGGCTTTTCAGCTCTCTTAGTTTACACTGATTGGTTACCCTGGCTACCAGGCAGTAACCAATCAGAGATTTGAGGGTGGGCCACATGGGTCATATCTGTTGCTTTTGAATCTGAGCTGAATGCTGAGGATCAATTACAAACTCACTGAAAAGAAATGTACCATGTGGCCCCCCTTCAAGTCGCTGACTAGCTCAGAGTTATAGAGCTGAAAATCAGGAAGTTGGATTCTGCTGTTTTATTAGACATCTGTTCACTCCAGCCTGTATATATTACATTTTTGGCTAACTAACTATATTAGAAACATTTTTTATTTTGCACAGCCTATATATTTTATTTTTTATATCAATTAAGAATACTATCATAGGTGATCAGATATGGAGGCTACAGGGGATTACATGACAGAATCACGAGGAATAACCACAGGGATTAAAGCCAGGGTCTGCAGCCTGTTATCAAGTGATAAAGGCAATTCACAAAAACTCAAGCACAGCTTTTCCTTATGCAGCTGGCAGGAGATCAATAAGCATGTGTAACTTTGCAAATTTAATATTTTGAGTGATTCACTTTGTTTATATTACAAAGTGTTGCCATCTTGTGGGCAAAACAGAAAACTAGAATTCCCTTTAAGATATTGTATACAATGATATTATTATTATGCATGTTATTAAGGATATGCATTTTAAACAAACATTGCTCCCGAGTTTGGTGACCCTTTTCCATACACAAACACACACACTCTTGTAATTTATAATATGAGGCCATATAAGATGTCATAGCGATATACTCCAGTGTGTTCCCTTTTCTGAAAGACTGATTCATGACAATTTCAGTTCTTTAAAATGTCTTAGTAAGAGGGACATTCCATTAAAAGCAATATTTTGCGGCCGAGTGTTTTCTTTGGAAATGCAGGTCTTCTTGTAGAGAAAAGTTAAACAATTATGTGTTTAATGTCTTTATGTAAAGGGAAACTTGAAGGTTAAAAAGAAAGGCTTTGTTAATCTTGCATATGCATATAAGGTAAAAAAATCACTCTGCACTGTAAAATATAAGTACATTACAAATCACAGAGGAGTTTTTTGATCATATAAACAGCTATGGCCACAGCCTTTATGCAATTTCTTATATCCTTACCTTGTAAATTATTTCTCATAATATACATATTTTAGTGAATCAGGTAAAACAAATGACATTTGATATTTAGCTGGAAAGTATTGCACAGTATGGCAGAGGTCATAAACAGAAAATGTTTATTGGTTCTTGCCCAAATGATGTTCTTGCCCAAATGATGTGTTGGCTAGAAAGGTCTTCATCAAAAGACATATGGGTATATGGGCATTTTATCCAGAATGCTCGGCACCTGGGGTTTTTCAGATGAGGGATCTTTCTGTAATTTGAATCACCATACCTTAAGTCTGCTAAAAAATAAAAATCTTTATCTAGAGCAAGACTGTTACCCATGGGTTGGAGGTGGCCCTCAATGTCCACAATGTAACTTGTTCCTTTAGCATAGCCCATATTATGGCCAAAAAGGAGGTGCTGGCAGGAATATACCTTAAATTATGGCTAAATTCAGAAACCTAATGCCCCACAATGTGGCTGATGGTTTACAAAAGGGGCTGATACTCTGCACCAAGGAAAAGAATCTGCAGGGAGGTGCAGTTAGCAAGTATATAAATATTCTTCTGTAAGGCTGAGAACTTGCCCAAAACAGAATACCCCAAAGTAGGTCTGGGATGCGGTATGTTTGAGAGAGTAATTTCTATTAGTCAGTCCCTTTCATCTTACAGTTAATGCAAAATCTTTCAGTGTGTGGGAAGAGAAATGTGTGTCTGTTTATGAAGTTTAAATAGTTTTTACAACCACGTTGTTAAACATACATTATCAGTTACAGCATGGCATTGGAATTTGCTACACTTCAGTACTCTCACTTTTACCTCCCGTCCCAATATACTTCACTTACTTTAATTTTGTTCTCCCTTGCAGATTCTCACTCTGGAGCATTTTTGCTACTTCACTGACTGACTGAGCCAGTTTTCTACTTGTTTTAAGGATCACCTCACATGAGTGTTTAAGTCCAGAGGAGTCACTGCGTATCAGTCAAGGTGAGAAAGCTTTAGGGTTAAAATTCTTAAAATTTGGGAAATGCTGCCATTGAAACGAATTAGAAAATGAAGGGACTGTAAAAAAAAACAAAACATAAAATCCAGGCAACCATCGGGGGACATAAAATTGAGGTTTGAATGTATAATCTAATAATGATTGTATATGTTTAGCATATAAGGGCAGATTTACTAGCGGGTGAAGTGGCAAACACTAGCGTCAATTCGCTAGCGTTACTGCCCGTAGGGCCAATTTACTAACGGGTGCAGGCGTCACTTTCGCTAATGAAAGACAGACGTTAGCAGTCATTCGCACTCTTATTGCCAGCCGATTTTTCGCTCTGGCGAATGGGTGTAACTGCGCAAATTCACTAAAATACGGATTTTACTGAACGTTACCTCTTTCGCCAGACTTGCCTTCGCCAACTCAGACCAGTCGAAGTGCACTGGAGTGCATAGATCTTCCTCAATCTTCTGTTACTTACATCAAGAGCCTGCAAAAGTCCTTAATTTTTTTTTTGGGTAACTGGGTTACCCCATACATTTTCTAACATATGAAACATTAACTATACAGTGGGCTCATGTGTAGGGCATTATAACAACTCTATTTTCTTTATTAAGGTTCCCTGGACTTGTGTAATGTAATGTATTTGCTGCAACATATACGTCCATTCAACTTTAAATTTCCCGCCGTATGAAAATTAATCTGAGTGCAAGGCCTATAGGGAATTTGCGCCAAGCAGAAATGACCAATAGCGCAGCGAACGTCGCCAGCGTTCGGCCGCCCACCACGAAACTCTGCATTCCAGTGAATTAGCGTTGTCAGAGCGAATTTTCGCTTGGCGAAGTGTAGCGATGGCTGCGAAATTTTCGCCCTCGAGTAAATCTGCCCCTATGTGAGAAGGGATAAGCTATGTTGGGGCTTTCCATTTGGCCATTGTATATCAATATGTGTCTAGGGGGAATGAAAACGTGTGGAAACTCAAACTCGGCTGGTTTGCTACAAAATGCAGTGTTTTATCAGCTCTAACTGTAAAGCCAAAATAAAATTGGAAGAAATGTATTCTTAAGCAATGCTTCACACCGAGGGGCAAATTCACTAACATTCGTAGTTTCGCCAGTCGCAACTTCGCCGCACTTCGCCAGGCGTAGTTTCGCTCAGGGGTAGCGTAAGGTTGCGAAGTTGCGCTAGCGTTGATTCGGTATGTAAAGCGAAGTTACGCTAGCGAAGGCTAATTTGCATACGGCGCCAAATTCAAATTTCAATGGAGGAATACGTATCAGCACTACAAATGCCTAGAAAACCTTCAAATCAGCAAATACAATTTTTATTTTGCCCTACACATGTGCCCACTGTCTAGGTAAGTTGCCATGAGTCAGGAAATGTAGGGGGGAAGGAGGGGAGCCCCAAAAAATTTTTCGATCTTTTTCAGCCTATCACCCATAATGTAGAAAACACGCCAGCGTTTTTTGGGACTTTGAAAAAATTTTGACTTTTTTTTAAACAATCCCTATCTACTCTATTGCGCTTCGCCAGGTCTGAGGTGGCGAAGGAAGTCTAGCGTAAAAGGTAGCGTTCAGTACACTGCGCAAGTTAGTGAATTTGCGTAGTTACGTCGCTAGCGAAAATTCGCCAGGCGTAAGGGTGTGAAGTAACACTAGCGAAACTACGCCAGCGTTCGTTAGTGAATTTGCGCAGTAACGAAAATGCCAAACGCTAGCGAATTAACGCTAGCGTTCGGCGCTTAGTGAATTTGCCCCCATGTCTTGTACAAAAATCAGTACATATTTTGTTACTATTTATGCTTTCCCTTTTCTACAAATGAGCAATTTATTAAACTGCAGGTTTCCTCAGTCCCTGTGGAATTTGTTGCAAGATTCCTCTCTAAATAAGCGTTTGTAACCTTATACCTAATTAATATTACAAAATTAGACACTATTACTCACTGAACTCTTTTATAAACATTTTGGCCTCTCCCACAACTTCCTCTTTTCAGCTACTTATTCAGAGGTTAAACTCAACTAAAGGTCCATTTTTAAAATGTAAAAATAGAGCATAGCAAAAAATTGTGACTAAATAACGCTTAGTTGTGTAGCTTTTTGCTGGCAGTCTAATAATTGATACAGGCTGTTCAAGTCTGCTTCACACAGCATGATGTGCACGTAAAAGAAATGATTGTATGCCATTTCTAAGGAATTTCATTTTGTAATTTTTTTGAAATACAAATAGTCCCTTTTTTTGTTGCATGAAAACTATTTTTGTTTGTGGTTCTACTTCTTTTGTGTGAATATCAGCAGCCCCTCATACAGTAGCACTGAAATTCCTCACTGATAAAACAGGATTGTCACAAAGCTAATGCTATCATCAGCTTATGCAAAAGTTAGATGGCACAGTTTTACTGTATATGTAAGGATTGGGTTCCTATAGTGTACTTGCTTACCACTGTATAGGAACATATAAAATTTCCTCATCCATTCTTTCCACTCACACTCTTTGTGGTAGTCCATGTCCTCCAAAGTCATTAGATTTTTGGGGTGCAAGTATGTGAAAAATTATTTGAAGCAGAGTTGGCAAACTTATTTTGTTGTGGTGTATGTTAGAGGAATAGTTACCCTTTAAGTGAACTTTTAGTATGTTATGAATGGCTGTAAATATTCTAAAGTTCTAACAAATTTACTCCATCAGAGAAAGTTATCTCATGGTTTATCACGTGAAAACTTATGGACTATATTCAAGGAAAAACTTTTCTCCAAATTCAGTTCCAGTTTATTCCCACAGACTTTAATAGAGTTTTCACTAGATAAACGGTGAGATACGTTTTCTGAATTGAATTAATTTAATTTTGTCCATGAGTTTTCACATGATAAACCGTTTCTTTCTCAATTGAATCTGGACCATAGTTGGGTAGAAATTATGGAAATTATGTTTTGGTGTTCTGTACCAGGCCAAGACAACCAAAGCCCTTTAGCAGAGAAGATATGTGCCTCTGAAGATGCCCCAGTATCTCCCATTTTCTTTTCTGCTGATTCACTGCACATGTTTTGTGCTTCTGACACTTACCTGAGCTTAGGGACTGATGCACAACATACTGAATATATATATATAATATGTGTCACAATACAAGGTTGATTAGTAATTAATTCAGATTCACATTACATGGCAGCTCATAAACCAGTACAATAATCAGCCCTGTAGCATCAGCTTCTGTGACAGGTGAACCTTTTATGCTTGATAATTTGTGACGACCCTTAAGCTCAGCTTCTCAAATCACACCGAGCGTGTGGGTGTCACTGACAGTCCTAAGAAAGTCCAAGAGGGTGAGCTCCTGCGACAACGTTGAAGGCCTGGATTGTTATAGTTACAGAGATGCCAAACCTTTAGGCTCGTGCAGTTCTGCATATAATTATGGCATTTATGTCTCCTGACTGTGGCTATTTAGCCAAGACAGTCCTTAATGGAGTCCTGAAAAAACACAAGGCCAAGGATAGTGGAGTTTAGAACAAATGAGAGCATGTATGGTTGAAATGGGCTGTGGTTTTAAATATCCAGATTTTTCAGATTTCTCAGATTTTCCAGAGGTATGCACAAATATGTGCTTAAAGGGGACATAGTTTAGCAATATTAGAATGAAGAAACATTGGTATGGAATCTATATGTCCCATTTATTAAAGGATATTACTAAATGGTTTTGATGAGCTGTTGTAAAGTACACTGTAATGCAGATATATTGAGGGCTGTGGCGCATTCATCGTTTGTCTTTAAATTCTATAAAAAAATATGTTGGGTGCAAACCCCCATGAAATTAGCTGATGAATAAAGAGCAGGGCACAGGGCAGTGTGACATCATAGCCTTAATGGCACTGGCCCACCCCCTGATGTCACCAGCCCAACCCCTGACATCACTAAACCTGCCCTCAGATGTCATAGGCCCATCCCTTTGCCTGGCTTTCTAGAAATACTATTATTATGTATTTAAATAAGCTGCTGTGTAGCCACGGGGACAGCCTTTCAAGTTCAATAGGGCAAACATGCTCATGTTTACACAGCAGGTAATAGATAAGCTGTATGGAATACTCTTACACAGGGAGATAAACAGGGGCCAAATGCCATGCATGGCTGTATGCATGGGTATAGAATGAAAACATTTCTTGTATAACATAGTCTATTAATAGGTGATTGATGAATAGATGCAAACTTTACATATAAATAAAACATATAAACCTTTTAAGGTTAACATGTCCTTTACATGTCAGTCCTGTGTATGTGCTTGTTGTGAGGGTTGTTTGATCTCTTTGATGTATTTACCTGGCCTTCTTAAAACTGAAATCTGTGCCCTGATTCTACCAGTGCACCCTACATGTTGTGGAGCACACCAATAATTCAACACTTGTTTTCGTTGTCTTCTGTGTGAGCAAAAAAAAGTGTACATAAAAGATTATTTTTCAGAGCATAAAAGATTATTTTTCAGAGCCTAGCAAACATTAAAAGGAGCTTGTTAGAGCTTTGGATTGAGACCCGCTGACAAGCTAAATGTCAAAGCTTCTTGGCAGTTGCTACCTTCCTTTGTTGTCTGCTCACAAGTAGCTTTAATTACTTTTGTAAGCATCTTTGTGTCTGGAGGTGATACAGTAGGCTCCACATTTATATACTCCCCCTCAATAGTCTCGACCAAAGCAGAAATCACGGAAACCAACAGGGGCATAACTGACAACCATAATAATGCAAAATGATCAAAGATGGGTTTTTAGCTTTTTTTAGCTCTTTTTCTATATAATAAAAGTTCAATCTCTACAATTTACTGTATTTATCCATTAAGGGATTATAAAATATGCAGTTTAACCCCAAACTCTGAGAGCTGCAGTTTGACCATTCCTGCTCCTGCTTTATAGTATTTTTTCAATCGATATGGATGAAAGAATTCCTGATGGTTTCTGAATTTCCTTTGTTGTCCTGCTGCAGTGAGTATTTGGCGTGCGGGGGGGTTCGGCGTATGACATGTACAGACATGCAAGGCTGGGTTAGTGAGGGCAAGGTGCGTGTTTGTGCAAGCTGGAACTTGCCTGACTCATACTGGAATGATGTCAGTGTGCCGCTGTGCTGGGTGGGAACAGTAGTAACATGATACAAGCAAACAAGACTATTTTTAACATGTCTGTTTTCTTTTTCTCTACTCCGAGCAGAAGCAGGAACAAGAGTTTCTCAGCTGCCGAAGTTAAAGGCACGGAATTTTTTTTTCCCTTTTGAACCAGGGAGGGTGTATTACATAAACAAACACTGCCAGTGCACAGATGGCTGCGTGTGTGTCTATCCAGACAGAACATTGCTTAAGTTTAGAATATGTTCTCCCTGGGTCAAAACTTATGCAGACTGTTATGTATTATTGCCTAACTGCCTATTATTGCCTAATTGATTGTTCTCCACCAGAATGATAGTCATATATTGTTCTTCTTATGTTATATAAAACTCTCCGTGCCAGAAGAAATAATAAATGACTCCCTATGTTTACATTTATGTGTGTTGGCAGACCTGCACCTGGAGGCTTTATTCAATATAGCATTTATGGAGTAGTGGCATTCAATTACACTATTATTCCATTTTGGCTATACAGTAGTTTAAAGTGACCCTAGTTCTTTTCAGTTTCAGTGCCTCATTTACACATGGGGCTAAATGAAAAAAGGTGAGAAGCGATTGTAGTTTGTCATATTATATCAACAATGCAAAGTATCTTCTTCTAGATCTCTTTAAGATTATTTTTAAAACATGTGCATCATTATGGGCATTAAGCTGGCAGGGCATGGTGTTTGTTTTACACTCCCTCTGGTTTCACATGCCCAGAACAGGGTGTGGGCACAGTATGGAAAGGAAACCCTGTATTTTATTCCTGAATAATGGCAGGTGTAATCCTCTCATTGGCTTTTTCATGTGGTAAAATGTACAGTTATTAAAAAACTAAAGGGTTTGCCACAAATTGACATTTCCATACACAAGTCTATGGAGCCTTTGGACAGACAGGGGCCATACAACTCTATTAGCAAGCCACATCTAACCGACTGACCCGGAGTCTGTAGAAGCAAACTACTACTTTCCCATATGCTGTTTGGGCATAATCCCCTGTGTCTCTTTAAGCAGCAGCCGCTCTGATAGGGAACAATATTTACTGAATTTATAATATTTTAACAATTTTATTTTTTCTGCCCCTTCATAGAAAATGCATTCAGCCTTTGCCATCCTCAAGCAAGCATCTGGGAATAAGGAAAAGGCTTGCAGAATGCTTTTTGGCCCCATGGACCATGAACAACTGAGAGCGGACTTTAATGAACTTATGCAGAAATCCGACGAGGAAGCAAAAGCTAAATGGAACTTTGACTTTGCCACTGAAACACCCCTCGAAGGGCAATATGATTGGGTAAAGGTAGAAAACAACACCTTGAATGGCAGCTCTCCAGAAAGTCAAAAAGAAAACCAGTGCCAAGATGTAGCCACAGAGAAATGTAACATTATCCCATCCTCTAAAGTGTTCCAGAATTGTGAAAGCAGCGATTCAGGCAAACGAAAACAAAAGCTGATCACAGGTAATTGTAACAGTTCTGGAAAACAATGAGGCTGTGAATAATGGCAGGGCATGGTGATTTTTTAAAACTCCCTCTGGTTTCACATGCCCAGAACAGGGTGTAGGCACAGTATGGAAAGGAACCCCTGTATTTTATTCCTGAATAATGCCAGGTGTAATCCTCTCACTAACTTTTTCATGTGGTACAATGTACAGTTATTAAAAAACTAAAGGGTTTGCCACAAATTGACATTTCCATATACAGAAGTCTATAGAGCCTTTGGACAGACAGGTCCATAAAACTCTATTGACAAGCCACATCAAACCGACTGACCCGGAGTCTGTAGAAGCAAACTAATACTTTCCCATGTGCTGTTTGGGCATAATCCCCTGTGTCTCTTTAAGCAGCAGCTGCTGCCATGTTAGGGAACAATATTTACTGGATTTATAATAATTCAACTATTGTTTTTTTTCTGCCCCTTCAGAGAAAATGCAGTCTGCCTTAGCCATCCCCAAGCAAGCATCTGGGAATAAGGAAAAGTCTTGCAGAATGCTTTTTGGCCCCGTAGACCATGAACAGCTAAGAGCAGACTTTGATGAATTTATGCAGAAATCCAACGAGGAAGCAAAAGCTAAATGGAACTTTGACTTTGCCACTGAAACACCCCTTGAAGGGCAATATGATTGGGTAAAGGTAGAAAACAACACCTTGAATGGCAGCTCTCAGGAAAGTCAAAAAGAAAACCAGTGCCAAGATGTAGCCACAGAGAGATGTAACATTAGCCCATCCTCTAAAGCGTTCCAGAATTGTGAAAGCAGCGATTCAGGCAAACGAAAACAAAAGCTGATCACAGGTAATTGTAACAGTTCTGGAAAACAATGAGGTTATTAATAATGAGTGAGAATAATGAGAGTATGCCCTAAAGTATATACAGCAATTCCACAATCATGGATCCGCACACACTTGTTTCCCCACTGCAGAAAAACTAGTGTGTGCGGATCCATGATTGTGGAATTGCTGTGCCTTCGGGTCAACGGATAACCAGCACCACTATAGCAGAGAAAGTGAGTAAAATTCCGGGTGTGCGGTGTAATTATTACAATACTAAAGTATATACACTCACTTCTATGTATGTGCTACACACTTCCATCAACTAGTTTTTGCATGACTTGGGCACCAAACCCCAGTCATAGGGTTTAAATAAATGAACACCTAATCGTTCAGACCTGCGGGGTTTCTCCAAAATAGATCTATTGTATAGATTATAAAAAGTTACTAAAAATTGTATTTATTTTGTATATTTTTACTTTGCCTATGAAATGTGGCTAATATTGTTTTTATCCTGTAAAGTACTGACATGTTTAAAAAGCACTTTTACAGAAATGATTCATCATTCACAGTAGTATTTGCTCTTGTGGAGCTTTTAATCTCATATGTTAATATAATAAAAAACAAACAATTTTCACAAATAGCAACAATTTAGTTTTCTTTTTAATGCTAGTAAATGTTTTATGCTTATTGGTTTTCTAGATATGTTAAACTCATTTAAGCTGGCTAGGTTTAAGATAGGTTTTCCTTGTTGCAAGTATGCTTAGCACCCATTATTACACTTAATACCTTTTATTAATATTTAATCTATTCTTCTGATTTTGCCTTAACAGATTTTTATCCTGTCAAGCGGAGATGTTCACCCGTGCCCAGCCTCCATGATTAATCACCATGCTGTTTACAAAGTCCTTCCTTTAGATATGAACAAAGTTTCATTTCTCAGATTCAAAGTGTAGGAACGTTGGATTTTCATGCTCTTATACAATACCTGGACTTTTATGGACATTGCATAGACTCCAGAGAACTACAAAACCCTTGTACCTCGCTATTACTTTAATAATTTAAACAGCCTGAGGAAGAGAAGAGCATTAGAATTAGAGGCGTGTAAAGGAAATGTGTTCTCAGTTTCTAGTTATTGCAAAATACTTTTTTTATTTTAAATAGTAAAACACTGCATTTTTATAGATATATGTATATAAATGAAACTTAAGTAAATTAATGAAAACGGTTAATATTTTGAAGTTTGCAACAGGTTTTCAGAGCAATATTCAAAAGTGCACTAAACTTATAGCACAGTTTTCTGTTTAAATTCATTCATTTGAAAATTACCATTTTGCCATATGTGCAACTTACTTTGCTTTCTGCACGTAGCATCATGCCTTGGAGATTTTTAAATGGGACCATACAATAGGCCAGCTTAAATTAAAGTGAGAAAAAAGTTAATCACGTAAAAAGTCATGGACGAGATTCAATTTGTGATGCAATTCAGGTCAGAAAAACATCTCACGGTTTATCACGTGAAAACTCTAAAAAGTATATGGGAAAAAAAATGGAACTGATTTTGGAGAAAAGTTCTTTCTCCTCGAGTTGAATCTTGTCCATTACTTTTCACATATTAAACCACTTTTTTCTCACTGAATTGAATCTGGCCCTATATCGATTAGCCCTCTGGCTGAATGGGCAGCTATTATACAAGTGGTCATTCACATGCATGGCTGTTCCATTTGGTTAGCTGAACAAGAGAGGAGCTATGACTCTTTATTTGGTTTCTTCATCTATTGTTGCACCATAAACTCTGACATGTTGCATCAGCAGTTGAATGAATCAATATGTCCAAACCGCCCGAGCATATCTGGGCATGTATAGCCAGCTTAATTGTGCTAACACTGAAATCTTGAAAATATTACCCCCTAGAGGGTGGGTGGACACCAATGCCACCTGCAGTGATTACAAGTTTTATTTTTATTTTTGCACTTATAGACATTCACATCTGGCGAAAAATAGCTATAAACAAAGACAAAATAGATGCCAAACACCTTACCATATCCTAGATCAGACCATTAAGGTACTGCTCCTGTGCCATGCCAATAAGAAGGCATCTAATTATAATGCTCTAGGACAGCAGTTCCCAAAAGGGGTCTGTAGCAATGGCTGGGGAGCTCTGGTTGAGGGTCAGTTAGGGAAAGATTTGTACAGAATTCCTATTTCTTCTTCATCTGGAAATCAAGTCTGAATGTAAATTAGATTTTTTTGAAGGGAACACCTATATCATGTCCTAAATATTCTTAATAATGGCCGAGTTAATCAAAGCAGAAGTATTTGCTTATCTCTGTAACTTTGTTATGAGATAAACTTAAAATGATATAAAAAAATAGAATGTGTAAATCAGCGGGGAACATCCCAAACGTATATTTGGCCATATTTTTTTGGACACTCCAGCCCTCACCAGACATGACTATATCTTTACTAGTGTTGTGTTTGACAACTGTAACATTGAACATTTTTAGAAGTATATGCAGTAATCATGTCAAAAACCCTGCACAATTTAGGTTTCCAGTGATACATCCTCTACTATGTCGGATAATCAGCATTGGAGACAACTTGAGTTTAGAATGGAGCTATCTGTGTACAAGTTCTTTTTGGGGCATGTGCTAATATAAGGGAAAGGGATATTTTATTTTAAAATATTTTAATTTATCTACAGTATGTGTATATGTTAAATTTGTTGAATTGTTATTATTGTATTAATATATAAACTTCCCTTTTATCAAGTTAAAATATTGCCACATTCCTTGTATTGCATCTTTTAAAAAATAAGTTGGAGCTGTTATAAAAAGGAAATAGATTTTTCACCGAAAAATGAACCATGTGATGTAGATTCTCTTAAGCAAACTAGGTAATATAATAATCTATGTTTTCAAGCAGCAGACCAGTTTATACTTCCTGTGGATTGGTTGCTATGGGTTACTAGACTTGGAGCAAGCTTTGCATCTGTCATTGCTTTATCTGCTAAAGGATTTAAGCTACAATTTAGGGATTTATTTGTCATGCTGTGAGGAGTGAAACATTACCGGTGATGTTGCTCATATCAGATCTTTGCTTTATTTTTCTAGCTCTGGACAACATCGCCAGCAATGTTTTACTCTACTATTTACACAGTATGATAAATAGGCCCCTTAATATGTTATAGAATGGTCTGTACTTAGCATCATTTTTAATTGGTCTTCATTTTATATAGTTTTTGAATGATTTTTGCAGCTTCCCATTTAAAACACTATTTGAATAACAGGGGTCACTGGCCCAAGCAACCAAACAGCTGCTGGTCTGCAAGGCTCCATTTTTACTGTTGACGTAACTCTGTAGTACTTATCTTTTCTACTTACTGTATCTGTCATTAAAACCACTGTCTGGTTGCTAGTTTAAATGGGTCCCTAGCAACTAAATCACAGTTGAAATGCCTAACTGGAAAGCTGCTGAAAGAATAGTTGAATAATCCAAAAACCACTAACATAGAAAATAAAGACCAATTGTAAATTAGAATATTACAGCCTATTTTAAGTGTGTTTGTAAATTACTTGGGAACACACTGTGAATTGTCACGGATCAATTTATTTTATAGTTAATGAATATGTATAGCACAAAGTTTATTTGGTTGTCTACAGATGTGCCCATCCATATTTTTCAGGCAATAGCTGTATCATGTTTCATATTCAGGGCAATTTAAAATAATAACAAATCTGACACTTGGCTATTCGATGTGGAACCTGTGGCCCTTACATATTATATGGATTACAGCAACACATCCCATTGAAATAATTATTTTTTTTTCCCTAATCACGACATTTTTGCTCATCTCTGCATCATACATTTGAGCTGAGCTCTCATCGGTCCTGCCTATAACCATAACTAGGTGCAACATTCTCATAATCCAAGCAGCATTGTGCTGAACACAACTTGTATGTGCAATAGTGTATACTTACTGTTCTGTAGATTTACACTAAAGAGCACAAACTAGTATCTTAGATGATATTTGATACCAAGGGGCCAGCAAAACATTTTCAGGTTTTGTTGAGGCAATTAAGGGCAGAGACACACGTGGAGATTTGGGGAGATTTAGTTGCCCGGCGACAAATCACCTCTTCTTTGGGTGACTAATCTCCCCGAACTGCCTTCCCGCTGGCTAGAATGTAAATCGCCAGCGGGATGGCAATGCTGGGGTACTACTACTGATATGTAACAGGGCGGCCTGAAGGGAGGGAAGGATATCATTTTAAAAAAAGAAAAAATACAGAACCACAAATTTTCTTTCCCAAAATTGACTCAGTTTTTCTTCTTTCAATTTCCTATTCCAATATTTTTCCAAGTTTACAGGTAGAATTAAAACATTTTAAGGACAGCTTCGTGGACAGCATCCTTGAAGCTGTCCTTAAAGGGACACTGTCATGGGAAAAAAAAAAATCAAAATTAATCAGTTAATAATGCTGCTCCAGCAGAATTCTGCACTGAAATCCATCTCTCAAAAGAGCAAACAGATTTTTTTATATTCAATTTTGAAATCTGACATGGGGCTAGACATATTGTCAATTTCCCAGCTGCCCCAAGTCATGTGACTTATGCTCTGATAAACTTCAATCACTCTTTGCTGCTGCACTGCAAGTTGGAGTGATATCACCCCCTCCCTTCCCCCCCCCAGCAGCCAAACAAAAGAACAATGGGAAGGTAACCAGATAACGGCTCCCTAACACAAGATAACAGCTGCCTGGTAGATCTAAGAACAACACTCAATAGTAAAAACCCATGTCTCACTGAGACACATTCAGTTACATTGAGAAGGAAAAACAGCAGCCTGCCAGAAAGCATTTCTCTCCTAAAGTGCAGGCACAAGTCACATGACCAGGGGTAGCTGGGAAATTGACAAAATGTCTAGCCCCATGTCAGATTTCAAAATTGAATATAAAAAAATCTGTTTGCTCTTTTGAGAAATGGATTTCAGTGCAGAATTCTGCTGGAGCAGCACTATTAACTGATTCATTTTGAAAAAATTTTTACCACTTTAGTGCCGAAACCTGTAAAATTGATTCTATGGTTCGGGGTCCCCTCTGCTCTCTGCTGCATCATGAGTAATAAAAAGTAGCAATAACAATACATTTGTAGCCATACAGAACATTTGTTTTTAGATGGGGTCAGCGACTTCCATTTGAAAGGTGGAAAGAGTCAGAAGAAAAAGGCAAACAATTAAGAAATTATAAAAGACCAATTGAAAAGATGCTTAGAAAACATATTCAAAGTTAACTTAAAGGTGAACCACCCTTTTAAAGGTGGCAGTATCCTTTTAAACAAAATACTTTAGCAGAGGGAACCTTACCTGAACCATTGGCCTATAAAAGAGATTCATCTGTATGATCTTGCTGTTTGGATTTTCAACTCATTGCCCTGCACTGGTACCATACCCCTTCCCACGGCTCTTATCTAATTTTAAATCATATGGGCAAACCAAGAGTGATCAACCATCCACTGAAGGAATTCTCCTTAATTCCATTAGTTTTGCTTATTTAGATTGATGACATTTACCATGAAGGTGGCTTTAGCACTTTATACTGTACATATTTTATGGGATAAAAAAAAGCACAGGCATTATTCTTCGGGCAAAACCTGTGTTTACGTTCAAATTTGCAGCACGGCTTTAAAACTCTTTCACGTGTATTTGTGCCGAGGGACAGAGCTCGAAGCACAACAAGGGCCTGGGTGCTGGAACAAGCTCAGTTAGGTTGAAATAAATACCCAAAAGTTAATAAAGAAAGAAAGTCTTAGAAACTCTGTCTTGGTCTCTTGTCTGGGAACGTGTCCAGAGAAGGGAACGCGATGAAAAGAGTGAGAATCAATTGAAAACTTTCTTTTTTTTCTATTTTGCATAATCACTTCAAGGCAAGTGCAATGCTCTTTGCAACTTTACATTCAATTGTGTGCTTGCTGCTATAACACATTCGTTTTGGCCTAATGAAATATAGATACATGCGTTTATATAACTGCTGTTTATCAGTGGGATAAAGAACATTCTTTTTAGTCTCTTCCCAACCTTGGAGAAGAAGTCTATTGGGCCTTTTATATACCTTCACAACCCTTCCCTGAGCTGCTGGGTCTGCTGAATTAACTGTTAAAATATATATTTAATTGTTAAAACACTTCTTGGCAGTCATTATTGCTAAAGGGTTATGCAGATGATTGGTAAACTCATAGGAGAACAGAACCTGTATTATTTTTCCTATTTCAGTTGTCACATTAGAATAGCTTTCAATATTCTCCTGGAATCTATTACTGTCCATGTCCATTTGTTATGCACTTTGCTATGCTAAATTTTTTTGCCAGCACTAATCGTTGATGGTATGTACATAGCATGGTGTTGGCTATTTTTTAAAGTAAAAAGTCGAAAACATATTTATTGTGAATAAAGAAGCAATGACTAACTTAAATGCCTGTTTTTTTTTTTTTTACTGTGTGACACCCGTGAGCTCCGTCCGCTTTTTTGGCAATCATTCTGGTTTGGTCCTGCCCATGGAAACACATGCAGATGAGGAAGGCGAACACAATTGGCCATTCACAGTCTATTAAAAATTCAGTTCAGCGAAGCCAGTGACAACAACAACCTTTTCATAACAATCTTTTTAGCTTCCGTAAATGTATCAAACTGTGCGAAGGACAAATCATTGTCAGGGTTTTGGCTCGTTTGAACTTAAACTACAAACTGTATCACTGCCCATTGAATGAATGACTATTGTGCTGTAGAAATTCAAGAATAGGACTTTTTTTGTCTCCTCTTTTGGAGACTGATACTTTATTTAGTGATCATAATCAGACGCATTTCTTAGCTGGTTTTGGGTGTACTCATAACTAAAAAAAACCTAGAAAAATTAAGGATTCATTTTCTGAAGGTGGGTCAGGGTCCAAGGTATAAAAAATAGGGGCAAGTTTGCATGTTTTCTCACTTTGTGCCCTGCCCCACTAAACTTTTGTTTATCACACTAAGGAGTGTGATGTTGCACCCCTTAGTTCTCTATCACTTGCTCCGGCGTCATTGTATATGACCCCTAGGATCTTTAAAAGTCATAAAATATCTGACTTCAAAAGACAGCTCTTAAACGGATACTGTCGTGGGAAAAACATTTTTTTCAAAATGAATCAGTTAATAGTGCTGCTCCAGCAGAATTCTGCACTGAATCCATTTATCAAAATAGCAAACAGATTTTTTTTATATTCAGTTTTGAAATCTGACATGGGGCTAGACATTTTGTCAATTTCCCATGTGACTTGTGCTCTGATAAACTTCAGTCTCTTTTTACTGCTGTACTGCAAGTTGGAGTGATATCACCCCCTCCCTTTTCCCCCCAGCAGCCAAACAAAAGAACAATGGGAAGGTAACCAGATAACAGCTCCCTAACACAAGATAACAGCTGCCTGGTAGATCTAAGAACAACACTCAATAGTAAAAACCCATGTCCCACTGAGATTTCTTCAGTTACATTGAGAAGGAAAAACAGCAGCCTGCCAGAAAGCATTTCTCTCCTAAAGTGCAGGCACAAGTCCCATGACCAGGGGCAGCTGGGAAATTGACAAAAGGTCTAGCCCCATGTCAGATTTCAAAATTGAATATAAAAAAATCTGGTTGCTCTTTTGAGAAATGGATTTCAGTGCAGAATTCTGCTGGAGTAGCACTATTAACTACTTTAAGGCTGGTGTAACATCCAAAACATTACATTTGCATTCAATTCATCTTTTTGACAAAGATAAGACCTTGGAGTGCAATTTCCTTCAATACATGAGCATCTGTTGTTAGGTGGACTATATCTAGGCAAAGCATTTTTGATGCTTGTGAGCTCTTATTTAACCCATAATTAATGGTGGAAATGTAAATGTGAATGTGTACATTGTTACCACAGCTGACACTTTATCAGTGAAGTCCCCAGGCAAATCATAGGTAAAAACGTTATTATAAGAGTTATTATGGTATCAGCATTTAACTAAGTAAATGCACCCACGGTCTCTATTAGGCTGATGCCACATGGGGTTGAATCTTGACCGGCTGAAAAATGCAGGCTGAGAATCCGCTCTTACGCTCACATCAGCCTTCTCCTTGCCTGCACCTGCAACCATTGCTTCAGTCCAGGTGCAGGCACGTGCAACAGATTTCAGTTTGGAAATATAAGAGCTTGTCATCATGTACCAGGTGGATGCATTGGTTCTGGGTGCAAGCAAGGGGAAAGGTCGATGGGAGCTTAGGGACTGATTGTTGGCCTCTGTTTTCAGCAGGCCAACATTCAGCTCCATTTGGCATCAGCCTTACTTGCTGATACAAGTGCACACATAGGATGATACCTTGAAAAATCCTCTGTGGTTGTCAAGACATGGAAAACCGTCTGACATAGCAAAGTAAATTAATTGTGGCTTGTTTCGTACATAGGGCCACATTCACTACAGTGTGAAAAAGAATTGGACAAGATTCAATTTGAGGAGGAAAAAACGACTCCCAAATCAGTTCCAGTTTTTTCCCATTGACTTCAATAGAGTTTTCATGTGATAAACCGTGAGATGTTTTTCTGAATTCAATTGTAAAATAGGTATCTTACCTCTCTTCTTAATAACATTTATATGAAAAACTCCTATGCCTTGGTTTCAAACTGTGAGCTAAATCCTCCCCCGCCAACTGCTATGCGGCTTTTAAGTGGGAGAGACTGCCTTCAGGCTAGATCCTCCCATGCCGCTAGCATTTTCGGCTTTTATACTGAATTATTTATGAGACAGGGGACATGGGAAGTGCATTGTAAGTAGCACTTCCATTATACTTAAATATATTTTGATTTAGCCTTGAGTGCTTCCACAATTCCCCTCGAATATTGTATATTGGCCTGAAGCTGTGGCATATCTTTATGTGGTTTTTCAATAGCACCCCATACCCACCCCTTAAAACTAATGGTGGTCCTACGCTTTTAAATATGGGCGTTGGTTTGGGCAATCCCTCTCTCTTAAAAGCCTTTACTGGCAGGGGAGGATTCAGCCTTCAAATTGAAACCAATGCTCAACACACACTGAACACAGGTAATGCTATTATGCAGAGAAGTATCTCTTTTTAAATAAGTAAGTTAGGGACTGCCATATGGGGTTTACCTTGACGTGGTATGGTGGCTTTTCAATTTTATGATCATAACTTTGGTAACTTAAAACCCCTGTTTTGTAAACATATGCCCTTGCATTTATACTGAATTATTTATGAGACAGGGGACCAGGGAAGTGCATTGTAAGTAGCACTTCCATTATACTTAAATATATTTTGATTTAGCCGTGAGTGCTTCCACAATTCCCCTCATCCATAATAAGATAGCACTTATTTAAAAATTTTAAATGGCTCATAATATATGTAATGTTATTTTCTTTACTGCTATTTGAGAATTTTGCAGAGTTTTGCATTTACTTCCTGCCTGTTTTTAAAGAGGAATACACTATATATGGCCAAAAGTGTCCACCTGCCTATCCAACAGCTCATTCCTAAACCAAGGGAATTAATCTGAACTGGTGGTCCCTTTGCTGCTATACATTTCCACTAGACTTTGAAACATTGTTGGTGGGATTTGCTTCAATTGAGCCACAGGAGCATTGACAAGGTTCAGTCCTCCACTGATGTTAGGAGTCAGACTTACGTACCGAACCTGCTTTGTGCATGGGGGCATTATTGTTATTGTTCAGGAAATAGCCTTCCCCAAGCTGTTGCCACAAATCACAGAATTGTCAAAAATGTTACTGAACTCTGTAACATTAATGTTTACTTTCAGTGGAACTAGGGGCCTATCCCAACCCCTTAAAAACTGTTCCAGACCATGCTTCTTTCACAAAACCTTTGGATTATTCATTAAGGCAGTAGTGTAAGGTAGTGTTTTTCTGGCATTTGCCAACCCAGACTTTTCTGCTAAATGTGAGCTGCCATTTATCAATCCATTGCAACATTTTTTAACATAATTTTAAATCTAGCAATAGTTTCTGTACATTTACATTGGTTATCCACGAATGGACCCTAGCGCAAAATTGTCTCCTGGATTTCCAATATATTACTCAGCCCTGTTAGCTACTAAAAATACTCATTCTGTTCTTGTTTTATTGTACATTGCTGGCTTCATTCTATTGTTTTTTTTAAATGTAGACACATAGATCATGCACTCTCGGTGCAGTTGGAACCCCTTTGCTTACATCACTGTGGAAAGCATATGGCATGCATCTTAAGTTCGGCTGAGATCTGAAAACATAAACACATAGGGGCAAATTCATTAAAGGGCGAATTTTCGCCATCGACTGCTTCGCCACACTCCATGCCACTACACCAGGCGCAAATTCGTTACCACTAAGCTAATTCACTAAAATGCGTAGTTGCATCTCAGCAGCCGAACGCTGGCGAATTTTCGCTAGTGTTACTTTGGCTGGGCGAGCATTTCATAGTAAATTTTCGCTAGCGTTCATTTCTGCCTGGCGAAACTTCGCTAGCACTCTCGCGCTTAGGTTCATTTAAATATGGGGGGTACCTAAAAGTGGTAATGTTGGTGCAAATGCTTGAAGTGGCCATTTTTTCAAACACATGTCCAAAGAGCTATAATAAAGACAGAAGAGATCCTCCAATGCTCTAGACATGAGCCCACCCTTAAACAAATGTGGCATGCCCCTCAAATTAGTTATTCTTTAATAGTTCGGACTTTTGAAGGCAATTCTGTTTAAAAAAAGAAAAGTCGCCATTGTTTTTTTTACAACTTTAATGCATTTCCGGCATACAGGATATGATGTCACTGACATAAGATTGAGGAGGATGAAGCTTCGTTTTATCAGTTCGCATGGTCTGAGGTGGTGAAGTAAACTCTGGTGAAAGAGGTAACATTGAGTAAAAATGTGCATCTTGGTGAATTTGCGGAGTTCACCAAAGCGAAAAATCACCTGGCGATAGGGTACGAACAAATGCTAGCGACGGTCTCGTTCACTAGCGAATTGTCCTCTACACCTGTTATTGAAATGTCCCTTCAGATGGGATTTCTGGTGACTTGTCGCTAGCGACGGCCACTTTGCCTTTAAGTGAATTTGCTCCACAAAATTCACTAATATTTAATGAAATCTAAACCCTCCATGAAACTGCCTCACTGTTCCCCTTATTCTGCTTACCAACACTGTGAGGGTTATTTATTAAAATCCAATTTTATCGCATATTTTAAATTAAAAAAGCTCGGCCAAATTCCCTTCCACGATTTTACCTTATTAATCATTAAAATGAATTGAATTTATCGAAATCTAGCGAAAACCTGAACTGTGCATTTTTTTTCGGACTTTGATCCCAAATCGCTAAATTTTTCTTGGTTTTTGCCAGAAAACCTTGAATTTTTGGTATTATTGGGCTAATCCCAGCACAAACCACAAAATCTTCAGATTGGGATAGGGACATCTGCCATTGACTTCTACCTTACCTCTACTGTTCTAAAATGGAGGATTTTCGAATTCGGGTTTTGTGCAGCATCAGGGTATAATAAATCTCAAAAAATTTAAGTTTTTGCCCCAAAAAGCCAGACCAGAAAAAAAAATCTAATTTTAATAAATAACCCAGTCATCTTAGTTTATCTTAAATTTGAAGATCATGTAATTTTAGCACACTTTGTGTTGTTTGTGTTGATCTGTACATGGTTCAGAAACACTTTTTTGTTAATATCCTTTTTAAAGATACTACTTGTTAATTATGTACTATGAAGAAGGGATTTCTAATAATGCATAACTGGCTTAATGTGTATGATTTCCATGTTGCACATATTAGGTATCATGGATCATCTTTAACATCATCTGAAACTTCACAGTAGGGAGTGGTACAGTTCAGTCTAGACATTATTTAAACCATGTACTGTATATAATGGGGAGGTCAAATAGAAATCAGTGATTTGGATAGCCTTTAAAAAACCTTCAAAGCACTGGATTTTTTTTTTAAACCATTTAACCAAGTTCTGTAAATACATTTTGCTTATACAGCCCAGCAGAACTGTACGGATAAACAGGCTTTGTTTCGAAAACAATTTAGGGCAGAGACACACGGGCAGATTCTGTGAGATTAATCGCCAGCAGGATGGCTTCACGAGCGCTCCGAGTGCCATTCAGGCAGGGAGGGAAGGAAGTTCAGGGAGTTTGCCGCCACCAAGAAGAGGAGATTTATAGGCGGGCGACTAATCTCCCTGAATCTGTCCGTGTGTCTCTGCCCTTAGCGTTACACAGACATATACACAAGCATTGACACACAAATGCACACACACACACACACATACACATATACATCCACTATGTTACCTCTATTCATGTGGTCTCCCAAGACCATTCTATTCAGAGAAGCCAATCAACCAGTACTCTGATTTACCTCCTACTGTAACATTATTAATCCATCTTCACTTTCCAGTTCAATCCCATTCTAATAACACAACACAATCTGTAAGAATTATTCTCATAATCCTCTGACCATGGCAGTTTAGCACCATGTAACCCACCTAAAGCTTGCTATATGAATTTCTTGGTACCATTCCCCTTAAAACAAGGAAAGAGAGTTCAGGTTTTGGGATCAAGAAGGCCACAAGTTTAAGTAAAAGCATAAATAACATAATAAGTTACTAATAGTAATTGTTAAATTTCAATCAGACATAGAACTGCAGGAACCCCCCACAGTAATGCTTGCCACTATTACTCAGTACTCACCACTGTTGGCTGCCTGCCAACCACCCAACCCAATTGATCAAGTGCGCAAGTGAAAACAGGCAAATCCAGTACAACAAACAATTCCTGCAACTGTCATAATCTGAAATACCTGTATGCCCAAATGACCCTCTTAAACCACATAACAAAAAACCCTAGTATTATTACTGGATAGGAGCAAGAGATGATCCAGTTATTACTGAATGGTGCTTGACCACGTCACCTCCTGGCAGAAACACTAGCTTTGCCCTTCCTCTCCTCCTAGATGCTCAGGTAAGACTGCCCTTCTCTTATTTTGGGAAAGTTGTCCCTGCTTCAAACCTGTTTCACTCATCCCACCACTCTCCAGATTTTCACCCCACAGTGGTCTATGCAGGTAGCATTTTCTCTGGTATGCTTTTGTTGGCTGCATTGTCTCTCCAGAAAAGCAGCATATAATAGAATATATTTCATCTAAAATTGCTCAGGAAGAAAATAAGGATGATAAATACTATAATGGTTGTTTGCAGAAACCAGGATGCATGATAAAGTAAAATCAAGAAGCATAATGGGTCGTTTACAACCGCAGTTGTTGCAGAAAAATGGAAGCAATTGTTGATCACATTGACGTCATTCATTAAAGGCACTTGCATCCACAGGTGCTCTTTGCACTTCTTTGTAGTTGCACTGGGCACTGGTGAATCCATCCTGCCTCCTATGCTGGAGCCTGCCGTCTTCAAGCTGGTGCTAATTTTAGGGTTCGTACTCCCGGCTGCATCAATAAGCACAGCACACCTGAGGAATCACATGCAGATATCATTTTGATGCTGAGCACCAGAAAATATACAATCACAATTCTGAAATGTTTTTATTTCAACCGCACCTGATTCATAAAAATGCAAACTCACAATTGCATGCAATTTGAGAAAATGAGTCCAGCTTCAACTCCCTTCTTGCCCGCAACGACTTTGAAATTGTATAATGTACTATATTATAGGTAAAAAACGGTGTCTGGAATTACACTTTGAAAATTACATTTGAATTTCTAAACGAGCCCTTTGGTTTTATTGTATAAGTTAGGCAAAATGTTTTAATAGGATGTATTTTATACAATAGCATATAGAGCAGGGTCAGACTGGACCAGTGGGACTCTTTGAAAAACCCTCATGGTCCTTACCAACTGAGAAGCCAATCCTCTTGAGTTGAGGAGACAGAGGTAAAAGGTGCTGGTGCATGTGTGCTTACTCTCTCTCTCTCTCTCTCTGGTGCACGGGTGGGGGGCATGGGCCCTTCAAGTCACACCCCTGATGGGCCTCCAATACCCCAGTCCAATGCTGAGGTAAAGTCTAAATACTGTAAGTGTTTAATAGAGAATTAAAGCTTAACAAAAAACAGACTAGAAATGTTCTGTATCAGCCCAAGGCAGCCACAGAACTTTTGTAGTGAAGATGTTTACCTTTCATCTTCTTTTTTGCTGATTACTAATGCTCTGTGTTGTCAGTTACCTGAGCTTAGGGTCATGCTTACAATATAATGAATATATAGAATATAAAAGTAAAATAAGAGGCGTAATTAATTCAGAAAATCCTAAACAAATTACCCTATCAACCAGGCATCAGCTTAAATGAAAAACTGAAATATGAATAGGAGATTGCTTGACTAGAAAGATCAGTAACAAAAAGTAACAAAATCTAAAGCAACACTACAAGGTCATATTATATTCTACATGGCCAAACGTAAACGGGAACTCATACAACACCTAGCAATGTTACAGCGAGAAGCAACTAAAGCATACAAAACTACCACAAAACGCCAAGTATCCCCAATAAAATTAAATAACAAACAATAAAAGAAAGCTATGATCTAGCGCTGCAGGAGGCAATACAAATAGAATCAATATAACATCAACAAAATACTATAAGGAAGGTAATAAACAAGGCAGACTGTTGTCATCCCTTAGCAAAGCTAAAAGAACTGCAAACATGGGAGGGATGGTGATACAATGCCCTAATGGCCTAACTACAAATCAGAAAATAATAAACACAACCTTCGCACAATACTATCAAAACTTATATTCGGCAGAAGAAGATCACCCAGATCAGGGACTAACATTCATACAGAGAGCAAACCTCCCTAAACTCAACGAAACTGACCAAAAAAAATTTGCGAATGGCAAGGCACCAGGCCCTGATGGCCTTCCTTGCAAGCTATTATCTCAACACGGAATAAACTCTGAACCATTCATCGTAAATAAAGGAACAAAGCAAGGCTACCACCTATAGCCATTGCTTTTCAATCTGGCAATAGATCCATTGCTACAAAATTTAAATCAATTACAAACTTTCAATGGTGTTAAAATAGGTAACAGAAAATAAACTATCTGCATACGTGGATGACATAATGCTATTTGTCACTAACCCAGTGACAGCAATTCCACACATAATGTATACAATAAGAGACTTTGGGGCCATTTCAGGCTTCCGAGCCAATTTAAACAAATCAGAACTGCTCTGGCTGGGAGCCCCCCCCCCCCGACAACAATACAAAAATGGCAGCTAATATGTTCCAACAGACCACCTCCCATTTAAAATATCTGGGAGTAAAGATACCAGCTGATGTAACACAGCTATACAACATAAACATAACAGAAACCATAGAAAAAAACATACAAGACCTGGAGCTGGTAAAATCTACCCATCAACTATATAGGCAGACTTAACCTCTTCAAAATTATTGTTTTTCCGGGGCTATATTATAAAGTACAAGTGCTACCACTCATAAAAAAAGCCCACAGATATAACTAAACTCAACTTAAAAACTATAAGCCTTCATATGGAAGCGTAAAAAACCTAGGATATCTTTATTGAAATTAGCGCAACCTAAAAGCAATGGCTGACTTAATCTACCATTAATAAAATTTTACAATTTGGCCAGTCTTATGCCAAGGACTGGATCAATCAAGAGAATATGTACACCAATACCCAAAGAGATCAAAACTTCACACCAAATATCTCCCTAGCCTATCTGCTACATGCCCTGCCCTTGGAAATCCCACACCACTACCGAACTAATCCACTCATCCACACTACAATTGAAGCGTGGCAAAAAGTCAGAACCAAATTACACGGTACATAAAAACTATTACTTTTTCTTCCCCTATTAAACAATAATAGCTTCCAAGATGCTGAACAGGTTCCTGCTTTAAATTATGGCACTCCAAAGGCTTAACAATGATTGGTTCATTCCTTAACCCCAACACAAGCACAATTTACAAATTTACAAAACTACAATCCAAATATGGCCTTCCTAACAACCATATCTGGAGCAAGTGCGTAAGAAACTCTTACCCTGGTGAACTGGCTGGCGGGGATGCCCACCGCGTGCTTCCTCTCCCTCTGAGTGCCGGTTCTCCTATGGAGTGCGTGATGACATCATCAGGCATTGGCGCGAAATTCAAATGTATTTAAAGGGATTTCGGATTCAAATTCATTGCCTTATGAATCCTGCTTGTTATACTGGTATTGACAGTTGCCTGCCTGCTTCACTACTCTGAACTCTGCAATCCTGACCCTAGCCTCCCTGACTATTCCAAACTCTCCAATCCCGATCCTTGCCTGCCTGCCTTGTTATTCTGAACTCTCCTATCCTGATCCTAGCCTGTCTGAACTTGCTTGAACTCTGCCTGTACCGACCCGGCCTGTCTGACCACGTTATTCCGTTTTTTTCTTCCTGAGCTGTGGCCTTCCATCCAAAATCCTTGGTAAACAATCGTGCCCCTTTGCTTGTCCAGAACTCTTGCTAGGCTCCTCTCTTATTAAGACCCAGCAGTTTTTCACAATATCTGGAGTATATGCTATCATTAGACCAAAAATAGATCACAACTCACGCACTGAGGGAAAATCGAAATGGCCAAACATCATACCAAACACAACAATAACAAAAATTACAACAGCATATATGAAACATACAAAAGCCTTATCAGCAGCATACTTCCAAGACGTGACCCTTAGACTCCTCCAAAGAGCATATGTCTCACCAAAATAGCACACAAAATTGTCCTAACACAGACTCCTATATGTATCCCACACCCATTGACAATACCACCAGGTAGCATCAGACTGGCAGATATTGTATTATATGGTAACAACAGTTAAGACCATCTTGGAATTTTGGACTCATACACAACCACCTCCAAAACAACTATGGGAACTCAAATTACTGTACATGATGCAACTACAATAGGTCTTGGCATTGCAAGACAAGGAATTCAAAGGCTCGCGTTTCTTTGATATTTGGAGCAAGTACCTAGACACATTGGAAGGACAGAAACAACAAAAACTACTTGCCTCCTTCAGATATACTAAATGGTGGACAGAAGCCTCTCTCAGAGGAGAACTTACCTAGCAACTCAAGAACAAAAAATCAAAAAAGAGATGCGCCTCCTCCTCCCTCTCTCTCCCCAAGTTTTATTGTGCTGTATTGACATAATAAAAATATGTTAAAATTGACTGATGTTGATCAACAAACTCAAGAAACAATGTCATTTGTATACCCATTATGTCATAACAAACACACAATGTACGGTTTTACCATTTTAATTTCAATTTATTCTATTTGCTTTTGGAAATACAATAAAAAACGTTTGAAAAAAAAATTAACAAAAAGGATAAAATTGTAGTCTCACAGAGTAATAGTTTTTGACTGTCGTTGTCCATTCTATTAAGTCCCTCTTCTATTCACATGACATAAAGTAAATTTAAAGGTGAACAACCCCTTTAACAGGATGCTGTCACTTTGATTTTTGTGATAGAATCTGCATTACCTGTGGGCAACAAAACACCTGAAAATACCATGCTTTGCCTGAATTTGGGCAGAGCTTGTCTTATTGTGCATGGTCAGCTTTGGAGTATATACCCATCCTTAGGATGCTGCAGTTCTTTTTAAAATTAAAGGAGAGATTGCACCACCTTTGTAAAAAAAAAAAACCACAACTTTGTTATTTTCTCTTGCTACTTGTGATGTTCATATCACAAATTACATTTGTTTTTTTTTTCATAATAACAGGTGAAGCCACATTTTCAAGCCAACACAGGAGATAATAATTACACATTAGGGTGCAGGAAAGGATTTAAACTCAAGCTTTCATAATTAGCAATAATTAGCTAATTACAAGTACTTTGTGCTGAGCTTTTTAATTTAACTAATAGGAGCTGCAGTGTAATGTGTGTCTGCGTTATTTAATTGAATTAATCATTAAAATGGGTGTTTTGCTTCACGGTTTAACACTTTTGGGTAGCACTTTCCCTTGTGATGTCACTGTTTGCTGAATTTTTTTTTTACTTCCTTTATGGCCGGCGTTTGATAAGAGTTCAAAGTCTAGCCTGCCCAGAGTGTTTTATAAACATGTCTGCTAATCTATTATAGGTCTTCACTGAGTAAAAAGAGACTAATTAACTTGGAGGAGGGAATGTATCATAGCTGTGCAAAAGAGATTTAGGTGCAAAGTGTAAGGAAGAGCAACAGATCAGTTTTTTCTTACTGATGTAATACAGCATGATTAAAAGGGTGGTTTGCCTTTAAGTCAACGTTTAATATGTTATAGAATGGCTATTTCTAAGATTCTTTTCAATTGGTTGTCATTTTTTCTTTTTAATAATTTTTGAATTACTTGCCTTCTTCGTCTTTTGACCCTTTACAGCTTTCAAATGGGGGTCACTGACCCCACTTAAAGGAAAACTATACCCCCCAAACAATGTAGGTCTCTATAAAAAGATATTGCATAAAGCAGCTTATATGTAAAACCCTGCTTTATGTAAATAAACCATTTTCATAATAATATACTTTTCTAATAGTATGTGAAGAAAATAGAAAATTGCCATTTTAAAAACAAGGGCCTCCCCCTGGGATCGTACAATTCACTGTGCACACAAACATACCAACAAACTATAATTCTTAGGTCACATGAGCCAATTAACAGACAGAGTTCTGTCTTTTGCTTCAACACTTCTTCCTGTTACAGGTAGAGTTGTATTTCTGGTCAGGTGATCTCTGAGGCAGCACACAGACCATCACGAAATGGTGGCTCAAGGCAAGAGATGTAAAAGGACAATATTTACTTAACTAAACATAACATAACATAATTTAATGAATATCTATTCCAGTTTGGTAAGAGTCTTTAATATGCCACTTAATATAATATAAACTATCAGTTGCTTAAAGGGATATTGTCATGGGAAAAAAATGTTTTTTCAAAATGAATCAGTAAATAGTGCTGCTCCAGCAGAATTCTGCACTGAAATCCATTTCTCAAAAGAGCAAACAGATTTTTTTATATTCAATTTTGAAATCTTACATGGGGCTAGACATTTTGTCAATTTCCCAGCTGCCCCAAGTCATGTGACTTGTGCTCTGATAAACTTCAATCACTCTTTACTGCTGTACTGCAAGCTGGAGTGATATCACCCCCTCCCTTTTTCCCCCTAGCAGCCAAACAAAAGAACAATGGGAAGGTAACCAGATAGCAGCTCCCTAACACAAGATAACAGCTGCCTGGTAGATCTAAGAACAGCAGTCAATAGTAAAAACCCATGTCCCACTGAGACACATTCAGTTACATTGAGAAGGAAAAACAGCAGCCTGCCAGAAAGCATTTCTCTCCTAAAGTGCAGGCACAAGTGACGACTGGGGGCAGCTGGGAAATTGACAAAATGTCTAGCCCCATGTCAGATTTTAAAATTGAATATATAAAAAAATCTGTTTGCTCTTTTGATAAATGGATTTCAGTGCAGAATTCTGCTGGTGTAGCACTATTAACTGATTCATTTTGAAATTTTTTTTTTTCCCATGACAGTATCCCTTTAAGTATTCATTTTGGAGGTATAATATTCCTTTAAAAACAAATGCTCTATAAGGCTACAAATGTATTGTTATTGCTACTTTTTATTACTCATCCATTCAGGCCCCCCTTCTATTCAAATTGCAGTCTCTTATTCCAATCAATGCATGGTTGTTAGGGCAATTTGGACCCTAGCAACCAGACTGCTGAAGAGCTGCTGAATAAAAAGCTTAATGAATAAAGTCAGGTGTATGGCCACCAGTGCCAGAACTATTTTCTAAAAAAACATACAATCTGGCTGCAGCAAGTTTTTATGAGCATTGTCTAATAATGAGATCATCTGTTCAATATAATATCTGTGCTTCTGTATGAAGATTACATGTCTGGAGGAAATCTATGCTGTATTCTCCATTGCAGTACTCCAGTTTAGATGTTCTTCTGCAGTGAGCTGCATTCCAAAGTGTTAACATTGCCCACAGTTTACTGATGAGATTAATGGTTCCCAGGGGAAGAGTATTAGAAAATCTGTACTGAAAGCATTACATTATAATCTAATGTTTAGATTCAAAATGAAAAAGCAACTAAAGTCCAGATCATCTGTGAACATCAGGTAATGATCCTCAGATGTAAATTTTGAATCTCAGTCCAGGCCTGCTATCATGCATATAGATGCCATGAGTATTGGCAGCTGTGAAAAGAAATTCTAACTTGCTTTAAATGAATATATTAGCGGAACAACTAAAGACTTTAGGGGCTTATCAAATTCAAAACTGAATTACCATGCTTATGAATTTTTAAATCCAAAACAGGCTTCAAGAAAAATAATTGTATTCAACCTAGAATTTCTGATGCTAACACAATTTTCTTTATTAGTGCAGTAGGTTTGATTAGCTGTCAGTTGCTTGATCCTCACACAACATATCATAAATTGGCTTTCCCTCACACATGTATAGGGGGTCATACCCACAGTTTGGAAAGTTCTTCAGAAAAACATGATTGCGAAGATTTTTATTCATCCAGGTCATGGTATATCTGTAGAAATAAGTCAAATCAACTAGACTTGCTGTGTTTTTCTTGAAGACATTTCACAAGTCGTCCAACTAGCTTTGAGAAAGCCAGTGGGGTGACTGGTGAAATGAAAAACACAGCAAGTTCAGTTGATTTGACTTGTTTCTACAGACATTCTTCACTAGAAGAAATGTATTTAAATGAATGTTCATATAATAAGGATTCTAACTAGGTATGGGCTCATCAGGTGCATCTTGGAATGTACCCGGAAGCACATCCTTTTAGATCAGGCCTGCTATCCAAACAATGTAAATTACAGACTTAATTTCGCTTTTGAAGTACAATGTTTACTAGTAATCTAATTGTTGGCACAAAATAGTTACTGTGTCCCACAGATGAAGGCGTCAAAAATCAAGTTAAATTACATGTAACCATGACTCAGAAAGGGTGAATTATACATCTATTGTAATATATTAGATATAACCTTGGAGTTCCATGACCATATAAAGTCATGGAGCTAAGGCAGAGTACTTTTATACATATGTGGGACTCCAAGGGGACTTAAAGTATATAAAAATCTGTTGCGATCTGTCACAAGAATTGTTTACAGTCAAAAATAATCTACCCCTGCTCTGCATATGAAAAGTCCTTGACTGTGCTCAGTGTATGTTTGAAGAGTTATAAATGGTACCCAAAGGGTGCTAGATGTTTAGACCCCTGTCAAAAACTCATATATAATAAACCCTGTGAAATATATTATCCTTATAAATAGTGCTTAGTGATGCCATCAGTTATGCTTAGTGATAGTTAGATTCTTTAGAAAAAAACAATACTCTGCAAGTTGTGAAATATGATAATATTATAACTCCCAGCATTTTGAAAATAGAAAGAGGGACAAAAAGATTTGGCTCTCGTAGCACCTCGAAAAATTGTGGCCACGCCCATTTTGTGGCAACACCCCCTAATAACCATGTCCATTTTACAAAATTCAGCAGGTTATGAACGTTTGAACACAGTTCTGTGTTTTTTATGTGTTATTACAGTTTTGCTAATGAAGTTTAATTGCCCTTTAAGATGTAAGTCTGAAACTGTTACAAAAGTATCTAAGTATCTATTCTGGACTCTCTGCCAAAAGCCAATTAAGTTAGAAACTTTTTATCTTTTTCTGGCTGCTCAGTGCGGGAGATCAAAGCGAAAGTCGTGACGTCAGTAACAAATCTGGGTTTGCAGGCTGAGCTGTCAAAGTCGGGACTGTCCGGCGAAAATTGGGACAGTTGGGAAATATGTGATATTACAATTCACCTTGGAATTCTATGACCTGTGTAAAATAACTTGGCCTTCAGCCTCTTGCCTTTAAATTGTCATTGCATGTTCATAATATTTTATTAATATGATATTCTATAATTGGGAGTACATTATTCCCTATAAACTGTATTAAATATTACATTTACCATGTAAGAGAAGAATTACACGAATCAGAAGTCTAATAATAACATTTTGTTTTTTTAGCCTACTTGAGGGTGAACAAATTGAGTATAAACAGGGGAAAAGGGGGCCATAATTTGAACTGAGAAAATACAGTGCAATTTCCTGCATTAATCTTAAATTCAATATTGTGTTGTTTTTATAGACAAAATTAGGTCCCGTATTCACCAACAGTAAGAAAAATATAATTAGGAATATTAAGAGCTTAAATATACCATAAATACATTTTAATAGCTAAAAACAAGGAAGGACGGGCATGGTTTTAAAGCCATATGCTCCTTTGCCAAGCTATACAAAACAACTGATTTCCCTATTAATTAATTTATTTAATACAAAGCAAGAACCACTCTCACCCTGCTTCTTTCTACCTATTAATCTCTAAGAGTCCATTTGAAATATGCAAAAAATAGAATCCAATGTGATGCCCTAAGGTCTAATGATATATCACACTATTTAAAGGGTCAGTTCACTTTTAAGTTAACTGTTAGGTGGTTATTTATCAAGGTCCCAATTTATCTCAATATCGGCTGCTACAAACTCCGATCTAACCTGCTCGGGTTTATAACGCTTATTTATTATTAAATTTTCCCGAAAATTTGCTTTGCGGGAAAAGTTCAGTTTTTCATGATATTTCCGTGAATTTTCCCCGAAATCTCGAATTTTTCGGAGTTTTCACCCGAAATCTCCGAAAACATTGTGAAATTGCCCGAAATCCCTGACACAACCAAAAATCAATGGGACTGTTCCCATTGACTTTTATGCAACCCAGACAGGTTTGAGATGCCGTGTTTTTATATTCGGGCTTTTTAGCCCTCGAGGTTTAATAAATTCCAAAAAATGCGTGATTTTTTTAAAAGTCCGATTTTATAAAAAAAAGCACAAATTTTTCAGATTTCGGGGGAATTTCGGGTATTCAGAGCTTAGTAAATAACCCCCTTAGTACGTTATAGAATTGCCGATTTTAATCAACTTTTTATTGTTTTTTAAATTTTTTTTTTTTTTTTCTTTAATTATTTGCCTTCTTCTTTCTTTCCAGCTTTCAAATGGGGGGTCACTGATCCCATCTAAAAAACAAATGCTCTGTAAGGCTACACATTTATTGTTATTGCTACTTTTTATTACTCATCTTTCTATTCAGGCCCCCTCCTATTCATATTTCAGTCTCTTGTTCAAATCATGCATCGTTGTTAGGGTAATTTGGACCATATTGCTGAAATTGCAAATAGGAGAGCTGCTGCATAAAAAGCTAAACAACTCAAAAACCACAAATAATAAAAAATTAAAACCAAATTGCGAATTGTCTCATAATATCACTCTCTACATCATACTAAAAGTTAACAACCCCTTTAAAATAAAACTTTTTTGATTTTTTTCACAAGACCTGTTGAGTGTGATACTTGTTTGATACACAGTACTTATTGGGAGCTGATTAGAGCAGATCTGCTTTTCTCTGACAGTGCATGAAACGCAGGTGGAGAAGAGCGAAGCCCAAACCCTGTGTAACATTAGCCTAAATGTTTTTGTTACTGTTTGCAGACTGCTCTTTTTTTTTTTATTCATGCTATATATAGAAAGAATAACAATTTTGCCTGAAGGCTTTGAAGACTTCCTGGTATGTATAAAATGGGAACCAAATGTTCATTCAGCACAGACAAGGCCTGAGAGATACTAAGGACATGACCCAGTTTGCTAACCATATAACAATAAACTTGCTATCCACAAAGAATATTAGGGAAATGGATCCCTTTGGGCTTTAGAGACAACATTCTTTTAAACAGCCTGGAGGTTCAAAGTTCATTTCCACATAATGGGAAAATACCATAGTTCTTCATGTCCAGTAACTGACTTCATGTGCCAGAGACACAATCCCTTTTATTAACTGCCCCCTCCCCCCAAATCACCTGTTTATTTCCCGTAAAGTTTTAGTGCAGCCAAATAGTAATTAGAAATAATAATAACGGGCAGACAGAATTACAATCAAGTGACTGCGTATGCTGCAATTTCAGCCAAACAAAATAAACACAATTGTGTTTTTTCAGTGTAGCAATACGACAAGAAAGCTTTGAGGAAGAATATGACTTGCCAAGTTTAGGGAACTTTTTGTGCTTAAACAATATGCTTTGTTACCTAAAATGGAAAGCAGTAAAATACATGTACAAGAGCCAGGGACATATAGTTGAAATTTGAAAGGGTACTTAGATCTGCTGATGGTAAATACACTGAAAAGGAATTTTTGCTGCATCTAGAAAAATACATTCAGCATCAACGGAACACACAGTTACCTTACATCTGCAGATTGTTCACATTTGTGCATAGCTACCTAATAACCTTATCTAATCTAATCTCCCAAAAAAGCCTTCCCTCCGACTAGAATATAAATAATTAAAAAACTATAAAAAAAAAAAAAAAAAAAAATGAAGACCAATTGAAAAGTTGCTTAGAAATGGCCATTTTAAAACAAACTAAAAATCTATTTCGATTTTTCTCCCTAATACAAAGACCAGAGTTGAATGAATCGTGTCACTGTCTTTCAAATGTTAACAAGATTTTGATGATGTTTTGTAATCTCCAATTTTTCTTTCTTTGGTTATTGAACTATCCAGGGGTCATGAAAATGCCCAGAAGCACCTGTCTGGTTCATTGTGCAGTCGGCTGTTTCCATAATCAAAGTGATTTTTCTGGCTGTATAGTACATGGCATACGATCACAGAAAGCAAAATTTGACCAAGCCATTTTATGTATACAAGCCAACACCTTGACTACCACACCTATGAACATAATGTATTGGCAAGGAATTGTTTTCAGAACAATTAAAGAACACCAACATCACTGGGACTTCGAAAAAAAGTGTGTGCGAAAATACAATTGATTGCTGTACACATTTTAAAGACAGATATTCTAAATATACTGTTTATTACATTGTGGGGCAAATTCAAACTTAATAAAATTCAAGATTCAGAATTGTCAAGATTTATCAGTGAAAAAAAAATTAAAAAAATCCAAATCCAAGTCAAATGAATGGTCAACATTCAAGCTATATTATTTTTTGTAACAAAAATTTGTAACATTTAATGGAACAATGCAATTTCTTTGCAACTGAATTTATTGCCATGACAACACAATTACATTTTTCTAAATGAAGTTTTTCATACTTACTGCACATGCACACTGAATTTGACAGAGATACCTGAAAACCCTGGGGGTTTCAAATCAGTAACTTTCAATGAAATAGGGGGACCTGATATGTCTACTGTCCCCGGCAAGAGAACCTAATACCAACATCTAGTGAGCGCTAAGGCTATGGGCACATGGATCTGTAGACTCTGCTGCTCTCAATTGACCTTAATTGGATGTGCCTGCATGCAGGGTTGCCACCTTTTCTGGGAAAAAATACCGGCCTTCCTATATATTTATCTTTCTTTTCCTATCAATAACTTTGGGATCAGCCATCATTTTTACCGGCCAGGTGCCAACCATATATACATGCGTTAATACACGAAAGGGGGGATCTTCAGGCTCTGCTCCGTTCTGCTGTGTGTGGCTACACACAAGCAGAAGCAGTCTAGATGAATGGAGCAGAGGCATTGAGTGGCTCCATGTCCCTCCTACAGCTCTGTGTGTCCATAGTCTGCAGCCACACTGGACTGATTCTCAAGCTGCAGATAAACAGCAGGCTAAAAATCAGCCCCTATGCCTGAATCAATTTTTTGCATCTGCATTTCGAGCCACTGTGTTGATCCGAGTGCATTCACACTGAGTGAATTTCGGTATTTAAGGGCTGATGCTCGGCTTGTGTTTATCCACAGGCTGCAAATCAGCCCAGTGTGGCCGTAGCCTAAACATTTTCTTCATTCATTGTTCAAACATTATTGTTTACTATAGCTTCAAAGGCACTGTTTTTCATAATATTTTATTCACTTGGCCAGTTTAGCAAAATCAGTGATAATTATTTCTTAAAACCGTAACTGCAACTGAATTGGCAGCTTCCAGGAATACAGAGTCGTGACCACTGCTGTGTTAGCAGCTGTGTTTTCTTGTGTGTTCTGTTAGTTGCATGGTGCTCAGTTCTCTAGTAAGAGCTGTGTGACACCTTAGATAGACATTGAGCACTGCATAGACCAATCCTCCCTATCCCCGTGTTGGTATTGAGCAGCTTATATAGTTGTTTTGGGTTGATGTATCTTTAAGTTATACCTGTGCAATAGCTTTTGCTTTCCTATTTATACTGTGCAAAATCTTTTAGAGACACCCCTGGCAATCCTGTATCACTAACAGCCTCACTGGCTTCTCCCACTTAAAGGGGAACTCCACACAAATGTAACTTAAGCTTTTTGAAAAAAAAACATAATATCAAGCAACTTTGCAATATACATCAATTAAAACATATGCAGGCTTTTCATAGTTTTTAATGGGTTGGAACAGTTCCCTACGCCTAGCCCCCTGCTCTCCTGCTGGTCTGCCTGACTACTTTGCTGAGCTGACTTACTACTGTTACTTTGTATCAACAGCCAGCTGTCCTCAGCCTGCATCCTCCAAACCCAACAATTCCCTGCATATGTGATTTCAATAACGAACAGAACATCACAGTGCAATGCATTATGGGTTATGTAGTTCCTGCATGCTGTCTGTAAGCTGTGGAGAATTTGTTACAATTTGTAACATCAGTGTTTAGTCCCTCCTTCCCTGCCAGGATTTCAAATGATGCAGAAAGAGAAGAACTGTTAACCAGCTGGATTTCAGCATAGAAAATGGCATTTATTCATACCCTTTAAAGAAACAGGTAACGGTGATGTGTATATTAGGAGTTTCTGTGTTATGTGGAGTTCCCCTTTAATTATGACAATAAATTTGGCTCCTGTCTTTTCCTTGATCCCATTACAGACTCCTAAACTAATTTCCCCTATCTTTTATGATTTGTTTCCCTGGATGCTCTATATTAAACATTTCGGGGCAGATTTATCAAAGGTCGAAGTGAATTTTCGAATTAAAAAACATCGAATTTCGAAATAATTTTTGGGTAGTTCGACCATCGAATAGGCCAAATTCGACTTCGATTAGAATTGAAAATACTTTGAATATTCGACCATTTGAAAATCGAAGTACTGTCTCTTTAAAAAACTTCGACTTCGACACTTCGCCACCTTAAACCTGCCGAATTGCTATGTTAGCCTATGGTGACCTCCTAGCCTATAGCCAACATTTGGCTGAGTTTTTAGAAGTCCAAGGTTTTTTTTTTTGAAAATCGCGTAAATCGTCCGGTTCTAATGATTTCTACGATCGATTTTAATTTGATCGAAAACAGCTAAATTTAAACAAAAAAAAACTCTGACTATCGAATTTTTCAATTTGATGGTCGAATTTCAAATTTTAGCACTTCGAAATTCGACCCTTGATAAATCTGCCCCTTTGTCTTGTGAGAGTGTGAGATCCTAAGAGGATCACTCTCTGAAATTTTCCCACTTTGTAGTTATTAAATGTTAATGCTCTGTGTACAGATAAGGGGAAAGGCCCTCTGAAACCAGGGCATGCAAGGGATGGCAGGCCAGTGCAACTCTTACTGGTGTATTTTAGAAACATTCAGAGAGGACTATTTATTCTCTGACATATATACATACATTTCGCATTTATAGTAGTTTGTTAAGAGTTGTTTTGAGTTTGGAAGACATGCTACAGATCAAATTCTGACGTTTTCTTTAAAATATGTATGTTTTGTAGGTAAGGAAATGCTCAAAGGGAGGATGCAAGAAGAGCCTGAGGGCGAGTGTGTACTGTATGTACAGAATAGTTCTCCTATATTGTTTGAGATTACAGATCAACTCTGCTAGAAAACACAACTAGGGATGAGTGATTTTTTTCACCTGAATATCAGACTTAGCAGAAAGGAGTCTTAGCTAAATCTGATAATGGGCTCTGTAGGCTACATGTATTACATCTGTAATCATGGTTCATGTCCTTTAAAAAAACTGCATAACAAGCCTGAACAACTACAATAACGCTCCAACTGCAGTTTAATATGTCCTGCAGATCAGCAGTCCGAACCTTTTTTGCATCAGGGACCAGTTTCACTAAAGGCAATGTTTACAAGGAGGGAGGGGGCTTTGGTTTTGGGGTGTAGATTCGTGGGTACATTTCAGGCTTACGGAAAAAACTGTCCAAACAGTATCTTTGTCCTTATCACGATCAGTAGAAAGCTACCTGGGCTTTGCACATGTCATGGCAATGGCACATCAGGGAGCTAGGATTGCATGTATTTAGGGCCTTTTTCATTCTTTTTGTAGCTATTATAGACTGGACCAGAGGCGGCCCAGTTCGTGGGCCGCCGTGGCCCGGTGGTTGGGGACCCCTGCTGTAAATCTATATAGCGATGGACACCTATAAGATTGCCATGCTGCAAAAAGTGCTGTTTTGTAATAATGTTTTAAAGGGGCGGTTTACGTTTAAGTTAACTTTTAGTATGTTATAGAATGGCTAATTCTAAGCAACTTTTCAATTGGTTGCCAATATTTGTGTTTTATAGTTATAACGTTCATATAAGGGTCTCTGACCCCCTCTAAAAATTAAAAAATGTTCTGTAAGGCTACAAATGTATTGTTGATGGCACTTTTATTACTCATCTTTCTATTCAGGTCCTCTCCTATTCATATTCCAGTCTCTTATTCAAATAAATTCATGGTTGCTAGGGTAATTTGGACCCTAGCGACCAGACTGAAATTGCAAATGGGAGAGCTGCTGAATAAAAATCTAAATAACTCATAAAACCACAAAAAAATAAAAAGATGAAAACCAACTGAAAATTGTCTCAGAATATCACGCTCTACATCATATTAAAAGTTAATTTAACGCCTTTAGGGCTCGATCGGTTGTCAGGCCCGGGCGGCATGCCGCCCAGCCGCATTGTGGGGTCCCATTCAATGACACCAGCTGTGCCGGCGCTCTGGGAAGGGGTAGTGTATGCGGGCGCTAGGACCGCGCGGCCGGGAAACAAATCCAGCGCTGGCGGTTGTAGTTGCGCTCCCCTGCGTTCCGTTTTTCTGCGTTCAGCTGCAGGGGAGCGCAGGAATAGACGCATTACGTTTTTTCCAATGGGGCTGTACTCACACAGGCGCGTGTAGGCGCTCAACGCAGGAAAAATTAAGCATGTTGCGTCTCAACCTGTGTTCGGCTCCTACACGCGCCTGTGTGAGTACAGCCCCATTGGAAAAACGTAATGCATCTATTCCTGCGCTCCCCTGCGGCTGAACACAGAAAAACAGAACGCAGGGTAGCACAGCTACAACCGCTCGTCAGTAAGAGCCCTTAAGCATCCAGCACTACAAGTCACTTATTTACATCTTCCTGAAGAATGTGGTTTTAACAGGCATTTGGTAAGGAATAGATTTTCCAGTTCAGTCCTTTCAGCTGGACACCTATAAAATACACATGCTGAATGGCTAATTATGAATGAATTTAGCATCACTCCATGTGGTTGCACAAGAGCAGATGTTTTGGTTTTGAGTGGTTATTATTAGTGATGGGCGAATAAATTCGCCAGGCGTGAATTTGCTGAGAATTTGGGCAAACGCCAAAATAGTTGCGCGCATAAAAGTCGCGTGTCAAAATTATTCGGACTCCCATTGACTTTAATGCATTTTGACGGCCATTCCCTTCTATGTGTTTAGAGAATTTTTCGCGAATTTGCAGGAAAAGATCTAATTGCAGATGAAGATCTAATTGTGAAAAGATGTGTTTTTCAAAAAACCCTATGTTCCGAGCTTTCTGGATAACAAGAACCATTCCGGTATAACCTAGTTACGTATGTGCTACATAGGTCCTTACCAAAGGTTAAACCCCCCAAATGGGTCTTGAATCAAAAAAGTCTGCTAACCACTCCCAATGATTTCTGTGGTCTTTGGAGGAACACAGCTGAACTGGGCTTGAAAACAAGCTAAACGTCCAGCTATGTAATAAACCTTTTGATTGGTATTGAAAGCCCCTGCACCATGTGCTGGGAGAAGCTAATGATTGTATTATTATTATTCGGCAAAGCGAAACGGGACTAATTCACCCATCAGTTATTAAACTTGTTTATAATACAGCAAGCAAAGTGAAAAATTTATAATAAACTGACCAGTGTACTGATTTAGGGGCCGATTCACTAAGGGTCGAATATCGAGGGTTAATTAACCCTCGATATTGGACTAGGAATTAAAATCCTTCGAATATCGAAGTCGAAGGATTTAGCGCAAATAGTACGATCGAACGATCGAAGGATTATTCCTTCGATCGAACGATAAAATCCTTCGAATCGAACGATTCGAAGGATTTTAATCCAACGATCGAAGGAATATCCTTCGATCAAAAAAAGTTAGCCAAGCCTATGGGGACCTTCCCCATAGGCTAACATTGAGTTCAGTAGCTTTTAGATGGCAAACTAGGGGGTCGAAGTTTTTTTAAAGAGACAGTACTTTGAATATCGAATGGTCGAATAGTTGAACGATTTTTAGTTCGAATCCTTCGATTCGAAGTCGTAGTCGAAGGTCGAAGTAACCCATTCGATGGTCGAAGTAGCCCAAAAAAAACTTCGAAATTCAAAGTTTTTTTACTTCGAATCCTTCATTCGAAGTTAGTGAATCGGCCCCTTAGCTTTAAAGCCAGAAATGGTATATCTGCTTTCCATGGACATCACAATCAGATCTGCTTAAAATGGTCGATTTGATATCTGAAAGATCAACAAGGTGAAATGTTACTATGGGGCATATTCACCAAAATATTGCCAATTTACTAAACAGAACGTGCAACAAATCGTGTTTTAGAAATGTCCAAGAATCCAGACTGAGTGAACTTTATTGTAAATACTTTTACTTGATATTGCGGTGTTAAAGGCCCTTTGAAAAGCAATTTGTTGACTTATTTTACAACTACAATACTAGACAAAGTTTTCAAGCGCACTTTTCATATTAAAGATACTGTCACTTTAAGTCGGATGATATTCAGCTGACAGATGTCCCTATGTCAACTCCAAAGAGAACATATTGCAAATGTGCAAATTCAGGTTAGACTACTGTTCTCATAAGGGTGTTGACAATACGATAACATAGCAGTTCAGAATTTACTACTTGTGAAGGCGTGTCTGAATGTGAAGTACATTAAGCATCAGATTATAGGGAACTAGCTCATAAAACGCACAACTGTAATCATTTTTTTAATTTGGAGATGAACTGGGTAACAGTCAGCTGCTTAATTCTTACCTCTTCTATTTGCTCTGAAAATGTGCTTGTTTTCTTACTAAAGCAAAAGCCATGGTGATATGAGCATACTCCATAGAGGTGCATATGATGTGCCAAATTTATTCTGAAAACCATCCTCTGGCCTCAAACTACATGCATGTACTTCTGTGTATAAAACATAACTACTTCAGACTTTTAGTGTAGTCATACCAAGCTGCAGATGTTTATATGTGCACTAACTCTATAACTTCACACAACATTTTCTAAAGCAGTGTTTCCTAAAGTGGTGGGCTTGCAGTATAATTTGGGTGGGGACGGGCTCAGACTAAATTGTAAGATTTGGGGTGAATACCCCAAATTGTTGGAATAATGGCTGAATGATACAGCAATGTTTATATATACATGTGTGGGATCCGCTAACTGGAAACCCATTATCCAGAAAGCTCAGAATTATGGCAAGGCCATCTCCCATAGATTTCATTTTATCCAAATAATCCTGATTTTTAAAAAAAAAATGATTTCTGTTTTCTCTGCAATAATAAAACAGTACCTTGTGCTTGATATAATTAATCCTTATTAGAAGCAAAATCAGCCTATTGGGTTTATTTCATGTTTACATGATTTTCTAGTAAACTTATGGTATGAAGATCTAATTGTGAGAAGTGTTATCCAGAAAACCCTATGTTCCGAGCTTTCTGGATAACAAGAACCATTCCGGTATAACCTAGTTACGTATGTGCTACATAGGTCCTTACCAAAGGTTAAACCTCCCAAATGGGTCTTGAATCAAAAAAGTCTGCTAACCACTCCCAATGATTTCTGTGGTCTTTGGAGGAACACAGCTGAACTGGGCTTGAAAACAAGCTAAACGTCCAGCTATGTAATAAACCTTTTGATTGGTATTGAAAGCCCCTGCACCATGTGCTGGGAGAAGCTAATGATTGTATTATTATTATTATTATTATTAATATATCAACCTGTTGCTGAGTTGTCAGCATTGCTTGTTCCCAGTAAAGAATAGGATTGAAAAAGCATGAGAAATCTCTAACTACCTTTTGACCACCTTAAAAAAGAGGTTTGTTAGGAAGGAAATGCATACAGGGGGTCTAGTCTGTATCGGACTATTCTCAGTGGACCCTGACCTTAGTGGGCCCTTTGCCAATTCTGACTCAGAACGTTAAAGAAACAGTAACACCAAAAAATTTAAGTGTTTTAAAGTAATGAAAATATCATGTACTGTTGCCCTGCACTGGTAAAACTGATATGTTTGCTTCACTACTATAGTTCATGTAAACAAGCTGCTGTGGAGCAATGGCGGAAATTGAAAAACGGCTATATGGCACAGGTTAACTAATGGATAACAGATAACACCATTAGACAGACAGAGCTCATTTGCTATCTGTGATGCGTTTTCCGAAGTCGCCCGAAGTTTCCTCCAAGTTCGGGCGACTATGGAAAACGCATCGCCGCATGTGCTTTGGCGCAGGCGAATTTTCATTATAGCCTATGGGAAAACAAACTGAGGCAGTTCGGGGAGATTGTCGCTCAGAAGATGAGGCGATTAGTCGCCAGGCGACAAAATCTCCCCGAATCTCCTCGTGTGGACTAACCCTTAATCAAACACAGCAGTTTTACCAGTGCAGGGCAACACTGCATTATATTTTCATTACTTTAAAACACTTTTTTTTTTGACGCTACCAGTGTTGGACTGGCCCGGCGGAATACCGGGAAAAAACCCGGTGGGCCCCGACCCACGTGGGCCCCCGCCGGGCCAGACCCCCTCTCCCAATATTAAAATGTTGGCATGCGCACTGAGAAACGCCGCTCACGCATGCGCACCGAGAAACGCCGCATGCGCATGGTGGTGTTCTTGCGTGCACACCAAGCGGCGCATTCGCACAGTCGCGCGGAGTTTGGAGTATCGAAGTAGGGGGCGGGGGGCCGAAGGGGTGCCCTGGACCAGCAGTCCCGGTGGGCCCCGGGCCCCCCAGTCCGACCCTGGACGCTACTGTTAACTCTTTTAACTCTTTTAGGGAAATGACCGGGGCCACATTTATTGTCACAGATAAGCAGGAGAATCCGGGGAGGCTGTAAATTATATAGAGCTGGCAGGGGAAGTTTCTCTGAAAGAATTTGTACAGTGCACCATATAATCTGAGCTGTAAACAGCATGGGGATAGAGGTGTTCCACCTGCACACTGTCTGTCTGTACTATCCACAGCAGTCTGTCTGTACCCACTGTATTGCTTTGTGCTCTTACACAGTATGTACTAGCAGAGGGTACATTTGTACCAGGCTTCGGCCTAAAGGGGGGCCTCGGCTGTGGTGCCATTTTAAACAGTGCTGAACCACTGAAGTCCCGAAGAGCCCAAGATCCGAAGTCCTGAAGATCAGAAGAGCCAAAGTCCTAAGGCCGCAAACAGAGTCGAAGCCACAAAAGGAGCTGAAGCTGCGAAAATACCTGAACACCAATGTGTTTTTTTTTTAAATTTAAACCCCTGGCCACCAATGTCATATTTTAATACTATATAGGCCCCTGGCCAACAATTTTTTAAAAAATATTCTATGGGGCCCTGATCACCAATGTTTTTAAAAAAAACTTTTATGTGGGACCCTGGCCCCAATGTTTGTTTTTTTTTAACTTATAATGGGTTCCTGAACACCAATGGCTTTTTATAACTTGTGTGTGAAGGGGTGGGTTACCGGTTTTAGTGCTGGGGCGTGGCTTGGGGCTGGGGCCCTGAAAATCTTGTTTTTACGGGGCCGAATGATTTCTGATGGCGGCCATTTGTACTAGAAATAATGGAACAAACAGAATGCACAGGGTAGCACAGCTCATAGACTTCTGTGAACTGCCACTTAGTAGGCAAAAACAGTGCCTTCTAGGGTATATTAATCAGTTAGATTTGAACAATGAGCTTCAAAAACTATGGTTTTAATAAGAATATAAGATTTTGAGATTTCAGCTGGAGGGTCCTTGATATCAGATTCTCTGGTAGGCCTTTGGTCCAAGTTCCACACTGTCTAGCAATGACAAACTATGTTACTATTCTATATTGCCAGAATTTCTTTGCAAACTTAGGGGTTATGTAATAAAAGGCACTAAGTTTGCCCAGGAGCAGTAACCAATAGCAACCAATCAGCAGGTAGCATTTACTGGTCACCTGCTTAAAAGCAAACATCTTATTGGTTGCTATGGGTTACTGCTTCTAGGCAAACTTAGTGCCTTTTATTACATAATGCATAAGTACTCGGCTTGTCTAGAGAATAGCTTTTACTAACATTTTTACTAAGCATGTGAACTAAAAAAAAAGGCTGCCATTTTGATGTCCTTGAAGTGCAAAATGCAAATGTGCTTAGAATCCAAGGATACAAAATGAAAGGCCCTTTACAATAATAGTTGGTAAATCTAGCACAGAGCTTATAGAATTGTGCTCATCTCTTACATTTGCTTTTGCAATCTTTCAGAATTTCCACTATATATGTCTGCTGAAATACTGCATAATAATTTACATCTCGCTAATTTTTTCGGTAAGTTGCATTATTTTGGGCTGCCTCTCTGTTGGCACCTCTATTGTTTCACTCTCTCTCTCAGCCAGGATAGAGCTACGTGAATCTTATCTAGTTATGAAAGCAAAGAGATCGAGACGAACAACAGGATATATATCTTACTTCCTAGTCTTTCATCCTGAACAAGGTTTTTCTTCTGAGTTTCCTTATTTTTCCCTGGTAAACAAAAACAGTGATGTCTGCACGCAAGTGTCATGCTATTGTACACAAGCAGGGTCATTTTATTTTTTAATTATTGGTCATAACCATTGCTTCTTTTAACATAATTATTGTAAAAAATAAAAATAAATATATTCTCAGTTTTTTTTGAGCTACAGGCAAAATAGGCAGCAAAAAGCTCCAGCTCTCTACCTAAATCACTGAACATGTAGAAGAAGTAACAGCTTTAATGTTTATTTTAGTGAGCATAGAGCTCATGGCTGTGTTTGCAGCTATATGCCACAATGACTTCTACATTGCTCTCTTCTCCTCAGTTTTGCCCAGTTATAGAGATTTTTGCATGCGGCTAACCTCTAAAAAGATGTATTATAATTTGCCTGTAAGGGAATTTCTCTGCAGGAGCCTATATAGGGAAATGCAGGAGCTGTACGTGACTTCGGCTTTGGCCTAGGAACATCAGGCAGGACTGAGGACTATTGTGGCCAGAGCAGGTAGGAGGCTGTCCCTTCAGGTGGCTAGTAGCGAGGAGTGCCAACTTTACAGATATGCACTAAGAAGATTTAGCTTAGATTTAGCATCTGCTGATCCATATATCCACAAGTCACCGACACAACAGGGGGGGGGGAAGAACTAGTTGAGAAAAACATAGATTTCTAATAACAACATAACAATGTAACTGACCCCCAGGGACCTGACAGCATATTAAAATTTTAAAGGGAAAAAAAAAGTGAATCATAAAAAAACACAAATGTTGAGGAACAATTTTTCATAGATTATTTCTAAATTATGCTTAAAGTTCATTCTATTACAATTCTGTCACCTTCTCAAATGCTGTTGGTCCTTAAAACAGCAGCTGAGCAGCCTGCTGTAAGAGAATATATGAACAATAATGAACCTAGATGGGTCAGTAAGGATTGAAAGATGATCATGTTATTGGATAATTTATCAGTTTCTTCCTGTCTGTAACAGCAGTTCTTAAACAACATTAGTAAAGAACAAATAAAAAAATCATAAGAGCCCTGCTGTGAACAAGGGAGTGCCGCTTCCCTCATCCGGCTAAGAGGCAACATATAAATAGGAAAGCCTTGCATGTGACTATTTCAGTAGAAGGTAGGCAGCTTAAAGCAACTTTTATTTCACCAGAAGCCATTCTTAAAGAAAACAGAGGAAGAAAAAAGATGCCTTTATATCTTGGCAGTCAACTGTGCCAAAGCATTTCTTGGTGACAAAGATATTTACAGTTAATTATTGTAATCATCCCAAGATCACACAAATAAGCATGTTGTTTTTAGTTGTGGGTTTTTAAGGCGTGCCAAACACATGGACTTCCTTTCAGTATTAAAGGATCTTTTCTCTTGAAACAATTATCATTCGCCATATAGGTAGGTATGGGGCTGGGAACTTCACCTTCCTGGGTGGGTCTTTCCTCTTACATCAAAGCAACAATCAATAGATCCAGTCTAGGCTGAAGGAAAAGTTCAAAGAAGGGGAGTGCTTCCCCTAAAGGCTGAACATGGAATATACAGTCAAACCCCGATTTCAAATTTTCCCTGATTTTACGTGTTTTTTTTACAGTCCCCTTATTTTATAAATAATTTAATTTCCTGGATTTTAAATTTGTTTTCCTCCATTTTACATAATAATCTTGCCACATTTTCTTTAAAAAACCCTGAAAATGCTATTTTTTGTAGTTTACACCAATTTTACAAATCTTATGTACCCCCATTTTCTCGGATTTTACATTATTTTTTTCCCAGTCCCCTGGAAAACTTAAAATTAGGATTTGACTGTACTGGTTAGAAGGATCAAAATTCATCTGAATACCGTTGCTTATTTGGGGTAATCGTGATCCAAAGAATGTATAAAATGTGGAAAAGCCCATTTGCTGCCAGAATTAGTATTGACTAGGAACATAACTGTGTAAGTCAGCCAATGTGAAGCTAGTAAAATGAGCATTTATACACTCAACATGGGAAGAACATAAACAAAGGGAGTAATTCAAGCCTGGTTATGACCTTCTACTTAAATGTATAGTGTGTGTGAACACTTTGGCCCAAATGGATACTCCTGTGCCCTACAGTTATTATTAATGTACTAAAACCTTGTTGTACATTTAAATACATCAATACCTAAAGCAGCATTCCCTAATGTGTACGTGAACAGTAAAATGATGTTCACTTACCCTTTACACAGGGACTTTAGTGAAGCAAGCAGCAAAGCTTTTATGTTCTAATTAACCTGTGCCCACAGTGCTCTACAAATGTTATGGTGCACATAGATACACAAAAAATGTGTTCCCTAATGTTTACATGAAGATGTTCACTTACCCTTCATTCAAAGGCTTTGGGAAGCCAAGATTTTGAGCCCCAGCTAATTAAAGGGATTCTGTCATGGGAAAACATGTTTTTTTCAGATATTAAAGGACCATGTCTACTCAAGAGCTCCATGGATGACATCACCATTTCAAATCTGATCCCGAACATATAGTGAATTATTGATTTACAATATGGAAACAGCTAGAGAACACAAACTTGGATTATAAGCACTATAGTTCTGATGTGTCTCTCAAGATATGGAACTTTATATTTTTAACAGTATATATTTTTTATTTTTGTATTTACAGGTATGTCACCTGTTATCCAAAATGCTCTGGATCTACGGTTTTCAAAAAACATATCTTTCCATAAATTAGATCTTCATACCTTCATACCTTTACTAGAAAATCATGTAAACATTAAATAAAACCAATAGGCTGGTTCTGTTTCCAATAAGGATTAATTACATCTTAGTTGGGATCAAGTACAAGGTACTGTTTTATTATTTCAGAGAAAAAGGAAATCATTTTTTTACATTTGTTTTTTATGGATAAAATGGAGTCAATGGGAGACAGCCTTTCTGTAATTTGGAGCTTTCTGGATAACAGGTTTCCAGAAAACAAATCCTATTCCTGTATTATAATATTTGTTATGTGAAAATGTACAGTGTGGCATATATATGTAGTGCTATATAAAGATCTCCATAATAATGAAGGTTTCCACAGGTTCAGTATTGTTGTGACAGTCCATTATTAAAACCTCTTCACTTTACATTATACTTAACATTATTGGGCATAATGGGCTTGTTATGTTTCAGTTTCTTTGAGCATTTAGGCACAGACACCATGCTGACAGATATATCTTTACATAAAAAAAGTAAACAAACTGAAGCTGTATACAAGGACTCAGTGATGATTATGTTACACATACTTTCAGAGACAGAAACTATGCATCATAATATATGTAACCCCACCCAGGCGTGTGGCACATGCAGTAGTGTGTGTATGATTCACCAACAGGTAAAAGAGCAGAGTAAACTGTCATAGCAAATTTCACGGGCACAGCTGACAGCAGCAATCCTGTTAGGGCAGAGACACAAGCGGAGATTCGAGGACATTATTCGCCTGCTCTTCTTCGGGCGACTAATCTCCCCAAACTGCCTTCCTGCCGACTAGAATCAAAATCCTCGGCAGGATGGCACTCGGAGCACTTCGTTTTCCAAAGTTGCCCGCAGTTGCCTTGCGAGGAAGCTAACTCACTAATAAAAATTAAGAATAACAGTAAAATCATAGCCTCGTAGAGCAATAGTTTTTTGGATGCCAGGTCTGTGGACCCCCATTTGAAAGCTTTCAATGAATATGAATAAGCTGACAAATTCAAAAGCCATACAAAATCAAAAAAAAGCCCAATTGAAAGGTTTCTAAGAAATGGCCATATTATAACAAACAGGTATAGGATCCTTTATCTGGAAACCCATTATCCAGAAATTACAGTCCCATAGACTACATTTTAAACAACAAAAAAAATTACATTTTTAAAAATGATTTACTTTTTTTCTGTAATAATAAAACTGTAAAGTGTACTCAATTCTAAATAAGATATAAATAATCATATACAATTGTTTTGTAGGCAAAACAGCTTAATTGTGTTTAATTTATGCTTAAAGAGGAACTACGGGTTCCAAACCAAAATGTGATAAAGAGGCCCACATAGCACAGAAACCCCTAATATACCCGCCACAGTTACCTGTTTCTTCAAAAAGTATAAATAACTGCCATTTTCTATGCTGAAATCCAGCTGGTTAACTTCTTCTCTTTCTGCATCATTTGAAATTCTGGCAGGGAAGGAGGGACTAAACACTGATGTTACAAATTATAACAACTTCTCCACAGCTTACAGACAGCATGCAGGAACTACATAACCCATAATAATTGTGGGGTTTGGATGAGGCAGGCTGAGGACAGATGGCTATTGATACAAAGTAACAGTAGTCACCCAACTCAGCAAAGTAGTCAGAGAGATCAGCAGGCAAGCAGGAAGCTAGGTTTGGGGAACTGTCAGAAACCATTCAAAATCATGAAAAGTCTGCATATTTTGTAATTGATGTATATTGCAAAGTTGCTTGAAATTATGTTTACTTTTTAAAAAGCGTGTTATTTTTTTATGGCGTTTCCTCTTAAATCTTAGTTTCGAATTTTATTTGACCACTTATCCGAAACCCCCAAACATTCTGGATAACAGGTCACATATCTGTACTAAAAGTTAATTTAAATGTGAACTACCCCGTTAATCGACAGAAGAATCACCTATGTTTATCATATTCCATCTTATTTGTTGGTTATTATATTCTCCTTACTCTGCACTCTGAATTGCTCACACTCCACCTAATCAACCTCAATGTAAATCCACCCCATCTCTTGAAATGTCTTTTCAAGAAAAAATAATCCATTGTATATGCTACAGGTTTTTTTTTCAATTGCTAAAAGCTAATCCTTTCATTTCTCTATATGAAATCAATACCTAGCCCAAGTTTATCCACAAATCTTTTACCTAAATTATTTCCAATAAGAACAAGTCTTTTAGCATTCTTGGGAGTTGTTTATTATGACATGATTTCCTGATTTAGTTTCTGGGCGTTGTTTGCCCCCAATATAAGAAGAAAGAGTTAATCATTCCCTGCTGAAAATTGTGCACTTCAGAGGAACAGGAGAAGATGCTATATGTCACTTTAACAGATATAAGCCATACATATCATTTTACTAGTTCTTGAACGAGAATCATTAGAACATTAGCAGCGAATCACTCATTTCCCCCCTATACTTTGTTCTCAGTGCCACCATCAGAGGAGTTCTCTGCTTTTCTTCTGAACGAATTCTCCGTGACTACACAGTCAGAAGAACTAACCAGCAAGTGGAGCTGTTTGTACTAAATTCCTTATGTTAGCAGTTTGTCAGCGTAATATCTTTCAAAAACAAAAAATGTCAATTGCAAAAGCCCTGAGCAAGTTTACATTCAGTTTTCAGGGTTTACATATCCTTTAAAGGGCATGTAAAGGCAAAAAAATAAAATTCCATTTTTACTTTCTTTAATGAAAAAGAAACCCATCTCCAATATACTTTAATTAAAAAATGTGTACCGTTTATATGAGAAACCTGACTGTATGCAGTGAGATTCTTCCTTCATTTACTGCTGTGGATAGGAATTGTCAGACGGTTCCTAACTGCTCTGCAGGGAAACAATCATACTAATGAACAGCAGGGGGAGCCCCCACCTTACTTCCCAGCCATGCAGAACTCAAGCAGCTTTGTTTGTTTCCGTGTTTTGATAATTTATGACGATCCCTAAGCAGCCCAGACCACACTGAGCATGTGCACAGTTGTGGTCTTGCAAAGATGTTTAACAAAGTTACAAGATGGTGACCCCCTGTGGCCAACTTTGAAAGCATTTAATTAGGCTTGTGGTGCATTAAGTTCATGTTTATGTTTACTATACAAATTACAGCATTTCTAGCCTTATTCTATTTTAGACTTTACTTCCCCTTTAAGGGCAACTGTATCATTACTATCACTTTATTGATCTATGAACCCTAAACCATATTCCCTGTATTGGCATCATATTTTTATAAAAATACTCCCACTCTTTATTTGGACTCTCAGCTTCCAGCTGCATACTTACTGGAGTTGAGGGAAAGGGGGGAGTATTTTTTGATCCAATATATATATATATATATATATATATATATATATATATATATATGTGTATATATATATATATATGTGTGTGTATATATATATATATATATATATATACAATCAGAACACATGGTATCATGAAAAGTAGACTCTAAAAAATACCCCAGCTCTATCATATGACAATTAATTATGTATTCATCCTCTCCATCCTTTTAAGTACTATCTATCTTGGTCACTCCCAAAATGGGCAGTTTTTGCAAAGACGGGTTTTATAAAGGCTTTTATAGCATCTATTAAAATTGCTGCAACAGTAATATGATTAGACAGTCATTTATTGTAGTCTATGGCAATCTCGATGGTTGCCACTGTTTGTAGTCTCTGTTTACTAGGCATCCCTGCCCCGATTTGTGATTTGTGTAATACTGCTCAGACTTGCCTGGTTTTGTCTCGACTTGCTAGCCATTCTACATTAGTTACATTTGGAAAGTTTTGTCCAGAATTGTCTGATTCTGTCTATGCTTGCTAGCCGTTTAAGCTTCAGTCAGACTTGGATTGTCTTGTCCATACTTGCCTGGTTTTGTCTCTGCTTGCTATTTGCTAGCCATTCCAGCTCCAATCATACTTGGGTAGTCTTGTCTAGACTTGCCTGGTTCTGCCTCTGCTTGCTAACCATACAAGCTCCAGTCATACTTGGGCAGTCTTGTCAATATGTTCCTGGTTCTGGCTGTGCTTGCTAGCCAATCTAGCTCCAGTCATACTTGGGTAGTCCTGTCCATACTTGCCTGGTTCTTTCTTTGCTTGCCAGCCATTATAGCGCTATTCATACTTGGGTAGTCCTGTCCATTCCTGCCTGGTTATGTCTCTGTTTTCTAGCCATTCTTGCTCCAGTCATATTTGGGTCATCTTGTCCAGACTTCCCTGGTTTTGCTTCTGCTTGTTCTGCTTGCCATTCCAGATCTAGTTATACTTATGTAGTCTTCAGGGGCAAAACTAAAGAGGAAGAAGATCCTGCGACTGCAGAGGGACCCAGGAGGTATAGGGCCCCCCTAGACCCTAATTCATGTACAATTTCAATAAATACTGGTAAAACAGGTCAACCTCTAACATTTTTTGGGCCTGAAAAATAATCTACTGTGGGGTCCTGTGATATCTAGTTACACCACTGGTAGTCTTGTCCAGACTTTCCTGGTTCTTTCTGTGCTTGCTAGGAATTCTAGCTACAGTCATACTAGGGTAGTCATGTCCATACCTGCTTGGTTTTGTCTCTGATTGCTATCCATTCTAGATTCAGTCATACATGGGTCGTCTTGTCCAGACTTTACTGGTTCTGTCTCTGTTTGCTAGCCACACTAGCTCAAGTCATACTTGGGTCATTTTGTCCAGACTTGCTTGGTTTTGCCTCTGCTTGTTAGCCATTGTAGCTCCAGTCATACTTGGGTAGTCCTGTCTGGACTTTCCTGGTTCTGTCTCTGCTTTCTGGGTATTTTAGCTCCAGTTATACTAGAGTAGTCTTGTCTGGACTTTCATGGTTCTGTCTCTGCTAGCTAGGTATTTAGCTCCAGTCATACTTGAGTCATCTTCTCCAGACTTTTCTGGTTTTGGCTCTGCTTGCTATCCAGTCTAGCCCCAGTCATACTTGGGTATTCTTGTCCAGACTTTCCTAGTTCTGTCTCTGCTTTCTAGGTATTCTATCTCAATCATACTTCAATCGTCCTGACCAGACTTGTCTTGTGCTGTCTCTGCTTCCTAGGCATTTTATCTCAGTGCTGTCTCTGCCATTAATGTACAAATCGTTTCTGGCATAGTGCTGCCCAGACTTTTCCTGTCCTGTCCTGCCCGTTAGGCTGTGTTCTAATCCTGTTTGGCACAGTCCTACCCAGGCTTGCCCGAATCTATCTATGCTTAGTAAGGATTCCTGCTCTAGTTTTATTTGGCATAGTCCTGTGCAGACTTGCTCAATTTTGTCTCTGCATGCATAATCCTGAATGATCTTGTCCTGCTCAGACTTGCCTGGTTCTGCCCCTGCACACTAGCCATTCCTGCTCCAGTCCTGCTTGGCATACCCCAGCACAACTGTCCAGGCTTGCTTGTTGTGTCTATGATTTCTAAACGTTTCAGCTACAGCCTTCTTGTTCTCAGCTGTTCAGCACCACACACTATGGATATCTGACCATTCTGCTATCATTAAAAAACTAACATCATCACATATTGGTAGATTGCAGACAAACATTTTCAAAAAGTCATGAAATACTCTTTGACTTAGGAACAACTCTGACATGTAGCTTTAGTTTTCCTTTGAGAATACATTTTCCTTCTGACCTTTAAGACTTTTTTTCAAACTAAGGAACATTCATGATATTTTCCACCCAACATCATTTTGTTTCCCCTTCAAAAATTCCACCAAATCAGTTTCTCATTTTACATTGATTAAAATGTGTTTTTATGTTATGTTGCTATGTTACTACCTCAGCCGGAACTGAGGACCAGGTTAAAAGAGGACAAGATTACAGATCCTAATCCTTCAGAACACTGTAAGATCCTACAGCCTCCATGTCCTAGTTCCTGTCTCAGTTTTATTTGGTATGTTTGCACTGAGAGTTTTGTGAGAGTTTTGGTCATGCAGATTGTTGCTTTCAATTAACTCTTTTAGTTCCGGGAACAATTTCTGGTGGATGCATTCAATCTGGGTTAGAATAAATAAGCAGGACAACTTTATACAGTAACGCTTTTATGCACCTTTTAAGGCAGGATGTTTATAGGAATTACTGTAAAATGTTATCAATACATACCGTATGTGGCAAGCAAATGGAACACTCAGAAATAAAGTATGAAAATATTATATGAAACATTGCAATGTTTACCACTACAGTATATAGAAATCCAAATGATTCATATTTAAAATATGTTGAATAATTTCATATTGAATTTGAGCTGAAAAAATGTAAAAAAAAATTGTAAAAATTGGAAAAGGGGCCACGGAAGCCATGAACTACAGGACAGGAACTCCCAGAAAGTCTCAGTTCAGCATGCATACATTGCAAGCTGCAAGTGGGCCATGTATAACAGGTTACTGTAACCACAGTGCTCACTTAGAACTGATTTTACTATAAAAGAATTAGTATTTCAACAAAAAAATGTTCCCATATTTTCAAATCCAGTATACAATAAGTATATGCCCCACTAGTGAATAAATCATCACAGATATTGCACCAGCATATCATTTTACCAAATTAGATAACTATAGCAAATACATAATAAAATACTACTGCACACATAGTAGCAATTTTTAAAACAGCTTTTCTGAGTTGTTATAACTTCAAACTCCTGCCTCAACTTGGTCTTCTGCTCAGAGAGCAGTTCTCCTCAGTGCAATCTTCAGCACAATATTCTCAGAGAGTTGTTCTCCTGAGCAGGATCTTTTAAGCTGGCCATAGATGTTGAGATTTTAAAAAGATCTGATCCTCATCCTGAGACCACGATTTTCTCGGAACGATCGTACTATCGTACGAATTGACCATCAATTAAAAAGACCAATTTGCCACGAAAACAGAGGGTAGCTGCCTGCTTGGCCCTGCAAACATAGATAGATTGCACTGGGACCGACAAAGATTTTTTGACCTGGCTGATCAATTTCCTGACAGATGTCAGCCGAAAAATCGCAAGGTGTACGATCGTTCGAATCCCACTAACCGCACAATAATTTCGAAGGATTGGTCGGACTTCCCTAAAATCAGTCGTTCAGCAAGAAGAATCGTCGCGTCTATGGGGAGCTTTAGAGAGATGTTGTCCATTGCACAACTACTTCCTTGACAAGATCTTACCAGAGAGGTGTTCTCCTTTGCATAAACGTTGTTTACATGCAATCTTCTCATAGAGGCCTTGTCCTCTGCACAAACATCTCCTCGGTGGGATCTTCTTAGTGAGGTGTTCTCCTCTGCACAAACATCTCATCAGTGCAATCTTCTCAGAGATGTGTTGTCCTCAGCACAAACTTCTCCTCTGTGGGATCTTCTCTGCGATATTGTGAGGTGTTTGCCTCTGTACAACTAAGTTCTCAGCAGGATCTTCCCAGAAAGATGTTCTTCTCTGCACAACCATCTACTCTGTCGGATCTTCTCAGAGAGTTGTTCTCCTCTACACAACCATCTACTCAGCAAGATCTTCTCAGAGAGGTGTATTCCTCTGCAAAACATGTGCAATCTTCTCAGATAGGTATTGTCCTTTGTACACACATCTCCTCAATGTGATTGTCTCAGAGAGGTAATTTCCTTTACACAACCATATCTTCAGCAGGATCTTCCCATAGAGGTGCCCTCTGTAGAAACATCTCCTCAATGGGATATTCTTGGAGAGGTGTTGTCCTCTGCACAAAAATCTCCAGAAAGGGATCTTCTCAGAGAACTGTTGTCCTCTGCACAAACATCTTCTCAGAGAGATCTTCACAGCAACTTGGCAAAAGAAAATAAATGTCAACAAGATCTCCATTATATGCACAATGATATGCAATGTCAATTAACTCTGAACATTTCTTACATTGAAAAATTAACAACTAGTGAAAAACGAATCAGTTTCAGCTTGCCAAAAAATTTGCAAAACTGCATGAAAATTTAAAAAATGGTGAAAATTCATGCATTGCATGCATTGAAGTTGTTTTATCACTGCAATGTTTTGTCATGCTAAATACATTGGAGCCATTTGCCATTTTTTTGCTGTGACTTTTTTCTGTGCAAAATACATTACAATCAATAGGCCTTTTTCACTGTGACTTCCTGGGAAAAATACATTCAAGTCAATTCACATTTTTCCATGCTTGGTGACAAATTTCAGTCATCACTATTAACAACAATCAGCTGTAGGCAGAAGAATGGGGTTTTATTCTCTGTGGTAGGAGTACAGAGTAAGGGCAATAGAACAACTAGGACATTGTCTACCTGGGCCATATTGGGATATTGTTATATAATCCGTCTCTGGCTCAGAGCTATTATTTTTTTCTTTGGCTTCTCATATACACTACTATATCTCGGATGTGTCTTGGATAATGCCAGGATATACCACAGGTGTAGGACTGGCAGGTTGGAGCCCGTGCTATGTTACCTGTTGTAAACATGTTGGGTGTTTGCTGAAAATAAATAATAAAGGTTATAGATCACATAATGAATTAAATGTTGGTGCTGAGAGTTGAGGACAGATGGCAAAAAATATCAAATACATATACAAGGCCAAGGGTCACAACCAGGAGATCAGCAGACGCAGGAACTGGGACATTCTTTTCTGTATTGCTTTTACACTATCCTTCATATAGGGGCTGATTCACTAACTTCGAGTGAAGGATTCGAAGTAAAAAAACTTCGAATTTCGAAGTGTTTTTTGGGCTACTTCGACCATCAAATGGGCTACTATGACCTTCGACTACGACTACGACTTCGAATCGAAGGATTCGTACTAAAATCGTTCGACTATTCGACCATTCGATAGTCGAAGTACTGTCTCTTTAAGAAAAAACTTCGACCTCCTAGTTCGCCATCTAAAAGCTACCGAACTCAATGTTAGCCTATGGGGAAGGTCCCCATAGGCTTTCCTACGTTTTTTTGATCGAAGGATATTCCTTTGATCGTTGGATTTAAATCCTTCGAATCGTTCGATCCGAAGGATTTAATCGTTCGATCGAACGATTATTCCTTCGATTGTTCGATCGCAGTTTTTGCGCTAAAATCCTTCGACTTCGATATTCGAAGTCGAAGGATTTCAATTACCAGTCGAATATCGAGGGTTAATTAACCCTCGATATTCGACCCTTTGTGAATCGGCCCCATAGTGTCTCACCTTTGCTTGGCAGTTCTTCGCTGTCCAGTGAGTACTAACAACATAGAAATATAGAGGTATATTACAAGGAACTGTCCACAAATACCTCCTGTGGCTTAGGTAGGAGGAGCACAAGGTCCCTAGTTCTACAGCTCAAAGGTATATACATTGGTACTTTTTGCCCCCCTTGCTCTTGTTTGTGCAGGTGGGAAGATTTAATTTTTTTATGATCTTGGACTAAAAAATACCAAACTTTATTTACTTTTTTTAACGATCCGTTCTAGTACAGTGCTGTCCAACTTGCGGCCCGTGGGCTGCATCTGGCCCACGACCCCACTTGTGTGCCCCCCCTACATGAAAGTCTGCCTGTTGTGACTGCTTAACTTTGTGTAAATTTTAAAAGGTATCAGTACTGAGATTTACTGGCCCCTAAATTGTTTACACCTCAAATTAAGACAGTAGGTTCACACCTGGGACACCTCTGCATTGTTCACACTTGTAACACCTCTATTGTTCACACCCCTAAACCCCTGTAATGTTCACACCTCAAAATGGACTAAAAGTGCCCACACCTCAGCAAACTGCAGAAGGGACACCAGCATTGTGTCACTGTATGTAGCACAGTATGAACTGTTAATCTTGGAGTAGTCAAGTAGTAGGTTTCCCTGTCTCCTGTTGTATTCAGCCTTCCCTATGCTCCTTGAGTGTGCCATATTCTGCTGGCCCTATGCTCCCTGTGTGCCGTACAACACTGTGGCAACCACAGCTATGTTCCAGACATGACTACAGGGGAGCAGCACTAGCTACATCCCATCAAAGAGGACACTATTCTACAACCTGGGGTGTGCAGGTTAATCTCACAGGCTGCAGTCTTCCTCCATATTTCTGGATGGGCGGCTTCAGAATACTTCACATTATGCATTACACAACTCTAACTCAGTTCTTAGATTCTGCTTATGTAATGGGTGGGTTCAAATTAAACATGTGCAAACAAAATATAATGGCCTCACGCCAGTAATGAGATCTCTTTGCCAAAATCTTATTAAAGCCCTTAATTTACTTTCTTCAAATAATGTAAGGGATTGTGGCTTGGATGATCCAGTTTACAGAAACAAATACTTAATCTAGGGAGTACTTATTAGGTCTTTAAAGTCATAGAGTTGAATATGAAAATGATATATATGTAAAAACAAGGTTAAATTTTTATGAAGGGTTCTCAATACAAGGCTGCCATGCCCCATATGTTTGCAAGGGCTGAATCTGTATAAATTAGCAATAATCTAGCAGGTCCCAGTTAACCATATATTTAATATATGAAAAATGTCTATATTGTATTTTGTCCCACAGTGTGTAAAGAGTTGGGCAGCTCTGTTGTATATCTCTGCAAATCTGGGCTTCATCTCGGGACACAAATTATCAGTGGTAGACGCATTTATACAGCAACAACAATAGGGAAACAACTGCACAACTTTAAAATGTAACTTTATGAGAAGCAAAGGTAGGGGGTATATAAAAGCCTCCTCTCCCATCCCCTCTGCCCTCTAACTTGCACGTCATTCAGGCAGCAAGGACGGGGCTGCTTTGTGCCTACAAGGTGAAGTGCAGAGTGCAGCTACGATTGACCCATGGGCATAAAAGGTTTTTTGAAAAGCTTTTTACACGACACCAAGAATTTTGCAGAAAACAGGAACGTGTGTAGTTTAGTGTAAATAAAATGAACCATCTCTCATTCTATAATTTCCTGCCCCACGCTTGAGACCTGCCACTTTCCAAACAGGCTTGTTTTGCCACCAACCTGGGCTGATACTAGCATAGTTAACATAAAGTCCATGGTTCTGTGTTATTATCAAAGACAGAAATGAAGAATTGTTTATTTAGACACTGTGGGAAATTGCATTGGCATATTTCAGATTTCTGTATACAGGTATGGGATCCATTATTTGGAAACTCATGATTCAGAAAGCTCTGAATTACAGGAAGGCCGTCTACAATAGACTCCATTTTAATCACATAATTCAAAATTTTAAAACATATTTCCTTTTCCTTAGTTATAATAAAACAGCACCTTGTAGCTGATCTCAACTAACATATAATTAATCGTTATTGTTAGGAAAACAATCCTATAGGATTTATTTTATGTTTAAAAATACCCTATAGGCTGGTTTTGCTTCCAATTAGGATTCATTATATCTTAGTTGGGATCAAGTACAGAGAAAAAAGGAAATCATTTTTTAAAATTTGGATTGTTGGGTTAAGATGGAGTCTATGGGAGACAGATTTTCCGTAATTCGGAGCTTTCTGTATAATGGGTTTCCGGATAATGGATCCCATACCTTTATTAAGAAATGTAACATTTATATGAAATAAAGAGAATATGAATAGAGAATAGAAACCAGAGAATAAAAAAACAGTTCCTCAGACTAATAGCAAGTTATTTCTATGCTTGGCTTTACCTGCACACAGCCATATTACCCAAAGCAATAGACCATAAGAGGAACAGAGACATTATTGTAAGACAGAGAATAACCTGAAGAAGAGCCAGAAATTATGAAAAGAAATGATGATTGCACAGGCCAAGATACAGTTCTGTAGTGACACAGCACCTTTAGTCTGTATGATAGAAAACAAAATCCCTAAAATATAATGGTTTAAGTTACTTGAAGGAGATGCCATGCAGAGATATGCCGATTGTTTTTTTTGGGGGGGGCCATTCATACTTTACACAACAGAAGGATTCAGATGAAGTGCTTTTTTTGAAATACAGTGTAAATTTCCAGCAAAAGTATAAATTGAACTTTAAAACTGGAGTTCAAATATTAATTTTATGTAGGTTTTATTCTTGTTCTGAATATGATTTTAATGTTTAAATGTACCTGTAATGCTTTGGATTAAAACAAATAGAATAGGAATGTATTGCCCAAGGCTGTGCATTATTTCTCCACAGACAACCTTGCTCTACGGAAGTAACATAGTAAGTTAGGATGAAAAAAGACACACGTCCATCAAGTTCAACCTTTTATTTTTTTTATTTTTTTTATCAATTCTTTATTTAATATTTTTCAGTATATAAGATTAGGGAAAGGGATACAGAAAAAAGAAAAAAGGAGGGGGGGAAGGGAGAGGGGTGGGTGGGATGATCCATTATCCACATTCAATACAATGTTTACCTCTTATACAAGACAAGTTTGAGAAGAAACAGATATTATGTATATTAGTATTTAGCTTTAGTATAATCTACCCATGGATGCCATATTGCCCAATATTTATTACTTTGATTATGTGAAATTGCCGTCATTTCTTCCATCTGTCTAACTTCCTCTACCCTTATTAACCAGTCTTTAATCATCGGAGACTCTATCGACTTCCATCTCACAGGTATTAAGGATTTGGCTGCTTGTAATAAATATAGAGTGAGTGGGTCGCTTATTGTTGTCTTTAAGTCTTGTTTTATGTTGAATAAGATTGTCTGGGGCTTGTCTATCACAAGTTCCTGTTTTGTCAGTTTATTTATTATGCTTAAGACCTCCTTCCAGAAAAACTGAATAACAGAGCAAGTTATCCACACATGAGTATGATTACCCTCAAGAATGTTGCATCTCCAACATATTCCATTAGTATTAGAGTAATATTTTTTCAGCTTTGTAGGAGTATAGTGCCATCTGGTAACCATCTTATACATTGCTTCCCTAGTTTTGGAGGCTTTGGAAGATTGAAAAGTGGATTTAAGAATATCACTCCACATGCAGTCTGTTATTTCTATATTAAGTTCTTCTGCCCATTCCTGGCGCTGGGAGTCAGGGCCTGAGGCCACGTTATCAATTAAAAGTTTGTATAAATAGGAAAGAGGTTTTTTAGGTATCTTTTGAGCAGACAATATAGTTTCCCAGCTTGTTTCCATTCTCTCCCAGTCCAAAAATTTTTTCGTCTGTAAATATGCGTGTAGTTGTGTGTATCCCCATATGTCTCTAGGATGGTGGCCCCATTGTTTTTGTATCTCTGAGAGTGGGATCATCTTTCCTGTTTTCATGAAATCTTTTAGAGTAGTATCTCTAACGCCCAATTTTCCCCATCTAGTGAGTGAACCACTTTCCATACTCGGGGGGAACTCGGGGTTGAACAATAATGGTTGTAGAATATGGGGGTTATGTGTTAATCTTAATCTGGTTTTATTTTTATGCCAAACTTTAAGAGTGGCTCCCACTAGAGGGTGTTGCCATACTACTTTGGGATGTTTTCCTTATCTATCCACAAATTGTTGGTTAGAGGATATGCCGCATATAAGTGTTCCAGTTTACTCCATTCCTTTTGTGTAGTAGTGTCTGACCACCCTAGGATTCTAATAAGATGTGTGGCAATGTAATAAAGATGAGAATCTGGAAGTCCCAGACCCCCTTTATCCGTTGGGGCTATTAAAATGGTGTGTTTTATACGTGGTTTCTTATTGTCCCAGATGAATCTGGAGATCCTAGATTTAATAATTTTAAAGAAAGAACTGGGAATCACTATTGGAAGTGCTTGAATATAATATAAAAGTTTTGGCATAAGCATCATCTTTATGGCCTGAATTCTACCGAACCATGACATCTTTAGCTTGTCCCACGTGTCTATTAATTTCTGTAGAGATGTCAATAGTGGAGGGTAATTGTCCTGATATAATTTGTTTAGGTCTGCCCTTATTCTAATGCCCAAGTATTTAATACCTGACCCGGTCCATTTAAAGGGGAAACTCAATTTCAGGTGTTGTATTTTTGCCTCTGGAATATTTATGTTCAAGACTTCCGATTTTTATAGTTTACTTTGAAATTTGAAAGTTTCCCAAAATTTTCCATTAACCTCACAACTTTAGGCAAAGATATTATTGGTTTTGTAAGATATAATAGTAGATCATCTGCAAACACTATGCATTTGTACTCCTGACCCCCTATCGTAATCCCAGATATATCAGAATCTTTCCTGATATAAGAGAGGAGGACTTCCATAACCATAATAAATAGTATGGGCGACAACGGACACCCTTGCCTGGTCCCATTGCTAATATGTACTGTAGGGGACAGTATCCCATTAGTTCTTATTCTTGCAGTGGGCCTGTCATATAAAGCCATAATTCTTTGTATCATTATAGGACCAAAACCAAAACTATGCAGAGTTTGTTTTAAAAAAGACCAGGAAACTCTATCAAATGCCTTTTCGGCGTCTGTGCTTAAGATAAGCGAAGGTACCCCTTTCCTTTGTGCGTGTTCAATCAGTGATATAATTTTAAATAAGTTGTCTTTTCCTTCACGCTTAGGTATGAAACCCGCCTGATCTTTATGAATCAGTTCTGGTAAGTATCTCGTTAGTCTGTTGCTGATTATTTTGGCGTATATTTTTAGATCTACGTTGATTAAGGAAATAGGTCTATAACTTGCACAGAGTTGTGGGTCCTTTTCCGGTTTAGGTATTATGGTGATGTATGCTTCTTGAGCTTGCGGGTGAAATTTATTGTTCTTGTTAATATTGTTAAAGTAGTTAAGTAATTGTGGAACTAGATCTATTTTAAAAGTTTTATAAAATAGAGCAATATAACCATCAGGTCCTGGGCTTTTCCCTGGTGGTAGAGAATCTATACACTTTTCAATTTCGCTCTGTGTGAATGGGGAATCCAGCTCACAACCTATTTCTTCAGATACTTTGTGTATTCCTGAGTTTTCAATAAAGGCCCTTAGTGTATGAGGGATTTCTTTATTCGGTGGTTGATCTTTTAGTCAATATAATGTTTGATAGTAGTCACAAAAAGTGTCCGCTATACCCTTAGTATCATGATGGACTTTATTTTCCCTGTCTTTTATGGACATTATGTGTGTTTGTGGTTGTAGTTTTTTGATTGTTTTAGCAAAATATTTATTGCATTTATCACCTAGCTCATAATATTTTTGCTTGGCCCTCATATAGTTTTTCTGAGTCTTTTGATTTAATAACACATTCAATTGAATCCTCTTACATTCTAACTCGATCAATGTTTTTTGTGCAATATTTTCCTTATGAGATTGTTCTAATTGTGCAATTTCTTTAAACAGTGCCTCAACTTCCTTTTCTTTCTCCTTCTTTAGGTTACTACCTAATGCCATTAAATTACCACGAAGAACGCATTTGAGGGTTTCCCAAAGTGTGTTTGGAGATACTTCTAGTGTGGAGTTATTGTGGATTATTGTTTCTATCCAAGTGTTTATTTTTTTTTTAATCTGCCTAACTGCCAGTTGATCCAGAGGAAGGTTAAAAAAACCCCATCTGAAGCCTCTCCAATTTGCCTCAGAGGGGGAAAAAATTCCTTCCTGACTCCAAAATGTCAATCGGACTAGTCCCTGGATCAACTTGTACTATGAGCTATCTTCCGTAACCCTTTATTCCCTCACTTGCTACAAAGCAATCCAACCCCTTCTTAAAGCTAATCTAATGTATCAGCCTGTACCACTGATTCAGGGAGAGAATTCCTCATCTTCACAGCTCTCACTGTAAAAAACCCAAGTAGTAATTCTCTTGGTGCTCAACAGGCACTAGGCAATGCTTCCTTCCAAAACTCTTTACAGCTTTCAAGACATCATTACAGGTATGCTTAGCATGGGGCACAAGGAGGTTTTCTGCCTCATAAGAAAATGCTGTGTCTTAGCAATGTGCAGGACAACAAATCAACAATCAGCAAGCCGCCATTTTTTATAAACCTGCGCCAGAACCTTTCCTTCTCTGACATCACCAGAGGGGACGAGGCAGGCAGGTGTGAGTATATAAATAAGCCAGCAGCCGGAGGAGGAATTCGGGGCATGCTAACATCGCAAGCATAAATTGGTCCATCTGCAACTTGCTAAAGATTTTTTTCCAGGTTCATGGTAAACCCATAGATTTAGGACCAGCCTTCATATTACTATCGAGTGTGACATTAGTCTTAAAGGGGCTTCACGTTTAAAGGAATTGTTCACTGTAAAAATAAAAACTGGGTAAATACATAGGCTGTGCAAAATAAAAAATGTTTCTAATATAGTTAGTTAGCCAAAAATGTAATCTATAAAGGCTGGAGTGATTTCATGTATAACATGTCAGTCAGATCACTACTTCCTGCTTTTCAGCTCTCTTGGTTTACACTGACTGGTTACCCTGGCTACCAGGCAGTAACCAATCAGTGACTTGAGGGGGGGCCACATGGGTCATATCTGTTGCTTTTGAATCTGAGCTGAATGCTGAGGATCAATTACAAACTCACGGAACAGAAATGTACCATGTGGCCTCCCTTCAAGTCGCTGACTAACTCAGAGTTATAGAGCTGAAAAGCAGGAAGTTAGAGTTTCTTAATTATTTGCCTGTTTCTTTTAACTCTTTCCATCTTTCATATGGGGGGGGTCTTAACTTATCTTTCTGTTTAGGACCTATCCTATTCATATTCCAATCTCTTATTCAAATTAGTTCATGGTTTCTAGGGTAATTCGGACTCTAGCAACCAGATTGCTATTTCAGCAATCTGGAGAGCAGTTGAATACAAAACTAAATAACTCAAAAAACACTATTTTATTGTGTTTATTGTCTCAGTATATAATTCTCTAGGTCCTACTAAAAGTTCATTTGAAGGTGAATAACCCCTTTGAGGACATGGAAAGTTAGAATTACAAGGGGGTATTTTCAATAAGAGAGGCACCTCTTAGTGAGCAAATTGCCCTGGGCAGGTACTCCTTTTCTATAAATAATTAAATGGCCAGTGAACTCTGCTGCGGAGTGAGGACCTTCTATGTGTAATTCTTGCATGGGCTTGGGCTGGGAACATGCACAGTATTCTTCAGCTTTCAAGAATTCCTATTATACATAGTCTCAGTCCAGGTCTGTTTTAGGAACACCTGGGAACAGGTAGTTCACTGGTAAAACACCTGCCAAGGCAATGTAGTTGCCGGTAATTTGTAATACCCTTAACAAAAGCCCTTAGCCCTCTGGTGGAACTTACCTTTTCTTCGTCTTCTTGGCATTGCACGGCATGGCCCGTCCCTTTTGCGTCACAACCTCTGCGGCTCAACCCATTTTTTGCATAAACAGTCCGCCCCTTTTTGCATCATGGTCCGCCCCTTTAGTTCGCCCCCCCCCACCACTGGCTGGTAAATTTTTTTGAAAAGGTGGCAACCTTAGGAACAGGACAAATAAGGTGTTGTCACTATCCCCCACAAAGAACTCTGGGACAAAGCAAAGTATTCTGTATTATTATAATATATTATACTATACTTATTAGTGGGCTTTTTCCAAATTGGCAACCACAGTACTGGTCAGTACTGGTCAGTACTGTACTGAACCACTGTCCAGTTTAAGAATTAAAGGACCAGTAACATCAAAATGTTTTTTTAAAAAAAATTCATTAGTATACATTGAAAAGAAAACACCAAGAGAAATGAAACTTTAAGGAAGGCAGGGAGGAGAAATTGAGCGTTGCATGATGGATCATAATCGCCTTTTCTGAAGAGGAGTGCAAGCTATTTCTTAATAAAGGCTTTGCGATTTTAAAGTTCAATTTGTCTTGGTGTAACAACATTTTTTTGATGTTACTGGTCTTTTAAACTAGTAAGATAGTTGAAGTCGTGGAACAAAAAATATTTTCAATATAGTTGATTAGACAAAAATGTAATCTATAAGGCTAGGGGCACACCTGTAGATTCGGGACATTTATTTGCCAATGTATTTGCGGCGCTTCGATTCCCGAAGTCGCCTGAAGATACCTCGGATATCGAAGTGCCGCAAGTGCATTGGCACAGGCGGTTTTTCATTAAAACTGGCGGAAGACACGGGGAAGCAGTTCAGGGAGATAAGTCGCCCCAAAGAAGAGGTGATTAAATCCCCCCGAATCTCCAGGTGTGCCCTTATCCTAAAGACTGGAGTGACTGGATGTCTAATGTATTAGCCAGAACACTACTTCCTGTTTTCCATTTCTCTAACCTGTCAGAGACTTCAAGGGACATGCTAAGAATCAAAAGAAAACTAACTGAACATTTATGTCCCATGTGGTGAACTCTTCAAATGAAGTCAGTTAAAGAGCTGCGAAGGAGGAACTTGGGTTCTGGTTGTTACGTTAGACATCCGTTCACTACAGTGATTACAGTTTTGGCTAACTGACTATATTGGAAACATTTTTTTTGTGCACAGCCTATTTTTTAACCCAGTTTCATTTTTACACCGAACTGTTCCTTTAATTTTCCTTGTCCTTTAAATGTATAATAATAATAATATAATACTAAATTATGGTTGAGCAAGTTTTTATGTTCAATGCAATGAAGTGTTTATTTTCTGTGGAATTATAATGTCAGCAATTGTACTATATTAGTATAAGACTTGTGCAGATGCCATACATGGCCTTCCAGCACTTTCTTTCCTGCCTGCACTAGGCGCTTATTTGTAATATAAGGAAAGCCTTGCAAAAAGTCTCCAGATATTATTAATCCATTTTTACATATCACCCAAAATGTCAGCTTTCTTTGTTTAATTATACAGTGACAAGTCATGACTTCACATGTCAAGTTTACACACCACCGGAAAAGAAAACAGTTTATCAGTCAAGTCTGACTTCCTCTTACAAAGGAAACCAACACATGGGTCTGTCCCAAGCCCAAAGCGGAAAAACTTAGTTGAGCAAGAAAACGACAATGCAATGTGTTATGCAAAGAGCAAGCTAAAAGCAGTCTGTTTTACAGCGGTGGGCCCCATCTGATATCCCAGTAAAGTCTTCCTGCAAAGGTAAGCTGGACAAGGGCATTTGCTAGAGGAAACAATATGCTGTATTTTGGCTGTTAGAGTTAAATGGTGATTTTTTTCCAGATTTCCAGTCTTGATTATTTGTTGTTTTTTTTAACATGCTACAAGGTACAAGTATGAATAAATAACTTTTACTTTTGTAAGTACATATGAATATAAAATATGCCTGAATAATTATATATTACATACATACTTTTTGGGCTCAGAAATGTGAATTCTGGTAAATGCCAGAGGGGATGCTGTAAGTTGCAATAGACCTACTGGAATTGGTCTACTCTGTTTCTCCATCAACAGCAACAAAACATGATGTCAAATATGGGCCGAAATTGTGGCACAGCCAATGAGACCCCTTTCCGTCTGCCAGGTACTTTATTGGTAGTTTGTTTAAACACAGGTTCTAAAATCCATGCATCTTGTGGCAAAAAACAATAAGGAATTCAATTATATTCTAAATTACACCTCAATTCTAAGGCATTTTAATGAATGTGGAGCAGAAAAGTGTTGAAGCAAAATGTCCTTGTCACCCACTGTGATTGTGGCCATGTCCTCTGATTATAATTAGGAAGACTTTTATAGCTTGAAGCTCTTAATAGAGCTGAGAAAACTCTAAATCATGGATGTGTTCCTTTAGCATGTTTGATTCTCCAAAGTCTATATGCAGAATTCTCTGACACAATAATAATAATAGTAGGAGGCAAAACTGCAAGGCCACTGGGCATATGGTTGAATGTGATTGTTGTTTACGCCATATAAGTTTGTTGTACAAATATAGTTATTCATTATCTAGATGCCAGGGTATAGCATATTCACGTGGGTTACCACCTGACTAGAAAAACATTTAGCTTGATCCCAATATAATTAATAGGAAAAAAGATAAATATATAGGAAGCATGGACAGTGTCTCACTTAAAACATTTATTGGTGCAATGTAACCATTATACAAATCACATTAGTGGAGCCTTACAAGGCATTTTAACACAACACACCACAATGCAGTCTCCCCCCAGTCTACCTACCTTATGTTAAAGCCACTCCCTCCTGATGCATTTCATGCTAATGGGCGCTAAACCTCCTCTGATGAATCACCCATTAGCTCGAAACGCGTCAGGAGGGAGTGGCTGTAACATAGGGTAGGCAGACTGGGGGGAGACACTGCATTGTGGTGTGTTGTGTAAAAATGCCTTGTAAGGCTCCACTAATGTGATTTGTATAATGGTTAAATTGCACCAATAAATGTTTTAAGTGAGACACTGTCCATGCTTGTATTTTATAAGTTACATGAGGTATTGGACCTGTGCACAGTTCTCACTGAAAGATAGCATACACCCCTAAATTATATGGTATTTTTTAAATATATAGGAAGGCCTGTATTTTCTTCCAGAAAAGTTGGGAGCCCTAACGCACACACATACCATATCTACTACATCTTCGGGAAACTCAGGACAACCTGGGGAACAGAATCACCCTGACTATACTCTCTAATGTACTTAATAAAGTTGAAAAGCTATGCTGGGGATCTGTTTATGGTATAATGCTGCAATATATGAAAACCTAAGGAATTATTGCTGATATGCAATTTATAACCAAATATATATTGGCTGGTCACGGGCCCCTTGTTGAGATGATGCCATGCCACATCCTAGCTTCTTATTATGCTATTAAACACAATAGGGCCCTTGTGGGAGGCAAAAGGGATCTTGTGGCGAGCTTGCAGCGAGACAATGACTTCTTAGACAAAGCTAAAACTCAAGACAGTGCCAGTAATATGTCTACAGAATCTTTGGAGATATAAAGCAAATAGAAAATGAATACATACTTGGTCACTGTATTTTCAGTTATGAACAGATGTTATAGCAATCACAAGGTGTTTTTTACACCATTATTCAATGCTCGATCTGATTATTATTTCCATCTTTTAATACTAGGACTTGATTTTTATCACAATTGTTTATCAAAAACAGCAATAACCTTAATAACTGCTTTAGAAGTGCCTCTGTGTATAGTGGAAAGAAGCTTCTCTAACAATATAGAACAGCATATATGCTATTACCTAGCAAAAATGTCTTAATCACAATACAACACACCTTTCTATGGACTCAAGTGCATTTTAGTGAAATCTTGGCGTTCAGCAAATTTTTCCGCAGTTGCGATTTTTTTTCAGCAAAACTAAATGTGGCAGTTTTGCTCATCACTATATGTAAAAGTGGCCATGTGCCAAATCATTAGTCATGTACAGTCAGTAAATGCTCTTCATTGTAGGTCATGCTCACCAACAAGCCAAGATTTCCACTGCAGGTTCCTGAATAAGATTAATTTTGACATAACCAACATTTCTAGAAATCGATACACATAAAAACTATATTTCGTCCAGCTGGTGTGAACATACTTACTGCTTGCTCTGGTCTAAATCATTTACAGAATAATCTCAAGCCTATCCAAAGTATTATATAATTCCAAAAGTCCTTAGGTCTACGGCAAACAGGGTGTTTAGGTGTCACTGTGCTCAGAGGGAAAACTTTATTTGTCAGAAATGCTCTAGTGGGCCTATCATTTCCGAATCTACGAGCTGGTCCATTAGCCTTATGCATTTTGGAATTAGAACCACTATTGCATTTGTCTCATCATATAGAATAAGACTGGAATGTACACATGAAAATTGCTGTGCATTTTGTTTTCATGCAACTACGTTGAGTAAATGAAGATACTTTTTTTTTTACATCTTGTAGGTTATTAGGTTAAAATCCAAATTTTTAGATTTATTATACCCTGAGAATAGAAAAAGTCTGAATCTGAAATACCGGCATCTCAGACCTGCTGAGGTTGTATATACGTCGATGGGAGAAGTCCCGAAGATATACTGATCTGTGCTGGGTTTCATGCAATAATCTGAAGATTTTGTGATTTTCAGCAAAAATCGGAAAAAAGTTTTGGGTGGAAATTCCGAAAAATTTACAAGATTCTAATTTTTTCCTGCACAGGAAATTTTCAGGAAAATGTATTGCTAAATAGGGAAAAACAACCAGTGTGGATTTGGTCAAAGTATATTTCTGAATATAATGAGATATTTCGGATTTTGATAAATAACCCCCCCATGTGTCCAAAGAGCATTTCTAATACTTGCACTCACATAGGAATGCATTAGCATGAGAGGATGCTCTCGGTCAGCTGGATCTCCAAGTTACACCAGTGTATATAGATATTTTTGGTTTATCTGTTACTAGTGGAAGTAAGTAGCATGGCATCCATTAACCATTCAGTAAAGTAGAACTTCCTAATATTACCCTGTGCTTCCAACCTTCCAGTTTCCAAAGAGGGAATGTACCTCGCTTCTTGTCTTTGTGTGCCTGTTACTGTATTCAGATATGTATTTCCCAAACAGTCTACTAAAAATGGGATACAGCTTTAAGTATAAAACAGGAACAAATGAATAAAGAAGTCCATGTTGTATTGTTAGGCACACAGGCCATATTAGGTCTTTTTTTTTTTTTTTTTAATTCCACAGTACCTTGCATGATATAAGTGTATGATAAGTGCTACCAGTTTTTAAAGGGATTCTGTCATTATTTTTATTGTGTAGTTTTTATTTCTAAATGACATTGTGTACATTGCAAATAATTCACTCTACCATATAAAATGTTATTCTTGAACCAATAAGTATATATATTTAGATGTAATATTGGTGTGTAGGCAGCCATCTCACGTCATTTTGCCTGGGCATGTGCTTTCATAAAGAGCCAGTGCTGCACTATGGAACTGCTTTCAACCAGGCTATTGTTTCTCCTATACAAAACAGGGGGGGTTGTGGGTGCACTCCAAGGCAAGTTAAAACAGTACAATGGAAGTGCTACTGGTTTGGCCAATTAATCAATGCACATTCCTTGGTCCACTGTCTAAGTAATTCAGTATATATGCAAGTGCATGTGTTTACAATAACCGGGTTTTTTAGTTACAAAGTTATGATCATAAAGTTGATAAGCCACCATACCACGTCAAAGTAAACCTCACACGGTGGTCCATAACTTGTTTACCTCTGGTCATAGTATAAAAGGTCTTGTACCTCTCTGTATAGTAGCATTACTTGGAGTAAATGTCTCCTGAACCTTGGTTTCAGTCTGAGGGCTAGATCCTCCCCCGACACTAGCTTGCGACTTTTAAGAGAGAGACTGCCCAAACCAACACCATTTTAACATTTTAACTTAGCCTTAGGAGTGCACCACAACCCCCCTTTTTTGTATTGTTTCTCCTACTCAATGTTACATAGTTCGTTTCATAGTTAAATTGGGTTGAAAAAAGACTATTGGTTGAAAAAAGACAAAGTCCCTCAAGTCCAACCCCTCCAAATGAAAACCCAACATCCATACACACCCCTCCCTACTTTCACATAAATTATATATACCCATACCTATACTAACTATAGAGTTTAGTATCACAATAGCCTTTGATATTATGTTTGTCCAAGAAATCATCCAAGCCATTCTTAAAGGCATTAACTGAATCGGCCATCACAACATCACCTGGCAGTGCATTCCACAACCTCACTGTCCTGACTGTGAAGAACCCCCTACGTTGCTTCAAATGAAAGCTCTTTTCTTCTAGTCTGAAGGGGTGGCCTCTGGTACGGTGATCCAATTTATGGGTAAAAATGTCCCCTGCTATTTATCTATAGTCTCCTCTAATGTACTGTGAGAAAACAACCCCAACCTTGACAGTCTCCCCTCATAATTTAAATCTTCCATCCAAGTACCATCCCAACAGTCCACAGACTTGCAAACCCAGCCAAGGATTTTCTTGCAGCACCTGCTGGTCAAGTAGTCTATCATGCGACCTACGACCCTCCACTTCGCCCCAGCTAGGAATTTTCCTTTTGTGCCACCTCTTTCAGCCAGCTTGACACCTCACCAGCGCCCCCTCTGACCTTTCAGGGTAGGAATTTCTTCACCTTGTCCTGGGTTGTCCACACTGTCCCTTACTCACACTTCACCCTGTATGTGGTAGAACCACGGCTTTTAAGCCACTATCACCTTGCTGGGGTACCAGCTTCACATTCTATCTAGCCCTTTTTCGGACTAAGGCACCTAGTGCCTGTACTTAGGAAACCTAGCTGTCTACACCTGCTGGAACCGACGACCAAACCCTGGGCAGAATCCTTCCTTTTATACCTTCCACCATCTGTCTCACTATTTCCCTCTAGTGGCGAAGGGCAGATTACACCTAAAATATTTTCCTTTGCTGCTATCCAGTGGTGGTTTCACCAAATTACCTGTAATACATTAATTCACTCACAATTTCCATACACACAACAAATTATCAACATTTTCAATCATTTTTGCATGCATCACGGTTCACCCCCTTACAAAGTGATGGTAAACATATTTTCCCACCACAGAATCCTGCAAACAAATAGGATATTCCTGCCCAGATTTTCCTTTCTGTTTTACTGGTAGCATTAGGCATATAGCACTCTACAGCACTTTAGTGCTTTACTCAAACATAACACTTACCCATTGTTGAGAAAATTCTAAATGATGACTCACAAAGGACATATTACCAATCAGCTATGAGGTTCTTGTGGTATTATCATATGTTGGTAGATGTTTAGCAATAGCAGTTGCCTTTGGGAGGTTCTTGTTAAACTATTTTTCAGACTGGGTTCACTGTTACTTGGAGTGCAGTGTAGTTTATCAATGTCTCTTTTACTAAGCTAAGTTGCAGTGGCGTAACTAGATGTTACTGGGCAAAGTCATTTTACGACCCTCCTAAACTTTGGAAATATTTGATTTTTCATGAAACTGCTGATCAATCCATTTATTTATTTCCTGGTGTTTAGTTATGACACATTTGCATAGTTACAGAGAATACACCTCAATCACTACCTGTACACAATCTTATAAATATGTTTTTCTCTTCCAAAAAATAGTCCAAGAGGCAGGGTAAACTATCTGAATTAGCCCCCTCCATTGACTCCTAAGTGAAACACCTTTATTCAAGTGCCTGCCAGGTTATAATTGCCTAAAAACTTACCAATACAGTATTTTATAACTTTAAAAGATCTTTTTTGCTTGCATGTGAGAGAGGTTATCAGAATATTTGTTACAGTAATTAATAAACATTTTAACATTTATTTTATTATTTATATTGGTCACTAACTGGCTATTTGAGACAGGTAATCCCTTCATTTCGACAGGGGTTGGGATTGGTTGGGCAGATTATATAAGGGAGTGGAGTGTTGGCTCAGGTCGACTAATGACTAATGTATGAATAATGTTCATGAAGTCAAGGGCTTGAGGTTACCAGCCTCAGGGGAATAGCCAAGATGAAAGCCAATTTCACCTTCGTATAATTAGGTAAGATAGTATTATTGTAGGTTCTGTGGAGAACACTTTAATTAGTAACAGTTAGGAGTAGGACAGCTAGTTGAGCAGTTTGGGCTCCACCCAGAAGTCAAGAGGGGTCAGGACCATAGTGGCACTTTGCCAGTATAGGCCCAAAGTAACACTGTAAACTGTTGGGACCTCATTGTTTGTGCCCTATCTTGCGCTGGACCCCAGTGAGGCTGAGAGGACCCATGACACTTAAGGAAGGAGGGCGAGCTTGAGAAAAGCATTAGGTAATATGAAACCTTAGTAACTGAGGCTAATTAAGAAGTCAAGTTTTGAGAGATTAGCTGTGAATAAAAGTGTTCTTATATTAATGTGCAAGAAACAAGTGCACCCTCAGTTTATTTATCATAAAAGGGATGAATAACTGAGTATAGAGCAAGTGCAAAGTTAAAAAAACAGGTGCAAGCTGACGTGTGAAAATTAAACATGAAGTGACTAGGAAAAATGACTACCATGCAGCAAACGCCATGGTCCAGGGTCTGCAGTGTGGTAGTTATTCCATTGTTTTTACATGCTATGATGACAATTAAAGAACTATCTGCACATAGTGTATTGCCTGATGTATTATCCTGTTTTCTAAAAGGGCACCTGTTGGGCCAAAATATTTTTCCCAACCAAAGGAGTGGGCTAATAGAGTCCACACTGAAGTTGGGGGTAACAGTAGTTTCTGACGTCACGCACATGCTCATAATTAGTGATGGGCGAATTTGTCCCATTTCACCGTAAAATTTGTGAATTTCCCGTGAAATTTGCGAAACATGAGTCTGCATCAATTTTGACGACCAAGTAAATAATCCATCCGAATAATGTAGACTCACTACAGTTTCTACACGAGGGACTATTCCGACGCACGTACAATTTTTTTTGATGTATGTTAATTTTTGCTGCAGTTTTGGGAAATTCGCTGCGATTTCATGCCTGCCAAATTTATTGACCCATCACTACTCATGATGATCAAGTTGCTGCATCCGCTCATTATGTGTGTGCCCCAACATGGACGATCAAACCGGGAGCTCCCTCCTAGCGCTGACGGGGGGCAATTTAAAAAAAAAAAACTACTGTTACCCCCAGCTGGAGTGCGGGCTCTATTATCTATATTTCGCCCAATAGGTGCCGTTTAAGTCAGATGCAGAGAAGTATTCTGCAACCATGTTTACTGGGCTGTGCAACCCTAACTGAGGAATACAAGTGGCAAACAGAGGTTCTATATTCAAATTTGAAAATGGACTGCTAGCTGCATCATAAACACATGACAGCTGTGACATAGTAACACAACATAGAATCTACTGCCCAGACATGCAAGAACAAGCATGGAAGTGCCATAGATTTTACAATCTAAGACGCTTAAATGGTTAATGCAAATCCCATAGTTTCTGGTCTGCATCGTGTGTGTCACTTTGCACACAATGTTCTTGAAAGGATAAAGAATTCTCTAATACAATTTAACTTTTCCTTCAACATGGGCTTTAAGCCAGTAGGCTGGTAAATGACACCATTGTACCATTGGCAATCTATTCCAGCAGAAAGAAAATTGCTGCCTAGGGCGAATTTCCCTATACTTGTCTAAGATTATATTCTGGATTAATTCCATGTTTTACAGAACAGCTTTTAAATATGCCTTACAGCAAAAGATACTTGGTTCCTGTTAATTTCAGATGTTTTTTGCAATTCACTTCTACAAAGCGGACTCGATTGAACAGCAATAGCATATTATGATAAATAAGGGAGATACCCGGTGGTAGTGAAAATATTTGCAGTATTAACATAAACACAGCTGGCGCTTTCAACAGCTTGTATTGTGCAATTTCCTCATTTATTAATATAAATGACATAGGTGTGACAGATCGTGTAAGGAGTTATACAATAATTCAGACAAGTGAATCTTTTATTTTTAGAATTTAAATAATTATGTTATAAGTGAATACCAAAACAGTGAGAAAAATGGTTCTGATTAGCTGTATTTTAGCAGCCTGGGGTTAGTTCCTTTCTTAGCTGATGGGGAACATGATATTAAACTATGATATTAAAAAATAGTTCCTTATACCTCTGCCTTCTAACGCTAGTCACTGCCTATTCTGTATTAAGCATGCATACAACCAATTTCAATCCTATCTGTCTGCTTTTTGCTCTGCTCATAGCTCACTGTTGTATTCCCTTGTGTGGAGCCATAGGCAAACTGTGTCACTTTCCTCTCCACCTTGTAGTGAGCACATGTTATCTGGCAAATGACAAAAATGTAGGGATAGTAACTCCACATAAAAGAGCAGCTATATAATGTCTGCTCAGATTCAGTTGTGGCTATTTTAGTGTGCATTTCACTATGCTGCATGTGTAGGTGCAACACAATTGGGGAAGTTCCCTCTCAATGCAGTTGTGAATTCCAGGGGCTTCTGGCTCTGTGCATGGTGTATTTTCACACAATTCATTATAGCAGGCTGATACAGTCATTGGCCCAATGTGCAAGCTAAAGGGTGCAAGTACCTTTGTTACTGGTATTTTGGGGGGTAGGGTAGAGGCAAACACGCCAATCTTTTTCAATAGGGAAGTATACCCCATTCATGAACTTTTTTATTGCAAATTGCAGAGTGCATGTCTTGCTTGCTTCTTCTCTATTGTATGTGGACATTGCACAGTGGATTGGGCTGTGAGGGGCTCATAACTATTATTTCTGAGTAAAGACTCTTGCATCATTTCTCCAGCTAACAGGTACTTACTGGAAGACTATGGAAGAACCAAAAAAACAGAAAGGGAGGAAGCTCGGCTCAACAAGAAGGAGTAAACCACAAAAACATGTCAATGCGGAAATAAGGCCTGATTCTGCAAATGCAGAGGAGGAAGACGCCTTCTTTGCCGATATAATGGAAAAAGTTAAGAACGCACTCTTTGAAGATGACAGTGGCAGCAGTGTTTTCATCACTCGCGATGACATGGAGGTAATATTGCAAATATGCACTGTACATACACGGCTTGTATATGTAGACCAATTTAGGCCTTTCAAAGATGACTATGGGAGTGCAGTGCTTTATTTCTATTGTGAAGTCTGTGGTTGTTTTCTCATCATCCCCCCATGTTTTATTGTGAGGTTTTTATTCCTTCAAGGGAAGGTGTGGCCACTCAAGTGAGGTTAATTGTTGGTTATTTCACAAGTAAGTATGGATGTAGTTGATTTAAAGGCAAACAATCCCATCATTTTTAAATCATTTCACTTTTTAAAATATATTTTTAAATAACCATATTCCCAAAGTCTGTGGAAGTATTTAAAGCTCTATTTGAAGATCCTGCCTGCCTATAGAAGCTTGTTGTCCTTCAAAATCCTTACCTTCTCAATAACTTAGGGGGTTATTTATCAAAATCCGAGTTTATCTCTTTTTGTGCTTATTTATGTGCTTATTTATTATAAATTTTTTCCCAAAATTTGCGTTGCGGGAAAAAAATCTGATTTTTCGCAAATTTTTCGGACATATCATCTGATTTTCACGATTTTTTCGTAATTTTCACCTGAAAACTTTGGGTTATTGCCTAAAACCCAGCACACATCAAAAAAATCAATTGACTTATATGCAACCTCGACAGGTCTGAGATGCCAGATTTTCAGATTTAGACTTTTCCATCCTCTGGGTTTAGTAAATTTTGAAAAATTCGTGATTTTTTTAAAAGTCAGATTTTATAAAAAAAAAAAAAATCAAGATTTTTTTGTGATTTTTGTATTCGGAGTTTAGTAAATAACCCCCTTAGTGTCAGCTGACTTTCTTTCTCTCTATGCACCTCTGCTATGGTTTGATCTTTAAAAATAGTTAGAGTAGAACTGATTAATTGTCATTCAATTTATGCAGAGAATTAAAAAAATAAACAAAAGCAAATGATCTATCATCTGGATATTTATATTATTATTACACTGCTTAAAAACATACCCCTGGGAGCAGAATATATATTCTAAGGAGCAAGCTTTTTATCAATGGCTCTTGTGGGGGAAGGGGGATACTAAAATATTTATCTTATTCTTGATTATTGACATTTTATATGGTATTGAACAGAAATATTAGACAACAAGGATTCACTCTCACTGAATTATATCACTTGAAAGATTAATAGAATAAAACACATAACAAGAAATTAACACCATCCCTCCACCCAGTGGATGAATTCTTCATAGATCCTGAGACAATAAGTACCTTGGTTTATAAAATGATGATGATAGACATGAAATAACTGTGTCAATTCAGACTTGTGACAAGCTACACTTTGGAGCATATAAAAAACTATATTATAATATCAAAAAAGGTGGGATAATACACCACACATAGTCAAGCTTTATCATGTAAAAAACGGTGTCAAATTATTATGCGTTTTTTTTTTTTACTTCTGCCAGAAGCAATGGAAAATAACTGGGGCAAATCTGGCGTAAAACTACACACACACCCTGATTCATTCGCCATTTCTTTTACACAGCTTTTTAGACAGCTTTTTACACCAGTTTTCCGGTGAATTACGTTTTACACAGCATAATAAATATGTCCTTTTAATATGTAAGAGCAGCACTCAAGGCTGACAGAAACTTAGAGGTTACAGCAAAGTGCAAATATACACGTTATCAGGCAGTATGATATTTATATATATTTTTCTTCTATTTCAGAAAGTAAGCAATAGCATTTTCTGGAGCATGGAAGAGTTAGAACTGATCTTTGATGAGCTTAACAATGAAGGGAAAGGATACTTGACTTTTGAAGAATTCACTTTAGGACTGAGTAAGTAAAATTGACTTAATGCCATTTAATTACCCAAACGCCACCTACAATTGATTATTTTATCTGTCAATATTTTCTGTAAAATACCATGTTCAAATCAGTGGTAAAATAATATTCATAGAGAGTTTTCCCCATTTTAAGTTTTGTGCCAATATATTTTTCCACTTTTTTTTCTATATGAAGGTTTTTACTTCTTTTCTGTAGGGTCCCCTATACCAGGCTCATTCAACCGACTCTTTCTTTGATGCCATTCCCCACTTTCACTTTTTGTTTAAAAGGGGTTTTCACCTTTGATTAACTTTTAGTATGATGTAGAGAGTGATATTCTGAGACAATGTGCAATTGGTTTTCATTTCTTTATTATTTGTGATTTTGAAGTTATTTAGCTTTTTATTCAGTAGTTCTCCAAGCGTTCCTTACAATTAGCGAATCAATAACATGCTAAAAGCTAATTTAAGGGTGAATGACGCTTAAGAGTGAAGTTAGAGATCACCACAGTCCACTAGTTTGAAATTCCTCCACTCTCCATTTATTTATATGGGATTTTTAAAAGAGTAATTATCAATGGGTGAAAGTTCACCCTTTGATAAATATGCCTTAAAATGCAATAGAAATTAATTGCAAAGGTTAATTTCACATGAAAATAACGACTCCAGCAGCACTCCAATCGGTGATTTAAACTTTTATTCCTGCCACGAGCAAGGCAAAGTTTCAGGCTATACCAGCCCTTTATCAAGCCTTGATAAAGGGCTGGTATAGCCTGAAACGTTGCCTTGATAGTGGCAGGAATAAAAGTTTGAATCACTGATCGGAGTGCTGCTGGTGTATAATATACCAATATCAATGGCCTCATATACAAGCTGTTTAAGCAAGTTCTGACTTTTAACAGAGAATGAAATATAGAAGGTATAACTTAATTGGGTACCAAACATTCTTTCTCCATATTTTCCTTTTAAAGGTAAATGCTAAGCAATTGGTAAACATTCTCTCATATGGGGGGAAATTTACTAAAGGGCGAAGTGGCTAACGATGGGGAAAATTTGCCAGCGTGACGTCATTTTGGAAATTTACTAACAGCAGCTGGCGTAATTTCTACAAAGAAGATAGACTCTGGCGTAACTTCGCACTCTAACACCAGGCTAATTTTCGGTCTGGTGAAAGAGCGTTATTACGCAAATTCACTAAGTTTTTTATTTTACTGACCATTACCTCTATCGCCAGACTTGCCTTCGCCACCTCAGACCAGGCAAAGTGCAATAGAGTAGATAGGACTTCCTCAAAAAAAAAGTTGAACATTTTCATATTTGGCGTTTTTCATATTTGAGGGGTGATTTTTTTTTGGGGTACCCTCCTTCCCTTAGAAGCGATCCTAGAGGGAGCCAGGCCCTGGTGCGTGACGCGCAGCTGGGCCCTGCCCCTCCGTACGGCCGCATTTGGCCGCATTTGTTAGTGGCCCACAGACTGCCGGGGGGCCCTGAGGGGGTGCGGGCCCTGGCCCGCTTGCTCCCCCTGCTCCCCCGGTAGTTCCGCCACTGCCTTCCCTCCTACATTTGCTAACATATGGCACCTAAACTATACTGTGGGCACATGTGTAGGGCATTATAACAACTTTATATAATTTTATTAAGGTTCCCTGGCCTTGTGTAGTGTAATGTATTTGCTGCTACATATACAGCCATTGTACTTTAACTGCAAGCCGTATGTTAATTAGCCAACGCTAGCATAACTTCGAACTGCTGAGCGTAATTTTGCTGGCATAATTTCGCCAGCGTTCGTTACCCTGTGCGCAACTACGGATCTTCGTGAATTAGCGTTGTCCAGGCGAATTTATGCCTGACGAAGTGTTGCGATGTGCGTGAAGCCAGCGCTGCCGAATTTTTGCCGGTTAGTGAATTTGCCCCCATGGTATTTTAAATGCAAAATGCAGAAAAACCCATGGAGCTTTATATAAATAAATTATGATAATAAAGGTTTTGTTCACTTAAATATCTTCTAATTCTTTTAAGGGATTTTCTACATTATTGATAAATATGGTATTACTTAAAAATGTGAATAATTTTACGATATGTTAATTTGACTTCAGAAAAGCTCATCTTCATTTCAGTCTAAAGATGAGGTTTTGTGGAAAAAAACCCCCAGTATAATAGATCGATGACTTCCACTTAAATAAGTATTATTTTACAATATGACCCATGTTTTAAAGATTATATTTAGAAAAATAAAATATAGGGTGTATTTCTTGTTCATCTGTCGAGTTCAGTGGTTTTTAAACCTCCAAGGAGCTTGGAACAGTGGCAAGGGGACTCCGCCTGAGGGCCTGTCGGGGAGGGGGGAATCAAGGGTAACCCACGATTTTATGCATTACCCATGATACACGTGGAATTACAGTTAACCCTGTTTATTTCTTGCATCGTGGGTGACCTGTGATTTCGAATCCCCAGAAAAATAATTTGCTTTGGGGCCAGTGTTTTTAAACCACTGAGGGGCTTGGAACAGTGGCAGGGGGGACTCAGCCTGAAGGCCAGATAGCCTGTCAGGGGTACCTAATTAATACTTTCTGACCAAAAATGTAGTTTTATCCAAACGATCTCCACCTGTGTAGCTCACTTTCCTACTCAGGCCACACCAGCCAGGCCAATTTGTACTCATGCAACAGTTGTAGGATAGGAAGGAGCATAACAATCCGCAGACTTGGCTGCAAAATTCCTTTATTATCACAACATGTTTCGGATCATCATGGATCCTTTTTCAAGTCAAGTCAAGTCAAGTCTTGAAAAAGGATCCATGATGATCCGAAACATGTTGTGATAATAAAGGAATTTTGCAGCCAAGTCTGCGGATTGTTATGCTCCTTCCTATCCTACAACTGTTGCATGAGTACTTTCTGACCAAGTTGCACCATTCCATTAAAGACCTTTTTATATTAAATTATTATATTATATTTATATATATATATACATATATATATATATATATACATATATATATATATATATATATATATATATATATATATATATATATATATATATATATATATATATATATATAACACCTGTGAGTGCACTTTCACTGTGTATTATTGTAGTGTGTGAACAGGACTACTGCTGCCTTTACTGTGCCAATGACCCACATGTACCTGTGCAAGTCCCTGCAACTCCCTGCACCTTGTGTAGTTCTGTGCAGCAAAGGATCCAGTCACATATATGTTTTTATTAACATTAACTGGTTTATTAACAGTGAACGGTTGAAATGTAGGAATTTACAGGCAGATAGCAGAATCCCCTTTCAGAAGTGAACTAGGCAAGATAAGGTTACCATGCTCCTGGGGCAAATCATCCTATAAAAGTAGAGCTTTCTGTGCAGGGATACTCAGCTTTGGGTCTTGTATTTTGGCACCCTGACTGGTCCTCACCCACTGAAATCCATGCACTAGTGGTGGACTCACCACAGGGTCCTAACCCCACTATTTTTCCTCTTTGGAGCGGAAGCTGCTCACTATCTTCCCTGAACCTTCCTCTTGCTCCTAGAGCAGCTAAAACAACTTACTAGTCCTATATAACTCTTTTTATATATAGTATACAGGTATGGAATCTGTTATCCAGAATGCATGGGACCTAGTGTATTCTGGATAATGGGTCCTTCTGTAATTTGGGTCCTCATACCTTTAAACATTAATTAAACCCAATAGGATTGTTTTGTCCTCAATAAGGACTCATCTTAGTTTGGATCAAGTACAATTTATTATTCAAGAGAAAAAGGAAATCATTTAAAAAAGATTTAATTATTTGATTGAAATGGAATCTATGGGAGATGGCCTTTCTGTAATATTTGATTTGATCAAAATTTACTTTAAGGGAGAACTCAAACTTAAAGGGATTCTGTCGTAATTTTTATGGTTTACTTTTTAAATTATACTGTTTATTTTTGAACCAACAAATGTATTTTTTTTGCTGTTATATTGGTGTGGAGGCAGCCATCTCAGTGCTTTGTGCCTGATCCTGAGTTTTGAGAAGGACCCAGCACTTCAGGATGGAACTGCTTTAAGACTGCTATTGTTTCTTCTTTTCTCGTTGTATTTTACCATGACCCAAGTTGAGCTCCCTGGTAGACATGAGAATAGCCCTTAAGCAAAAAAAAAATCAGGGTTTTTTCTGTTCTCACTTTTAGCAAACAAATCCTTCAACAGAGGTGTAAAGCTGGCCATAGATGTAAAGATTTTTAAAAGATCCAATCATTATAGTGAGACCACGAATATTTCGAAATGATCGTTTAAATGTATGATGTGTCCATCAACTAAAAAGACCATTTCAAGCTATATTGCCAGCAAAACTGAAGGGTAGCTGCCTGCTTGGCCCTGCAGACATAGATAGATTGCACTGGGACCGATAAAGATTTTTTAACCAGGCTGATCAATTTTCTGACAGATGTCGGCTGAAAAATCGTAAGATGTACGATCATTCGAAGCCTACTAACTGCACGATAATTTCAAAGGTTTGGACGGACTGGACGATCGTTCGGCAAGAGAAATCTTTGCATCTATGGGGACCTTTAGGTAGCTGCTTTCTGGTTAGCTGCCCATTGTTATGTTAATAGTCTGTTGATGTGCTACTGGGGGGGGCAGGGAGGGGGATTGAGATATCACTCCAACTTGCAGTGTAGCAGTAAGGAGTGACTGAAGTTTATCAGAGCGCATGGTCACATGGTTAGGGGCACCTGGGAAATGGACAACATGTCAAGCCTCATGTCAGTTTGCAAAATTAAATATAAAAAATGCGAATTCTACTGGATTTATTTATTTATTTACTGGTTCATTTTGAAAAAAACATGTTTTCCCACAACAGTATCCTTTTGGGCAAGCACCTGTTAAAGTATCTTCTGCCTACCCCTAGTTGTATTCGCTCCCCTCTGCCACTCTCCCTCCCCTCCCCACTGTTGCTCTCCCCTCCTCTCTGTCGCTCTCCCATCCCTCCCCTCTGTCACTCTACTGTCCCTCTCCTCTATGGCTCTCCTCACACCTCCCCTCTGACAATCTCGCCTCTGTCCCTCTCCTTTCCCTCCCCTCTGTCGCTCTCCCCTCTGCCGCTTTTAACTAAATTTTACAACAGCCTAAAACAAATGTATAGCTTTTTGAAGTATTTTTTAGGGGAGTGTTGTGGTTTTTTACATACCGTATATACTCGAGTATAAGCCGTCCCGAGTATAAGCCGAGGTACCTAATTTTACCTCCAAAAACTGGGAAAGCTTATTGACTCGAGTATAAGCCGGGGGTGAGAAATGCAGCAGCTTCTGGTAAGTTTCAATCAAAAAATTGAGGGTTTCTGCTCCCATTGGAGGTGCCGGCGTCTTGTTTTTGGATGCCGGCGACCATTCTTGGACGCCGGCGAATATTCTTGGAGACTATTCTTGGACGCCGGCGACTATTCTTTGACGCCGGCGACTATTCTTAGGCGCCGGCGACTATTCTTAGACGCCGGCGACCGTTTTTGCGCTTGACCCGAGTATAAGCCGAGGAAGCGTTTTTCAGCATATTTTGGGGGCTGAAAAACTCGGCTTATACTCGAGTATATACGGTAAATAATAATGTTTGCCTTATTAATAGCTTCTATTTTTCAACAGTGAAAGATCACGTGAGTTTAAATACAAGAAACAAAAAAACACTCGGGATATTATATGAATAGCATATTCCATACAATGTTACAGCCTACAGAGTTATGCGAAATAAGGTGTTATCCAATCTTAGAAAAAAAAAATCCAAAACATCAAATCCCAACCGTATTTACACATTTCCATTAATCCGCTGCCCAAACCAAAGAGGTTTAGGTAAAATTCAGATGTAAAAGTATATGAAAGCTTTTCCTGCAAAATGTGCAGGTTGCCTTTGAAGACTTTCCTTAGCTATTTTAGGGTCGACTGTAACCACTAGCACTTCAAAATGTTTATTTTTGGATGTCACCCGTTTTATGTGAGAACATACAAAGAGAGCTTTCATCCATACGTCTACACATATTCGTCCATTTTCCAACCTGAATACGTAATACCATTAGAAATGTGCCTAGACACACACATGAATTTATATATTCCATAAGAAGATGAAAACCATGTTTAATGGTGCCCCAAACACAAACATTATATAAATAGCTATTTTCCGCTTTTTGGTACTTCCTCATTGAAAGCAAAATAATATGATCTCTTTGCCCGAAGGCTGCATGCAAATGTCTTTCCAGCATGTTACTTTCATCGATCACTTACATCTATGCTCTAATGTCTATACCTTTTGTATTCAATTAGATCATTTCCTCTATTCTAAAGGTATGTGCAATAAGCTAGATTAAATATAAATGTATTTAGAACACTCCTGGCTGGTATTAAGGCAGAAACCTGTGTATTTAGCCTGAATATTTAGCTTGCACTTTATGTGCATTGGAAACCGAGTAATAATGTTCCATAATAATGTAGTCCAGTAGTTATTTGGCATTTTTCTTGTCATTGTAACCAGACTGCAGTTTACTTAAAACTGCATTGCTCTAATTGTGTGAAGCCTCATCTGGCCCACAACTTGCACCTGCAACCTGCATTTTTACCTGCCTGGGTCTAAATATAGAGGGGACTGAGGAGGTATTGTGACTATAGAAGGACACTCAATGATAAACAGCTTCAATAAACATTAATAAAAAGAATACCCAAAATTTAGGGAGACCCTAAAATGGTTTTCTCTTAGGTTCTGGTCTATGAGCAATACCTATTTAAAGGACATTTAAATACACTGAATGTACTGAATGTATTTCATATAATATTTATTTTTTAAAGAAATCCCAGGAGTGCCCTGCCACATCTATTCTTATATAGATAATATCTCAGGAGCAACACCCAGGTACAGTACTTGCATGACTGTACACCCTATATAGTTTTTACCCAGTGTGTGCACTCTTGCAGGTATATATATATATATTCCATTTTGCTGTTTAGACTACTGATGTGAGGGCAGGGCCGGGGGTCGGGCAGGTTCCGCCCCACCTCGCTGTGCCATTGGTGGGTTGTGGCCAGGTTCGGGTTGAGCTCTTCTGCTTGCTCTCCCTGCACGTGACCTAGGACTGGCAGCTTCCAACTTCTAGCTTCCGTTTTATAGGCGCACGCTTGCCTGCCCCACTCCTTTTGTGATGTCACCAGCGGGGCAAGTCAGCATGGGTCTATAAAAGGAGGAGGTAAGCCTGGTGCAAGTGGGTGCTGGTCGGCGGGTTTGGGTGCAGGTGGAGCTTTTCTTGATCTGCACGTCACTAATTTAGACATATTGATGTCCTGTTCTCGTGTGCAATTCTGGCAGTTCATACAAAAAAAAAAGTGAACAAACAGAAGATCTGGTTGTAATACAAAATACTATTGGTGTTTTTAGAAAACCATATGAGTTCTGATAAAAATCCCTGGAATCAAAAAAGAAAAAGAAAATCTACGCAAAGACTTCATGCAGAATTCACAAATCTATCCTCCATTGAAGAAGCAGATGCAGAAGAGAAGAAGCAGTTCATGTCACTCATGGAACATCTTGGAGCCCAAAACATTTTTGAAGAGTAAGGATTATTTCACATATCTTTATTTACATTATTTGCATATGTAACAGTTGTAGAAAAGAGACGAGAAGGACTGAACTGTTAATCTGGTTAATTTCTGGTTAGCTGCTCCATGCTTCATCAGTTTGCTTTATGTCCTTGAGGTGTAAGCTAGTCATTTACAATACAAGACTGTCATTTTCTACCAGGTTTTCAAAAGAATCACCTCCTTTGGAGAATATGTGTATAAATCAGTTTTTAAATCTGATCATTTTGGAACATTCATTCAACATTAAAAATCATATCGTTATCAGATTCTTGTTGGTAAGCATTAAAGGGAACACTTTTACAATTTACTTTTACTTTATATTTTTAGCAGTTTCTGAGAGATTTATATTTATAGACTGCGAATTAGAGGTTTAGGCTACATTGAGAATTATCCAAAACAGCAGAAGCATCAAACTGCTCCAGCCAGACCACCATTAAGCACGGCCACTTTTTCCAGTTCCAGTCCAGTTGGTTTTATTTTTTGCATTTTGTATAAACTGAGAATTATATATTCATGTGTCACTGCCTGCTGAGTGTGGGCACTGTATCAGGCACAATTACATTGCGTCTGACCCTTACATGCTATGTCCATCACAACTGTGTCCAATTTATCAAAATAGAAGTGCATTTCTCTGTAAATCAGATGGGGTTGCTCCAAAAAGTTTGCCTGAAGTCAATTCCGGTGCTCCGTGTGTGAATGATGTCTGTTCCTAATTCTTCAGTGGGAAGAGTCTCACCGCCTGGTGAGAAGGTGACAGTAGCTCAGGGGTTCATACCACGTCATGTGTCAAAAGGAGCAGCAGTGTTCAAATCAGAATGGAAGGGTTTGTATAGCCCCATGCATCAGAAGTGTTCAATGTTGAAAGTACCTTAGTAAAGACGTAAATGAGCCCTTGTGTGTTCAATGTGCACATTTTTAATTGGCATTGTTTGAAACATTATTCAGAATGTTTAACAGAATTGTGGAAAAACGTCTTCAGCTACACCTTCAAAAATTGTTCAGCCAACAGCAGACCTAGAATGCCAATGGCCAACCTAGACAATTCACAGCATTTTTAATCTTGGCAAAACTCTTTGCTAATCTCTAGTTTTCGTCAGCTGGGGACCCGCTACGACATATATGTTTTCGAAATTTTCATAGGAGGCAATATTTCCCCTTTCACTAATAACACTTGTATGTCCAAAAATATCTCTGATTCTCAAATATGGCTATTTAACACTGGGTGATTTATAATGCAATTAAAAACTGACGCTGAAAAATGTAATACATATGTCACTGCTGTTGTTAAACATTACTGACTTTTTAACCTTTAAATTCATTAAATGAAGAAATGGCCTTTTGTATTTCTCTTTCCAGTGAAACTGAAATTTGGAAACTGTGGACTAAACTTGGCCGCGATGAGCCGCATTTGCTTGGGAACCTGGAAGAACTCTTGGCTAAAGTCACGGGTCAAATAAAGGAAGCCAGAAAAGAGAAAGAAACTTTAGAGATGGCTTTAAAAAAGTCAGTTGGAAAAGTCAGATGACTATAACAGTGATTTAATTAAACAGTCTGTCCTTACGGCTATGCCCAGGAGGAAAAACAGCTCTGAATATAATGAGCATTGACTGTTCTTGTCCTACAGTATTACACAGTTTATCAATGACAGTGTTAAGAGCCTGCTAAAAAATGTAATAATATAATTTTTAGCATTTTACAACAATAAAGGGATCTGTCTTACAATGAGATTCAATTAAACTGCCCAAAAATTAGCTACACATTGCTGCAGAAGTTGTAAAAAGGGGTGAAAGCCAGTGATGGGCGACTTTGTCCCGCTTCGCCAAAAAATGTGCGAATTTCCCGTGAAATCTGCGAAATTTTCGAAACGTTGCCATCGTTTCGTTTGCACATTTGCTGGCAAAAATGCACCAGCTTCCAAAAAAAAACGGACGCCGGCATCCATTTTTTTGGACGGCGCAAATTTTCGCTGGCGATTTTTTGCGGCAGTTTCGTGAATTTATTCGATGGCATCGAAAAACGGGAATACGTGACTGGCGAATAAATTCGCCCATCACTAGTGAAAGCAAAGAATTAAGAGGAAGAAGCAGAGTTCTGAAGGGAATTGGACAATGCAGATACAGAACTTCTACAATTGTTCAGTTTTCCATAAAGCCAAGGTCAAAGTCAGTGGAATAAACACCGAATGAGGCTGGACCAGACAATTAACTTCTCTCAAAATATAACTTCATAAAATATAATTTCAGGTATGGGACCTGTAGTCCAGAATGCTCGGGAGCTGGGATTTTCTGGATAACAGATCTTTTCATGATTTGGATTTTCATATCTTAATTCTGCTAGAAAATCATGAAAACATTAAATAAACCCAATAGGCTGGTTTTGCATCCAAATAAAATGAGTTATATTTTAGTATGATCAAATACAAGGAACCGTTTTATCATCATAGAGAAAAAGGAAATCATTAATAAAAAAATGTAGTCCATTGGAGATGGACGTAATTCGAAGCTCTCTGGATAACGGGTTTCCGCATAGCAGATCCCATATTGGAATGGGCATGCAGATGTGCATATTTTTTATCTTGAAGGAGACTCCTCCTTTGCAAAGTACGCAACTCAGAATGAAGTAAAACTGTCTAATATTTAAGCCATGACCATCTAAAACCTAAAGTTAAACTAAAACACAGCCTTAAATGTTTTATGTTTTTCACAAAGATAACAGTATTACATAGAATAATGTCAGTCTAATGAAAGGGATTTATACACACACACACATATATATATATATATATATATATATATATATATATATATATATATATATATATAACAAACAAGGGAAAGTTGTGCTCACCACTATTTTTTTAAGACCATTAGGCGGGGGTGCAATGAGGGTGTGACCACAAAATACATATAGACAAATACAAGATTCCTCTGCACTCAACCCATTATCAATATATTTAAGACAGAGACATTTTGTGCATACTGCTACTAAAAAATGCCTTACCCTTTAAACAACACAGGGATTGTTTGTCCATATATTGCAATATATTTAAGCTGGCCAACTACGTCAAAGTCATCCCATATCTGGCCAGTCCTACGCTTAATTTTCATCTGATTCATTAAGAATTCAATTGCTTAATTATACATTTTACAAAGGGACTAAGTTTTACCTGCAACTTAACTTGCTGCTTTCAAAGTAAAACTCCCAAACTTGGCTGCCCTTTTATTAGACACCAGTGGGATCACCTGACTATAGCTGGGAGGGGTGGGAGCTACAACATGGAGCTGGTCACTGCTCCTGTATAACTATAACAAACAAGGGAAAGTTGTGCTCACCACTATTTTTTAAAACCATTAGGCGGGGGTGCAATGAGGGTGTGACCACAAAATACATATAGTCAACTACAAGAAGTCCTCTGCACTCAACCCATTATCAATATATTTAAGACAGAGACATTTTGTGCATACTGCTACTAAAAAATGCCTTACCCTTTAAACAACACAGGGATTGTTTGTCCATATATTGCAATATATTTAAGCTGGCCAACTACGTCAAAGTCATCCCATATCTGGCCAGTCCTACGCTTAATTTTCATCTGATTCATTAAGAATTCAATTGCTTAATTATACATTTTACAAAGGGACTAAGTTTTACCTGCAACTTACTAGCTGCTTTCAAAGTAAAACTCCCAAACTTGGCTGCCCTTTTATTAGACACCAGTGGGATCACCTGACTATAGCTGGGAGGGTGGGAGCTACAACATGGAGCTGGTCACTGCTCCTGTATAACTATAACAAACAAGGGAAAGTTGTGCTCACCACTATTTTTTAAAACCATTAGGCGGGGGTGCAATGAGGGTGTGACCACAAAATACATATAGTCAACTACAAGAAGTCCTCTGCACTCAACCCATTATCAATATATTTAAGACAGAGACATTTTGTGCATACTGCTACTAAAAAATGCCTTACCCTTTAAACAACACAGGGATTGTTTGTCCATATATTGCAATATATTTAAGCTGGCCAACTACGTCAAAGTCATCCCATATCTGGCCAGTCCTACGCTTAATTTTCATCTGATTCATTAAGAATTCAATTGCTTAATTATACATTTTACAAAGGGACTAAGTTTTACCTGCAACTTACTAGCTGCTTTCAAAGTAAAACTCCCAAACTTGGCTGCCCTTTTATTAGACACCAGTGGGTATATATATATATATATATATATATATATATATATATATACACACATATTACTTTTTTGTAACCTATTATCTAACTACAAGTCTACAAATGGAGTTGGAATTATCAGGCAGTTCAGAATGATTCTTGTGACATAATAGAATTGATTAGGGCTAAATCAAATGTGAATTGCAGTGAATCAGTCAAGAATTAAAAAAAACGATGATTGCATTTATTTATGCATTTGAATCCCCATAATTTGAAGCTGCAGTTATTTAATTTAAATCCTCTTCCCATTTCCCCGTTGCATCTGTCTGAGAAAAACAGCTCAAAAGTGAAGTACGGAATGCATTATAGAGAAAGAATTATATTACCTAGTAATGAGATCATTTTTCCCTCAACCCAGTACTGCATTGAAGGTGCCAGGGAATATTCTGCTTGCAGTAAACATAGGGGGCCCACTATCGTTTTTTAATGAAAAGTAAATGCATAACATACTTTCAATGCTATTAATATTTAGTAGTCTTAATGGTAAAATAGGCCCCTTCACACAGGCAGTTGTACACTGGCCTTTCATTCCTTCTTTATTGTGGCAGTTGAACATAGTGCATAGCTGGGGCCCACCTTGTTGTCTGCTTGACCTCAGCAGCACTGTTGTTTACTGAAAAGGTTGGTTCACCTTTAGGTTAACTTCTAGAATGGCTAATTCTAAGAAACTTTTCAACTGGTCTTCATTATTTTTTTTTATATAGTTTTTTTAATTATTCACCTTCTTCTTCTGACTCTTTCCAGCTTTCAAATGGGAGTCACTGCCCCCATCTAAAAACAAATGCTCTGTAAGGCTACAGATTTATTTTTATTGCTACATTGTATTGTACATTACAAAATTACTACTAATAAAATTGAAAACCAATTGCAAATTGTCTCAGGGTATCACTCTCATACTTAGGGGCAGATTTATCAAGGGACGAATTTCGAAGTTAAAAATACTTCGAAATTCGACCATCGAATTAAAATACTTCGAATATCGAATTCATCTAATTTGGCTATTCTGCGGTTGAAGTAAAATCAAACGATCTAGCGTTTACATCCTTTGAATCGAACGAATGATTCTATTGTACGATTTTTACTTCGACTTCAAAAACTTAGAAAAATGCTGTAGAAGGTCCCCATAGGCTAACATAGCACTTCGGCAGGTTTAATTTGGCAAAGTATTGAAGTCAAAGTTCTTTTAAAGAGACAGTACTTAGATTATCGAGTAGTCAAACGATTTTTACTTCGAATCTAAGTAAATTCGAAGTCGTATGGGCAGATTTACTTAGGGTTGGATATCGAGGGTTAATTAACCCTCGATATTCGACCTTCAAAGTAAAATCCTCCTCCGAAGTCGAAGGATTTACCACATTTCCTACGATCAAATGATCGATGGAAAAATCGAACAATGAAATCCTTCAAATCGATCAACCGATTTTCCTTCGATCAGAAAATTGTTAGGAAGCCTATGGGGACCTTCCCCATAGGCTAACATTGATGTTCGGTAGGTTTTAGACGAAGTACTTGGTCGAAGTTTTTTTTAAAGAGACAGTACTTCGACTATCGAATGGTCGAATAGTCGAACGATTTTTAGTTCGAATCGTTCGATTCGAAGTCATAGTCAAAGGTCGAAGTAGCCAATTCGATGGTCGAAGTAGCCAAAAAAATCATTCGAAATTCGAAGTTTTTTTTATTCTATTCCTTCACTCGAGCTAAATAGATGTGCCCCCACGTATCCTATTCGATGGTCGAAGTATTCAAAAAATTACTTCGAATTTCGAATCTTTTTACGTCGAAAATTCCCTCGAATTCACTTCGACCCTTGATAACTCAAAGGTGAACAACCCTTTTAAGACAAGGTGGTTGCAATGTGACCAATCACTCTTACATAAAAGAACACAGAGAAATAAAGTTCTGAGCTCCCACTTTTTTCTTATAGATAATGAAAAGTAGCAAGCTTACCTTTGAGTGTGTCTTCCTTCTCACACTTTGTTTCAGAGCATCTAATTTATATGTGTCATCTCCACAGGAGGATATCTGATCATAATGAAGAGGTACAGTGTCTGTATGAAGAGATGGAACAGCAAATCCATGCAGAAAGAGAAAGATTGATAAATGAGGTATCAAATGGGAATGTCAAAGTGGGAGTAAATCCATTATATACTGTATCTAAATGGAGCAGCAAACCTTCATCTCATATGCTGCCCCATTATTACCCTGCCCAAGCCCTCTGGGCTCCTGGCATATAGTAGAAGTAATCACTATACACAATGGATATACAGCACATTATCCTCATGGCCAAATTCTAACCAAGTACGACATTAGAGAGGAATCAGATTTAATTAGGGAAGTTAAATAAATCAGGCTTTTTTGAAAATGATTCCAAAGTGGAGCAGAGCTTTTTCCACATATTGGGCAGATTATTTGACCTACCACTTAAAATAGTGGAATGATGATGTCACAAAAGGAGTGAATCTGTTAAAGCAACAGTTCAGTGTAAAAATAAAAATTGGTTAAATAGATAAGCTGTACAAAATAAAAAATGTTTCCAATATAGTTAGTTAGCCAAAAATGTAATCTATAAAGACTGGAGTAACTGGATGTCTGACATAATAGCCAAAACACTACTTTCTGCATTGCAGCTCTCTAACTCTGAGTTAGTCAGCCACTTGAAGGGGGAACATGGGACATAACTTTTCAGTGAGTTTGCAATTGATCCTCAGCATGCAGCTCAGATTCAAAAGCAACAGTAACGACCCATGTGGTTCCCCCCTCAAGTCACTGATTGGTTACTGGCTGGTAACCAATCAGTGGAAACCAAGAGAGCTGTAAAGCAGGAAGTAGTGCTCTGGTTATTATGTTAGACATCCAGTCACTCCATCCTTTATACATTACATGTTTGCCTAACTAACTATATTAGAAACATTTTTAATTTTGCACATACAATCTATTTACCCAGTTTTTATTTTTACTCTGAATAATTCCTTTAAGCAAATTGGGTGCCACAGAATTTTTTTGGAAGGCCACAACTGGTCTGAAAAGGATACTCCACTGAGTAAATGGTGCTGTACAGTATCCCAACCAGGGAACACTATGGACAACCAGGGTTTCCCTTTAAAAGAGTATTCAACTCTAAATATGAATATGACTAGCAATGCCATATTTTATATGCTGCACTTACTGCACCAGCCTAAAGGTTCAGTAATGATCCAGGCCTACAAAGTTTAAAGGAGCTCACCATCTTGTGTTTGGTATATGTGTCAGTGACATGCACATGCTCAGTGTGCTCTGGGCAGTTGTTAAGAAGCTGGGTTTGTGCTGGTTTCTAATGATTTCTAATGGAGAATTGTTTTGTGTTTCCCTCCTTCTTGGAATCAAAAGCATTATCTTAATGAAATATTCATTTTAATAAGCCATTTTCTTCCCTTAATTGCTGCCTGTGCCTAGATTTTTGATAAAAAAGAACTAATGTTGATTAACTCACCTAGTTGAAACAGTGGCCCAGCAATAGTAATGTAGGGCATTCTAGGAAATCCACAGGTCATCAAGAGTAAAGCAAAAGTAAAAGTTTTTTTTTAATTGAAATAACAGTCTTTTAATTTATACTTGTGGCCCTGTGGATTTTCTAGTGTGCCTGGAGCCTCCTCCAATAGTATTGCTTTAGATAACAGCAGCCGTGTAAGTGGGAAGAAGAAGAACCTGATACATTTAATTATTTTCCTCACACAATTTTCACTGCACTGTTTATTTCAGGGCACAACAATATTGGATAATTCAGGCAAAATCCATTTCCAACAGGCTCACTTTGAACAAAGGTTATATTGCCATGTAATAGATTGTTAACAGAGAAACAAAGTCTCAAAATAAGACAAAACATATTGGAAATATTGGTAATCTACATCTGCATGTGATTCCTTCAATATACAGATTTTCCATACACATACACACATTTGTTTGGAATTTAAACCAACTGGAGAGGAAACAATATGTTTACCATTTTTTAAAATGATTTGTCGTGATTCTTAATCAGAGTGATGTCCGAAGCAACATTCGCAGCATGGAATTAAAGAAAATGATTGAAGTGAAAAATAAAGACGTCCAGCAGTTGGTTGCCGTTCAAGATGAGGTACATAGATGATTAGGAATTTACATTACATTTACATCTGAGCTGAGGCCAATAAGATGGAACTGAGTCCATATGTGCAACGTATGTGCTGCTTAGCATTTTGATATAATGTGTGAATGGATGTAATGCACACTGGACTATCCAGCCTTCATCTGTGGATAATTCCAGCAATGCCTTAGTAGCTTTCAAAAAGTGTATCAGATGCTAATGCTGTTATTGATATCAAGTTATTTGGCATTCCAGAACTGATGCCATACACACTATGAAAAATGTGTTCTGCAAATTGCTTGTGAATTAACAAATTGGATGCTAAATTACATTCACATCAGTGCACTGTGTGCAGTTTATGGTGGTCACTACTTTGCAGGTGCATTCAACACTGCTGGCATTCTGGGGGAAAATGCTGCATGCTGATGATATTTTGCACATTGCACCATGTTTATAAATGAGCCCCATAGGTCCTGTGCATGCACTAACTGCTAACGTTGTATACAGAAAATAAATAGTGAATTGTTGTTCTCAATTCCTGCTTAATGAATGTGTGAGTTTCCTAATCCTAGTAGCATAGCAAGATTAAAAAAGAATTCACCCAATCCATAAATTAACACCATAAATGGGACTGATGGCTCCTTCCTCAGTCACTTTAAACTAATGATTACAGATAAAAAAAATCAATCTTAGTTGTAATATTATTCCATTTATTGGTTAGCTTAAGCAAAAAAACAAGTTTCATCTCAATGGGTCCATTATTTATCAGGCAATGATTTGGAATAGCAGAATGATTATTTAGGAAGCAAACATCTCTTATCATGTACTGAAAATGCATGTCTTCTCTAACTTAGTTTTCCCTAGCTCATTGATATATTCCTACAGTATGTTTGTAAAAGTAAGCTAGCAAAAATCTGAAATGAAATGTAAACCAAAAATGCATTAATAGGCTTTGCTTTCAAACTGGTTGTTTGTATGTCTATGGAAAGCTGGAGAGAGAACTTCACAACTTAAGAAGCACTCAACAAATCACAAAGACAGAGAATGAAAAACTGAAACGGACAAATCAGGATCTAGAGCACCAGTTGGAAAAGATACGTGACCAGCTGTCTGAAGCTCAAGGTTGTTTGAGTGAGATGAAGCACAAAATGGCCCACAGTGATTCTGAAAGGTATGAGGAAGTTATGAAATAAACTGCAGTAAGGGAACTGGGTGAGGCAGAAATCCTTCAGTTGTTTTGCTCAGCATGTGCCAACTCTTCCACGTCATTCTAATGTTAGACTTTGTGCTTTTTTATAATTTACTGGACAACTGGCCATAGGTAGTCCCCAGATGTGTATGGAACATTTATTTATATGTTGAAACTAAACAAATTCCATGATTGCCCATTAGACATTACTTTTACTACATAGTAAATACCTATAACACAAAAGCCCAACAGTTATATTCTTGAAAATCTACAGTATCTGGCAGCCTGTGTTTTACTGGATCTCCTGACACTTTTATGACCTGTTCTTTTGCAGAGTTATAACGATAGTGTTGGGTTCCAGTGATTGCTAACTCTAGGAGTAAGAGGCAGGCTGAGAGAAGTTAGTAGCACAACCAGAAGCCCCATTGAGTAGAGCAAGGCCTTTTACTCTGGGGACTGGACACATTCTAGTGAGTACCACCCATACCTCCCAACTGTCCCGTTTTTTGTGGGACAGTCACGATTTTGACAGCTCAACCCGCAGTCCCGGATTGTTACTGAAATGTCCCGACTTTCTCTTTGATCTCCTGAACTGAATAGCCAGAAAAACATACAACGTTTCTTAAACTTAATTGGCTTTTGTCAGAGAGCCCAGAATTTGGGGCAGGTGCACTTGGATACTTTTGTAGCAATTTAAGATAAGCAAGGAAGCAATTGTAACAATTTAAGTTAAGCAGGTCTCTTGGGGAAACTGTGACTAGCAGCTTAAATGGCAATTCACCTTCATTAGCAAAACTGTAAGAACACGTAAAAACCACTGAAATGTGTTTAAACCTTTATAACCTGACAAATTTTGTAAAAAGAACATGGTAATTTGGGGGTGTTGCCACAAAAATGGGCATGGTCAAATAAATTCCGCATTGCAAATCTTTTTGTCCCTCTTTCTATCACCAAAATATTGGGAGATATGGTACTACCTCTGGCTGTAACTAATACCCTGCCTCTGCCTAATATCATCAATAAAATATATATTAAATATTGTGATGTTTATGTATTGTACCATCTTAAAGTAACATTGTGGAAAACAGGGTGGAAACCATTTGCTTTCATTTAACACATGTCTATTCTGAGCAATTGTAGGAGAAAGTCGTTTTTAAAATTCTGTTGCCAATATAAACTTCTCCTTCACACAGCCATACCGCTGCTTAACACAGAATACCCACCTTTGGATTGGTATTTGTGGCTCCGTGATTTCATTGAGAAAAAGAAGTCATATGCAAAGTCTGTGTCTTACTGTGCCCTATATCATATTTTGATTTATGATTATTTGGTTATTTTAAGGGAGAGGAAAGATATTACTGTACCACTGACCATTTCAAGCTACAAAATGAAGAATGAAGAAAGGACCCATCCAAGATCAAAGGATACCTTAATGGACCAAACAGACCCGAATGATGACATTACACTTTCAAGCTCACAGGAAGCCTTAAGGGAACAACTAAACATAGATGAACCAATTACCCATTCAAGTTCACAGGTAACCTTTTTATTAACAGAAATCTCGATTTTGTTTATCGTTGTTAAGTTGTTGGATGATACATTTTTGTTTTCCTTTGCTACTTGAATTATGAATAAGGCATTCCCTTTGTTGTATTTATTGTCCATTGTATTAAATGTATGACACTTACACATCCATGCTAAGTACTGCCTCTTGAAGCACACATGAAGTTTAACCTTCCCACCCTAACATGTCTATTGCCATCTTGGATAATACAACACTTTTTACCTACTCATTTGTCTGTATACTGCCTGATTTTGGCCAACAAACTCCTTTTCAATTTTATTTTTTCTGTAAAGCTGGGCGTATACATACCAATAATATTATAAGTTTCTAAAATACGATTGGTATGTGTATGACGTTCTACCACCGTACGATGGATATTGGTTGGATCTATGATTAGGCAGTTTTGAAAATGTAATCTGCTGATGCACCACATTGACAGGTACTCAGTGAATCAATAGCAACTTAATAGAACAGCAGAAAGGTGGGCATACTGTGCAACAGTGGGCCAGTCAGTCGAGCACAAAACGCAAATGGAATAATTTACCAACACACCACTGCAATTACTGATAGGAACAGGCAATAATCAGTTTTGATCAGTCTACAAAAGTACTAGTAAATCAACCATACATGTGTTAAAGGAGAATGAAAGGCATATTTACCTGGGGGTGCCAAAAGTTAGGCACCCCAAGTAAATGTATATACAGTACTTACCCCAAGTAAATGTATATACAGTACTTACCTGACACACTGGGCCAGTGCTCCTATCAGCAGAAAACAGCACCGGCCTGGGTTTCTGCCATTGAGCAGATCGGCTTCCTTCTTCTTCTTTCTTCACATTTCCCAGGGCAGTTGCATGCGTAGTATAATTAAATAGTCAGCTTCTTTGTTCGGCTTTTCGTACTACTGCGCATTCGCACCCACGCGAAGACAGAAGAAGAAGGAAGCTGATCACTTAGTGCTGCTCGCTGGAAAACCGGGCCACTGTAGTTTCCGACTCGTAGGAGCCCTGACCTGGGGTGTCAGGTAAGTATATACAATCATTTGGGGGTGCCTAACTTTTGACACCCCCAAGTAAATACTGACTTTCCTTCTCCTTTAAAGGGGCAGTTCAACTTGATTTCAGTGAATAGGGCTTGTGCCAAACATACTTTTTACCTACTGTATTAATCACATAAAAACCTATGGTTTTTGTTATTTCTCGAGTTAAACAGGGAAAAGAGAAACTGAAGCTACCCCATGGTTAGTTATTGTGAGGTGGAAATTTGGATTTACAGTACAGATCAATGCAGAAGTCCACTGTGCAAGGGGTTATCTGTGCACTGGTAAGCGTATTAGCTGCCTTGGAAAAAAACAAATATGGGGTAGATTCAACCTTCCTGTTCAGATCAAGAAATAACAAAAAACATATTTTTTGTGATTTAAGCAAAAGGCAAAAAAGTATATTCATAGCATGTCCTATTCAATAAACTCATGTTGCACAAGGGTATGTACTGCCCTTTTAATGCACTGCAATGTGACCATAGTATATCATATGTATATGTATACCATAAATAAAGCTCCACCATTGCTATGGCTACACTACTGACTGTCTTGAGGACATGAAATATGATATTAGGGACAGTCATAAAGTCATTGTAATGTCAGCTTCCTTAACCTGATGTTAGCCTCTTTAATCTGCCAGGAAGTTTATGTCTTTTCTATCCCTGCTCTTTAACCACTGCACCATGAAGGAAGTGAATAGTGATTGTGTTAAAAAATATTTTGTCTGTGATGCAGAGAATGATGATAAATACATTTTTTTGCGAGACAATTGTTACAACTTGCCTAGCCCTCTGTGACTTAAAGAGTAAAATATAGAATGTAGGCAACAATAGTTTGAGGGTGAAATTAAAACATTTGGAATAAATAAAATTAAGATGCACCATTTTTGTGATTTCATGTGCTACGGCCTCTTCAAAACGTTACTCATGCTGTTCCACTTTGTCTTTTCCATTGCACTCGCAATGTCCGAACATAATATAGTTTTATCAGATTTTTTTCCAGGAAGAATCCCAGAAGGATAAAAATATTGAAATGGGAGAAGTGATGCCCGAACCAACTGTGGAGTCAGAAGAAATGTAAGTCACTAACTTAGGTTTTTTTTTTTTCTAAATAAAATGGAAAAAGCTGGAACATTGGACTGTTACTATGTGATGTCACTGGACTCTCATTCAGAAATCTCAGGCGCTGGCAGTTAGTCTGACAAGTGTTTCATGTCTGAATGGGAAACAGTTCAGCGTTTCCTGTGGCAGGGAGCTGCTTTATAGGCACTAGTACTTTAATATAAACAATAAAGTCACATTTAAAAAGGAAATAAAGTCCTTCACATCCACTTTAAACATTTACTGACATATTGTGTGTTCATGGAGCAAGCCTAGCAATATGATGGGGGGGTGAATATTGCAGTACAGGTATGGGACCTATTATCCAGAATGCTCAGAATGTGGCATGTTCCGGATAAGGGGTCTTTCCATAATCTGGATTTCCATACCTTAAGTCTACCAGAAAAATCATTTGAACATTAATTAAACCCAAGAGAATTGTTTTGCCTCCGATAAGGATTAATTATATCTTAGTTTGGATCAAGTACAATGGAGTACATAGAGGTCTATGACCTCCCCGTAATTCAGGGATGTTGTAGAAGTTGCCCTGGAGTTTTTGGGGCCCCGGGGCCCCGCCCACCCTGTCCCCAAGCCCCACCCTAGATCCCGCCCACACCACAGACACACACACAAAGTTATAAAAAGCTATTGATGGTCAGGGCCCCCCATAAAAGTTTTTTTTAAAAAAAAATTGGTGTCCATGGCCCCCCTATAAATTGAAAAAAGAACACATTGGCGGAAGGCCCTCCATAAAAGTTTTTTTTTTTAAAAAAAATATTAGTGCCAGGGCCCCCCTTACAAGTTAAAAAAAAATTGGGGTCCCAGAGAATAATTTTTTAAAAAAACATTAGTGGCAGGGGCCTATAGAGTATAAAAATATAGCATCGGTGGCCAGGGGATTGGAAAAAAAACACACATTGGTGTGCAGTAGAATTGAACTCGTGGCTTTAGAAACTTCGCCTCCTTTCGTGACTTTGGGTCTTTTCGTTGCTTCGGGACCGGTTATTTTCATGGCTTCGGGTGTTTTCGCACCTTGCATTGGTGCAAGGCCCCCCCCATAAAAGTTTTTTTTTTCAGTAGAATTGAACTCGTGGCTTCAGGACTTCAACTTCGCTTCCTTTTGTGACTTCGGGTCTTTTTGCCGCCTCAGGACCTTCAATTTCTGCTGTTTTCGTGGCTTCGGGTCTTTTTGTCGCTTCGGGACTTTGGCTGTTCAGCTTTTCGGGAATTCAGAACGGCGGCAGGGCTTCGGTGCTGTCAAGGGGGGGCCCGGCAATTTTTCGAAAACTGCAGCACTGCTGGGCCCCCCTTCAGGCCCGTTACAGGAGTACCCCCTGTCCCCCCCCTGATGGCGGCCCTGTGTATATGTGTATAGTATTGCCCAGCAGTAATCCGAATCAGAAAATATCTCATTATTTTCTGAAATATACTCCAACCAAATCCGCATGGGTTATTTCCCCTTATTTATCAATACATTGTCCTGAGAAATTCCAGTGCGGGAAAATACTTGAAAAATTTTTGAAAATTATACCGAAATTGATCGTACAAATTTTTTCTGCCCGAAAACCACAAAATCTTTAGATTATTGCACAAAACCCTGCGCAGATCAGGATATCTTCAGGACTTCTCCCATTGACTTATATACAACCTTAGGATTTTATAGCAATAAAAACTTTGATTGAGTTTTTGCCATTTGGACTTTAATAATTAACCCCCTAAGTGAGACTTAAAATTCAGCATTAAAGGAAGGAGTTGGAAATACTTGAAGGCATGTTTTTATTTTTCACTTATAGTATATAGTATTCTATAGAACTCCTCTTGTAAATGTAGAAAAGGCTGAATGTTTGGAGTGTGTCTTTAAGGTAATGAAAACCCCAAAATAACATTTTGCCCAACGAATGAACGTATATTTCTATGCAAATCTAAGATATACATTACTAGCTATTAAACACACTTGCTTTCTCTTTCTATTCTCTGCCTTGGTGCTTGTGACATTTGAAGCAAAATAGCCAAAGCCAGCTAATGAACAGACCTATGAAAAGTCATGTGAGGCTGACTTCTGCTATATGGTTTGCTATATCTATAGTAGACCTTTAAACTGATGTTCTCAAGCATGCACTATATATGGTAATCAACATGGCTTTATAAAAAACAGATCATGTCAAACATGGTACAGGTATGGGACCTGTTATCCAGAATGCTCGGGACCTGGAGTTTTCCGGATAACGGATCTTTCCGTAATTTGTGTCTTCATGCCTTAAGTCTACTAGAAATTAATTTAAACATTAAATAAACCCTATAGGCTGGTTTTGCTTCCAATAAGTTAATTATATCTTAGTTGGGATCAAGTACAAGTTACTGTTTTATTATTACAGAGAAAAAGGAAATAATTCTTAAAAATTTGGATTATTTGGATAAATGGAGTCTATGGGAGACAGCCATTCCATAATTCAGAGCTTTCTGGATATCGGGTTTACGGATAAGTGATCCTATACCTGTACAGGTATTGATCCAATTGCCCATTATGAATGACTTTTTTCCAAATCTGGGGCAAATTAAAGGTTGCTTAGAACAGGACAGTCAGCTAGTATTTAGGCAGGTCTTACTTGGAAATAAAGCTTAAACTTGATGGATGTTTGTCTTTTTTTTATCCTACTACATTACCAGCATAAATCAAATTGCCATGTGATTAACTCCTGGCTTACTTGCACAGAACTATACGTATATATATATTGCACCATTTTTTTTTTATTCTGTTTTTTGTGACAAATAAAGAATATTTACACTTCTGCAAGTAAATATGAGCAAACTTTTTGCCTGGTATAGATTTGAAGCAAAACTTTACCAGCAGCAAATTTTCAAGAAACCACACTAGAATTTCACTGTTTCACTTGGAAAAAAATGCTCCTGCTGACATTTCCCTGCATCAATATTGATACCGGCTAGCAAGAATTTAGTTGCTGTCTTGCAAATGTCAATCGGAGGGAGCAGGAAGCCCGTGCTCCATTCAGACCTGCCCAACAAAAATGCCTTAACCGCAGTGTAATATTACCTTCCATTGACTCCAATGCTTTTCAAATTAAAAAAATAAGTGATAAATATTCTATGTGTATAGGATCAGTTAACCAGAAGCTTGTCGTCCAGAAAAATTATTTTTTTAAATTTTCACTGTAATAATAAAGCAGTCCCTTGTACTTGAACCCAACTAAGATATAAGTAATGCTTACTAGAGGCACAACAGTCCTATTGTGTTTAATTATAGTTTTAATGATATTGTTGTAGAATTAAAGTATGGTAATCCAAATTAGAGAAACATCCCTTTATCTGGAAAATCCCTGGTCCCGAGGTTTCTAGATATGTACTGTACTTTAAATAGTCATTGTTTAGCCATAATTATAGGAAGGGAGAGTCCTGCAGTGCCACCTAATGGCTGAAAGGCACAATTTGTAAATTGCTTTAAATGTCATTTTTCAGTTTACTTTACCCACATTAATATGTGTGCATAAGTTTTTATTTTTATTTCTGTTATTTAACAAATGAAATAGATACTGAGCAAATTGAAATAATACGTTTAAAAATAATCATCTTCGTTATAAAATGAAGCAAATATTGCCTTATAAACTAAATAAAATTGTGTCATTTTTTCACCTCCCAAAAAAGGTTTTCCACTGTCATATTTGATCATAATAATGTTGAGAGAATTAGAACAAATACATCCAGTGACCAACCAACTACAACCAAGCACAAAGGTGACATTTTATTTGACCAAACGCCAGTATCAGTAACACGCGTTATCTCCATAGAAGAAGACCCGGTACCGGAGTTGTTTATTAAAGACAATAACGTTCCTGAAGCAGAAATTTATGAAATACAGGATAAATCAAGCCATTCTCATTATGATGTACCTACAGAAAAAAACTCTGACAAACTAATGTATGAACAGATTATTCCAGAAATGGAGAAATATGTTTCCTTTGGAAAAAATAACATTGGCATATCTAAAAACTTTCCAGATGTATTAAAAGACCAGCCAGAAATATCACTAAGAATATTAAAACCCCAAAAAGACATTTTTCTTGACCAAACTACACGCTCAAGTGTCAGTAATCCAGATCATTTCCAAAAACAAGAGCAGACTTTGAAAAGTGGTTCAGTGAGGGGCAGTGATAAATCAAACCAAAAGCCATTACAAGTAGAAATCTCCCAGATTATTAAGGAACTGCAAAGTGGTACCCTCACAGAAGAGATGAAAGTTCAGATGAATAAAAAAGTGACTTTCCAAGAAAATGTTCCAAAATGTATAAATGATGAAAACAAACAAGACATCCAAAAGCCAATACAGAACAATGAGGAGAAACGTTCTCTTTCTCACCCAACAGGACAGCCAGACCATGTTTACAAGATTTTGTTTGTTGGCAATTCAAGTGTTGGGAAAACGTCATTTTTACACAGAGTGCACGATGGAGCTTTTCACCAAGGTTATTCAGCTACAGTGGGTAAGAACTTCAAGACATCATATCCCAGTGTTATTTGCTCTGAATAAACTGGAGGTCCATGACACACTTACAATAGACTCAAGAACAAATGTAGTATCAGCCACCAGTGATTCAGCACAATTATTTAACACATATTTTCCTCACCATGCACTCTTGTCAGTTAGTGTTTTGCCAGAACACTCGTCCCCAACTTCCTGCTTACTTTCCAGGCTCTCCTTGTCTGTCGGGGATGCCACTCCTTATTGCAGACTTCCAGAAGAAATGTTAGTCTTACTTTCCAGGTACACTAGGCCCTACATACTTTTATCCCTTTATCTCTGGGTCCCTAACTGGACGAGTAGCACAAAGACACTGGTCTCTAACTTCCTCCTCGAGCCTCAACTTGTCTCTCTACTCTACCACTACCTACTACTCCAAATAAATCTAACCAATCTCACCTACTCATTCATACCAGTTACCTGTCTGGGGTGGCCAAACTCCCTGTTGTCATTTTCTCACTGGCCAAAGAGGAGGCAGCTCATTATACTACATCTTATATAGCCTCTCCTAGGGCATTCCCTCTTCCCAACAATGCCACCTGGTGGCTGAAACTAATAATAGTAAACACAATAGAAACATTTAGAAAAATGTTACACTTTGTCCAAATCGTAAATGATCCCTAAAGTGTAGAAAGCTGAGAAATAATATTTTATTGCAGAAAAAGGTTTCCGTTTTTGCTTCATTAAGCTGTGACCACCAGCTCACACTGGAATGATATATTGCCCGGTATGTAATGCCAGGAATGAAACTTGGTTCATCTAAATCCATGGTGGTTTGTACTCTCTTCAGGTTTGTGGAAACAGTCTGCCATAAGTGAAGGCGTTTAGATACCTTAGGACCATATTTATTAGCAACAATAAAAGGGAATGCAAGATGGATAAGTACGTTGGGACAGCAGTCACAGTTTTGTGGACATTTTGATTCATATGAGGGACGTACAAGCTGAAGTTTTGGACAAGGCTCACAGTTAACCAACCAAGCAATGTAGCCATACTCACTGTTGTTGTTAACTATAGGAATGAACCAATATAAGGCCACAGATACAGTCTGCTTCATTGTGGTTTCTCTGCAGGTTTTCACTCATTTTCATTATATGGCAAGGAGTTTAGTTATCTGGGAGTACCCTTGAGTGGTGCTGTTGCCTTTTCAGAATGAGCAACCTACCTTTAAACAGGTGACCTGCTGATTGACTGCTATATGGTACTGCACCTGGGCAAACTCAGTGTAATTTATTATATAACCTCAATGATTCTTTAATAATTGTAAATGGTCATTTACTACAGCAATGGGGAAAAAAAAGCCAGAGTGCACTCCTTTGTACTCATTAAAGGGATCCTGTCATCGGAAAACATGTTTTTTTCAAAACGCATCAGTTAATAGTGCTACTCCAGCAGAATTCTGCACTGAAAAACAGTGCAGAATTGGGGCAGCTGGGAAATTGACAATATGTCTAGCCCCATGTCAGATTTCAAAATTGAATATAAAAAAATCTTTTTGCTCTTTTGAGAAATGGATTTCAGTGCAGAATTCTGCTGTAGCAGCACTATTAACTGATTCATTTTGAAAAAAAAAAATGTTTTTTCCCATGACAGTATCCCTTTAAGGCTGCACTTCTTCCCCTGTCTTGCTGAAATCTGCAACTCATGCCGAATAATAAACATCTAGCATGAGGTGCAGACTACAGTGTCAGGAGGCACAGACCAGCCTAAACACCTGTCATAGTAAGGACAGGGCCATGTTGCATCCTGCAAGTTAGGGTACGAGTGGAGGGGACATCTATGGGCCTCTTTCCACCTCTCATGAATACAATGGAGCCATTGGGACAACCACAAGTGAGCGCAGAGATCTGCGGCAATTCTGCAACAAGCGGTCATAAATAACTCCTTTATTCTCATCAAAAGCATATGAAAGCAACAACTACTGTTTGTTAATACTGGGTACTTTCCTCTGATTCACATCAAATGGTATTCTTTGTATGCAGAACAGCTTTCTTAATAGAATATAATTTGGATTTTTTTTTTCCAATTTTAAGGGATAGACTGCCGTATAAAAATCTTAAATGTAGATGATAAGCATTTTGCACTACAACTCTGGGACACAGCTGGACAAGAGAGGTAAGAACAAGCAAGGATTTTCCAAATACTTTAGGATTTACTGACACTGAATGATGTCTTTGAGGTTTTTTAGCAAGTTTTCTGTGTCAGAAAAGGAAAGTAAATTTTGATATGCAGTGTGCATTTATTCTTTTTTTGTATCACTAATAGTATACACTGCAAGACACATTAAACTAATACAGTAATAGGAAAAATAAAATACATACTGATATAAATTACTACAGTGAAAATGATGTGCTGAAAAAGATAAACAATGCAAGTTAAAACTACTCAACAACTGGTATTCCTTGCATAAGGATTGTGTTTCAAATAAAAAATACAAAAAATATCTGAGATTTAGAAATTTTATTGATTATTTATTACATGGTATATAAGAAGAGTTATTGTGGAATGTTTCCACGAATGTGACAGAATGTGTTCTAGAAACTATAAGAATGTCATATAATTTTAATATGTATATATTTAACAAATAAAGAGCCGTCATGCTACACTAACGGACATTCAGAGAAATAATGAGATGAGAGGTACAAAGCCCTGTCCGTAATGACTTTCAGTTTAGAGCGTATGTTATTGCAGAGGTTAGAATTCCTGTACTTGGAAACTTGGGATTAATTTGTGACCAATAACAGAATTCAGGAATTGAAATAATACATTGGGGCATGGTGACAACTCAAATGGCACACAAATACAGTGCTGGTATGCAGCCACGGTCAATTTATACTTATAACAGTTGCACATAGGGTTGTCACCTTTTTTGGAAAAAAATACCGACCTTCCTATATATGTAGATTTTTTCCCTATTAATAACATTGGGGTAAAGCATAATTTTTACCGGTCAGGCCCGTAAAATACTGGTTAGGTGGCAACCCTAGTTGCACATGAATGTTATAGATATCCCACATGCTGCCAGGCGCGAGAGGGGTTAAACCTACTTGACGCCTTCCACCAATCAACTGCTGGGGGAGGCTTTTTCGAGACCTTGCCTCTGAGCAAACATGTTTTGTGTATTTACAAGTGGGGTGGTGTGGAAAGCTTAGTTCAGTTATTCAGTGAATTCCAGCTATCAGTTAGTATTTGACCTTGGCCTGTCTGACTTTGATTTTGTGCTGAATCCTTGGTAACAAAGTTTTCTAGTTTATTGGTTATGACCTGACTCTGTTCTACTTTCTTCCTCTGTTTAATCCCAGGTACTGCACTATCGGTTATCCCATTATGTATGATCCAGCTAGTATCCTAACTACAGTATGCTCCTGTCTCACCCCTCAGCACAGCGCCTTCTCCCTTGTGTATGAACCAGCCTATCTGACCATTCCTTTGCTCCCAGTGTTCTTGGTGATGCTGGTTACTCCATGTCTGGCACTGTTTGAGTTATAGGTCAACATCCCGCTATACTCACAAGCAAGTTGCTGGGGCTAACTAACAAATCTCGGCACTGTTATGAGTTATAATTCTGCATACAGCTATACTCGCAAGCAAGGAGTTGGGGCTGGTTAACATAATTCCTGGTACTGTTATGGGAATATATGGGACTTTCTCCCCCCATTCTGTTCTGGTATGAAAGGCTCAGCCATTTGGATCTAGCACTTAGGGGCAGATTTACAAAGCTCGAGTGAAGGATTCGAATTAAAAAAACTTCGAATTTCGAAGTGTTTTTTGGGCTACTTCGACCATCGAATGGGCTACTTCGACCTTTGACTACTACTTCGAATCGAACGATTCGAACTAAAAATCGTTCGACTATTCGACCATTCGATAGTCGAAGTACTGTCTCTTTAAGAAAAACTTCGACCCCCTACTTCGGCAGCTAAAAGCTACCGAAGTCAATGTTAGCCTATGGGGAAGGTCCCCATAGGCTTGCCTGTGATTTTTTGATCGAAGGATATTCCTTCGATCGTTGTATTAAAATCCTTCGAATCGTTCGATTCGAAGGATTTAATCGTTCGATCGAACGAATAATCCTTCGATCGTTCGATCGCAGGATTTGCACTAAATCGTTCGACTTCGATATTCGAAGTCGAACGATTTTAGTTCCTGGTCGAATATCGAGGGTTAATTAACCCTCGATATTCGACCCTTCTTAAATCTGCCCCTTAGTGTCTCAAACCCTAACACAAGCACATATTATGCACCATGTAATCTGTATTCAATACACAAATTATTACATCTCAAATATAATGCCCATATAGATTCTTAAAGTGCACCATTGCCTTAAATTATGGAGTTAAAATCCTATAGTTTAACCTAAATCTGGAGAGCTTTGCAGTAAAGGCTATATTAGCTTGTGAGAACCATTGGTATACATTTTATAAACTCCATTCATTATTCTAAATGCTACTGAATATTTCCCAGCATGCCCATTGGTTTCAATTTAGTATTAGACCTTAGGTGACACTGTGAGCATACAGGAATGTTTTGGGTGAATGTCTTATTTGTTTTGTCCAGCAAGTAATAAAAACATTGAGCACAGAATTTGGTAACTTGACCACAGTTGGGGTTGCAGCTGAGGGGTGAGGGGCTTAACATTCTGGGGTAAATTTATCAAAGAGTGAAGTTCCGCCACTATAGTGAAATTCCGCAGCTCTCAATTCATTTCTATGGGATTTTGAAAGGTGAATTTATCAATGGGTGAAAGTGAAAGTTCACCCTTTGATAAATACGCCTATAAAAATCCCATAGAAATGAATGGAGAGTGGCGGAATTTCACTCTAGTGGTGGAACTTCACTATTAACTTCACTCTTTGATAAATATACCCTTCTGTGCCCAGAAAGTACAGTATGTACCAAGCTAGAGCAACTGTGCAATAAGCGGGTGTATGGCATTGTATTGTTTTTAAATGTATAGGCATAATTTGTGCTTTTGATGAATAATTACAGTATTTGGACTGGAAAGTTGGTTTGCAAAAAGCAAGGGGTCAAGGCAGCATATTTGTATTTTAGTTTCAATGTATTTTACTAGTGGTGTCTGTGCCAGAAGAAATTGTGATAGAGAAGATGTTCAGGAAAGAGAGGAAAGTATGGTCGGAAAACTAGTAAATGTTCGAGCATGGATTAATATTTGGGCAGAGCAGTACCCATTACAGTATACTGGGGAAAGGATGCATTGACAGAAGCCAATGGAGAAGTAATAAACTGAGAGTGAGAAGTTTTTGAATTGCGGGTAATGGCAACTGACCCTAGAATCAAAAAAAGAGAAGGGAGTCATAGAAACAAAAGCAACAATAGAAACCTATAACATTAAAAACATAACATTTCCATATACAAACTTGATGTGCGTTTTGGCAGTGGTTTGGTTCTTACTGATTGTGCTAATTGTGCTAAATATCCACAGGTTTCACAGTATCACAGAGCATTTCTTTAGAAAAGCAGACGGGTTGGTGATTATGTATGATGTTACTTCTAAAGATACGTTTTCTGCCGTACAGTACTGGCTGAGCTGTATCATGGTAAGTAGATTGGTTAAAATAAAGGGTATATTTGCAAAAGGCCACAGGCAACTCAGAGCTCTTTTTAGGGCTAGTGTGCAATATGGTGTACCCCAGCTTGTATTAAAACGATCATTATCGATTATCAAATGATCCAAAAAGATCACATCTTCTGCCCCACTCCATTGTCCAGGATTTTACTTACCTCATCATAAAAAGTAATCAAACTTGTCTGACATGACCTATACTTCATAAAGCCATGCTGATTCCTGCTCATAATGCCATTCACTGAATGTGATCCCTTAACAAGCCTTCAAATAATTTGCCCACCAAAGATGTCAAATTTACTGGCCTATAATTGACAGGCTGAGACCGTAATCCCTTTTTATATATTGGAATATAATCCATAGGTACTATACCAGATGAAAGCAAATCTGAGAAAATCAGAAATAGGAGCCGGTCTAAAACTGAACTACGCTCTCTTAGAACCTGGGGGTGTATGCCATCTGACCCTGGCGCCCTGTTTACATTAATTTTTATTAAAGCTTTATGAATCATATCCTGAGTCAGTCGCTGACTAGATTGAGCTGAGCCATCAGTGCAGCTATGAAGTGAGCCTGGGAACGGACTCCTCTATTGTATACACTGAATAAAAGAACTGATTTAGCACATTTGCCTTTTCTGTATCTGTTACAACCATATTGGAACCATTATTTAAAGGAGCATCACTATTAATAAACTTTTTGGGGTTAGTCTTAGCCTCAGCCACAATTCACTCTTCATTTCCTTTCTTTGCCTTCCAGACTGTTGTTTTACAACATTTATTATAGTGTTTATATTCATTAAATGCAGCTTCTGTCCCCACAAACGTGTAGTAATATAAGCTTTTAAATCCTGCCTAATAAACAGACATACCCCTCTTCCTTTTCTATTGCCTCTGTTTACAAAGTATAGCCTTAACAGTACCCCCAACCAAATCTCCTCCCATTTTCCCTTCCTTTGCCCACTATCTCATCTAACTTGTCTTCCAATGAATCCTTTACTGAACCCTCCTCCCCCCATGCCTAGTTTAAGATTTCCTCCAACCCCTTAGCCATCTTCTCTCTGAACTGCAGATGAAATAGATAACTTTTTTCACAGTCTAATTCCTCCAGTTCTCTCAATGTTCAATACAACTCCGAACAATATGAACTGATGAAAATAGGACAAGCACAGGTTTTTTAAATTAAATCTGACCTACCTCTCTCTAGATAACCAAACTACAGTATATAAGCCTGATCAATGGTACACTTTAGAAACAGGCCCGGATGTCTGCCTTGTCGTATCGCCCGCAGTCTTCACATTGCAGGGTCCCAGTGCGCATGCACAGGAGCACTGGTAGCGCTTCTTAGAATGTGGCTGGGCGGCATGCCGCCCCTACAGTCTTGCCGGCCTAGGCTTGGGTTTTTGTGGCCTTGTCAAAAATCCGGGCCTGTTTAGAAACTCACAGATAGCTTCTTTATCAGTTAAAGTGGATGGTTCATACCACTCTCTCCCTTTTCTAAACGTCCCCCTCCACTGGTGGACAACCAATTCCAGAATGTTCTAAAGAGGATTCTCTGTCACAGACCAACATCTCATGACTAATATATATCATTAACTCATTACAAATGCATCATTCAACCCTACCACCCCCCTACCCCAAGGATCATGAATGTTATACTCAGCAAACATACGATACGGGGTGATATTTATGGATTTTTCCTTGATGCACAGTGTTTAGCTACAATCTGGCAATTTTGTTCTTTGAAGCCCAGCTTAGAAAAAATAAAGGGGATCTATCATGCCCAAAACAAGTATACAATAATATACTATAGTATATATAATAATATACTATATATACATTTTTCAGATCGGTCACTTTAATTTTTCTCTAACAGAATAAAACACAAGATGATATTGTCATTCTCCTTATGGGAAACAAAATAGACTGCGAGGTTGAAAGAGAGGTGACAACAGCAGATGGAGAAGAGCTGGCCCAGGTTCGTAGTGTGTGATTGCTGTTTTATACAAAATTACCTGCTTATGACGTGTCTCATTCATTCATCAGCTTTGGCCTCCCTGGTAAAGTTGCTTCTCTTTTTAAAATGAGTTCATGTTATACTGTGTAAAAATCTGGTAAATAAATCTGGCATAATAAATAAAATCATTGTGGGGTTCTTTTTCTTAATTCTGGAGTTTTGTTTATAATTGACTGAGCTTTCAAAGTAGCAACTTCCTTTTAATATATAGCATGCCTTATGGAAACATTAGTATATCAGCAGTGACATAAAGTTTATTGGATTAACAGAAAATATGCAATATGTATCATAACAAAATTCGACAGGTACATAAATTTGGGCACCCCAACAGAGATATTACATCAATACTTAGTTGAGCCTCTTTTTGCAAATGTAACAGCCTCTAGACGCCTCCTATAGTATTTGATGAGTGTCTGGATTCTGGATGGTGGTATTTTTGACCATTCATCCATAAAATCTTTCCAGTTCAGTTAAATTTGATGGCTGCTGAGTATGGACAGCCTTCTTCATATCATCCCATAGATTTTCGATGATATTCAAGTCGGGTGACTGTGACGGCCATTCCAGAATATTGTACTTTTCCCTCTGCATAAATGCATTTGTAGATTTCAAAGTGTGTTTAGGGTCATTGTCTTGTTTGAATATCCAACCCCTGCGTAACTTCAACTTTGTGACTGATGCTTGAACATTATCCTGAAGAATTTGTTAATATTGGCTTTAACAAGGGCCCCAGTCCTGAACTAGCCACACAGCCCCACAGCATGATGGAACCTCCACCAAATTAGACAGTAGGAACAGGTGTTTTTCTTGGAATGCAATGTTCTTCTTCTGCCAGGCAAAGTGCTTTTTGTTATGACCAAATAATTAAATTGTTGTCAAAGCACTTTGTTCCAAAATGACTGTGGCTTGTCTAAATGAGCTTTTGCATACAACAAGCGACTGTTTGTGGCGTGTGTGCAGAAAGGGCTTCTTTCTCCTCACCCTGCCATATAGATGTTCTTTGTGCAAATTGCGCTGAATTGTAGAACGATGCACAGATACACCATCTGCAGCAAGATGTTCTTGCAGGTCTTTAGAGGTGATCTTTGGATTGTCTGTAACCATTCTTACAATCCTCCAGATATGCCGCTCCCGTATTTTTCTTGGCCTGCCAGATCTGGGTTTTACAGCAACTACAACTGTGGCCTTCCCTTTCCTGATTACATTGAAACTGACAGTTTAAACCTCTGAGATAGCTTTTTGTAGCCTCCCTCCAAACCATGATACTGAACAATCTTTGTTTTCAGATCTTTTGAGAGTTGCTTTGAGGATCCCATGCTGTCACTCTTCAGAGGAGAGTCAAACAGAAGCACAACTTGCAATCGGCCACCTTAAATACCTTTTCTCATGATTGGACACACCTGCCTATGAATTTCAAGGCTTAACAAGCTAATCCAACCAATTTGGTGTTGCCAGTAATCCGCATTGAGCAATTACATGCATTCAAATTAGCAAACTTAAAGGAAAACTATACCCCCCAAACAATGTAGGTCTCTATTAAAAGATACTGAGTAAAACAGCTCATATGTAAAACCCTGCTTCATGTAAATGAACCATTATCATAATAATATACTTTTTTAGTAGTATGTGCCATTGGGTAATCATGAATAGAAAATTGCCATTTTAAAAAATAAGGGCCGCCCCCTGAGATCGTACGATTCACTGTGCACACATACAAACCACATGTAAGGTCACATGAGCCAATTAACAGACAGAGTTCTGCCTTTTGCTTCCTCACTTCTTCCTGCTACAGTTATTGTTGTAGTATTTCTGGTCAGGTGATCTCTGAGGCAGCACAGATGTTGATTCAAGGCAAGAGGTGTAAAAGGGCAATATTTATGTAAATATATATTCCAGTTTGGTAAGATTCTTTAATATGTCATTCAATTTGATATAAACTATCTGTTGCTTATGTATTCATTTTGGAGGTATAGTTTTCCTTTAAAAGGGTACCCAAATATTTGCACAGCCAGTTTTTCACATTTGATTTAATTTCATACAGCATACTGCTTCACTAAAAATCTTTGTTCAAAAAACACCCAGTACTCAGATGTTCCTGGGAAATGAAGACATACCACTGTTACCGTTTTTGTTGAAAGTGGAATAAATTAATATGCAGGCTGAGAGGGGGTTCCCAGACATTTTTTCATATGACTGTAAGCACATGGGGTATGAGGGGCCGCATCAAGTCTGCTGCCTTGTGGTCTGGGAGGAACAGAAGTATCTCTGCACAGATTATCCCCTCACCTTGTATTCCAGACCCCTTTCCCTTTTAAAACTGCAAGCTATAGCAAGCAGGCCCCCCTTTACTTCCTGTATCAGTTAGTATTGGTATATAATTTGATGCTGACAATGTGCAAAAAAATAATTATTAAAAACATATTTAGTACAAATTTTTACTGATAATTACACAAGAGTCACCAATATTAGAGTAATAGTACACATCACTCTAATATTTGTGACAGAGTGGATTTCATTCAGAACACGCTACGCTAGCCCTGTGTGCCACTAGTAGGGATGCAGTGAATCCCATGTTTGGTTCGGGATTCAGCTGAATCCAAGCTTTTTTTTATCATGATTTCCATTCTGTCAAATCCAAGAGCCTGGCCAAACCAAATGTGAACCCTATATGATTGAAAAAAAAACCCAACACACACTCATCTGGTATTTCCGTCTGTGCGCTGGCTTTTCCGGCACAGAAGAAGGGTTTGGGTTCAGTTTGGACTTTGTCCAAATCTGAACCAATGAATTTGGCGATTTGACTGAACCAAGCAGGGTTCTGTGCTTCTCTACCCACCAGCCTTAAGAAGACAGCATAATTTGCATTTTTGAAAAAGGTAACAGTTGTATAACACATGATGATAAAACACGGATTTATATAAAATCCCCATAATAATGGTTAAAGCCTATCTCAACTATCATCACGTGTGGCAGCTAGACATACCTGCACGTTGGCCATGCACATAGGGGCTGATTTACAAACATATGTGCTAAAACTGTTCCAGTGCAGTTGCCTATTGCAGCCTTTGTTTACATTTGTTTGCAGCAGACTGTTCAACATCAAGTGCTGATCCGTTGTTATGGAATGGATGTTGAGGAGCTAATATTGATGACTTACAGGTTGACTTACAGGCAAGCAAGCACAATGTCAACCCTGCAATTAATGCCTAATATATGACCCATTTATGTCTTGAACAGGCCTAAGGGTTTCTCACAATAAATATGATTTCTTCCTGCCTGATTCTTACCCTGCATGATTTCAGCGCTGCTTTGAAAAGGTATCCTTCAAACGAATCATTAATTATGTATATCACACCAGCATTTTCTGTTTTCTAGGAGTACAAATTATTGTTTGCTGAGTGCAGTGCAGCATCGGGCATCTACATTACTGAAGCACTGATTGATATGGCCAGGTAAAAGCGATAAAAAAGCTAAAATATTTTAGCTTTACTATCATTTTCAAGCTGTGAATTCATATAGTGTATTTTGATTACCGACATCAAGAACATTCTGTTTTTAAAATGAAATTATACAATTTTTACAACTGTGTCTTTAATGAAGAATGTAATGCCCACTACAGACTCGTTGCTAAATTTAAAGCTTATATTAATAAATAATATTATAAAATAGTTTAAGAAAACACTTGCTGGAATGTATACCCACTGGTGATTTTATCTTGTTACCCAAAATCATCCTCTGTGGTTCAAGGGAATACTAGATATAGAGCTTTCTCACCAAGGCTCACTCTAGTAGATCTGTTGTACAGCAAAATACCTGATTCCTTCAAATATTATTCCAGATAAAAGTGCCTCCTACCCTGAGCTAATTCCCCTTTTCTCTATTGATTATAGTGCCCATGATGATCATGTAGTTTTATTTTACATTTAATATGTGTACTTTTAACAGATCCTTAAAGAAGCATGAGGATGACATGAAAAATAATGTGGTAAAACTGAGACAGCCTACAGAAAAGAATAAAAGCTGTTGTTTCTAGTAGAGGCAGAGGATGTTTGGCATGTTTTCTCCAGGCTTCTGCCAACTTCAAATTATTGGAACATCCTTGGCCAGAAATGTCCGCCTTATTTGGAGCGGAAAGCATGGAGGACAGGTTATTTGCTTGAAGCACTGGCACAATGTATGAATAAAGTTTTTATCCACCTGATTTGTGTGTAAGCGTGTGTACATATGTCTGTGTTTTTCTTAAGCATAGCCACCAGCTCAATTTGAAATAGCAATTGTAGAGCACATTTTATTGTACAACCTGGCATTAAATTTGAATAAAGTATGAAAAAATAGACCTCTCCTTTATTCTAATTTTTCTGTTATAGTCAACAAAGCTCTCAAAATAATATACTAAATAATAAACGAATCAAAGGATAAAACAAACATTTATTACTCAACTTTCTAATCACATCTTCTAACTGACCCAAGTTCATAGCCTTTATGTAAAATAACAGTACGTATAACTGTTATATCATTATTTAAGTGGGTCATATATACAGGTATGGGACCTGTAATCCAGAATGCTCGAGACCTAGGTTTTTTCAGATAACAGATCTTTCTGTAATTTGGATCTTTATACCTTAAATCTACAAGAATATCAGTTAAACATTAAATAAACCCAATAGGCTGGGTTACTTCCAGTAAGGATTAATTATAGCTTAGTTGGGATCAAGTACAAGGTACAGTTTTATTTTTAAAGAGAAAAAGGAAATAATTTTTTAAAAATTTGGATTATTTGGATAAAATTGAGTCTATGGGAGATGGTTTTCCTGCATAACGGGTTTCCGGATAACAGATCCCTTACTTTTATTTAGATTTGGTGGGGCAGTTTGTTCATATGCAACCATACTTCCTGACTGCCTAATTTAATGGCAACTGAAGGGGACAGTTTTGACAGGCTGTCCTGTGATACAAATTCACCCAGTCTGCCCAAAATTTAATCTCATGAAGCCCTTTCTTAGCAATTGGTTTGGGATATAAGCAGTTGTGGAAATCAAAGATCTGCAGTTACTCCTCACTTCCCTTTACATCTTGTTCTTAGGCTTCATTCTGAACCCTTGCTTTGTTTATCAGTTATTGGTTGTTTTTTTTTGTATGTATTTTGTGCACTTAGGGAGTTATGTAATAAAAGGCACTAAGTTTGCCCAGGAGCAGTAACCCATAGCCACCAGGTAGCATCTACTGGCCACCTGTTTCAAAGCAAACATCTTATTGGTTGCAATGGATTACTGCTCCCGGGCAAACGTAGTGCCTTTTATTACATATGGGAGATAATGTCTAACCCTATTTATTGTACAGTGCTGATAAATATATTAATGTTGCCCACCCATGAGTGTGTTTTAGCAGTGTGAAGTTGTAGTGGGCAAACAGGCTATGCTGCTTTTAGTGTGTCTTAGACCCACTTCTACCAGAGCAACTCCCAGTACCTTGTTTGCTCCTCTGGGATTTCTTTGTAGCAATAACTTGTTTATTAACAGTGAACAACAACATAAGTGCAGTTAGTAGTCACTTCTTTGGGGTAAATTCAAATGCAATAGTGACACATCCGTCCCAGAGGTAAAGTAGACAAAATATAAGTTACCACACTCCCGAGGCAACTCCTCCCTGAGAGTAGAGCACTGTTCTTTGGAATCCTCAGCCTGGGGTCTTGTATCTTGGCACCCTACCTGGTCCTCAGCTCGCCCATTAAAATCCCTGCACTAGTGGCTCCCATACCACAGGGTCCTAACCACACTATTCCTCCTAGTTGGAGCAGAAGCTGTTCACTATCTTACCTGAGCCTTCCTCTTGCTTCTAAAGCAACTATAACAAAACTATCACTAGCCAACCCTATCTAAACTTTTTACCAAACTGTAGCCCTGGGCCTGTAACAACCTCCCAGAGAGGTCCCAGGAGCACATGGGGCTATACCCATCTACTGGACAACAAGAACCTAGATCAAATTGTAGTGGACCCAGGAAGGGAGATATAACTGCCTGGGTAGATCAAATGAACATTTTAGTGTCCAACTATATAGGGGAACCTGTCTGAGTAAACTCTTAACCAGGGCTGCCATCAGGGGGGCACAGAGGGTACATTTGGGCCTAAAGGGGGGGGGGGCAGCTGTACTGCACCAGAAAATCTTGTTGTACGGGCCCTGTGATTTCTGATCGCGGCTCTGATAATAAGTACATGTGTCTTTTGGATTTGAAATCTGCCTTTGATTTTTAGATTTGTTTTCTGAATAAGACAATGTTTTTTTGTTTTTTTAAATTGTCCTTAAGATTTATATCAAAACAACATGAAAAATTAACACATAATATGGCTACAACAAAGTTTGAATGTACTTACACATGACAAACAGAACTATGGGCAGTTGTCAGCCACAGTGGTGTGAATGTAGATTCTGCAGCTGGGGAAGCATGTACTCTGGAAAGATAAATCCCATTTTCTATCTTGCAGTCTGACTGGTGAGTCAGGTGATGCATGACAGGAGAATAGAGCCTGTCTTAATATCTATTGCCAGGTGGAAGGTTTGGTGAAGAACATTACATAAACTGGCATTGATTTCCATGGTTTGGGCTAGGTCTAGATTCCAGAAAATTAAATCTTAAGACTACAGGGTATAATGATAAACTTGACAAACTAATGAAAACCCCTACCCTCCATAGTCCCCCCCCCCAAGGTCCTTTTCCATAATGGATTTGCCTAGTGCAGTCCCATTAAGGGTATAAGTGGCTTGGATATTTTTACATCCCAGGTGCATGACTTTTATCAACATTGAATCTCATTTGCCACGTAGCTGCCCAGATTACTTCATTTGCTTCCTTTATAGTTATGCCACTGTCTAAATGGCTCAGTAAATATCAGCTCCACCATTTACCTTATCTTATTATGATATGTGTAGCACCAATTCTACCAAATTTGTCCTAAAATCAATATTATTGAAACATTCTTTAAAAGTAGCCCCTAGAGAAGGGGTTCACTTATCTCTATTCAGAAGTACTCAAATATGATGAATGTGGTTGAGGTCCGATCACTGTGGTGGAAAAGCCCTGTTAGTAAGCACTGCTTGCTCTTCCTTGGACATCTAACATACCAACATTTATTAACATTGGGCAAATCTGAACTTGGGCAGTTTCCGATGGCAACCAATCAAAACTTGATAAATGACCTCAACATGTCTGTTTGATCTTGTGCAAATCATCAACTCCTGGACAAAAAACCTAAATGCTACCCCCTGCACCAGAAGGCATTATTGCCATACTGCCATTAGAAAAAGGGCACAAGAGGGCAGACTCAACGTTTTCTCTGCTGAAGGAAACTTTTTTTTGTGGCTCCTCTGGTTCTGCAATCTTCACAAAATTTCCACCACATTTACGCTTGTGCACCTTAGTATCTGGGGTCCTGTTTGTTGCTCTCTTTTTAAGCTGCCCACAGGGACCATCACATTGCCACCAGTGGCGTCTCAGTGATTCCACTTCTTTATGAAATGGGTGCTCCAGCTATACACTGATATAAAAAGCAAAATCAATTTTTCAGTTGATCTGCAACTTTCTTAAAAATAATGCAAAGAGGTAGTTTACTTTGAAATTAACGATATAGACATATACATTATAGACATATATTTAGGGCAGGTTGTCATTGCAGTTAAATAGCGAAAGGTCTCAAAAAGAAAATCTTTTTAAAAATAAAAAATCTTAACATGCTTTTCGTTTGATTTAAAATGAAACACAAAATGTCATAAAATTTCATATCAGACAAAACTATAACTATAAATAAAACCTCCTGTTTGCCTCTTGGGCCCAGAAGTTGAAGTCCTGAAGCTGGGAAAATACCAGAAGCCATGAAAGGAGCATAAGGTAAGTTCCATTGAACACCAATGTGTTTTTTTTAATTGTATCTAAATTTTATTTTATTTAAATGTAAAAAATATTCTGTGTGTCTACAGTGATTAAATAGTGTCTAGGATGGGGGTTCCCAAACTTTTTTACCCATGAGCCATATTCAGTTGTAAAAAGAGTTGGGGGAGCAACACAAGCATAAAACATGTTCCTTGATCGAAATAAGTGCTGTGGTTGATACAACAACACATTAATAATATAAAAAAGGGCCTCAACAACCATTTGGTATTTAAACATTTAGCCGAAAAACACAATAAATTGACAGCGGGACTAAATTGATTTGGCATAGAAAAAGTTAAGCCACACTGGAGAGGGGAGGACCTAACTATCAGTACCTTACAACGGGAGAATTGGTGAATACATAAATTAAAGTCCCTATTGCCAAATGGCCTAAATGTAGATTTTAATCTACGAGCCTTTTTATTATAACTATAAATTGATTTGGGACTTATTTATGCGATCCTAAATATATAAAATAACAATAAAAAATAATTTGTGTTTTTCAAAATGGATACTTTTTATTTGTAATAAAATAGAGGTGAGCAAAAAATGTTTCGATTTAACATGTCTTAATCATACTGCTAGGTTATATTTCTTCCTAAGAAATATTTTGGGACTTTAATCAATGTTTTTTATAAAGTTGGACTTCTTTGAATATGTGGACATACTGCTAGGTCATAATCCTAAGGAACATTTTGGGATTTTGTGCAATGTTTTTGATAAAGTTGGACTTTTTTGAATATGTGGACATTTAAGAGTGGATAGAGGAAATAGATCGTCATCGCTCTATGAGGAAGCCTATCTTGGCGAAACGCGTCAGAGGTGATGATCGCGAAAGCAATCTCGCACATGCGCAGTTGCACAGAGGACTGACTTTTCTCCAAGTCAGTAATTAAAATTAAGCATTTGATTTGAGACCACTGGGAGCAACATCCTAGGGGTTATGAGCATTATGTTGCTTGTGAGCCACTGGTTGGGAATAACTGGTCTAGAAAACAAACAGGCATTGTCCCAAAATCCCATCCTAAGAGGTACTGCTCCAGGCTCCCCAAGAAGGCCAGTTCCACACTAATTGCAGCACATCATTTTAAAAACTTGTATTCAATCGAGCTTTGTTAAAAGTACACTCATCTATATACATTAACATTGTAGTGACATCTAGTGGACTTAAAATGCATCTTATGTTGAAGAAAAGCACTCCTTTTTTACGTTTTATGTATTGCCCAGATACAGACTGGTTCATACGATTACTTAGACAACTGCCATGACAAAGTACACTGTTGTGCGACTGGTGCTTTCAGATGTCTATTGATGCTGAGAAAGATTAAAGCTGCCCACATGGGACCAATGTGTTGATAAACTCTAACCATTATAATTGTTTTGTTAACTTATTGGTCATTGTGAAAAGAACTGGACAGTCAATACAATCCTTAAGCAAAAAAAATTGTCTGAAACAAAGACATCTAACATGTAGAAAACTTACTCTTTCAACCTCTATTATTAAAGAAAAATAAAATATTTAAGTTTCACTTTTTCACAGTCTTAATTTTTTCTGTGTTTATCTCCATTTCCCAAGCATATTATTGGATATCTTCTGGACAGATAGCTCACTCACATGCCCTCCTCCTCCCCACAGATGAGGACCCATTAATCCTGAAACCTGTATTGGCTTTTCCAGCCTCAGTGAACACAGCTCCATTTTATTCTCCACGTGTGTTTTGTCTCATAGAGCATTCTGGGAACGAAATAATAATCTCTGTAAATATGTAAATATGTCAGTGTGACATATATGCAACATAGTAAATACATAAAAATGAATACACCTTCCCTTTAGAGCCTTTTCAGCACCTGTGCCACACTACTCATCCAGTGCATGGCAAGCTTCAGGGTGCCACATCTATGTTACAGTACAAAGTGAATTAGGGTTGTGACACATGCAGAGATTTAGTCGCTTGCAACAAGTTTGCCACTCTGGGCAACTAATCTCCCCAAAAGTGAAGTCAACCAAAGTTTCCTTGTGAGGCAACTTCGGGCAACTCTGGGAAATCGAAGCAATGCCATCCCACCGGTGATTCACATTCTTGCCAGCGGAAAGGCATTTTGGGGAGATTAGTTGCCTGCAGTATCGCAGGCAACATATCTTCCTGTGTGCCTCCACCCTTATGGTACATTTACCTGGAAATGTTTTCAGTAATTTAAGCAATCAGAGGGTTGCATTTACTGGTTAGTTGTTTAACAACAAACATCTAATTAGTTGCTATGCGTTAAGTAGACAAGGGCGATGCCTTTTATTACAGGCCCTTTCTGACTTCAAGTCAGTGACTTGCTCCTAAGACAGAAAACAGTTATGGTTGACACAGCCCCTTTCAGCATTCTTATCAATAATATCTTGGAGCAAATTGCCTCCAAACCCCCATATATAATAAAAGGCCCTACGTTTGCCCAGGAGCAGTAACTCGTAACAACCAATAAGATGTTTTTATTCAGGTGATCAGTAAATGCTACCTGCTGATTGGCTGCTATGCATTACTACTCCTGGGCAAGCTTAGTACCTTTATTACATACCCCCATAGATTCTTAGGCCCTGGACACAAATGTATTCTTTTGGCGCATTCGGCTCCACAGTTTTTAAAAAGCTAGCATAGTAGCTTGAAGCTGCTTAGCGTTTTTACGCAGCAGTCAGCTTTTTTTAAAACCCTGCTGCGTTTCAGCCTCTGCGTGGTAAGACCACACGTGTATCCAGGACCTCCAACTACAGGCCTTTGCATTACCTGAAGGGATCTATAGCAGGAAAATAGAGATAACCCAGACCTTGTGTTGAGTTTAAAGACAATCCTATCTAGGCAAGTAAGTCCCACCTCAAGTAAGAAAAATCCAGATTTGTGATCAGAATATGAGGGCTTTCATCCTATGTTAATCCTTTTTTGTTTATATTAAATACAGGGTAAACCTTAAAGGAACAATAACATGAATTTTTTTTATAAAAAATGTGTTTGCCCTTAAAAAAAAACCCACCTGCACACATTTTTTTTTAATAAAAAATAAGTTTGCCCTTAACGAAAAAAAAACACAGCACATATTTAACTATACATTCGCAAAGACTTTATTAAGAAATATCTTACCGATACTCCGCTTGCGCTCCTCTTCTGAAAAGGTGACGATCCATCCGGCGGCGCTCGATTTCTCCTCTCTGGCTATCTCCTATAGAAGTCAGGGAGGAGAAATCGAGCTCCGCCAGATGGATCGTCGCCATGTCACCTTTTCAGAAGAGGAGCGCAAGCGGAATATCGGTAAGATATTTATTAATAAAGTCTTTGCGAATGTAAAGTTAAATATGTGCTGTGTTTTTTTTTCGTTAAGGGCAAACTTATTTTTTATAAAAAAAATTCATGTTACTGTTCCTTTAAGGCAGTTCAAACAAAAACTGAGCATCTTCTGTACTTAATACACTTCACCAACAGGTGTCAATGTTACTTTAGGTATCAATACCTATTTGATTACCTCCTTTCTCAAAGAGTGAAACTGTGACACTGAGTGCATCATGTCAGAGGCAGGATGCACATTAGTGTCTGTTTAATTTAGCAAATAAACCCGTCTGTTCAATCTATAAATACAGGCTTTTTAACCTTTAGTAAACGTGTAAGGGGATCATTTACTTAGACCCAAGGAAGAGCTGCAAGATTGCCCTTAAGGGGGTATGTAAGTAAAAAACGCAAGCGTTATTTAAAATGGCATTTTTGCGAATGCTTAGCACTGATCGCAATGTAAAATCATTCGCTGTGGAATATTACATTGTGCATTATCGCTGAGCAAAGGTTAACTTTGATACCACCTGCCCTGAAGATTTGTTAAATAATATGTTGTAAAAAAATGCTTTGCTATTGCAAAATCTTATTACAAACAGAATGAGGTGCAGAATACAGTGTCAGAGGTGCACAGGCCAGCCCTGTCCATTATGGCCTGTGCCAGTTGCCACTCCCTTATCTTGTACATCTGAATTATGCCCAGGTTAGGGGATGAAAGGTGTATAAAGGAAGACACCCATGCACCTCCCCCTACAATTGCTCATGAATCTACAGATACTGAAAGCAGGCAGCACTGTATTCATCAAGGTGGTTGCAGGTCTCTGTGCCATAAAATGGAGTGCAGAGACCTGCAGTGATTTTTTAAATCAATAACGCAGTGTGCAAAATAAAAAAAATGACAAACTGTGTCCATTTGCACTTAACACGCTGCTTTTCTGCTCTTAAATGACTCTTTAGAGATGATTGAATGAAGAAGAGTGATAGTTATACAAAAAATGGTGCCTGGGGAAATCAAATACTCATATGCTTATGTGATATTGATATGACCACCACTAAATGGCGTTGCAAACTTTGTAATGACTATATAGTGGGAGGAAATGCAATAAAAAAAAGTTTGCAGAAGATCTAGTAACCCATAACAACCAATCCTGTGCCCATGGTACATTCAGCTACCAGTTTACATTGTGTCAGTGCATCTTCTGTGTTTAAAACCAGGCTGTCATTTCAATGATATAAAAGAATATAAATTAAGGGCATCTGATAAACCTAAAGTTATGGAAACCATTATCTGGAAACACATTATCCAGAAAGCTCCAAAAATGGAAATGGAAAAGCTGTCTCCCATAGACTCCAATTTATCCAAATAATCCATTAATGATTTTCTTTGTAATAATAAAATAGTACCCTGCACTTGATCCAAACTAAGATATAATTAATCATTATTGGAAGCAAAACCAGCCTATTGGGTTTATTTAATGTTTACATGATTTTCTAGTAGACTTAAGGTATGAAGATCCAAACTACAGAAAGATACGTTATCTAGAAACCCCCAGGTCCCGAGCATTCTGAATAATAGCTCTCATACCTATTTTATCCTCTGCCCAAGGAGTGCACAGTTTCCTAAATGCAGAGCAAGGAGCACTTATCACTGACCATAGGACCATTAGCCTAGGAAACCAACACCCAGGAGAAATCGTCAAAATTGAAGCTGGCGACAACTCTGACACCAGCGACATTTGACGCGCATTAAAGTCAATGGGAGTCCGTTAATTTTGCGAATAAATTCGCCCATCACTACATATAAACTCCTTGCAGAGAGTGCCCCTGCTGGAAACAAAGCAACAAACCCAGCTATACAAGGCCACAGTGCTACCCATTGGGGCAAATTCACTAACCTCTGAAAATTCGCCAGTGACTCCTTCGCCCACAGTGCAACAATTTACCAGGCGCAGATTCACCAGGACAATGCTAATTCACTAAAATCCGAAGTTGTGTCCAGGGGGAAGTTAAATTTCAATGAACGTATATGTTGCAGCAAATACATTACACTACACAAGCCCGGGAAACCTTAATAAAATAAAATAGAGTTGTTATATTGCCCTACACATGAGCCCAGTGTATAGTTTATGTGCCATATATTAGGAAATGTAGGGGGGAAGCCGGTTACCCCATAAAATATGCTCTTTTGTAGCCTATCACCCTGAAAAAAGGAAAAGACGCTAGCGTTTTTTGGGACTTAGAAAAATGTTCAATTATTTTTTGAGGAAGTCCTATCTACTCTATTGCACTTCTTCTGGTCTGAGGTGACGAAGGCAAGTCTGGCGCAAGAGGTAACGTTCAGTAAAATCCACATCTTAGTGAATTTGCGTAGTTACATCCATTTGCCAAAGCGCAAATTCGCCAGGCGTTAGGAAGCGAAGTATCAGTAATGCAAATTGTTGTGGAACAAATCCAGGGCAGCAAACTTGACTGCAATATTCTTTATTGGGAAGCAGAGTTACACAATATGTTTCGGGCTATACCCTTTGTCAAGTGTCCCAATAGCCTGAAACATGTTGTGTAACTCTGCTTCCCAATAAAGAATATTGCAGTCGAGTTTGCTGCCCTGGATTTGTTCCACAACAATTTGCATTACTGATACATTGATTTGGCATATCTAACAAAGGATAACCCATGGAATTAAACCAACAAGGATTTTTGGTGAGCCGCACTTATTCCCTTATTCCCTTATTTGTGTTAGGGAGCGAAGTACCTTTGCCAGCGAAGTTACACCGGCGACCGTTAGTAAATTGGCGAAGTTCCCGAAATGATGTCACGCTAGCGAATTTTCACCCATCGTTAGTTACTTTGCCCTTTAGTAAATTTGCCCCATTGTATTATCATGATTAGAGATGTCGCGAACTGTTCGCCGGCGAACTTGTTCGCGCGAACATCGGGTGTTCGCGCTCGCCGGAAGTTCGCGAACGTCGCGCGACGTTCGCCATTTTGGGTTCGCCATTGTTGGCGCTTTTTTTTGCCCTCTCACCCCAGACCAGCAGGTACATGGCAGCCAATCAGGAAGCTCTCCCCTGGACCACTCCCCTTCCCTATAAAAACCGAAGCCCTGCAGCGTTTTTTCACTCTGCCTGTGTGTGCTGAAGAGATAGTGTAGGGAGAGAGCTGCTGCCTGTTAGTGATTTCAGGGACAGTTGAAAGTTTGCTGGCTAGTAATCGTTTTGATACTGCTCTGTTATTGGAGGGACAGAAGTCTGCAGGGGTTTGAGGGACATTTAAGCTTAGGTAGCTTTGCTGGCTAGTAATCTACCTTCTACTGCAGTGCTCTGTATGTAGCTGCAGTGGGCAGCTGTCCTGCTTCTGATCTCATCTGCTGACTGCTGCAATAACAGTAGTCCTTGTAAGGACTGCTTTTATTTATTTTTTTGTTGTTTTACTACTACTACTACTACTACTACTACTATAAGAGCCCAGTGCTATTAGTCTAGCAGTGTTGGGGAGTGGGACTGGTGTGCTAATCTGCTGCTCCTAGTAGTTCAGCAGCACCAACTTTAATTTTTTTTTTTTAATATTCATTTTTTTTTTATTTTACTTTTTTTTATTTTACTACCGCTGTAGTAGTGTATAAGTTGACCTTTTAGGCATTATTTGCCCTGTAGGCATTATTTGCACACTGTTTTCTTCAACCCGCCATCGAGCTGTGTGACCTTGTTCACATTCTGTCTAAATATCCATAATATTACCGTCTCCAGAAAAAACACCGGAGTCACTTTTTTCAAGCAGCCATAATATATTTTACGTAATCCGTATCCACCGCTGTAGTAGTGTATACGTTGGCCTTGTAGGCATTATTTGCACACTGTTTTCTTCAACCCGCCATCGAGCTGTGTGACCTTGTTCACATTCTGTCTAAATATCCATAATATTACCGTCTCCAGAAAAAACACCGGAGTCACTTTTTTCAAGCAGCCATAATATATTTTACGTAATCCGTATCCACCGCTGTAGTAGTGTATACGTTGGCCTTGTAGGCATTATTTGCACACTGTTTTCTTCAACCCGCCATCGAGCTGTGTGACCTTGTTCCCATTCTGTCTAAATATCCATAATATTACCGTCTCCAGAAAAAACACCGGAGTCACTTTTTTCAAGCAGCATTCATATATTTTACGTAATCCGTATCCACCGCTGTAGTAGTGTATACGTTGGCCTTGTAGGCATTATTTGCACACTGTTTTCTTCAACCCGCCATCGAGCTGTGTGACCTTGTTCACATTCTGTCTAAATATCCATAATATTACCGTCTCCAGAAAAAACACCGGAGTCACTTTTTTCAAGCAGCATTCATATATTTTACGTAATCCGTATCCACCGCTGTAGTAGTGTATACGTTGGCCTTGTAGGCATTATTTGCACACTGTTTTCTTCAACCCGCCATCGAGCTGTGTGACCTTGTTCACATTCTGTCTAAATATCCATAATATTACCGTCTCCAGAAAAAACACCGGAGTCACTTTTTTCAAGCAGCATTCATATATTTTACGTAATCCGTATCCACCGCTGTAGTAGTGTATACGTTGGCCTTGTAGGCATTATTTGCACACTGTTTTCTTCAACCCGCCATCGAGCTGTGTGACCTTGTTCACATTCTGTCTAAATATCCATAATATTACCGTCTCCAGAAAAAACACCGGAGTCACTTTTTTCAAGCAGCCATAATATATTTTACGTAATCCGTATCCACCGCTGTAGTAGTGTATACGTTGACCTTGTAGGCATTATTTGCACACTGTTTTCTTCAACCCGCCATCGAGCTGTGTGACCTTGTTCACATTTTGTCTAAATATTGATAATATTATCGTCTCTAGAAAAACCACTTGAGTTACTTTTTTTCAAGCAGCATTCATATATTTTACGTAATCCGTATCCACCGCTGTAGTAGTGTATACGTTGACCTTGTAGGCATTATTTGCACAGTGTTTTCTTCAACCCGCCATCGAGCTGTGTGAGCTTGTTCACATTTTGTCTAAATATTGATAATATTATCGTCTCTAGAAAAACCACTTGAGTTACTTTTTTTCAAGCAGCATTCATATATTTTACGTAATCCGTATCCACCGCTGTAGTAGTGTATACGTTGACCTTGTAGGCATTATTTGCACACTGTTTTCTTCAACCCGCCATCGAGCTGTGTGACCTTGTTCACATTTTGTCTAAATATTGATAATATTATCGTCTCTAGAAAAACCACTTGAGTTACTTTTTTTCAAGCAGCATTCATATATTTTACGTAATCCGTATCCACCGCTGTAGTAGTGTATACGTTGACTTTGTAGGCATTATTTGCACAGTGTTTTCTTCAACCCGCCATCTAGCTGTGTGTATTATCGTTTCCAGAAAAACCAACTGAGTTTTTGTTGTTGTTGTTGTTTTTTTAAAAATAATGCCAGGCAAAGGCAGGCCGCCACGCAGAGGCCGTGCTAGGGGCCGTGCTGCTATGCAATCCTGTGGCCCTAGCAAATTGCCCAGTTTTAAAAAGCCAATGACCCTGAACTCCCAAAATGCTGAAGAGGTAGTTGACTGGCTTACACAGCACACCCCCATCCTCTACCATTTCTAACTTTACCACAACATCCTCCTCATCCTCCACTGCTATGGCCACCCCACGTAACACTTCCTCCACCACCGGTGCCCCTTCTTCACTGGGGTCAGAGGAGTTATTTTCCCATGAGTTTCTTGAACTGAGTAATGCGCAACCATTATTGCCAGAAGAAGATGAAGGAGATGAGGACCTTACACCAGATTTAATTCTGGCAGAGAACACGATAGAGATGGACATAATGAGTGATGAGGAGGAGGTCCCCGCTGCTGCTTCCTTCTGTGATGTGTCAGAAGAAATTGATGCATCTGAGGAGAATGATGATGAGGAGATTGATGTTTTGTGGGTGCCTAGTAGAAGAGAGCAAGAGGAGGGTAGTTCAGATGGAGAGACGGAGAGTCAGAGAGGCAGTAGGAGAATAAGACTTAGAAGAAGCAGGGAGGACAGCCCGCAGGGATCAGTAGGGCAACAACATGTATCGGCACCTGTGTTCAGCCGGCCAACGCACCCGCCATTGCCGCCAATACCGCCAACTCCGCCAACTTCTACTGTTACCGCCAGATCGCACACTTCCAAAAAGTCAGCAGTGTGGGATTTTTTTAATGTGTGTGCCTCTGACAAAAGCATTGTAATTTGCAATGAGTGCAGTCAGAAACTGAGCCTTGGTAAGCCCAACAGCCACATAGGTACAACTTCTATGCGAAGGCACATGAGCGGCAAGCACAAAGCACTTTGGGAGCAACACCTCAAAGGCAACAGGCAAACTAAAAGCCACACTCCTTCTGGTCCAGCATCTTACTGCTCTACCTCTGCTCTCCTTGACCCGTCTGAACCACCCTCCACTCCGCCTTCCACCTTGACCACCTGTTCCCATTCCCAGTCATCTGCCACCAGCCAAGTTTCTGTGAAGGCCATGTTTGAGCGTAAGAAGCCAATGTCTGACTGTCACCCCCTTGCCCGGCGTCTGACAGCTGGCTTGTCTGCACTCTTAGCCCGCCAGCTTTTACCATACCAGCTGGTGGACTCTGAGGCCTTCCGCAAATTTGTAGCAATTGGGACACCGCAGTGGAAGGTACCCAGCCGCAATTTTTTTTCTAAAAAGGGAATACCACACCTGTACCAACATGTGCAGAGCCAAGTTACCGCATCTCTGTCACTTAGTGTTGGGCCAAAGGTCCATATGACTACTGACGCATGGTCCTCCAAGCATGGTCAGGGCAGGTATGTCACCTACACTGCCCACTGGGTGAACTTGGTAATGGCTGGGAAGCAGGGAATGGGTAGCTCAACAACAACAGTGGAGTTGGTGTCACCGCCACGGATTGCACGCGGTTCTGCCACCACCTCTACTCCTCCATCGCTCTCTACCTCGTCTTCTTCTTCTTCTTACTCTGCTGCTGGGTCCTCCTTCTCCTCCTCCACACCTGTGCACCCCCAGCTCCCCCTAGGCTATTCGACGTGCCAGGTACGCCGTTGTCACGCTGTCTTGGGGATGACGTGCCTGGAAAGCAAAAACCATACCGGATCTGTACTCCTGTCATCTCTGCAGTCACAGGCCGATCGGTGGCTGACCCCACACCAACTGCAGATCGGAAAAGTGGTGTGTGACAATGGAAGCAATCTGTTGGCAGCGTTGAGACTAGGCAATTTAACACATGTGCCCTGCATGGCACATGTGTTAAATTTAATAGTCCAACGTTTTGTCTCCAAGTACCCAGGATTCCAGGACGTTCTCACCCAGTCCAGAAAGGTGTCGGCCCATTTCAGACGTTCCTACACAGCCATGGCACGCCTTGCTGACATTCAGCAGCGCTACAACATGCCAGTCAGGCGTTTGATTTCTGACAGCCAGACTCGCTGGAATTCAACGCTCCTTATGTTGGAACGTCTGCTGCAACAACAAAGGGCCGTCAACGAGTACCTTTTTGAACTGGGTGGTAGGACTGGATCTGCACAGCTGGGGATTTTTTTCCCCCGTTACTGGGTGCTTATGCGCGATGCCTGCAGGCTCATGCGACCTTTTGAAGAGGTGACAAATATGGTCAGTCGCACCGAAGGCACCATCAGCGACCTAATACCCTTCGCTTTATTCCTGGAGCGTGCCGTGCGACGAGTGACAGATGAGGCTGTAGACCAGCGTGACGAGGAGCTGGAAGCGCACGATTTCTGGTCGGAATCACCAGAACGAACCCAGGCACATGCTGCAACGCAGGGAGAGGTGCCAGAAGTGGAGTCAGAGGAGGAAGGTGGCTTTGTGGAGGAGGAGGAGGAGGACCAACAGGAGCAGGCTTCCCAGGGGGCTAGTGGTGACCTTTTGGGGACCCCTGGTCTTGTACGTGGCTGGGGGGAGGAGACCGTGGATGATGCAGTCCTTGATAATGAGGAAGCGGAGATGGATAGCTCTGCATCCAACCTTGTGAGAATGGGGTCTTTCATGCTGTCATGCCTGTTGAAGGACCCCCGTATCAAGAGGCTTAAGGAGAAGGACCTGTACTGGGTCGCAACGCTACTAGACCCTCGGTACAAGCATAAAGTGTCAGAAATGTTACCAACATACCACAAGTCCGAAAAGATGCGGCATTTACAAACCAGCCTGCAAAACATGTTGTACAATGCTTTTAAGGGTGATGTCACTTCAGGAACTCATCAACATTCCAGGGGCAGAGGTGCCAGTAATCCTGCCACGAGCACACCTGCAAGGACAAAGCCCTTTGGCCAGTCTGTAACGTCAGACATGCAAATGTTTTTCTGTCCAAGGCAGCGCCACAACCCTTCTGGATCAACCCTCAAAGAACGCCTCGACCGGCAGGTAGCGGACTACCTGGCATTAACTGCAGATATCGACACTCTGAGGAGCGATGAACCCCTGGACTACTGGGTGCGCAGGCTTGATCTGTGGCCAGAGCTGTCACAATTTGCCATGAACCTCTTGTCTTGCCCAGCCTCAAGTGTGCTCTCAGAAAGGACCTTCAGTGCAGCAGGAGGGATTGTAACTGAGAAGAGAACTCGCCTAGGTCACAAAAGTGTCGATTACCTGACCTTTATTAAAATGAATGAGGGGTGGATCTCGGAGGGTTACTGCACGCCGGAAGACTTGTTCTGACTTCTATGCAGCTGTCCTTCTCTTCAAGCCTCATGACTCCACACACAGCTGTCCTTTAGCGTCCTCCTCCTCCCTCCGCCACCGTTACAAACTAGGGTGCAAACCCTACTGGTTTAATTTTTTCTGGCCTCTGTGCTTCAGTGGCTGCGACCAAAAAAATGCCTATTTTCTGCATTTATATGACATAATTTTTCTGGCCTCTGTGCTTCAGTGGCTGCAACCAAAAAAATTTATATTTTCAGCATTTATATGGCATAATTTTTCTGTCAACTGTGCTTCAGTGGCTGCGACCAAAAAAATGCATATTTTCTGCATTTATATGGCATAATTTTTCTGGCCTCTGTGCTTCAGTGGCTGCAACCAAAAAAATTTATATTTTCAGCATTTATATGGCATAATTTTTCTGGCAACTGTGCTTCAGTGGCTGCGACCAAAAAAATGACTATTTTCAGCATTTATATGGCATATTTTTTCTGGCCTCTGTGCTTCAGTGGCTGTGGCCAAAAAAACTGGGCAAACAATGCCTACAAGGTCAACGACGTTGACCTTGTAGGCATTGTTTGCCCAGTTTTTTTGGCCACAGCCACTGAAGCACAGAGGCCAGAAAAAATATGCCATATAAATGCTGAAAATAGTCATTTTTTGCCATACGTTGACTCAACGTATATGGCAAAAAATGACTATTTTCAGCATTTATGTGGCATATTTTTTCTGGCAACTGTGCTTCAGTGGCTGCAACCAAAAAAACTGGGCAAACAATGTCTACAAGGTCAACGTATGGCGAAAAATTACTATTTTCAGCATTTATATGGCATATTTTTTCTGGCAACTGTGCTTCAGTGGCTGCGTCCAAAAAAACTGGGCAAACAATGTCTACAAGGTCAACGTATGGCGAAAAATGACTATTTTCAGCATTTATATGGCATATTTTTTCTGGCAACTGTGCTTCAGTGGCTGCGTCCAAAAAAACTGGGCAAACAATGCCTACAAGGTCAACGTATGGCAGTTGTTTAAAGAGAACAGTAGATTACTAGCCAGCAAAGCTACCTAAGCTAAAATGTCCCTCAAATCCCTGCAGACTTCTGTCCCTCCAATACAGAGCAGTATCAAGCAGATTACTAGCCAGCAAACTTACTATCATCTGTCCCTGAAATCACTAACAGCTCTCCCCCTACACTATCTCTTCCAAGCACACACAGGCAGATTTTTCAGATACATTTTTGCCCTTGATCCCCCTCTGGCATGCCACTGTCCAGGTCGTTGCACCCTTTAAACAACTTTAAAATCATTTTTCTGGCCAGAAATGTCTTTTCTAGATGTTAAAGTTCGCCTTCCCATTGAAGTCTATGGGGTTCGCGAACCGTTCGCGAACCGCTCGCATTTTTGCGCAAGTTCGCGAATATGTTCGCGAACTTTTTTTCCGACGTTCGCTACATCCCTAATCATGATTAGCACAGACCTCTCTGATCTGGACAGCCCCCTAAACTTACATATTTTTTGTTCCTGAGATGTCTGAATAAGTCTTAGTGAGTTTAAGGTTAGATCATAACAATCATATCTCAATTTATACATGCAGCTGATCCAGCACCTCCTCACTTTTCTGTATGTTGAATCTGTGTCAGTAAAAAAGCAAGACTACAATATAGATCTCTTCTATCAAAGTTCAGCATGTTCTTGCGTTTTGCACATAAATTGATATAACCCTGTTTCATGCTTTTACAAACCGCTTCCTCCATATAGATCTGCTTGTTTGACTGAAAATGAAAATATATTCTGTAATTTACCTCAACAGAAATACATATTTTATACAAAATATCTTTATCTTCTCCCCAAATTTCCCCTTAGGCAGCCAATTAAATAATATAGAGCCATGTCAACCCCCAGTCCTCCAGCCATTTATTTTGTCTCAATATCACCACTTTTATGACTCCCCCCCCAATAATTGAGTCCGATTTTTTGCCAATTTCTACTTGGAATGTTTCAGGTGGTGAGGTTTTTGATTTGTTAGATTTATTCTTTTTTTGTTAGTTTTTTTGTTTATTTTTATATTGTAAAACAAATTGTCAAAATATGCCATGATTTACATTTATCTCAGTAAAACACATATGTGACAATAAAGTGTGTTATAAACAGCAGGCATATTTCTGCCAGCAGAGCAACACCTGTCACCTCCAACTACTGATTTCAGTGGTATATGGAGATATTTTTGAGGACTTGAGAATTTTTTTGGCCAAAACCTGTACAAGAAGTAACAGGCAGTTGTTATTTTAGTGGCATGATCTGGTGAAAATACATCAACAAGAAAACGTCTGATGTGCCTTTAGCCTCAAGTTAAACACCTTTCCTGGGATACTGGAGATTGCTCTATGTGTTTGTTTAGAAATAAACTCCATTATAGATCCTATTCAGTGGTTCACTCTTATCTGGGATGTGTGTGTGTTGTCAGTCACTGAAGCAGAACACAAAAACTGGAGCCCCTCACCTGGAGCTAAAGGGATCACATCCTGTCATCTTCATTGTGTAGCACATAAAAGAGTGTAGAGACCCTGAGATTTGGGTGTATTTATCTCAGGCATTTCCCCTTGGTAAATGGACACCTAAGGGCCCTTTAGTTAACTGAGGCAGCTATGTCCCTTGCTGGGTCCACATTAGTTCATGGAGTTTGTCCACTAGATGGCACTGTTTGTCAATATAAAAGGGTTTAGCACCATGCGGTCTGGGTCTGTCCTGGGACTTTGCCTCAGTGTAAGATACTACAGGTCCAGGTCTGCCGGGAAAGTTAGTTAAGTGTAAGATAGTGATAGTAATACAGTAATAGTTGCTCTAGGAGTGAAAGTCAGCACAGGGTAGCTAGTGAGCAGATGTGGCTCCAACGAGGAGAAATAGTGGGGTTAGGACCCCGTGGTATTTGAACCACTAGTGCAGGGACTACAGTGGGTGAGTTGAGGACCAGATAGGATACCAAGACCCAAGACCCCAGGCTGAATACAGTGGGTGAGGTGAGGATCAAGTCCGGTGCCAAGATACAAGACCTCAGGCTGAGAAACCCATGCCTTAGTGCTTCACCAGAGGGATAGTGCCCAGTGAGAGTGGTAACTATTCCCCAAGTCTATTGTTGCTGTAACTTTGATATATATTGAATATTAGCCCGTCTGCTGCACCTTGCCCCCCTGGAGGGAATACTACTGCTTGAAGCTACTCTATGATTACTGTGAACATCAAAGTGCTTGTGAACTACGACCTTGCCATTGTTCTCTGTTAATAAACAAGTTATAGTTTACTGCAAAGAAACTGTCTGGCTGAATATTCTACCGCATTGATCTACACCAGGTACCGGGAGTTGCAGGGAGTTGCACGGGTACACTGGGGGTCCAGAGCACACTACAAGCAGTTTTAGCATGGTCACACACAGCCTTAATACACAGCAAAAGCGACACCTACGGGTGCGCTACACAAGCTTTTCTAATGCTGCTGGAGTCTTCATCCTCAGGAAAGGGATTCCTACCAAAACATATACATTTATAGATAATATCTGTTTACCTAGCAGCTGCAAAGAGTCCTGTTTTGTAGAAATATTTTTTAATTCCATATGCATTTGTAGACAGCGATTTGAGGCCTGGATATCTTTAAAGGAGAAGGAAAGTTCCAAGACGGTTTATTGCCAACATATTAGCCACAATAGTGCAAGCTAGAATGCTATATTTATTCTGCAGAATGCTTTAACATTCTGAGTAAACAGCTCTAGACACTGTCTCTGTTTGTTTATGATAGAAGCTGCCATATAACCTTGGTGTGACATCACTTCCTGCCTGAGTCTCTCCTTGCTCACTTACAGCTCTGAGCTCAGATTACAGCAGAGATGGGAGGAGGGAGGGGGAGAGGAGCAAACTGAGCATGCTCAAGCCCTGCCCTGGAGGTTTCAGCTGAAAACAGGAAGTCTGATACCGAAGCCCATGTGTACACAATAGAAGAAAAGAAATGTGGTGTTTCTTTTGACAGAGGCTCAGAGCAGCATTACTCTGAGGGTTTACTGATGTATTTATATAGACCTTTCTGATAAGGCTTACTTAGCTTTAGCCTTTCCTTCTCCTTTAAAGTGCAACAGATATTGACCTACATTAGTAGAGCAACAAAAGGTGCAGAAGTAGCCAGTGTTAAAGGGGATTTAATTATAACAAATTCATTAAGGTATATGTACTCAGAGTAGCCCTCTGAACTTTTTTTCTTCAATCGATATTCATTTTCTATTGTCATTGGTTTCTAAGGGGGTTATTTACTAAACCTTGAATTTTTGAGGTCATGTAGTAAACCCAGAAATCCCAGATGCTGCAAAAAGCCCAGATCCAGATTTGAGTGCAGGTACACTGGGGAGCTGTGCGTCCCTGGTGCTCCTTATAGAGCGGCTAGGCAGCATGTTGCCCCTAGGAGGACTTTGCTGCCCGAGGCCCGGGCCTTTGTGGCCTTGCCACAATGCCGGGCCTGAAAAAGCCCAAATCCGAAAATCCATCATCTCAGACCTGTCGAGGTCCTGATGAAGGGTGGGTTAATCCCCCCGAAACGTTGATCTTGTTGGTGGCACAATAATATTCCCAAACTGTTAAAAAGTTTTGTGTGTGCGGTTCCGATTACTTCTTTTCGAGGTCCTGTATAAGTCAGTATAAGTCTGCGTTGGGTTTAACCCAATAATCTGACTTTTTCTGTGTTTTTGGGCAAAAACTTGAAAGAAATCCAGCTTTCCAGGAAAAAAGCTAGAAAAATAGTACGATTTGGGTTTTTGCTCGATTTTTATGTTTTTTAGCAATCCGATTAAATCAAGTTAATTCATTAATAAATAAATAAGGCTAAATCGGGCATGGCAGTTTGGTCGAGCTTTTTTTTATAGGGAAAATGAGATAAATTTGGATTTTAGTAAATAACCCCTTTAACGTTAGCAGTTAAAGGAGTTAAAGGGGGGCTTTTGGCTCTACAGGTCTCTGCATGTCAGAGGAAGTACATAGGTAGGGTCACTGAAACTCTGACCTGAACTGATGAGCCAAAAGCCTGGTATATCTTAGAACAGGGGTCCCCAACCTTTTTTACTCGTGAGCCACATTTAAATGTAAAAAAGAGTTGGGGAGCAACATAAGCATAAAAAAGTCCACGGGGATGTCAAATAAGGGCTGTTATTGGCTGTTTGGTAGACCCTAAATGGACTGGTAGCCTACAGGAGGCTCTCTTTGGCAGGACACCTGCTTTTTATGCAACCAAACAAGCCTGGAATTCAAAAATAATCACCTGCTTTGAGGCCACTGGGAGCAACATCCAAGGGGTTGGAGAGCAACTTGTTGCTCGCGAGCTACTGGTGGGGTTGGAGAGCAACTTGTTGCTCGCGAGCTACTGGTTGGGGACCACTGTCTTAGAAGCTACTAAAAATAGAAAAGTTATGTAAACTGCATAGGTGTTCAGAGGACATCTCTGAGTAAGTTTATTTTTTGGGTTTAGATAGTCCTGAACCATTTAAGTGGTTTTTCCATACATACACACTGGAGCAAACTGTACACATTTAAAATCATTTTTTTATTCTATTGCAGCAACAAAAGTTCAAACTTTTACCCCTAAATCTATAAATATCTAAATCTATCCATAGAATGTTCAACTTCTTTCCATCTCTACAAACACACACAAACAGGCCTGTTATTGGGTGGTCTAATGAAATATGGCTTTTGACTAAACACACATGGCTGGACAATTCAATACTTTTTGCAAGAAATAACTATTGCATCTATTTGCACTTCCAGGTGAGCCAGTAAACCATAAATGCATCAACTTGGGTAATCAGTGCCCTGAATGTTTAGTTCTGAGTGAACCCATAGGAGCAGAGTGCATCAGACGATGGTCATATAAAGTTAATTTGCCCGGCAACATTAACCGTAAGGCAGAGATTTTTGAAAGTATTTAGTTCAGGCCCCTTTAGAAGCCCAACATTTGATCAGTGTCCCATTTAAGTGATAACAAGGTTATGGATATATGTTATAAGAAAATTTGCCACAGCCAAGTAGCCATAGTTCCAATACTATCTAGAAAGTCAAGAGTGTGCCTTAAAGTTTGCTCTAATTCATATCTTTCCCATAAGCCTAGGCATACCAGCATTTTAACCACAGTGTTGCTCTCATGAGATGGTCGAAATTACTATATTGCAGATGATTGTGGACTGCAGGCTTGAATTGTATAGGAAGGTGTGTAAGTGGGCAGGAGCGATCCTGGCCCCTCCGCTGCTGCTGCTGCCCCCCTCTGCCGGAAATTCGCTCTTAAAGTACCAGGAGCAACATTTCTGCTGCCCCTGGTACCTAGTGGGGTGCTGCTGCCTGAGGCGACAGTCTCAACTGGCCTCATTGGCGAAGCACCCCTGTAAGTGGGATTTGCTACCCCGTTGTCTCTTTAACACTCAGCATTTAAACTTAAATATATTTTGTATTTATCTTTTATTCTATTATTATATCGACCTCTTTTATGAATGTATTTTGTACACAAGTAGCCCTTCATGAATCAAAATAGACATACATATACATACATACAGACTTGCCCCTAGCCTGATATAAAATTCATATGGTGAACAAGTGAGAGAATAAAAATTGTCTGCGTCATTTTGGGAAGAGTTTTCATTTTGATGTAGTGCAAGAGCAACACACAATGTATCCCTTTCCTTTGAGGCAACTTATTAAACTCCGCAACTTACCATTGTAAAGAGCCCCTTTGTCATTACTCCTCTTCAAATCAATGGCGTGCAGCTGTGAATCCCACTTCCCTGGGTCTCATTTGAGATGCTGGCATTTTCATGCAAATATATATGGAAACGAAGGAGCTGGTATAATTATTATTATTTATTATTAAAATGTATTTATATAGTGCCAACATATTTCGTACTGGTAGCTTGTAACACTCAAGTTCTATAGCGTTAATGTGCTTGTATGGTACAAAGACATATTTCCGTCACTGGGATTTTCTCATAAAAGAAAGAATAAAGAGAGACATACTATTAGGGGCAGATTTATCGAGGGTCGAAGTGAATTTGAGGGAATTTTCGAAGTATAAAAATTTATACTTTATAATATAAAAAATTATCGAATAGGATACTACGACTTCGAATTTACTTTGACTTTGATTTGAAGTAAAATTTGTTTGAATATTCAACCATTCGATAATTGAAGTATTTTACACTTCAAAATTCGACCCTTGATAAATCTGCCCCTTAATGTCTAGCAATCATTAAAGGAGAACCAAACCCTTAATAATAAAAACCCCTATGCTACACAGACCCCCCTCCCTGCTTCAAGTCTCTTATTCAAATCAATGCACGATTGCTAGGATAATTGGGACCTTAGCAACCAGATTGCTGAATTTGCAAGCTAGAGAGCTGCTGAACTAAAAGCTAAATAACTCAAAAACCAAAAATAATAAAGAATGAAAAGAAGTTGCACATTGTCTCAGAATATCACTGTCTACACTATACTAAAAGTTAACTCAAAGGCGAACAAACCCTTTATTGAATTGCATTAATACAGGCAAAAGTGACATCAAATATAATCATAAATAATCTGTTACAATATGAACTTTTTACTTAGCTCTGAATAGCACTGTGTAGTTATATTCTTTTTAAAAGAGATTCTAGTTTGACAGGAAAGGGTGTGTCCTGCTTATTAACTGGTCTTGTTTCTATCACTGCAAGTCAGTACTGAGCAGAGCAACTGAATAATGGTGCCAGTCTGTGACTTCACTGTAACTGTAACGCTATATAAAACCTGCTTATGACACAGCTCAGAAAATGCAGGTGGTGAAAATCCAATAAAACAGGCTTGTGTGCCATTAGTCTTACTGGTCCTCTTATTTGTTGCTGTCGGTTACTAGAACTGGAGCTAACTTATGAAGCTTTTATTAGACTGACCTCTTTAGGTACACGTGCACATGTGTTGCAAAATATGTCATTAACGTTTGATAAATCTAGCAATGTTAACAATGCACATTAAAGGGGAAGTTAATCTTTTTTTTATCGATTATCCTTCCTATTGTCCATATGAAAATGCTATCTGGTTGTTGAGGAGGGAGTCACTGTCCAGCAACCAAAAAACTAGAATAAATGTGAGGTATCAATGTTATTGTTATTCTTTTAATTTTCACTGCATATCTTTCTATTCAGTCCCTTAAGGTGGCCATACACGGGCCGATAAAATCTGCCGACAGACGGAGTCGGCATCTTATTGGCCCGTGTATGGGGCCCCCCAACGGGCTACCCGAAAGTCGGCCAGATCTCGATCGGATGGGACTAAAAATCCCGTCGGATCGCGGCCGCATCTGTTCGTTGATGCAGTCCCGCGATCCGACCACCCGTTACTATTTGTTAGGATCCGATCGTTGGGCACTAGGTCCCACGATCGGATCGGCCCAATATTGTCCACCTCAAGGTGGGCATATTGGGGAGAGATCCGCTCGTTTGGCGACAACGCCAAACGAGCGGATCTCTCCGTGTATGGCCACCTTTACACTATCCGTCATCCATATTGACTTCCCAACTGCTGTCTGGTTTCTGGATTAATTAAGCCCTAGCAACCAGATAGCTTTAAGAATTCCAGGGCCAAAAGCGGAATAGATAAAGAAATTGAAATAATTAAAAATGACAAAAACATTGTCTTACCATACCACTGTCTACGCCATACTCAGTGTTCATTTTTTAGTTAACGCCTAAAACCATTCAACCATCTTGAACTACAGCTCCCAACGCCCACTTCTTCAGGATTTAAGGGAATTCACTGAGCAGTTGATTGATTGCAATTACTGCCAACTTGGATCTGGCCAAAAAATTCCAGGGCTTCTTTATTGGGTTACATAAATAACCGTAAGTAAATCAGATGCTTATGTCGTAATTAACACGGCAGAAGTGATGCCATTCATGCTAATACTGTGATGCACGGCAGATGTGATGCCATTTAAACACAAATTTAAGGGAAGGAAATGGTACTGCAACTTGCACTCGATTTAAAAAAATAGAACCTAATTTGTACATATTGGTGCACTGCAGACACATTTTAGTAGATGCAACTTGGCTTGCATCCGTAGCTATACTGGAAATTTGGGGGCAAACATGGTGATTTGCATCTGAATGGTGCACTTTGCATTACATATGTAAATGAGCTCTAGAGAGTGCTTGTTTTTTTTCCAGTTTGCATCTAGAGCTGACCCTGCAGCTGCAGGGGAGCCCAGGAAGTATAGGGCCCCTTGCAGTCCCAACTAATGAGCACTTTTAATATATATTGGTAAAACAGTACAACCTCTGAATATTTTGGGGGCCTAAAATTGATATACTGTGGGGGCCGGTAACATCTAGTTACACCACTGCTCTCCACCAAAACACATAACTGAGGACTGCCTGTCACTGCTCTGTGTGCATTTAATACTCCTTTACATTCAATACTATCAGAAATAGCGACAGGTGGACAGGGGCATTTTGATGTGTATGCCATTAGCTTTAACGTTATATGATATTTTCAGACAATTTAGTTTAAGACATAGGTGAAACTTGAGTTGATTTTGAGTCGCACCCTGGGGACTGTAATGCACAGGCCATGATGATGGCTTGTCATGATAGTCTGTCATGATGTTATTGTCAGCCGAATGTCTATGTTACTATGTTCTCTTCATTGCTCCTAGGCATTTGACATTTAAAGGAAATGTTGCAAATCTTTCTGTAACTGCTTGCGTGCCATGGAACTAAGGAAGCTGTTGTCCTTTAGGGCTATTCCACACGGGGAGATAGCGACGCGTTTGCGGTCGCGGCGACAAAGCGCGGCGACAGTCGCCGCGACCGGCGCAGGCGACAGTTTTGTATGGGCGCCTATGTAAAAACGCCTGTGCTAACCACACGAGGCGATGCGCTTTTCAACAGTCGCCTGAAAATGCCTCGCCAGGCTTTTTCAGGCGACTGTTGAAAAGCGCATCGCCTCGTGTGGTTAGCACAGGCGTTTTTACATAGGCGCCCATACAAAACTGTCGCCTGCACCGGTCGCGGCGACTGTCGCGGCGCTTTGTCGCCGCGACCGCAAACGCGTCGCTATCTCCCCGTGTGGACTAGCCCTTAGTGTATATAATGCAACATGATAAATGTGCGTGTGCATATTAGACTCATCATGCCGTTCATTAGTATAACGTTTGTTTTGCCTTTTTTTTAAATAAAGACGTCTGTGTCTGATATGTATTTCCCAGTGCAGTTAAACAATAGTAATAATTATGTTTACCCATGGAAAGATGACTGTTTATAAGACTGTGCAGATTCCAGGCCCATACAATGTGCAGATTGCAATCTATTCCTGGTGCCTCAGGGCACCGCTAAATACACAGGAACCTGGACAGACTTTCTTCTTTCACATTCATTGCTTTAATCAACAAGTCAATCAAACATCTGCATTTACAACCTGTCTCTCAATAGAAGTAAAACATTTGTAAGGGTAAGGCCACAAAAAGTAACTTTGGGCAACTTCGGAAAACGAATCATCGCGTTTGATTAGCGTCTGCGTTTTTTCATTTTAGCCGGCGCAGAGTGAGGGAAGGCGTTTGGGCAGATTGGTCGCCGCTAAGACGAGGCGATGTGTCGCCAGGCGACCAAATCTCCCCAAAACGCCCAGTGTGGCCTTACCCTAAATGGGATTATTGTTTTTATTACAATTTTATTACAATTAATCATATTGTTTAACTTTTTTTAATGAATGGAACAAATTATGTACAAAACACTATATAGTTAAATACCATTACATTGGAGTATTGGAATATGCATCATTTGTATATTATGTTTGTACTGAAAAATCAAGAAGCTAGTCATTTGACACCTTTATTAATACATGAAATTTCAAATATCCTTCATTTCCTGGGGGTTTATTTCCTGTCATGGGAAAACGTGTTTTTTTACAAAATGCAGTCACTGAATGTGGATAAAACGAAATGATCGTCGACTTCAGGAGAACTCGCCCTACTCACACACCACTCAACATAAATGGCTCCACAGTAGAGACAGTAAAGAACACCAAATTCCTGGGAGTCCACATCTCTGACAGGCCCGGACTGGCAATCTGTGGGTTCTGGCAAATGCCAGAGGGGCTGCTGTATGGTTCCATAGAAAGTTACCATATAGTGGGCTGGTAGGGGGCTGTTTGGGCCTCTGTACTTGGAATGGCAGGGCCTATTTTGACTCCCAGTCCGGGCCTGATCTCTGATGACCTCACCTGGACCACCAACACCGCCTCCATCATCAAAAAGGCTCAGCAGCGTCTTCACTTCCTAAGACGACTGAAACGGGCCTGCCTTCCGCCTCCCACCCTCACAGTGTTCTACAGGGGCACCATAGAGAGCGTCCTGACAAGCTGCATCTCCATCTGGTACAGTAGTGCCAGCTCTGCTGACCGGAAAAGTCTACAGCGGACTGTCAGAGCAGCTGGCAACATCATTGGAGCGGCTCTTCCATCACTGCAGGACATCTTCCACAAGCGCTGTGCAAGAAAGGCCTCCTGCATCGCACTGGACTCCACACACCCCTCACACGGACTGTTCACGCTGCTCCAATTCGGCAGACGCTTTCGCAGCATTAAAGCCCGAACAACCAAGCTGTGCAAAAGCTTTTTTCAGCAAACTATCAGACTCCCCAACTCACTGCCTGTCCTCCTACTACATTCCAGACACACCTGAACTGTGAACGTAACTTTGTGAGCTGTTAATTTATTTGCACAATTCTAAAGGTTTACACATGTATATATCCAATTTCTGCATATCTATTGCACATTTCATGTTTACATATTTATTGTGTTATTTCTAAGTGCCTTTTTCTAATATGTACTAGCTGGAGCCACGTCGTCTCGTCTCACTGTGTATTCGTATACTGCTGAGATGACAATAAAGTTTACTTTGACTTTGACTTTAACTATTTGGAGTTAATTGGTGGACTTGAAAAATCAAAGTTTTTTTTGGGAAAAACTTTGAAACCAAATTTATCAAATGTGCTATTCATTTGAATTCGGCCAAATACGGGCCTATTCGATCTAAAATGGACCTATTCGACCAAAAAAAACTTTAACTTCATTTCGGTTGGTCTTTTTGAATTCGAATTTCGACGTTTTTTCAATTAGAAATTCGACCCTTGATAAATATGAAAACGGTACACAATAGTAAAAATCCAAGTCCTGTAAACCCAAATCACAACTCCTTCAGCTGAGCTGGCTGTTAACACACCAGTATTACATCTAAAAAATATATATATTTTTTGGTTCAAGAATAACATTTTTAAATGGTAGAATGAATTACTTGCAATGTATACAATCATGACAGAATCCCTTTAAGCTAAGGAGGTATATGTAGAATTGAAACAAAAGCACTATATGATATAGTAGCAAAATGAGAAAATGCTTTAGGAATAACTGTGCAGCTTCCACTCACTGCTCATGTGCAATGCAACGAGAAAAACCCAACACGATCTACAAGGGAAGCCGCAATACTCAAACATAATTCAGACGCAAACAATATAATGCAATAGCCACTGGGGCCAAAGAAGAAAACCTTTCACCAAGCTTATAGTTTCTACTAGGGGTCCTTCTATCCCCTGACCACAGTTAATTATTTTAAAACGGAATTCTTCACTGGTTAATGCATAAAGTCAAACTGTATCAGGTGTGTAACATAATACATAACTGAATTATAAATAGAAACATTCATTAAATATGAATAGAAACATAATTTTGAACGGAAAGGTAAATTCACCATGAGGAGGGGACAGCTGGGACTGCTGTAGCGTGTTTGGCAAATTTTAGGCTTTTTTCTTTTATGCAACAATATCTGGCTCTGGCTGGTTCTGGGCAGGCAAGTTTATATTTTGGCTCTGGTGACTCTTACACTAGACACTGCTCTATTATAATAGACCCCTGGCCAATTATATGTATGGACCCCCAAAATGTCTGTACCCCCAAAAAGGATGATGATCCTGTCCTTAATCCTATTTATTACTGGGTTCCACTCTCTAAGGAAAATATCAAAAAGGTTTAAAATAACACAACAGATAATCAAAGAAATAAATGATTAAATTGTTACAGGTATCAGATCTGGTATTCGGAATCTTGTTATCCAGAAAACTCAGAATTATGGAAAGGCCATCTATTTTAGACTGCATTTTGTACAAATAATCCAATTTCTTTAAAATAATCTCCTTTCCTTTTTCTCTGTAATAATAAAAAAGTACCTTGTACTTGATCCAAATTAAGATATAATTATTCCTTACTGGAAGCAAAACCAGCCAATTGAGTTTAACCCTTTTTCTGCCAGCCAATTTGGTCATTTGCAAACTTTTATTGCCAGACAGTTTTTGAACATTGAGGGGCAGATTTACTAAGCTCGAGTGAATAGTTCGAATCAAAAAATATTCGAATTTCGAAGTAATTTTTTGGGTACTTCGACCATCGAATTGGTCAAATTAGATCGAATTCGAAGTAAAAATCGTTCGACCATTCGACCATTCGATAATCAAAGTACTGTCTCTTTAAAAAGAACTTCGACTTCACCAAATTAAAGCTACCAAAGTCCAATGTTAGCCTATGGGGACCTTCCCCACCACTTTTCAAAGTTTATTTTGATGGAATAAAAATCCTTCGATCGATTGCTTAAAATCGTTCGATTCGAACGATTTCATCATTCGATGGGACGATTTTTATTTGATCGTTCGATCAAAGCTTTTGCGCTAAAATCCATTTTACTTCGAGGGTTTTTAACCCTCGAAATTCAACCCTTGATAAATCTGCCCCTTAGTGCTCTTTCACTTTATGGATCTCTCCTGGAGGGGACATAAGGTTTACCCAGGAAAACAATATATTAGAACAACCTAAACTTACAAAATATGCTAGAATGTTGATTCAGTTCCACTTCTGTAATACTTATAAGATTCTTACTATCATAAAATTGAACAGATATAGTTAAAACACAATTTATTTTATGCCTGAAATTACAACTGGTTTGGATAGGCCCATGTCTCCAGAACACGGCAAAACCAAATAGCTCTGCTCCGGAAACCTGAATACCTCTGATTTCAAGGCCAAAACCTCCACTAACAGTTAGTTTAAAAACTATAATTTTTTGGAAAGCACAGATTTTGATGAATATAAAATAAGTAAATAAGTCTACTACTCCACCACAATGCTTTCCTATAGTTATAACATTTTCTGACATTTATGAAAAATGACCTAAAAGCTTCTACTTTGCTGCATCCTATCTCCCACATATCATTAGATATCTAGATAAATCACCCAATTACACAATGTTTTATGTACGAAGGAAAATCACCCTTATAAAGCTGGCCATAGATGTAAAGATATTTAAAAGATCTGATCGTCATCGTGAGACCACGATTATCTCGAAAGGATCGTACGAATTGTCCATCAACTAAAAAGACCATTTCAGGTGATATTGCCAGGAAAACAAAGGGGAGCTGCCTGCTTGGCCCTGCAAACATAAAGATAAAGATTTTTTAACCTGGCCGATCAATTTTATGACAGATGTCGGCCGAAAAATCATAATATGCACGATCGTTCGAATCCCACTAACCGCACGATAATTTTGAAGGATTGGTTGGACTTCGCTAAAATCAGTCGTTCAGCAAGAGAGATCTTTGCGTCTATGGGGACCTTTAAATATCAATGCCAGAGGTCTACTGAACAGTTTGATGCCCCATATGCGTAGATTTACCAAAGTATGCAGTATGTATGGACCCCAAATGAGTATGCAAATGGAGAAAAAGTTTGCAAAATAAAAATAGAGCAATCTTCATTTAAATGTGTATAAGTGTGTGTAAGAGTTTTTCTGGGAGTTCTAATTTCACACTTTGATAAATCTGCCTCATTGTGCACAGATTTATAATGCAGTAATAGTGTAATACAATGTAAACTTTTTATGAAAAAAGTCACATGTGAATATTAGTACTTGTTACTGGGGCCCCAGTGAAAGGACAACAACATTATAGATTTTTCCTTCGTCATTTAAATGGCACTTGACAGTTCAAAGCTAATTACTAATTGGTTTGTATGAATTACTAAACCAATGCAAAGTTTGTCCATGTTACTAAATAACTACAAAGGATTAAAGTGGCCATAGACACGAAGATCCGCTCGTTTGGCTATCTGTACGTTCCTATGGCCGAACGATTGGATTATGATGAGAGCGCAATGGGCTCTGGCGGGACAGTCGGGACAAAATCAAACCTGTCCGATCAACCAAACGACCGATCGCCGCTGGACTTTCCACACACGGTCCGAAAATCGTACGAATCCTCGATTCGTACAATAGGATCTTTGCGTCTATGGCCACCTTAGATACACTAGTCTGTGTGGTGTTCAGCCATCTTCTCTCATATATCTTATCAAATTCCTACTTAAGGCATCCATACATGGACCCATTTTCCATGAAAGGATGGATACCTTATCAAGGGGCATACACTGTGTGGCTGCCTGTTCTGATAATCTGGGCTGATACACCTGCTACTTCTGATTCACTTCCTAATCTTCCAATGCACTGCCAGATATGGTTCATCAAAAGATTTTCAAACATGCCCAATCCAAGATATATGTTGGGATCACCGGGCCAGAATACCTAAACTGAAAATCGTACAAAGCTTTAAATATATATATAATTGATTTGTATATGTCAATCAGTTTAGCTCAGTGGAGCTTCGGGACACTGTTACACAGTAGTGATGGGCAAATCTAACCCATTTCTCCAAAAATTTGCGAAACAGTGAAAACTCACCCAAATGCAGTGAAGTCTATGGGCAACAACATTTTTTTTTCACCCATGGGTGTCATTTCCATAGTGAAACTTGGCAAAAATGTTATCTCATCAATATTACACAGACCTGACTTCTGGCTATGGTCCCAGTAGCTTGAAAATGAAGTGCTAAAGTATCCAAAACCAATTCCATTGACGTCAGCGTCCTATTGTCTGCAAGTGCTTGCCTAAAAATGTGGTAGTAAGCAAAGCAATGCTCAATTAAACTAAACGTATTTTGTGGGAACCAATAAAGGTAAGAAAACTGGAGTTTCACTGAAAAGAACAAAAAATTGTATTTGTGAGACCACATACAGGTAGACCCTTTGTACACCATCATGGCTAAATTAAGATAGTGTGTAAACCCCTCTCCACCACCACCATTATTTATTTCTCTGGTGTTAGTCTCCTTTCTTTACTACCAAGACTTCCCTTGTAAACTATGAAAATACATGATTTGTACAGATGTAAAACACTGCAGACATGCAAATGTATGTCACTCTTTCCATACCATCATTTGGCCAAGTAGCACTATTAATCCATCAACAGATAGATATCAGAGGAGCTTAGCCTGCAGTGAACTCCATTTTCTGGCTCATTAGAGAAGGAATGCCAGCCTGCATAATGATTATATTTAATATCATGTTAATGAAGCTAAATGGATTCCCTTTGTGGATCTAAGTAGGGGGTTGTTATACTCCAGGCAATTCACAGACATTCCCATCCTAAGACATCATTCATGGACCAGTCGCTTCTAATTCAAACAAGTACACTGAAAGTTGCTTTGCTTAATTCAGGCTCACTAGGGAAGAAAATAAAATAATCTGCTTGTGTGATCTAAATCTCTAATTGTAAGTGCACACAAATGGCCCGGCACTGGAAATCTTTCTATACAATATCACAGTACATTTTATACACAAAAATATATAGTATATATATTAGGGCAGGCTGGCAGTTGTGGGGATGGTGGCAACATGGTGGCTCAGAGGGTAGCACTTCTGTCTTGCATTGCTGGAGTCATTAAATTAATTCTGGCTTGTCTGCTGTCTGCAATGAGATTGTATAGTTCCTTGTGCTTGGGTTCCCTCTGAGTACTCCAGTTTCCTCCCACACTGCAAAAATGTATATATGCAGGTTAAATGCCCTCTGATTAAATTGACCATAATGTGTTTGTGAATGTAATAAGGACCTTAGATTGTAAGCTCCACTGGGGCCTGCATTACGCTGTGCTAGATTCAAAAGGGGAATGCGGGGGATGCACGTAGGTTTCCTCTCCCCTGCCTTGTGCATAATTCTGAGGTGAGTCAGATCTCTTTATTGGCACCGATTGCCCCTCCCCCAATGTAGCTCTCTGCAACATTTTGAATGATTGCACAAGGGGCTCCTCATAATCTGGCCATAGACAAAAAGATCTGTTGAATCCTCGATTTGTATGATTTTCGGAACGTGTGTGGAGTGTCTAAATTTAATCTTTCTGAGAATGAGAGGGTTCTTTATTTTCAGATCAAAGAGCATTTGCGTCTATATTTTGATGCGAGATCTTTGGCATTCTCTAGACATAATCTGGCCCAACTAGTGAATAAGATTATAGAATCTCCTTTTTGTAATAAAGTTAATTTTATATCTAACAATTTCATAGATTTTCTATTTAAGTTGGAAAACCGTTTGCAGCTTTCATCTAGTAAATGGTCAGAGTTTTTGAATTTTACTATCACATGGGGACTGCTTATTACATCTCTAAAGAATTATAACAATAGGTTTGGAGCTGAAAATTGGAGATTGCACCATTTTAAATTAATCCATATAGGCTTTAGTTGCTGTTATAAAAGAGCTGAAGACTTTAAGAGCATTTTTTTCTGCCCAAAATTTAATGCTGAAAATGTAGACACGTTTCATTATTTTTGGTCATGTCCTTTAATATCTCAATTATGGGGGAAATTAGAATAATTAGTTTAGAAAGAGAAATTATGTTGTGCCTTATTTTTGCTCTACTAGATTTAATAGATGGTGATATAGGCTTCATCAATATAGGCTTTCATAATGATAAGGAATTACTAAATGTATCAAATCTTTTCATGAATGCCACAAGAAAACGTATCTCTGTTTACTGGATAAGGAAGGAGGTTCCTACTTTAAGGGTTAGTTCACACGAAGAATTCGGGGAGATTTTGTCGCATGGCGACTAATCGCCTCGTCTTCTGAGCGACTATCTCCCCTAACTGCCTCAGCGTTTTTTCCCATAGGTTACAATGAAAAGTCACCTGCGCTAATGCACACGCGCCAATGCATTTTCTATAGTCGCCTGAAGTTGCCTGTGTGAAAACGCATCGCCTTGTGTGCATTAGCGCAGGCAACTTTTCATTGTAGCCTATGGGAAAAAACGCTGAGGCAGTTAGGGGAGATAGTCGCTCAGAAGACGAGGGGATTAGTCGCCAGGCGACAAAATCTCCCCGAATCTCCTCGTGTGAACTAACCCTAAAGGAAGTTCTGTCCTCTTTGGGCCAGTTGTGTTTGCAGGAAGCTTTACGATTTGACTATAGGAATAATAAACCCTCTCATTCTTTTTATCACCTCTGGTCTAAATATTTAGACTTATTTGATGGGTCAAAGAAGAGGTTACTGTTCAATTTAGGGTTTATTTAACATCTAAACAAGTACGGTTAATTTATTTAACTTAAAATAATTCCAGGATTATTTTTATTTTATTTTTTCATTTTTTTGTGTGCTCTGAGTGTTATTTTATGTTATTTTATGCTGTTTCCAATTCCGGAATTTATAATTCACGCTTGAACTTTGAAGTAATTTGTTGTTTACTTTGAATGATTTGACTCATGTCATATGGAATCTTTACACTTGTATTGTAATATCTTATACTTGTTTATGAAACTAATAAACATCTTGAAAAAGTTAAGTCGGCTGCCGATAATAAAACATAAACTTTATGGACATAAACTTTTGTACGATTGCTGTTAGGGGCAGAACATCGGATGATCTGTTCTTTTACTACAGGTATGGGATCCGTTATCCGGAAACCCGTTATACAGAAAGTTCCGAATTACGGAAAGACCATCTCCCATAGACTCCATTTTAATCAAAAAAAAATGATTTCCTTTTTCTCTGTATTAATAAAACAGTACCTTGTACTTGATCCAAACTAAGATAAAATTAATCGTTATTGGAAGCAAAACTTTTTTTGGGGGTTTATTTAATGTTTACATGACTTTCTAGTATACTTAAGGTATGAAGTTCCAAATTACGGACCCGTTATCCGGAAAACCTCAGGTCCCGAGCATTCTGGATAATAGGTCCCATACCTGTACTTTATTTCAACTGAAGGTTAGTGGCAGGTTGGGAGATCGTGAAGTCCAATTGTTCAAGGATTCAAAAGATCGGATCTATGCGCCTATGGCCAGCTTTAGAAAGAACCACTGCATTCACAATGCCCTTGCAAGCTGGCAGCCTCTTCATGTCATAGAAAACAAGGTGCCACGGACAGTCACTAGTTCTGTCAGACAAGAATCAGGAAGGGACAATACCTCGTTAAAAACATGTTTCCCATGCAAAAATTATGGTAGGTAAACATGGTGGGTTTTTAGCTTACCTTGAAAAAGGAACTACCTTTTATAAACAATTATATTTTTCTCTGTAAAGCTGGCCATAGATGTAAAGATTTTTAAAAGACCAGATCGTCGTCGTGAGACCATGATTAGCTCGAAAGGATGGTATGAGCGTACGAATTGTCCATCAACTAAAAAGACCATTTCAGGAAAACAAAGGGGAGCTGCCTGCTTGTCCCTGCAAACAGATAGATTGCACTGGGACCGATACAGATTTTTTAACCTGGCCGATCAATGTTCTGACAGATGTGGGCTCGAAAAATCTTAAGATGTTCGATCGTTTGAATCCCACTAACCACACGATAATTTCGAAGGATTGGTTGGACTTCGTTAAAATCGGTCGTTAGGCAAGAGAAATCTTTGCGTCTATGGGGACCTTAAGAGACAAAGGTTGAGGTCGAGGATGGTATGAATAAAATCTTTACACATTTTACTTGGAGACAATGATTAGATCCTTGCCTTGGATGTTAAATAGATAAAAAGATACCTTGATCTACTGCCACAACATTTATTTTATTTATTGCTCAGCTAATTACAGACAGGGCTGCCATTAGAAATCACGGGGCCCCGTACAACAAAATTTTTGGGGCCCCCTGGGCCCCTCCCACACTGACGACCAAGCTCCGCCCCATATCCCGCCCACATCGCAGTTAAAAGACCACACAGACATCAGCGCTAAAAAAGTAACCCCCCCCACACAAGTTGTAAAAAGCTATTGATGGTCAGGGCCCCCTTATAAAAATTTTTTTTTTTTTTTAAAACATTGGTGGCAGGGGCCCCCTTATAAGTTAAAAACAAATTGGGGCCCCAAAAAAAATTAAAAAAAAAATTAATTTTTTTTTTTGAAAAAAAAAAAACATTGGCGGCAGGGGCCCCCTTATAAGTTAAAAACAAATTGGGGCCCCAAAAAAAAAATTTGGAAAAAAAAAATTTTTTTTGAAAAAAAAAAAACTGGTGGCAGGGGCCCCCTTACAAGTTAAAAACAAATTGGGGCCCCAAAAAAAAATTTAAAAGAAAAATTATTTTTTTTTTAAAAAAAAAAAAAACCTTGTGGCAGGGGCCCCCTTACAAGTTAAAAAAATTTGTGGCCACCAAAAAGAAAATTAATTTTTTTTTTAAAAAAAAAACCCAAAAAAAAACAATGGTGGCAAGGGGCACCTTACGAGTTAAAAAAAAAATTGGGGCCCCAAAAAAAAAGTTTTAAAAAAAAGATTGGTGGCAGGGGCCTATAGAATATTAAAATAATACATTGGTGGCCAGGGGATTAAAAAAAAAAAAACCACAAACTGGTGTTCAGTAGGATTGAACTCATGGCTTCAGTACTTCAACTTCCCCTCCTTTCGTGACTTCGGGTCTTTTCACCGCTTCAGGACTTCAATTTCGGCTGTTTTCGTGACTTCGGGTCTTTGCGCTGCTTCAGGACTTCGGCTTCGGCTGTTTTCGTGACTTCGGGTCTTTTCGGCGCTTCGTGACTTCGGGACTTCGGCTTTTTCCGTGACTTCGGGTCTTTTCGGCGCATCGGCTTCGGCTTTTCAGCACTTCCGCATTCGGCACTCAAGAGGAATGACGTACGGCTCGGGCGCTCGTAAGGGGGGCCCGGATCTTAAAAAAAATGCAGCGCTGCCGGGCCCCCCTTCATGCCCGGGCCCGGTACGCTTGTCCCCCCTGCCCCCCCCTGATGGCGGCCCTGATTACAGAAACACAGTGATAGGGGTCATTTACCATGATTCTGGCCATACACTAAAATATTCAAGCTGGCAAAGTCGCCAAATAAATGGATTTATTCCTGATATTCCCACACTGAGGTTGGATTACAACAATGACAAATGCAGGCTGTATTTTTTAAACCTGCTCAAACAATATCAGTCATAACTGCACCCCTTACTGCACATTCACTGAAAACTTACATCTGGTTCACAGCTGTGATCTGCACCTCATGCTGGATTAAAAATCTAGTGCATGGCACAGAGCACATTGCTGGTCGGTGCAAGGCAGCTCTGCAGGGATGGGTGGGATGGGTGCAAATGCAAATTACATGGTGGCTTACTCCTGCAGTGCAAACTGAATCACTGGTTGTCATGGTATTAAAGACAGGAACTCTTGTTTACTATTAGAAGTGCACAATAGCTAGACACAAAATCATGATCATTTTGTATGTTACAGCACCTTGTATAAAAACCTTTTCTGCATTTAGCACCATTTAATTTACTGTGCCTTGTAATGCAAATGAGGTACAAAGTATGGTGCAAAGGATGAAGAAGAGCAAAGATGTTCTCTGCTTTACACTTTAGGGTCTGGCCACATGAGTATATTCAGTCACCCGAAGTTTCCTCGTGAGGCAACATTTGAGGGTTTTCTTTCTCTCAAAATTCTTATACTGGAATTTTTTGAGATTTTAACATTCACTTTTTATTAAATAACCCCCAAAATGTTAAATACATGATCATATAGCTGCTTTTTTGAGCCGGATGAAGGTAAAAAAAAAACCCAGCCTGAAGCCAGTGCCAGTTATCCCACAAGAGGGTAAAAATTCCTTCCTGACCCCAATTGCAAGTGGAAATTGGCATTTGTTTTTTTCTTTTTATAGTTTATTTAATTGTTTGCCTTCTTCTGACCCTTTCCAGCTTTCAAATTCGAGTCACTGACCCCATCTAAAAAAATGAATGTTCTGTAAGGCTACAAATGTATTGTTATTGCTACTTTTTATTACTCATCTTTCTATTCAGGCCTCTATTATTCATATTGCTGTCTCTTATTCAAATCAATGCATGGTTGCTAGGGTAATTTGCACTCAACCATTGATAAATATGCCATTACAAAACCTAGTGAAATCAGGGAAATGTATAATGTATAAAATAAAGGTGGGACCACAAACAAACAACAATGTAAAATAAGGGAAAACTTAAAATTGATGTTTTACTGTTGTTCCTTTATAACATAATGTTGATGCTATTAAACATTTTCTTAGCATTGTTTATCTCAATTCAGTTATTAGTTAACATAATCTTTAGTCAATAGGAATACTTCCTGTGCACCTGGAATAACATGGTGATGTCATAATAACCAGGCTTTGTTGCTATGGCAATGGCATTATGTCACAATTACCTAAGCAGCTTGTTGATCTCACCACCTGAAAAGTATCAGTTGCAGATTAGCCACCGAACGGATTGCATCCCAATTCTTTGGTGCTAATAAGTGACTATTTAATCATTACCTAATTTCAACATCGGTAAGTACATAGATATTTCTAAGCTGTCTACATTACTTTATTGCTAATTAGCTGGTTAATTACCAATTACTAAGAGTTATTTCATATACAATACAAATAATTTTACACTGTGAGTAGATTAGAAATTGGCTTAATTATATGTAATATCCACACTTACAAAGATGATTTTTTTTGTTTAATGACGTATTTATTAGTATTTTAGAAACATAGATCTATTTTTCCCAAGGAAATATTATTAAAAGATTCATGTTCAATTTGATATCCTAAACTCATTGTGATGTCATAATAATCAGGCGTTGTTGCTATGGCAATGGCATTATGTCACAATTACCTAAGCAGCCTGCTGATCTCACCACATGAAAAGTATCAGTTGCTGATTAGCCACCGATCGGGTTGCATCACGATTCTTTGGTGCTAATAAGCGACTATTTAAGCATAACCTAATTTCAACATCAGTAAGTACATGGACATTTCTAAGCTGCCTACATTACTATTATATATTTATTAGTATTTTAGAAATAAAATATTAAAAGGTTCATGTTCAATTTGATATCCTTAAACTCTGTTTTTCTTTTCTAAATTAAGATTAATCAAAATGAGTGAAAGAATTAGAAAAATCTTCAGAAACATATTTCGACGGAAGAACAAGGTAAGACTAAAATTTTAGTATTATTTAGGGACCAGTGACATTTACAAGGGTACAGCCACCATGATGTTCTCATAGAGACTTGTCCCTATTCCTCTATGTAAATGATAAAGATTTATTTAAAGGAAGTAACGCAATGCACAACATTCATTTTGCTTTCACTACAAATCAATAGCCCATAATTCATTCTAATTCAACTCAATTGTACAGGAATAAATCTGTATATATTTAGTCTTTGACCCATAAATGTACGATGTTTATTGTACAGACATCAATACGATGCTATATATGCACAAGGCAGATTTATCAAGGGTCGAATTGAAGATTAGAATTTTAAATTCGAATGTCAAGTTTATTTAAGGGCATATTTATCAAGGGTTGAATTTCGAATTGAAAAAACTTCGAAATTTGAATTCAAAATGACCAACTGAAATGAAGTCAAAATTTTTTTTGGACGAATAGGTCTGTTTTCGATCGAATAGGTCCGTATTCGGCTGAATTTGATTCGAATTACTAGTACATTCGATCGAATTCGATTAGAATTTTTTCTCAAAAAAAACTTTTTCAAATATTTCAAAGTCCAACAATTGACTCAAATAGGTTCTAGGAGGTCCCCCATAGGTTAAAACAGCAATTCAGCAGGTTTTAGATGGCGAATGGTCTAAGTCGAATTTTTAAAGAGACAGTACATGATGAATTTCAATATTTGAATTTTTTTCAAATTCAAATCGGATTTGGACCTCCTACAATCAATTTGTATTTTAATGGACTTTTTTCATTCTTTTTGGTAAAAACATTCGATTCGAATTCAATCAAAAATAGTTTTTTAATAAGTTGCAATTGGTAATTTTCCCCCCGCAATTTCAAATTTATGGGAATTGATAGGAGAAACTCCCATAAACTCAAACTTCAACCCTTAATAAATCTGCCCCTTTGTGTTCAGTTTAGGATTATATTTAATTGTTTGCCTTTTTCTCTTGCTTTTCTTCATTTACTAAGGCCAACATTGAAATTCAAGAGAAAGAAACATCACTGAGCCCAGAACCTACAGTTGAGAAAGCTCCAGGTAAGGAATCTATAGATTTATATATACATTTATTTCTATTATGTAAACTATATTGTACTCTTTTCATAACAGTATTCACTTCTGTTCTACTGTATCTATTAATTCCTATAAATAAAGATGATTTTTTTTCTCTATTTTACATTATAGAAGGAACCAGGAAGCCTGGAAATCTCAGAAAACTCAGAAAGAGAATTTCAAGACTCTTTGGATGTAGGAAGAAGGTAAGGGTGAAAACTTCTAGGGAATGGGAACATAAATCATCTGCCAATCACAAGCCCGTACACAATTCCAGAGCAGAATCTGATTGGCATTTTCATTTATTGAGCTCAGTGCTTTAGTGGTTGGTATTTAGCCCTTGAGCCAATACTGTTTGTGGGAGTCTTTAAGTCATAAGAGCAACACAATATACAAATACAATATACAATATTCAAATTACAATAATTGATTAATTGTGACTTTTGCTTGTCTCTTCCATAGCAATGCAGTAGCGATTTTGCAGATGAACCAGAATTTCCCAAAGAAGATATGGAAGAAGCAGTTACTCCTGGTAAAGATTTTTAAGGAAAAATAAAGAGCAAATATGATCACAACCCTGCCTAAAACATTGTGTATCCCTAGATGCTTAATTTCCATCTCAGTGCATCTAAATACATCACTCACATGCAAAATAATTCTAAATACACTCTAATATAAGGGATTGCGCTGTTCTAGGCAGTGATAGTTATGTCCTTATATACATATTTCCTACTGTAGTATTAGAACCGCCTTACTAAAAACCAACAGGGATTGTGGTCTTTTGACAAAGGCTCTTGGTCTCACCCAATTGGGATATATATGGTGGCGGAAACAAATAATTGGTATTGGAACAGAACCCAATATTCTCAATGTTTGTAAGAACACATTCTGTAATATTAGTATGGTTGATATTATATATATATCTGTTGTTGTTTTCACAGTTACTTCCCTGGAAGAGGAAGATATTGAAATCATTAAGCTTGATGACAGTCAAAGATGGATGGAAGATGAGCAAGAGCTCTTTAGGCCGCTCACTCCAGGTAAGATTAGTAAAGAATTGGAGTCTCTGATCATGAGCCCATTTATGTACATGGCAAAGTTACCATGACCTGGTAGCACATCAAATACCTGGAACTAAATCAAGTCCTGCTCTGTCTGTAAATCCCTTTAGGCCAATATCCATTTGCCCAATCATTTTATCTGTACAGTTTCTAATGATGTTTGGTACTAAATAATGATCTATTTCTTTTTATTCCCCAGCTCTTTTTAGGAGACAGTGCTGGATGGAAAATGTAGATCCTGCCTGGAACCCACTGGTGAGTTTTATGTTTGAGAAGGATAAAAACTATGGTTTTATTCTGCTCATAAATTATGTACTGCTTGCCTTTATTTTAGTTTGTTTTATTTTCTCCTTAACATTATCTTTGTTTACTTGCCTTCACTATAGGACTATAGCACAGATATTGCCTCTATACCTGTTTGCTACCAGGAAGATGACTATATTGAAGTCATTTCACTGGATGACACTGAAAGCGAGGAGATTGAGATTGAAGTACTTAGTCCCATCACTCCAGGTAATGTTTATAAAGAAGAGGAGGTTAGGATTAGAGAGGGCAAATATGATCATAATCATATTTATGTAAATACATCATTTAATATGTAGAGTTTCTAATGGTGTTTGGTACAAACTGATGACTTATAGTTGTCTTTGTCTTTTTCTCTAGCTTCTTTTAGAAGAAATCGCTGGATGGAAAATGAAGATCCTGCTTGGAACCTGCTGGTGAGTTTGGTGTTTGGGAAGGACAATAAGACGCTGTTTTATTATTCCCATGGTATTGAGTAAATGTGCTTCTTGCATTCATTGCAATTTTATTTTCTCCATTAATGCTTAATGTTATCTTTTTTTATTTGCCCTTGCTATAGGTCTCTAGTAACAACGTATCATCTATACTTGTTTTCTATGAGGATGATATTGAAGTCATTGTGCTTGATGACAGAGAGTGGATCAAGGAAGAGAAAGAAATAATTAGACCGGCTTTTAGGAGACAGTGCTGGATAGAAAATGAAGATCCTGCTTGTAACCCACTGGTGAGTTTTGTGTTTGAGAAGGATGATAAAGGAGATAAGAATGGAAAAATATCCATGAGAATTGAATAATATCCATGAGAATTTAATTTTGTCTATATAATAATGATATTAGATCACATAAAAGAACCAGGCTGCTATTGTCTTTATACTGGTCAGGGAACTGCAATGTGGGGGATAGGGAGCATTATCTGTAATTCATTAATAATCTGTTGTTGTGATTATTGTTGTACTGACTCCATAACTTGGTACTTATAAGCAGAACTTAGTATGGATCATATACTATGAACTATGGTTTTATTATTCTCATGGTATTAAAACTGTGTACTTGTTGCATTCATTTTAGTTTTATTTTCTCCTTATTTTCTTAACAGTCTCTTTTTTTTATTTGCCCTTTCTATAGGTCTGTAGCAACAACATAGAATTTACACCTGTTGTCTACCTGAAAGATGATGAAACTGAAGTCATTTCACTGGATGACATAGAAAGAGAGTGGATCGAGGAAGATATTATTAGACCGATCACTCCAGGTAAAGTTTGTAAGAAACAGGATATTAATGTAAATGCAGGGGAAGAGCATTTCTAAATGTAAGGTCTTGGCCTGCCCTAAGTAGTAATATGGTAGTTATAAAGTTCTATTCATATTTCTACTACAGTGTCCAGAGAATGTGGTCTCTTGATCAGAGGGTCTTGGACTGACACTACTTGAAGGCTTGTTTGTTTGTTAAAACTGCTAGTAATATTATAAGCCAGACTTTACCCACAGCAGAAGCCTGTTACATTTTCATTTTATTTCTGCAAAGAGTTACCATAGTAGTATCTGGCTGAGGGAGCATTATCATTTCCTAATAGCAGATTAAATGCCTGGTACTAAATCAAGTCCTGCTCTGCCTTTAAAACCCTCTAGTCAATAAGAGAGGCTTTTCCTTTGCCCAATCATTTTATCTGTACAGTTCCTAATGGTGTTTGGTACATAGAGATGACCATTATTTGTTTTCCCCCCAGATTATTCAAGGAGAAGTTGCTCAATAGAAAACGAAGATCTTGCTTGGGAGCCACCGGTAAGTTTCCTTTTTGGGAAGGATAAAAGCCTGTTTCCTCCTGGGGAAATTGCCTTTATACAGGTCTTACAACTGCAAGATAGGGTTAGGATTAGGGTTAGAGTGACTTTTAGCTTTGTACAGTGAGTCTCAGTGCTACTTAATACAAACTGAGTCAATACACTCATCACCACAACTCTACTGACACTATATTATTTTTGTACTGACAATAACCTGATACTCATGAAATTGGCTTTATCTTTTCAATACATTGTAGACCTTGGTTTTATTAAATAGTGTACTTTTTAGCCCTCGGTTCTTAACATGCTTTTTTCTTTCTCCTGACTACAGAGCTGTAGTAGCAACATCACACCTATGCCTTTTGGCTCCCAGGAAAACGATGAAGTTGTATTATTTAAACTTAACGACAGTCAAAGAAAGTGGATCGAGGAGGAGCACGAGCGAATTAGAATGATCGCTCCAGGTAAAGTTTCTTTAAGAGCAAATATGATCCAAAACCCATTTATAGAAGTGAAAAGAGATGGGTTTGGTCTGGCACCACTCGGGGACTGGTTGGTTGAGAATTGCCAGTAAAAGAATACGTCCAGCACAAATCACGTAATCTGCACAAACAGATCCCATAAATGATCACTATGGATACTGCAGGCGTAACATGTTCTGCCAGCAGCTCAAATGCCTGGAATGTATTTCAATTTCTCAATTGAATGTCAGATTCTTCTATATTCCAATCATTCCATATGTACATTTCCTAATAGCATTTGGTAGAAACTGATGCTCAGTAGGTTAACTGCTATTTGTTCTTTTTTATTTCAGCTTCTTTTATTCAAAGTTACAGCAATGAACATGAAGTACCTGCCCAAAATGATTCGGTGAGTTTAATGTTTGTAAGGGAAAATCCTAGGCTGTGATACCCAGAAATTACAGCTTATACTAAGCTATAGAACTTCTTTCAATAGTGAGGCTTAATGGCACCAAATGCTACACATACTCTAGTATTCTCTTTATCACATCTATATAAACAATATATATATATATTACTTGGGATGCACTGAATCCACTATTTTGGATTCGGCCGAACCCCCGAATCCTTTGCGAAAGATTCGACCGAATACCGAACCCGAATCCTAATTTGCATATGGTGGGAAAGGGAAAACATTTTTTGTTTCACAATACTACTTCCTAGTATTGTGACAAAAAGTCACACGATTTCCCTCCCACCCCTAATTTGCATATGCAAATAAGGATTTGGATTAGTTTTAGCCTGGCAGAAGGATTCGCCCAAATCCGAATCCTGCTGAAAAGGGCTGGATCCTGGCTGAATCCCGAACTGAATTCTGGATTCGGTACATCCCTATATATTACATTACCTTACCAAGAAATGGGGACTGTAAGTGATTTGACAGTGGGGTTAGAAACAGATATATTTTTACAATTCTGACTTATGAAACCTTTGTAGTGAATGATACAGAGATAAATGAAACGAAATGTTTTGGAATATTTCAAACACAACTTGCATCTAACATTAATGGAAGTGAAATTAAAGAATCATAATGATTAACATTTTATTTTCTCTAAAAACGTATTTTATTCATTCGAATAGGACTCTAATAGGGACGAGATACTCTTCTCAGTGTTTGCTCCGGAGGCAGATGAAAATAAAGAAGAGAGGGCAGAATTTTATTCAGTGAATCGAGATAGAAATGAGGAAGAGAAGATGGAAAATGTAGAAAGGATAGATAGCGAGAGAATAGCTCTGACCCCTCCAGGTGCAGTTTTTTAAAATAAATATTTGTTATTCTGAGTTTTATTCTGCTTTCCAAGCACAATGATCATCACAGTTAGATCCTTATACTAAATATATATTGGGCTGGAGATCTCCATTTCCACACTTTTTATATATATATATATATATATATATATATATATATATATATATATATATATATATATATATATATATATATATATATAATGAATGAAAGAGACCGCACTCACAGGACTTTCACAAGAAAACAAGCCCCAAAGGCTTTGGGGCTTGTTTTCTTGTGAAAGTCCTGTGAGTGCGGTCTCTTTCATTCATTATATATCATTTTTACCAGCACCAAGGCGGCAACCATTTTGTTGTGGAGTGCACCAGTGTGGGTCTATATATATATATATATATATATTCACATCACAGACAGAGCAGTTAAACTTTAAGTATATGGAAGGTGCAGGTATAGGATTGGGATCAGCCCCTCCTGGACAGAAGTCCTGTGTAGCCAAGAAACCTACAGACTTTAGGCAGGGGCATAACCTTTAGGCAGGGGTGTAACCTTTAGGCAGGGCTGTAACCTTTAGGCAGGGGTGTAACTAAAGAGGAAGCAGATCCTATGGCTGCAGGGGGGCCAGTAGGTAAAGGGGCCCCATGATGCACTAATTAATGATCAATTTCAACATATATTGGTAAAACAGGACAAAATCTATATATGTTGGGGGCCCTAAGATTAATTTGCTGTGGGGCCCAATACCATCTAGTTACGCTACAGACTTTTTATTCACACTCACTTCCAAAATATTCTGGTGGTTGCAGCGGCTTCTTTCTGAACCATTTCTTTTTTTTTCTTTTACAGGACTTCTAAGCTTTGCTCATCCTGAGAACCAGAGGGTAAATCTTCATATTTGATATTTTAAAACAAACTTCCAGGAGATTTTATTCTTAAATGACATCATGAGCCTAAATTAATGGTATTCCCTTCTCCTCCCTAGAATACTCGCTTTGATACTACGATCCAAAGGATTGATACTGCCCTGAACCACACAAGGTATGGATATAAGATCTGTCTGTTGCTTTCTTGGTGTCCATTTTGGATGGCATATTGCATGAGGTCTTGTTGATGGTGGATATATGTTCCATTAGATTGCCTGTTATACAAAGGATTCTTAGTCTAGAACTGTGAAAGTTCTACCAGTGAAACAAACAAAAGGGTTAATCAAGTGTATTTATTTGCTTTCAGGCTTGTGTGCGGAACCCTACCATCTATTGATGACTTCAACATCCAGTCACTACTTGGTGAGGGATCATATGGAAAGGTGAGTTACTTTGCCTTTAAATACGATAGATCTTTATGAACATACTCAGGGGTTTTACACTTGGAGGGTTATTTACTTAATTCCAAATTTTTCCGATTACTTAGATAAAAAAGTCCAACCAAACTAGAATCCTAATTTATTATTGCACAATTTAATTGGACTGGGGAAAAACTTGATTAAATCGAGCGAAAACCCGAATCGTGCAATTCTTTCTGCCTTTTTCTTGAAAAGCCCACATTTTTCAGATTGTTGCCTGAAATAGATTTTTGGGCTAATTTCAGTGCAGACCACATAAACTTCGAAATAGGATAGGAACCTCTCCCATTGATTAGATAAAGGTCTGAGATGCCGGATTTTTGGATTCAAACTTTTGCAGCATTGGACTTTAATAAATACCAAAAATTTGAGTTTTGCACCAAAAAGCCCAACCGGACTTTAGTAAATAACCCTCTTGAACTTGAAACACATGAGCAATATATTGCATAACATCCAACTCTTACACTTTTGGCACATTATGGGGGACATCAAAAGTCTGCATAAAGTTCAGTATCCCCTAGTGGCTATAAGTTACTATGGATTACTAGGCCCGGTGCAAACTGTCATTAAATGAACCCCTAAAATACCAGTTTTGCAGATATGCATTACAGACAAGTAATCTACATGAGCAAGTCTTGTTGCTAATTCATTTAATTGTGTGTAAGATGAAACATGCATTGTGTATAAACGCTGCACTTTTTCATTTCAGGTCTATAAGGCAAACTACAGAAAAACAGGAAGGGCCGTTGCCATTAAGACTATTGAAAGCTTTTATATGGATCAACCTACGGCGTTTGCTGGGTGAGTTATTCTTAAACGAGAACCAAATCCTAAAAATGAATATGGCTAAAAATGCCATATGTTATATAGTGAACTTATTGCACCAGCCTAAAGTTTCAGCTTGTCAATAGCAGCAATGATCCAGGACTTCATACTTGTCACAGGGGGTCACCATCTTGGAAAGTGTCTGCGACACTCATTGTACTCACATGCTCAGTGGGGTCTGAGCAGCTGTTGAGAAGCTAAGCTTAGGGGTCGTCACTAATTATCCAGCAGAAAATTAGGTTGGTCTGTAATATAAGCTGATGCTACAGGGCTGATTATTAAATTCTGATGCTAATTGCACTGGTTTCTGTGCTGCCATGTGGTAATTATCTGTATTTATTTCTAATCAGCCTTATATTGTGACATTTTTATTTTATGTGTACTGTATTTTGTGAGTGGGTCCCTAAGCTCAGTAAGTGGCAGCAGCACAGAGCATGTGCAGTGAATCAGCAGAAAAGAAAATGGGGAGCCACTGGGGCATCTTTGGAGACACTGATCTTTACTGCTAAACGGTTGTGGTTGCCTTGGGCTGATACAGAAGCACAAAACATCATGTACAACATTTCTAGCTACATCTTTAGTTAAGCTTTAGTTCTCCTTTAAAGACTGAATTTAAGACTTTAAATAATATTATATTTTTCCATAAAAATATATATCATTTGCTGCCCTGTAGTTTTAGACATGTGATGCTTTTAAAATAAGAAAAGGCTATACATAAATTCATGTTTATTAATTTTGGGGATCACACCATAATTGTCACAGGTGGATTTATATTCGAATTGTATTTGATTCTTAATACAGCTATGGAACTATAAACCACAAACCCATTACTTTGAGTTAATAAATGATATATTGGGGGGGTTACTTTATAAACGGGCCTCCCCGTTAAAGGCTCTGCCCCAGTCTCAGTTGTAGAACTAGTCCTGTGTATGATTCTCCTGTATTGAAACTGACGTTGTTATTTCTTTGCCAGTGTTCTCCGAGAGCAACGCATACTGCTATTGGCCAAGAAGGAAAATTGCCACTTCCTTACTAGATTATTCGCCTCTTTCTCTACGGAACATTATATCTGCCTGGCTATGGAGTTTGTAGAAGGGGGAGACTTGGCATCCCATTTGGTCAGAAACGGAATGTCACAGGAGAGAACTAGGTAAGCACCACTGGGAGTTCTAGGGAAGGTGGCAGGTCTTATCCTTATGTTATTCTCACCATTGCACTTAAATAGCACCATTGTCATTGAGATATCCATAGACAGTGTATGGGAGATTGCTTCTTTCCCACTAGACAAGCTGGAACTTTTTGTACTTCCAGTATTTCCCTGGGAATTAATTCCATAATAAGATCAGTCGACAGGAAAATGCTTTGATCATTCATGGCCCAAGGAAAACTGTCACTAACATTTTTATAAGAATATCTAGATCCCAAGAAGTAAAACCCATCCCTCCATTCATTTCAGTGGGAAGTACAATAGAGGATTTAAGAAAGATTTCCCTACCATTAATATCCCAATCTAGGTGCTCCGTAGGAAGGTGACACAGACAATGACCTGCTTAATATTTACGTTCAGGAATAATTTGTTGCACTTATAAATTAATTACTCTAATATATTTGTGTTTTTTTATCTTTATAGATTTTATTCCGCCTGTATTGTACTTGGGCTGCAGTTTTTGCATGATCGGAACATCACCCATAGGTAAGTACTACTGAGCGTTGGACTGGAGGTCTGGGATCAACCAGGGCATCCCACACAACCCCCCAGCCCCACTCACAACCCCCCTCTCCCAGTCCCCTGCCCTGCACCCGAGCTCTTTTATGTCTAATCATGATGGAATAGGGGTCAGTAGAGGAGACCAGGGAGTGGCACAAGTAGTGGGTCTGGGTTTGCCCACTGGGTTTTTTTCCCCCATTGCCCCACAGGTCCAGTCTGACCCTAATTACACAGCCGCGTCCCCAAAGTCTTTGACATTTCTGCCTTATTTAGCTTCTTTCTACTTAATAGAATTTTTTTTTAGTTTTATTTTAAAATGTTCATTTGTTTTCCTTGCAGGGATTTAAAACTAGAAAATGTATTACTGGATAGAGATGGATACGCCAAAATTACTGACTTTGGCATTAGCAAAGAAGGTAAGATTTCTAGTTATAATTCCATAGCACTAAACTCTAGATAGGAGGGATTTATTCAATTTGTTCAAACCAAATGGATGGGCAAATGGACACAACAATGAGTGATGTATCTGCCTCTGACACACAAACACAACTTTCCAATCACACTCTCATTTTATTTCAAGACAATAAAGGACGTGGCTATGGTACTTCTATGTATATGTCACTAGTAAGAAAAAAACACATGACCAGGGGCGCTCCGCCAATGAGGCGAGCTGAGCCACTCGCCTCAGGCAGCAGCACCTGAAAGGATTCCAGGGCCGGCTAAAAGCCGCTCCTGCACCTTTATGAGCCGAATGTCCGGTTTTTAAAGCAATCCTCTCCGCAATAGTGTTTCTGCCTCCCCTCCCGACATGTAAGCTGGAATCGGCGCTGCACATGACTAATTGGAAAACTAATTAATGTGTCCAGTTTATAGTCATTTTAAGGCGGCATGAATGGCAGAGGTAGAACGGCTACTGGAATTTGTACATTTTCCCTGTGTCTTAGTGATGTGTGGCCGGCCCGATACCAGCGGGTCCCGCAGGTCGGGTTGAGTTCAGGCCAACCTCTCACCCCCCCTTTGTGGCTTCCGGCTTTATAGCTGCATGCCTGGTCTCCCTGCCATGTTTGTGATGTTATTGGCAGGGTGGGCGGGTCTATGAAGGGAAGCCGGAAGTCGGACTCGGGCGTTGCGGGTGGTGGAAGGGAAGGGGGCAGCACATAACTACTGTATCTGTGTTGGTTTCCTCCCAGTGGTGTAACTAGATATTACTGAGCCCCACACCAAATTATTTTTAAGGCCCCAAAAATATTTAGAGGTTGATCTATTTTACCAATATTTATTGAAATTGTATATAAATTAGAGCCTCATGGGGCCCCTATACTTCCTGAGCCCCCCTGCAGCTACAGGGTCTGCTTCCTCTATAGTTATACCCCTGTTTCCTCAACTTCCCCCAGTTTCGACCCTCAGTTGAAATGTACCCCCTTACATGCAAGTTCATTGTAACTTAATTGAAACTAGTTTGTGTATCGTGCCTGTGACTCAGGGGCAGAGACCAATAAAAATGATCATCTGTGTTCACACTCTATAAATAAAGGAAAATAAATGTAGAAATGATCCAACTTGACTGACTTTTTATTTTCTACTTCAGGAATGAGTTTTACAGACAGAAGCCAAACTCAATGTGGAACTTTGCCGTATATGGCCCCGGAAATGTTTACACAGTTTCCCTACACAAGATCAGTGGACTGGTGGGGATTGGGAGTGTGCATTTATTTAATGCGCCTCAGTCAGGTAAGTGCACTTCAATAGATTCCATGGTGCTTGCCCATAGATTTATTGGGGTTATGGACTTAATCCTAGAAATACAGGCCCATAAATGATAGCGCTTTGCTATTGTTGCAAGTTAATTCCCTAGAAAACCCTAGTGTTCTTTTTGTCTTGCAGATACCGTTTACAGGAGATGACGCTGATGAAATTATTCATAAAATTGTCTACGAAGAGCCGATATATCCGCCATCCCTAACCCCGGAAATCTACAAAATAATAACACAAGTGAGTTCTAATGTGCAATGTGAGACGGCCCCTTCCATTATCACTCACACCCACGCTTATATTTGTCCTTACTGTTAGACACACAGTTTTACATTCTTATTATCAAATTATATTATACTCTTTTCCCCTGATTTCCCTGGAACTCCTGGTCAATTTACTAGTTGGATTAAAACTACCAAAAATTAGGCAATTTGGGGAATTAAAAAATAATCATCCTCAGGGAATCAGGTCTGTGCCATGGAAATGTTTGTACAGGCATGGGACCTGTTGTCCAGAATGCTCGGGACCAGGGTTTTCCAGATTAATGTAAATTGCATCTATCTACTTAAATCAGCCTAACGATCATTTAAAGATAAAATAAACCCAATGGGATTGTTTTGCCACCAATAAGGATTAATTATATTTTAGGTGGGATCAAGTACAAGCTACTGTTTTATTATTGCACAGAAAAGGGAAATCATATTTAAAAATTTGGATTATTGGGATAAAATGGAGTCTATGGGAGACGGCCTTTAAATCATTTAAAACTTTCTGGATAACAGGTTTCCGGATAACAGACCCCATACTTGTACTGTTATATTATTACAGAGAAAAAAGAAAATCATTTAAAAAAAATAATTAATTATTTGATTAAAATATCTATGTGAGATGGCCTTCCCGTAATTTAAGATTTCTGGATAACAGATGCCATACCTGTTTATGTTTAGCATTTTATTCTTCCATTAAATAAAATATATGTACAGTTACTATTTCTGAATGTCCAGCCTATAGCAAAGGTCCAGCTCATAAATGATTCCCCCTTTGAGGACATTGTGGTGGTCAAGTCCCCAGTTCTATAGGTTACAAATCCCTTTAGATTGGAATGGTCTGGAACCCACTTATAATCTTAACTTGTTGCTAAGACGATGCTGTCTGTGTATTGTTTAATTAGTTTTAATTTGTATGTTATTTCTTTTTTGCAGCTATTGACCAAAACCCCATATCGTCGCCTTGGGTCTGACAAAAATGGTGCTGAGGATGTAAAGAAAAGTGATTTCTTTGAGGTAAGTTGTTTAGGCATCTTGATTAGCCTCCATGTTTGGAGTGATTGATGCAAGTCCCTCTATTTATGCCTTTTATTTGATATTACTCACATCCTCTATACAGTTTTACTCTGGCCCATCTGGATTTATCTTACAAGCACAGAATTGTAATTGCAGTTTTCTTTCTCCTCTTTTCTAGGGATTAGACTGGGAGGCTTTACAGA